>NC_058095.1:81880000-82505000 GCF_020171115.1 Neogale vison
CCCCAAATAATACACTCTAGTCAAACTAGACTAACAGTCACAAAGATACAGATGTAGGGAAAAGAAGGGCCATCTGTACCCCAATGTTTATAGCAGCAATGACCACAGTTGCCAAACTGTGGAAAGAACCAAGATGCCCTTCAATGGATGAATGGATAAGGAAGATGTGGTCCATATACACTATGGAGTATTATGCCTCCATCAGAAAGGACGAATACTCAACTTTTGTAGCAACATGGACGGGACTGGAAGAGATTATGCTGAGTGAAATCAGTCAAGCAGAGAGAGTCAATTATCATATGGTTTCACTTATTTGTGGAGCGTAACAAAAAGCATGGAGGACATGGGAAGTTAGAGAGAAGGGGGTTGGGGTAAATTAGAAGTGGAGGTGAATCATGAGAGACTATGGACTCTGAAAAACAATCTGAGGGGTTTGAAGTGGTGGGGGGGGTGGGAGGTCGGGGAACCAGGTGGTGGGTATTATAGAGGGCACGGATTGCATGGAGCACTGGGTGTGGTGAAAAAATAATGATACTGTTATGTTGAAAATAAATAAATGAAAAAAGAAAAGAATAAAGGGGAAAAAAGGAAATGCAAAAAAAAAAAAACTAGACTAACAGGATTTTCTGGCCTTTTATTTATTTATTTATTTATTTGAGAGGTGGGTGCAGGATGGGGGAACAGGAGCAGAGGGAGAGAGAGAAACTCAAGTAGACACCACACTGGGCACAAAGCCCAATTTGGGGCTCAATCTCATCACCCACGAGATCATGACCTGAAGCAAAACCAGGTCAGATGCCTGCCCAGCTGTGCCACCTAGGTGCCCCAAGATTTTCTGACCTTAAAATCTTTGAGCACACCTGTCCTTCCACCCAGAAGTCCCTCTCCTCCCATCTTTTTAAATTTGACCTATGCTAGAAGGCCATCTCATATGCCCATTCTTCTGTGACAACTTTACTCTTCCCTGATCTTTCAGCCTATCATAATCTCCCTTTTTCCAAATATTTATTTTATGCTGTACTACATTCAATATTTGTATATTCTTTGGAATTATATTTCATGAGACTAATAATCCTGATGTCTCAAGCCAGAAGCTAAGTACTTAAAGTCAGAGAAATGCTCTTGCCCTTTAACTGAACTTTGTGGCTCTGTTTTCTTTCCTCTCCAGAAATTCTTCCCTCTAAATCTGAACATAGTTGTTCATGTTATTCCTCTTTTCACAAATGGTTGGTGGTGATGACATCATCCTTAACAGCTCCCTCATGATTGGCATCACCAGTTTCCTCATTAAGTAGTCAGAACAAGGAGTGTCTTATGAGGTGATTCCTGACTGAGGCCTACAAACTCTTCCCTTTTCCATTTCTCCACTCCCAATAACTATTGCCTGTGAGCCTGTATTAGTCAGGACAAGCTAGGGAATAAGTAAATCCCCAAATCTTAGTGGTGTAATACAACAGAGGATTTTCTCATCACATAACACTTGGCCATGGGCCAGAGTGGTCTCCTTCACTCCTACTTTAGCACTTCTGCCATCCTGCTGTTCTTACCTCACCACTGAGGTGAAAGAGTGTGTGCGGAAGACAACTAGCCTAGCCAGAAGTGACCTACAACTCCTTCACTCATAGCCCAACAGGGCCCAACACAACTGGAAGACTAGGCAGTGTAGGGGCCCACAAAGAATATTTGAAGAGTCTCTGTTGTAATAAACTTAGGACTTTAAGAAATGGACGCAGCAAGTCACCATAAAATGCAAAAACAGAAACCTGAAAAACTCTTCAGGGCAAAGGATTCCACATAAGCCTGGATGGAGTCTCTGACTAGAAATATCCACCAAAAATATCTCAAAATCTTGACTAGGTTCCTTTGCATAAAATTCTACCAACAATAGAGGCATTTGACTAAACAAATTTTCTTTGTGAAAACTGCAGGTACTCAGAAATCTAAGTGATCGTACTCTCTCTCTTTCTCTCTCTATCTGAATTAATTCAAATAAGAGTTTCCCCACAATCCATAGTGAGGTCAGTGAGAGAAAAGGCACTTTGTTGGGGGATATAAGGAGATGATTTTGGAGCAGGGATTACTTTAGAAAGTGGGCATGCCTGGGGAAAATGCCAGCTACCATGAAGAGCTTAAGGTAATGGGAGAGAGGAAGAACAGCAAAATGGAAGGATAGAGGAAGGCCCTATTTCCACATTTTTACTTTATTCCCCTCTGGATAGGGAGCAGATACTCTTCCTATTTCTCTTTCTTATCACTTCTTCAGTCCTACCCTACCCTCCTTTTCCTAGAGTGCAGATTTCAGGCTGGTTTCATAGTGAGATGTAATCCTTTTGAGAAGCATAGCAAAGTTCATAATTAAGTAGATTGGCCTTATATTTTCAACTACTTTGTGGGCTATATAGGATTTTATCATCTCACCTGGGGATCAAAACAGCCATTTTAACTGTTTGTATAGAAAAAAAAAATTATAATATTCTAAGTTCCAAACACCTGGATTATATCTTTTTAAATAAATGTACAATTTTCTTCTGATTATAAAAGTAATACATGTAATAATAGACTTTGAAAAATATAGAAAAATATAAAGAAGATAATCTAAATAATCCATAGTTTCATATTAGAAACACAACCCATTCTTTAACTGGGGCAGGATACAGTGCCAACTACCAGCCAAAATTTTTGTTTTTGCCTCCCTGGATACAAGGCTGGAACCCAGTTCCTCTATTGCTGTCAGATATGGCGATGTAACCAAATCCTAGCCAATGAATGTAAATAGAAGCTGCATTTCTGGGCAAGGCCTATAAAAAGCTCCCACATTTGTACTTCAATACTTCCTTCCTTTCCAGGTGGCTGGAATGAAAATGGTCTCCAAGGCAACCTTGGAAGCCATGCATTCAAGATAGAAGTATCCCTATCAGCCTGTGTCCTGCAACAGTTTTACAGAGGAGCAACCTATGACAATCTGTACATCTACCCAGTAATGCTAAGGAAAAAAAAATGCAATCTTCTCTTGTATTAGTCTTCATACTTTTCAGTCTACCCCTTCCTACATTTAACCTGTCCTATTAATAAAGCTAAGGATTGCCTAGATTTCCCCAGGAGTCTGTAAACTATCTACCACGGGCCTCTCATAAAGCATAGGCCCTCAACAAATATTTCTTGTTTGATTATAGATCAATCAGTTGACAGAACATATACATTTTTAATGAAATGATTCTTACAGAATCCCTTCCTTTCTACAGCTGCAAAATTTTCACTACTGGAGTTGAGGACTTGCTATCCAAGAGCCCCATGGCCAGCCTCACTGGGATACTTTTGATGGGCCATTGAATTTCGCATTTTCTCATTTCCTCCACTGGGATACAAGACCATAAATATCTCAAACCACAGTGAGGTCTAACAAAGAAAGAGTTTAATATTGATTTTACACGTCCAGAGTGTCCAGAGGAATGTCCTATCAAATATCTAAATTCTAACTAGTGGGGTGCCTGGGTGGCTCAGTGGGTTAAAGCCTCTCTCTTTGGCTCAGGTCATGATCCTGGGGTCCTGAGATCGAGCTCCACATCAGGCTCTCTGCTCAGCAGGGAGCCTACTTCCCTCTCTCTCTCTGCCTACTTGTGATTTCTGTCTGTCAAATAAATAAATAAAATCTTAATAAAATAAAATAAAATAAATTCTAACTAGTATCTTTTGGCAGGAGTTTCAGCACAATAAGCATGCATTAATAAATCAATCTAAATACAATTCTCCATGCCTAAAGTACATGTTGGTTCTAAGCATGTAGACAGATGACTTTTAGAACATCCACAATAAGCAAATGTCCCCCCAAGTAAAGAAAAAGAATAAGGGGAAAGTGAAATTAGATGACTGAAAATTATAAAATTAGAGCAAGAAAATAAAAGAAAAAAATGCTTAAACTGAAAAGATTTAGAAACAGACAAATGTATATTAAGGAAAAATGAAAAGATGAGACAAAAAGGTGCAAAGAAATCTGGGAATCTGGGTAAGAGTCCTGAGATTTTTCAGCTTCTCTGTTGCCACTGGCTTGGTGACCTGGATGGAGTCTGATTCAGATTAGCAGGGAGTGACCTTCCCACAGTTGCTAGATTTAATGGGTGTCCCAAGACCTTCCATCCACTTTGCCCTTAATAAACATATCTCAGTGTGGAATTATGCTAATTACTCTGGAATTGCCTCTTCAAACCAGTTTAACAACTTGCTTGTGCCAGAGTGATGCAGTGCTGAGATTAATGGAAACCAGAAATGGTGCCAGATTATCACTCCTGTATGTTACAACTCTGTCACTGAACAGACATAAAGGGCATCTTCCAAGGGGACTTGTTGCCCAAAACCTACCCTTCTTCACTGCAAGTCAGACCCTGACAAAGACCACTACTGGTCAAGGTGGGACACTAATGACTATGTCAATGAAAACTGCTTGGCTGGTGGTATTGAGCTGGTCTTAGCAGTCACCATCAAACACCATCTTCTTGAAACACTAGAAGGACATATGTCAGTATCTGAGTAAAGACATAGCAATCTTGAGAAAGAAGACCAAATTTGAAAGTATCATAATTCCAGATTTCAAGATATACTACAAAGCTATAGTAAACAAAACAGTATGGTACTGACATAAAAATAGACACATGTACCAATAGAACATGACAGAGAGCTCAGAAATAAACCCACAATTATATTGTCAATTAACCTATGACAAAGGAGGAAAGATTATACAATAGCAAAAAGACAGTCTTTTCAATAAATGGTGCTGGGAAACCTGGACAACACAAGCAAAAGAATAAAACTAGACTACTTTCTTACACCAACACAAAAATAAACTCAAAATGAATTAAAGAACTAAATGTGAGACCTAAAACCATAAAATGCCCTAGAAGAAAACATAGGCAGTGATCTCTTGGATGTTGTCCTTAGCAACATATTTATAAGCATGTCTATTCAGGCAATGGAAACAACACAAAAATAAACTATTGGGATTACATCAAAATTAAAAGCTTTTGCACAGCAAAGAAAATCACTAGCAAAACCAAAATGCAACCTACTGAATGATGAAAGGTATTTGCAAACAGCATATCCAATAAGGGGTTAAGTCTCCAAAATAAATAAGGAACATACACAACTCAACACCAAAAACACAAACAATCCAAGTAAAAAATGGGCATAGGGTCTTAATAAATATTTTTCCAAAGAAGATATATAGATGACCAACAGACACATGAAAATATGTTCAATATTCCTCATTATCAGGGAAATGCAAATCAAAACTACAGTGAGATATGACCTCACACCAGTCAGAGTGGCTAGTATCAAAAAGATAACAAGACAAGATAACAGGTGTTGGGGAGGATGTAGAAAAGACAACCCTCGTGCTCTATTGGTGAGAATATAAATTTGTACATTGATAGAAATGCAAATTGGTATGGAGATTCCTCAAAAAATTAAAAATATGACTCAGTAATTCCATAAGATATGATCCAAATCCATAAGATATGATCCAAAAATTCCACTATTGGGTGTTTACCCTAAGAAAACAGAAACACTAGATTTAGGGGTACATGGGTGGCTCAGTCAGTTAAGTGTCTACCTTCGGCTCTGGTGTGATCCCAGAGTTGTGGAATCAAGCATGGGACTCCCTGCTCAGCAGAGAGTCTGCTTGTCCCCCTGCCTCTTTCTGTACCTCCAGCTCATGTTCGATCTCTCTGTCTCAAACAAATAAAGAAAATCTTTTTTAAAAAACTCACTAGATTTATATTAAAAAATACATTCACCATTATGCTTATTGCAGCTTTATTTACAATAGTAAATTTTTTTACAATAGTAAAGATATGGAAGAAACCATATATATATATGTATATATACATATATATATGGTATGGAATATTAGTCATTATACCATATGATTGCACTTATATGTGAAACCTAAAAAAACAAAACAAATAACAAACAAACAAAAAACCAAACAGACTCTTAAATACAGAGAACAAACTCATGATTGCCAGATGGAAGGTGGGTGGGTAGATGAGTGAAACAGATAAAGGGTAAGATTAAGAGGTATAAACTTCCAGTTATAAAATATATAAGTCACTGAAATGAAAAGAGTAGCATAGGGAATATAATAACAGTACTGTGGTAATGTTGCATGTGACAGTGACTACACTTATGGTGAGCATTGAGTAATATATAGTATGTATTACTGAATCAATATGTTGTATACCTAATAATATATAATATATAATATAACATTATATGTTAATTATACTTCAGTATTTTAAAAAGGCAAAAAAACCCCTGATATTCACAAACCAGGATATCTAATCACAATTTCTTAAAATTAGAAATCAATAATAAATATAGTTTTTAAAAAACACATATATTTAGAAATATAAAATATACTTCAATTATCATTTGCTCAACAGAAAAGTATCATGAAAGTTTTGAAATATTTCTAACTTAACAGAAAAACTGAATTTTAAAAACTTGTGGAAAACCCTTAATGCAGGATGTAAAGGGAACTTACACCTTATACGCATTTAGGTAAAAACATGAAAGATTTAAAAATAAGCACAATAAACTATGAAAGGACAAGAGAACAAAGGCAAAGGAAGTAGTAGGAAGAAAGTAATATAGTAAGGGTAAAAAGTAATGAAATAAATAATTTAAAAACCATAGACAATCAACCCAAGAAAAGGTGGTTCTTCATGAGGACTAAAAAGAGACAAACTCCTTGTGAGCTTGATAAGAAGAAAAAAAAGTTACAAATAAGCAACTTTAGAATGAAAAGTATGACATACCTACATATTCAGTAAAGTTTTTAAAATCATAGGAGAATACTACAAATTTTATATCAATAAATCTGGAAACCTCAGTGAAATACAATAATTCTTAGTCAGGTATAACTCACCAAAATTGACCAATGAATGAATAGAAAGAATGGGAAAAAAATAGAAAGAAATTAACTCAGTACTTAAAAAAATTTTCTACCTAATAACTATATCAAGAAATAAATGAATAAATGAGGAAAATAGATAAATCTCCCATACAGACGCCTTTCAAATAATTTATGTAGCTACTCCATCCTCAGGAAAATGAAGCATAACTCCTCACTCCTTAAGTGCAGACTGCATGTAGTAATTTTCTTTCAAATAGTACAAAATTCAAATAGTACAAAATAGTATAGATTGCTGGGGGTGTGAGTGGGGAGAGTAGCCTTATCTAATAAGCACTACCTAAGCCAGGTGATAAAGGTCAATATCATCAGTGAAAAATCATACTGAATATATGTACCTTTGGTTTGATATGATGAGAACAACAATTCATGTTTATGGTCATCTTCCCCAAAACCCATAACCCCAATATAATAATAGGAAAAACATCAAAGGAAACCCTTATGCACTGTTGGTGGATATGCAAACTGGTGCAACCTCTGTGGAAAACAGTATGGAGGGTTCTCAAAAAATTAAAAATAGAACTACCCTATGATCCAGCAAATCCTTTTCTGGGTATTTATCAAAACATATGAAAACACTAATTCAAAAAGGTATCGCAGCCCCATATTCATAGCAGCATTATTTACAATAGTCAAGAAATGGAAACAGCCTAAATGTCCATTGATGGATGAATGAATAAAGATGATGTGGTACCCATACAATGGAAATTATTTGAAATTATTTGACCATAAAAAAGAATAAAATCCTGCCATTTATGACAACATGGATGGACCTTGAGGTCATTATCCTAAGTGAAGTAAGTCAGAGAAAGACAAATACCATATGACCTTCACTTATGTGTAGAATCAAAAAACAAAAACAAAAACAAAACAAAAAAAACCCTAAACTCATAGATACAAAGAACAGATTGGTAGTTGCCAGAGGCAGGTGTTGGGAGGTGAGTAAAATGAATGAAAGAGGCCAAAATGTACAAACTTTCAATTAAAAAATAAGTCCTGAGGATATACTGTATAGCATGGTGACTGTAGTTTTTAAGACTGTATTATATATTTAAAAATTGCTGAGAGAGTAGTTCTTAAAAGTGTGCATCATAAGAAAAATTTTTTTTAGCTATGAGTGGTGATGAATGTTAACTACTCATTATGGTGATCATTTCAAAATATATGCATATAAAAACCACTATGTTGTACACCAGAAACTAATATAATGCTATATGCCAATTATATCTCAATTTTTTAGATAAATAAATCAGTAAATATTTTTTTAAAGGAAAAAAAAATCAGATGAATTCCAACTGAGGGACATTCTACAAAATACCTAACCAAAAGTGCCTCTAAACTGCCAAGGTCATTAAAAACAAGAATATTCTGAGAAAGTGTCACAGCCAAGAGGAGTCGAAAGAGACTGGGTAGTTTAGTGTAATGTGGTTTCCCGGGAAGGAACCCTGAAATGGTGAAAAGGCATTAGGGAAAAACTAAGAAAATTCAAATATAGTATGGACTTTAGTCAACTATAATGTATCAATATTGGTTCATTAATTCTAGTAAACATACCACACTAAAGTAGTTATTAATAATAGATCAAAGTGAATGTCGGTGGGGAAGTTGCAGGCAGAGGTAGAGGGAGAAAAATCCTCAAGCGGACTCCCTACTGAGCAGGGATCCCCGCATGGGGCTCAATCTCCAGATCCCCAAGATCATGACCTGATCCAAAACCAAGTCAGTCCTTAACCAACTTGAGCCACCCAGGCATCTCTTACCTGCTCAATTTTTCCTTAAGCCTAAAGCTTCTAAAAAAAATTGTCTACTAACAAAAAAGCAGAAAAATAATTAAAATTCAACAATTTTTCATTATTTGTTAACTTCTGCTTACAGATATATTATTAAATAAATAAATAAATAAATTTTAAAAAGTTCTTGACAAATGTGGAATAAACAATAATTTCCTTAATCTGATAAAGGACATCTACTAAAAACATCAAACTTTACTGTACAACATTAGAAGTAGTCCATTTAAAGTCAGAGGCGAGACAAAGGTACCTACTCTCATCAATCTTTTCAACATTATTCTGGAGGCTAACTCAATGCAGTAAGAAAAGAAGCAAAAGATGTTAGAATTGGAAATAAGTGGGAGGAAAAATCATTATTTGCAAATGATAAATTTTATCAAATATATGGAATCCACAGACCAGCTCTTAGAGCCCCACTCTGTAACCTGCCTCTGAATAAGGAGAGAGTCTGGGAAGTGGTCTCAAAGGAAATGGAGACTGTTGGTCAGGTTCTTCTCTCCCGTTTATACATTTCTCATACCATTTCCCTCTACTGTTCCCAACAGGATCCTCTGTGCAGTTGTCAACTGTGAGACAAGAGGAGAATTTAACAGATTTGTTCCACAGCTCCCCTGAAGCTAGCTTAGCCAAGCTCAAGGCAAGTCAAATTTCACAGTGTATAGCACCAAGTAAGCCTTGTACTCCCCAGATACTTCCCCACCAAGCCCCTAATGCCTAACATTTCATAGTTAGGGTTTCCTGTCTCCCACATCAAACCAATAGCAGCTTTGTCCCTCTGGGAGATAGAAAACTCCAGGGACAGAGGGTCTCTTCCCAAACACCTTGAACTATGTAAGTCCTCCGTAGAACACAGACCCAATACTCAGGGCAGCTGGGGTGACCTCCATTATTACCAAGGCTAACTTTATACCACCTTACAAATGGATTTTGAAATAGAAATTAAACTTAGTTATAGAAAAACAAAGTTCTATTTCTTATACTATCAAATTTTTGAATTGAGTCTCATTCCCTCTACATGAACATTATAGAAGCTCAAAAATTTTTAGGGGTCATGACTCAGTTTAAAGCACATGTGCTATGGAACGGAATAGAGAGCCTAGAAATAGACCCTCAACTCTATGGTCAACTAATCTTCGACAAAGCAGGAAAGAATGTCCAGTGGAAAAAAGAAAGCCTCTTCAATAAATGGTGCTGGGAAAATTGGACAGCCACATGCAGAAAAATGAAATTGGACCATTTCCTTACACCACACACAAAAATAGACTCAAAATGGATGAAGGACCTCAATGTGAGAAAGGAATCCATCAAAATCCTTGAGGAGAACACAGGCAGCAACTTCTTCGACCTCAGCCACAGCAACATCTTCCTAGGAACATCGCCAAAGGCAAGGGAAGCAAGGGCAAAAATGAGATATTGGGATTTCATCAAGATCAAAAGCTTTTGCACAGCAAAGGAAACAGTTAACAAAATCAAAAGACAACTGACAGAATGGGAGAAGATATTTGCAAACGACATATCAGATAAAGGACTAGTGTCCAAAATCTATAAAGAACTTAGCAAACTCAACACCCAAAAAACAAATAATCCAATCAAGAAATGGTCAGAGGACATGAACAGACATTTCTGCAAATAAGACATCCAGATGGCCAACAGACACATGAAAAAGTGCTCCATATCACTCGGCATCAGGGAAATACAAATCAAAACCACAATGAGATATCACCTCACACCAGTCAGAATGGCTAAAATCAACAAGTCAGGAAATGACAGATGCTGGCGAGGATGCGGAGAAAGGGGAACCCTCCTACACTGTTGGTGGGAATGCAAGCTGGTGCAACCACTCTGGAAAACAGCATGGAGGTTCCTCAAAATGTTGAAAATAGTACTGCCCTATGACCCAGCAATTGCACTACTGGGTATTTACCCTAAAGATACAAACGTAGTGATCCAAAGGGGCACATGCACCCGAATGTTTATAGCAGCAATGTCCACAATAGCCAAACTATGGAAAGAACCTAGATGTCCATCAACAGATGAATGGATCAAGAAGATGTGGTATATATACACAATGGGATACTATGCAGCCATCAAAAGAAACGAAATCTTGCCATTTGCGACAACATGGATGGAACGAGAGCGTATCATGCTTAGCGAAATAAGTCAAGTGGAGAAAGACAACTATCATATGATCTCCCTGATATGAGGAAGTGGTGATGCAACATGGGGGCTTAAGTGGGTAGGAGAAGGATCAATGAAACAAGATGGGATTGGGAGGGAGACAAACCATAAGTGACTCTTAATCTCACAAAACAAACTGTGGGTTGCTGGGGGGAGGGGGGTTGGGAGAAGGGGGGTGGGGTTATGGACATTGGGGAGGGTATGTGCTTTGGTGAGTGCTGTGAAGTGTGTAAACCTGGCGATTCACAGACCTGTACCCCTGGGGATAAAAATATATGTTTATAAAAAAGAAAAAAGAAAAAAAAATAAAGCACATGTGCTGCAGCTTGGGTGATCTTGATAAATGACAGAAACTATCTTCCCCAGCAAGCTGTTAAGGTAATGATTTCTGAGAACAAAGATGGAGGGAAGGCAGCATGGAGCCTTTCATGTTTACATTATATAGTGCTACATTATTTTTATAACTATAAAAGAACTTCTAATCAATTATATCTCAATTTTAAGAAAGGAAAAAATGAAATGTGTTTATAGTATACCTAGTACATAGTAAGCACTCAGTAAATGATAGCTACCAGTAAGAAGATCAATGTAAAACAATTCTTGGAAGCCCACTGTCCACAATCCATGAAATTATGTCCTTTCCCATGAGGATTTGTCCTTATTACTGTTATCCTGCCCAATCGTTATCTATTTTTTAAAGACTTTTATTTATTTATTTGAGAGAGAGAGTGAACACAAGCAGTTACAGGGTCAGAGGGAAAGGGAGAAACAGACTCGCTGCTGAGTAGGGAGACAAACGTGAGGCTTGATTCCAGGACCCTGGAATCATAACCTAAGCCAAAGGCAGATGCTTAACTTAACTGAACAACCCAGGAGTCCCACTGCTCAATCTTTAAATAGAATATTTTGACTCACTGATCAAGCATTTAACCAAATGAATTAATGTAAATATAAAAAAAATTCTAAACAACAGAATATAGTATATAAATTCATATAAAATCTGCTTTTTAAGCATGGAGGACAAGGGGTGTTAGAGAGGAGTAGGGAATTTGGGTAAATTGGAAGGGGAGGTGAACCATGAGAGACTATGGACTCTGAAAAACAATCTGAGGGGTTTGTAGTGGCGGGGGGGTGGGAGGTTGGGGTACCAGGTGGTGGGTATTATAGAGGGCATGGCTTGCATGGAGCACTGGGTGTGGTGAAAAAATAATGAATACTGTTTTTCTGAAAATAAATAAATTGAAAAAAAATCTGCTATTTAATCAGGTATTCCCCCAAATTATGCAAGTATGTCTTACTTTATGGAAAAGCTAATTTTTAATAACATGATCTCCAAGATTATTCCCTAATTCCCACTGTTTTCTACTTTAAAAGGGGAGGAATAGATGATATAATATAATTTATTGTCTAAGGCCATTAAAATGCTGATATTCATTAAAATCAAACCATTGAACATTAACTGATGATTCTGGTCACCTGTTAGTTCACATTTCCCATACAGCAATGACCTGAGCCTCTCTTGTCTGCTATCAGCTGCCCACTTCCTTCTGAAGAACAAAATTTCCCATAATCCCTAGCTTTATACCTACTGCCTCTATCGTCATGATTTTGCCTTCCTTTGTTGCCTTGTAAGACTGGACATTACTTTCACTTCTCCAGTCCAACAGACGGCATTTTAGTTTTGAGGATGAAGAATACATAAAATGAGTTATAAAATGTTTTATTAGGCTTAGCACATAGTATGCTGTGTTTACTTAAAAAGAGGATTACTCACACTATATGTAACATCCAAAGATGTTATATAAAGGTCCTTATTGGATTCATAGAGCTTTCCTTATATAGCCAAGATCATCATAAAGTGTATTTGTGTAGTGTAAATGGATGAACACTTCCTAATTCTAGTCAGTGCTATCCCCAATCTGTCAGGGAACAACAACAACAAAATCTGCATTAAACACACACACACACACACACACACACAATCAGTATTCCTCATTAGAAAATAATTATTTCTTCATCAGTGATATACTACCAAAATGATTAGTTAAGAGCCATGGATTTTTTTTTTCAGCTTTTACATTTTAGTGAATGCATCAGATAGCTTAATTTAAAAGGTTATCTCACTAACTACCTGAGTCCCCAAAAGTTATGAAAATAGTGCAGATTCAATCACCTTCATATACTTGCTGAGATGGAGAAAGAGCCACGCTTACTTCTTTTTTCAAATTTTATTCATTTATTTGACAGAGAGACACAGTGAGAGAGAGAGGGAACATAAGCACGGGGAGAGGGAGAAGCAGACCTCCTGCTGAGCAGGGAGACCTATGTGGGGCTTGATTCCAGGACCCTGGGACCATGACCTGATGTTGTTAAGCAGATGCTTAACAACTGAGCAACTCAGGCACCCCTAAATTCTTCTTTTTTTAAAGAGAGAATGATGATGCTTAAAGTAT
The DNA here is from genome assembly GCF_020171115.1 of Neogale vison. Lineage (NCBI taxonomy): Eukaryota > Metazoa > Chordata > Mammalia > Carnivora > Mustelidae > Neogale > Neogale vison. The sequence continues at coordinate 81,893,386 of NC_058095.1, forward strand.
CTAAATAAGTCCTTCAAGACCATTTAGAAAAGGAGCACTACTTAACCAGTTGTTCAGTTGTGTTTTATTTAAGTTACATCAGAGGCCCTGTATATTGGCTTGCACAGGATTCCTTTCTACTCTCAATAAAACAAAAGCAACTCAGCTTCTGCTGCTGCTATAATTGGTACTTCAATGAATAAATAGGTAAATAAATAAATAAATAAATATCTACCCTTTCATCCTTTTTGGTCCCTTGCTCCCCTAATGAAGGGATTACCTGAGGCAACTGAATCCTTTGCTCCAATCACACATCTGACCTTGAAGACCCAATTTCCACCCAACATTAGGATCTATATTTACACAGCCTTTATGAGAACACAGACGAGAATTCTATTTTTAGAAACAATAAACTCATAAGGAAACTACAAAGTTTATTCCAAGTAAATATATTTGGGGAGTGTTCTCTCTCTACTTAAGCACAGAGATTTTTCTAGTTTGGGAGGAGTTATCCTCTGCCCTCAAGGATGAATTTTGTACCTCATTACATACAAACTCATTTTTCCTGGAAAGAATTTTTTAAGACTTCCTTGTGTATCTCCCTGTCTCTTGAATAAATGAAATTTTTCAGGCTTTCAAGAAAAAAATGCTACATATTGTCCATGAGAAAGTATTCTACACTCCTCCCTCCCCTTGTCCTTGGGTCTGCTGGCTGCCATCTTCAATCCAGTGAAGTACTTAAACTCTGGGTACCAAAATTCCTGTGTGTCCATGAGATGGGAAAGGAGTTCACTCAGCTCTAATGGTTGGGTCACCTTAGAAGACCTTTTTGCCACCCCTTCTTGAAATGCTGCCTGTCAAGTCCCCAAGATCCCTCAGGGAGACTACTTGTGTCTGCCTTCAGCACTTTGAAAGTGAGCAGCTGAAAAATGGATCCATATGCTGGGAAGTTCTAGAAAAGCCTGTGCTATTCTTAGAGTGTGAAGAAGGGAGAGGGCTAGCCAGATAGTTTCTCACATTTCAAAGAAAGTTTTCCTGCTTCTATCAATTCTCATAAACTTTACAGAGAACATTCAATAAATTCTCCCCTCCCTTTTGCCCAGAGTCAAAAAAATGAAGAGGCCACATAGCAGAAATAACTCCAGGTTGCAGTCCTAGATCTGGTCCTTGTGTTGTCACTCAGTTGACTGTGATATTAGGAAAGCCACTTACCCCAAGGAATTGCCACCTGTCCACCTACAAAGTGCTTGTAGCAACTGTATCACTCTGAGTTCCACCAGAGGAAAAAAAAAAACCTATAGGAGATAGATAGTGAGAAACTGATTACAAAGAACTGGCTTACACAATACTCGGGGCTGGTGAGGCAGGTCTAAAGGCTATCAGGAAGTGGGGCTGGACCTCTGGATGAGAGCTGAAGCTTCTGGAATTTCATGTTCAGGGAAGCCTCAGCTCTGCTCTTAAGGCCTTCACCTTTTTGGATTGTGCCCACACAGGTTCTAGCACAATCTTCCTTGCTTAAAGTCAACTGATTAGAGACTCCCATCTTCAAAATACCCCACGATACTTAGATGAGCATCTGATTGAATAGCTGGGAACTGTAGCCTCACCAAGTACACACATCAAACTGACCTTCACATGAATGTTTGTCCTTGCCAAGACCCATGCCTGTGAAACAATGACCCACATTTCATACCTGGGAGGTTTTAAACTTGCTCTCTCTCTTTTTAAATTAAATTAAATTAAATTAAATTGATTTAACTTAACAGTGTAGTATTAGTTACAGAGGTAGAGTTTAGGAATTCATCAGTTGCATATAACATCTACTGCTCATCATATTACATGCTGCCCTTAATGCCCAAATGCCCTACTCACATCCCCTCCAGCAACCCTCAGTTTGTTTCCTATAGTTAAGAGTCTCTTATGGTTTGTCTCCTTCTCTGATTTCATCTGATTTTATTTTCCCTCGCTTCCCCTATGATTCTCTGTTTTGTTTCTTAAATTCCACATTTGACTAAAATCATATTATGATTGTCTTTCTCTGATTGACTTTTTTCAATTAGCATAATACCCTCTAGCTCCATCCATGTTGTTGCAAATGTTAAGATTTCTTTTTTTGATGGCTTAGTAATATTTATATATATATGTATATACATATATATCACATCTTTTTTTTCTGTTTTTTTATTAATTTTTAAAATTTATTTTCAGTGTAACAGTATTCATTGTTTTTGCACCACACCCAGTGCTCCATGATATCCGTGCCCTCTCTAGTACCCACCACCTGGTTCCCACAACCTCTCACCTCCTGCCCCTTCAAAACCCTCAGATTGTTTTTCAGAGTCCATAGTCTCTCATGGTTCACCTCTCCTTCCAATTTCCCTCAATTCCCTTCTCCTCTCTAACTCCCCTTGTTCTCCATGTTATTTGTTATGCTCCACAAATAAGTGAAACCATATGATAATTGACTCTCTCTGCTTGACTTATTTCACTCAGCATAATCTCTTCCAGTCCCGTCCATGTTGCTACAAAAGTTGGGTATTCATCCTTTCTGATGGAGGCATAATATTCCATAGTGTATATGGACCACATCTTCCTTATCCTTTCGTCCGTTGAAGGGCACCTTGGTTCTTTCCACAGTTTGGCGAATGTGGCCATTGCTGCTATAAACATTGGGGCACAGATGGCCCTTCTTTTCACGACATCTGTATCTTTGGGGTAAATACCCAGTAGTATCTCACATCTTCTTTACCCATTCATCTGTCAATGGACATCTGGTTCTTTTCATAGCTTGGCTATTGTGGACAATGTTGCTAATAAACATCTGAAGAGGTGCAGGTGCCCCTTCAGATTGCTACCTTTGTATCTTTTGGGTAAATACCTAGTACTGCGATTGTTGGGTCATAGGGTAGTTCTGTTTTCAACTTTTTGAGGAACCTCCATACTGCTTCCAGAATGGCTGCACCAGCTTCCATTCCCACCAACAGTGTAGGAGGGTTTCCTTTCTCTGCATCCTTGCCAACACCTGTCATTTCCTGACTTGTTAATTTTAGCCATTCTGAATGGCACGAGGTGGTATCTCACTGAGGTTTTAATTTGTATTTCTCTGATGCTGAGTGATGTGGAGCATTTTTTCCTGTGTCTGATGGCCATTTGTATGTCTTCATTTGAGAAATGTCTGTTTATGTTTTCTGCTCATTTCTTGACTGGATTATTTGTGTTTTGGTCATTGAGTCTGATAAGTTTTTTATAGATTTTGGATACTAACGCTTTATCTGATAAGATGGCTACAGTTATCTCTTCCATTCTGTCAGTTGTCTTTTGGTTTTGTTGATTGTTTCACTTATTGTGCAAAAGCTTTTGATCTTGATGAAGTCCCAGTAGTTCATTTTTGTCCTTGCTTTCCTTGCCTTTGGTGGTGTTTTTAGGAAGAAGTTGCTGTGACAGAGGTCGAAGAGCTTGCTGCCTGTGTTCTCCTCAAGGATTTTGATGGATCCCTATCTCACATTCAGGTCTTTCATCCATTTTGAGTCTATTTTTTGTGAGGTATAAGGAAATGGTCCGGTTTCATTCTTCTGCATGTGGCTGTCCAATTTTCCCTCAACACCATTTGTTGAAGACTGTCTTTTTTTCGTTTGACATTCTTTCCTGCTTTGTCAAAGATTAGTTGATGATAGACTTGAGGGCCCATTTCTGGGTTCTCTATTCTGTTCCATTGATTTATGTGTCTGTTTTTGTGCCAGTACCATATTGTCTTGACGATTAAAGCTTTGTAATACAGCTTAAAGTTCAGAATTGTGATGCCTACAACTTTAGTTTCCTCTTTCAGCATTCCATTGGCTTATTTGGGGTCTTTTCTGGTTCCATACAAATTTTAGAATTTTCTGTTCCATTTCTTTGAAAAAAAAGTTGATGGTATTTTCATTAAATGTGTAGATAGCTCTAGGTAGCATAGACATTTGTTCTTCCAATCCATGAGCATGAAAACTTTTTCCATTTCTTTGTGTCTCTCTCAATTTCTTTCATGAGTATTCTCTAGTTTCCCAAGTGCAGATTCTTTGTCTCTTCAGTTAGATTTGTTCTAGGTATCTTATGGTTTTGGGTGCAATTGTAAATAGGATCAACTCCTTAATTTCTCTTTCTTCTATCTTGTTGTTGGTGTGTAGAAATGCAACCGATTGCTGTGCATTGATTTTATGTCCTGCCACTTTGCTGAATTTCTGTATGAGAGCTAGCAATTTTGGGGTGAGTCTTCTGGGTTTTCCATTTACAGTGTCTTGTCATCTGCAAAGAGTGAGAGTTTGACTTCTTCTTTGCCTATTTGATGCTTTTATTTCTTTTTGTTGTCTGATTGCTGAGGCTAGGAATTTTACTGCAATGTTGAACAGTAGTGGTGGGAGTGAACATCTCTGGCAGGTTCCTGACCTTAGGGGAAAAGCTCTCAGTTTTTCCCCATTGAGAATGATATTCACTGTGGGCTTTTTGTACATGGCTTTTCTGATTTTGAGGTCTGTTCCCTCTATCCTTACACTATGGAGAGTTTTCATCAAGAAGGGATGGTGTATTTTGTCAAATGCTTTTCCTGCATCTATTCACAGGATCATATTGTACTTGTCTTTTCTTTTATTAATGTAGTGTATGATGTTGATTGATTTGCAGATGTTGAACTACCCTTGCAGCCCAGGAATAAATCCCATTTGGTTGTGGTGGATAACCCTTTTAATGTGCCGTTGGATCCTATTAGCTAGTATTTTGGTGAGAGTTTTTTGCATCCATGTTCATCAGGGTTATTGGTCTGTAATTCTCCCTTTTGGTGGGGTCATTGTTTGGTATTGGGATCAAAGAATGCTGGCCTCAGAAAATGAGTTTAGAAGTTTTCCTTTCATTTCTATTTTTTTTGGAACAGTTTCAGAAGAATAGGTATTAATTCTTCTTTAAATGTTTGGTAGAATTCCCCTGGAAAGCCATCTGGCCCTGGGCTCTTGGGAGATTTTTGATTACTGCTTCAGTGTCCTTGCTGGTTATGGGACTGTTCAGGTTTTCTATTTCTTCCTGGTTCAGCTTTGGTAGTTTATATGTTTCTAGGAATGCATCCATTGCTTCCAGATTGTCTAATTGGTTGGCATGTAATTGCTCATAACATGTTCTTACAATTGAATTTCCTTGGTCTTGGTTGTGATCTCTCCTTTTTCATTCATGATTTTATTAATTTGGGTCCTTTCTTTTTCTTTTTGGTAAGTCTGGCCAGGGGTTTATCAATCTTATTAATTCTTTCAAAGAATCAGCTCCTAGTTTCATTGATCTGTTCTACTGTTCTTTTGGTTTCCATTTCATTGATTTCTGCTCTGATCTTTATTATTTCTCTTCTCCTGCTGGGTCTGGGCTTTATTTTCTCTATTTCTTTCTCCAGGTTGTGTATTTGAGACTTTTCTTGTTTCTTGAGGAAAGCTGTATTGCTATATACTTCTCTCTTAGGACCACCTTTGCTGCATCCCAAAGGTTTTGAACAGCTGTGTTTCATTTTCAATTATTTCCATATTTTTTTAAATTCTTCTTTAATTTTCTTATTAACCCATTCATTGTTTAGCAGGATGTTCCTTACCGTCCATATGTTTTTGTTCCCTCCAAATTTTGTCTTGTGATTGAGTTCAACTTTTAAAGCTTTGTTGTCTCAGAATATGCAGGGAATAATCCCAATCTTTTTTTCAGTTGAGACCTGATTTTCAATGCAGTATGTGAGATCACATCATTCTGGACAATGTTCCATGTATATTAGAGAAGAATGTGTATGCTGTTGCTTTAGGATGAAATGCTCTGAATATACCTGTGACATCCATCCGGTCCAGTGTGTCATTCAAAACCCTTCTTTCCTTTTTGATCTTCTGCCTAGATGATTTGTCCATTGCAGTGCCTGCAATATTAAAGTCCCCTACTATCATTGTATTATTGTCCTTTTTTTTTTTTAGTTTTATTATTAATTGGCTTATATAATTGGCTGCTCCCAAGTTAGGAGTGTAAATATTTGCAATTGTTAGTTTTTTCTCATGGGATAGACCCTTTAAATATGATATAGTGTCCTTTTTCATCTCATTACAGTCTTTAGTTTAAAATCCAATTCATCTGATATAAGGATTGCTATACCAGCTTTCCTTTGATGTTCATTAGTGTGATAAATGATTCTCTCCCACCTCACTTTAAATTTGTGTCTAAAACGAGTCTCAGGAAGCCTGGGTGGGTCAATGGGTTAAGCCTCTGCCTTCCGCTCAGGTCATGATCTCATGGCCCTTGGATGGAGCCCTGCATCAGGCTCTGCTCAGCAGGGAGCCTGCTTCTCCCTCTCTCTCTGCCTGCCTATATGCTTACTTGTGATCTCTCTCTGTCAAATAAATAAAAGAAATCTTTTTTAAAAAATAAAATAAACTAAGGGGCACCTGGAACGCTCAGCGGGTTAAAGCCTCTGCCTTCAGCTCAGGTCATGATCTCGGGGTCCTGGGATTGAGCCCCACATCAGACTCTCTGCTCTTCAGGGGGCCTGCTTCACCCCCCACCCCGCCCCCACCTCTCTGCCTACATGTGATCTCTGTCTGTCAAATAAATAAATAAAATCTTTAAAAAAAATAAAGAAAATGAAGTGAGACTCTTGTAGAAAATATATCAATGGGTATTGCTTGTTATCTAATCTGATACATATGTCTTTTGATTAGAGCATTTACATTCAGAGTAATTATTGAAAGAAATAAATTTAGTACCATTGTATTACCTGTAAAGTCAGTGTTTCTGTATATTGACTCTGTTCCTTTCTGATCTATGTTACTTTGGGGCTCTCTCTTTGCTTAAAGGATTCCCTTTAAATTTTCTTGCAGATCTTGTTTAGTGATCACAGATTCTTTCAGTTTCTGTTTCTCCTGAAAACTCTTTATCACACCTATTTTTTTAAGTTTTATTTATTTGACAGAGAGAGGGAGATCAGAAGTAGATGGAGAGACAGGCAGAGAGAGAGAGGAGGAGGCAGGCTCCCCACAGAGCTGAGAGCCTGATGCAGGGCTCGATCCCAGGATCCCGGGATCATGACCTGAGCCAAAGGCAGAGGCTTTAACCCACTGAGCCACCCAGGCACCCCTATTGCACCTATTCTGAATGACAGCTTGCTGGATAAAGTATTCTGGGCTGCATATTTTTCTCATTTAGCATCCTGAATATATCATACCTGTCCTTTCTGGTCTGCCATGTCTTTGTGCATAGAGCTGCTGCCAGTCTTGTTTCTACTCTTGTAGGGTAAGGACCATTTGTCCCAAGCTGCTTTCAGGATGTTTTCTTTGTTTCTGAAATTTGCAAATTTCATTATTCTATGTTAAGGTGTTGACCTATTTTTATATTTTTTGAGGGGGTTTGTCTGTGCGTCCTGGACTTGAATGCCTGTTTCTTCCCCAGATTAGGCAAGTTCTCAGCTATAATTTGCTCAAATAAACCTTCCCCCCCTTCTCTCTTTCATTTTCCTCCTGGACCCCAATTATTCTAACATTATTTTGCATTATGGTATCACTGATTTCTCAAATCCTCCCCCTCCTAGTCCAGTAGTTGTTTATCTCTCTTTTTCTCAGTTTCTTTAATTTCCATCATTTTGTCTTCTATATCACTGCCTCTCTCTTCTGTCTTGTTTATCTTAGCAGTTAGAGCCTCTATTTTTTATTCATCTCAGTAATAATCTTTTTGATACTGACCTGATTAGATTTTAGTTCTTTCATTTATCTAGTAAGGGATTCTCTAGTGTCTTCTGTGCCTTTTTCAAACCTAGCTAGTATGTTTATTTCACCTTGCATAACACCTTCTAGATTTATCCATGTTGTCACAAATGCCAAGTTCTCATCCTTTTTTTATGCCACATAATATCCCGGTGTGTGTGTGTCATCTTTCTTATCCATTCACCAGTCAATGGACATTTGGGTTGCTTCCATATCTTGGCTTTTGTAAATAATGCTGCAATAAACATAGGGATGCCAATATCTTTTTAAATTAGTGTTGTTGTTTTCTTAGAGCAAATATTCATCAGTGGAATTATTGGATCTTAAGGTAGTTTTAATTTTTTTAGTAACCTCCACACTGTTTCCACAGTGGCAGCGCCAGTTTGCATTCCCATCAACAATCCACAAAGTTTCCTTTTTCTCCACATCCTAGGCAGCACTTGTTATTTCTTGACTTTTTTATTTTAGCCATTGTGACAAGTGTGAGGTGATATCTCATTGTGGTTTTGATTTACATTTCCTTTGAGTGATGTTGAGCATCTTTTCATGTGCTGTTGGCCATCTATATGTCCTCTTTGGAAAAACATCTATTCAGTTTCTCTGCTCATTTTTAAAGTAAATTTGTTTTTTTAGAAATGTGAGCAGTTGTATGAAAAAGTTGTATGAAAAAAGCAGTTGTATGAAAAATATTAATGAATATTAAATTGTAAACTACTAACCTCATTCAAATTCTCTCATATTTTCTAATGTACACACATTTAATTCCACTTGGTTGTAACCAGCATATATGTAACTTTTTCTGGTATTTTCACCTAACTTTATTTCATTTAGGCATGTCCTGGTATTGACATTTTCTACATATTCGTCATTTTTTCCAATTAATTTATAGCATTCATTCATGTTAAGAAGCTATAGTTTTAAGTCATAACCCTCCCCCTTTTTTAGGAGGGAGGAAACTACTATCAATTTCACTTAACATCTACTTACATAAACTGTAATACCTATGTATTCTTTTTTTATTTTATTTTATTTCTTTTCAGTGTTCCAGAATTCATTGTTTATGCACCACACCCAGTGCTCCACACAATATGTGCCCTGCATAATACCCACCATCAGGCTTACCCAACCCCCCCACCCCCCTCCCCTCCAAAACCCTGTTTGTTTCTCAGTATCCACAGTCTCTCATGGTTTGTCTCCCCCTCCAATTTCCCCCAACTCACTCCTCCTCTCCATCTTCCAATGTCCTCCATGTTATTCCTTATGCTCCATAAGTAAGTGAAACCATATGATACTTGACTTTCTCTGCTTGACTTATTCTACTCAGCATAATCTCTTCCAGTCCCATCCACGTTGATACAAAAGTTGGGTATTCATCCTTTCTGATGGAGGCATAATACTCCATTGTATATATGGACCATATCTTCTTTATCCATTTGTCTGTTGAAGGGCATCTAGGTTCTTTCCACAGTTTGGCGACTGTGGCCATTGCTGTAAGTCATAGCCCCATTTTAGCCATATGCAAAATTCCAAGTGTTTGCCATTTGAAAAGCACTACTTGAACACATTTATACAAATAATTTTTAAATGTTTGAATAAAAAACATTCTTACTATTTCTTTTGTGGATGCTACAATTACACACTTCCTGCTCATCACCTGGCACAGGTGAAAGAGTATCATCTCTACTTCCATGTATGTATGTAGTACTAAGTCTCCCAAAGAACTCCTCTGTCAAGCTGGATCTAAGAAGGGGTTTGCAGGCTTGGAAGTTGGAAGAAAGGAAGCATTTTACATTATGAGAATTTAGATTCTGCATATGGTAATGGTGTATTTACTACTGTTAGCTGTACTTGGACTAATAATCATTACCTTGTGACTTAGCTTGGATTTATAAAATCAATGATCTTCCAGAGCAAGTTTTCTGTCCCAGCAAATGCCCCACTGTTGGTTCACCACCCTCTCAGGGGTTTCCCAGGTATAATCTGAAATAAGACACTTATATATGGAGGGCAGAGAGAGACCCAAGAAAGAGGAGGCCATTCCAGGTTAGTAGTTGGTAGTTTGAACAAACAAAGGGAACTTCCATATGAGGCTTTGTCTTGGGCGGCAGCAAGATGAGTAGATCCCCGCCTTTGTCTGCCAAATCTTATAAAGCTAATAAAGAGTCCCTAACTAGGTTTAGTCATGTATACCATGCAGATGTTCTCAATATCACACCACAATCTCAAGACTAGGTCCTTGGAGTGGCCTCTAGGAGTGGGAGAGGAAAGTGAAACCCATATTCCAAGGAGAGGGTTGGTGAGGAGCCTCTGAATGTCCAGGTCAATCTCACAGGTCAACTAGCAGTTATGTCGTTTTGATTACTTTCCCCATAATTCCACTCCTCATGACTGACTATAATTTCATACATACCCCTCCTTCCACAACAGGCCCTGAGCAATTAGCAAGGGGTTTCACTAGCATCGACGTGGCCCCTTTGGTGGCTATCTGGCTGTACTGGAGGCAAATGGTGCACCAACACAGGCACATGTAAGAAAAATCACAGATTAAGATAATAATTCCAAAATCACTAATAACATTCTGTAAGAGTCCGTCAAACCACTGATTCATCTAGTCCCCTAAGCTAGGAGTCAAATCACTCAGGGAGTTTACTATGTCTTCATGAAATTTAATAAACATGATACATTAGTATACTCATCAAAGTATGAACACACAACATTCTGTTTGGATAATGACATAGGTGCCTCCTTATAAGGCAGTAATAAGGTCTAAAGCCATCCTATTTTGGAGGATAACTTTTCTCATCAGAAACATTTCAGTGTTTCATAAAAACAGGCTTTGTTGGCTATCATTTAAATCTTGCTGGGTGAATTTTGTAAGAATTTCTTTTTGTGCTGTAACATTCTCCAGGCCAATGAAGGGAACAAAGATGGTGGCCAAATGATCAAACCAGAGGAAACAGAATGCCACTACCTGACCTTGAGGAGAGGGAGGTTGGGAGGTTTAGAAATTTAACCTGGTGGTATATACTATGCATGTTGGCAAGAGGAGGCAGCATTGTTAGGCATGAGGAGATAGACTAGGAGAGGGATGTGCTAGACCAAGACCCCCATCCTCTTCCCTTTTGATGGTGCATGTTACATTCCAGGTATAGTGCCTTTTAATGGGTCCAGCTTGGAGCAGGATAATAGGATCCTGGTGGAAATTGAGTAGCTCTCCCTCACCAAGGAATACAAAGTAACTATCCCAGCAGGAGGTCCCACTGCAATTTCTGGTAGATAATTCCTTTCTCAGGCGTGATAGGGCTTGGTGTTCTCAACAGGATAGCGTTGATCCACAATGAGACTTGGGGCAATGGCTGGTTCCCACAACTTCTTCATGGTACTGGGTGTTTCATCAGGGGTCCCCAACCTAGCACATGGAGCAATAGGCCCTACTGGATGGTCATTCAAAAGTATTAAAACCTGGGACAATACTTTAGTCCATCAGCCAAGGTGGTTTTACTTGTTAACAATTTAATTTGCTGTTCTGATATTCTATTTCTTCTTTCTACCAACCCTGCTGCTTATAGGTTATAGAAAAGATGGAACCTCTATTCAGTGTTATGTTCCTTTTCCCACCCTTGCATGTCATGACTTTTGAAATGTAACCCCTAATGACCATCTAGTCAAGGAGGATATCTATATGTGGTACTTAGCTTCTCTAATCTTCAATGATGGCAGCCTGGAAAGTTTGGGATTAAACCAGACGTAGTGTCCACACAAACCAAGGCATATTTAGGACCTCGCTCAGAGGGAGGGAACCAACATAATCAATTTGCCAATTCTTCATTAGTTGGGAACTTCAGTGAATGGCCCCATATTCCTTTGACATCTTCTTTGGGTATTGTTTAAAATACATAGGACATGCTGTTATAAGTAGAATTTAGGAAACAAAACAGATGAACATAGGAGAAGGGAAGGAAAAATAAGAAAAAACAGAGAGGAAGGCAACCCGTAAGAGACTCTAAGAAACAAACTGAGGGTTGCCAGAGGTTGGTGGGTGGGAAAATGGGGTAACTTGGTGATGGACATTAAGGAGGGCGCTTGATGTAATGAGCACTGGGTGTTATATGCAACTGATGAATCATGAAATTCTACCCCTAAAACTAATAGTACAGTATACTTTTAACTAAACTGAATTTAAATTTTTTTAAGAGGCCTAACTGTGTTCAGTCATGTATAGTGCAGGTACTCTCAGCACTACATCCCATCTCAATGTTCTATCCTTGGAACAGCCTCTGGGATCAGGAAAGGCAAATGAACCCACATTCCAAAGATAGGGGAGGGGATGAGGAGTCTCTGAGTGCCCAGGTTCATCTCATAGGTAAACCAGCAGCCACTTCTTTTGAATGACCTTCCCTACCACCCTCTGAGGGAGGTTAATGGGGTCTTACTACCTTCTGAATGCTAATAGCATGGCAACTCTCCAAGGATGAGAAGATCTTATTATAAAACATTTTTTAATGTATTTGTCCTTATGACCATGTTACAGAACTAAGACACCATGGCACACATTTGGGGAACTACAAAGAAGAAAAATAGAATCCTTAAGAAATCACTTTCCTGTGTTTCTCTTTCTCATACATTAATAATCATAACTGGACAATCTGATTCTCTGTGGCTAAGAGCAAAGAAGCCAAGAAAACAAGAGTATTTAGGCAACTATTTGGATTTTCCAGTTCCCAGACCTCTAGGTGATCCTGTGAGCTGCAGACCTGATATCTAAAGCTGTTCAAATCCACTAGAAAGTTGCTATGTGCCTTATTTCCTTTTATTTTGTAGAAATAGTTTACATGCTGCATTTTTTTACATGCTGCATTTTAAAACAGACCTTATAACCACCATGAGATTTAGCATAAATAGCTTTATTACTCTGAATTCCTAGGAAAACTAAGAATTCAAATCACTTCATCACAGCCTCTCAAATATTTCACAACTAAAGCCTCTACTCCATGATTCTTTTACCTGAAGGTGATTGTTCATTGTCTGCCTCCCCACAGCTACCCAGATACCCCAAGGTTAGCAAAATGGCTTTGGAACAAATCACAAGGAAATCTGGTTGTAATAGTACTTATGAAAATGAAGCAGTTGATGGTAATATCCAATCATGAGAACATCACAGATTTTTTTATACACACTCTCAACCTAAAAGGTGGTTGATCATAAAAGTTTCCTTTAGGTTGTAGACAAATGACAGAAAACTGCCTTTGAGGGGTGCCTGGGTGGCTCAGTGCGTTAAAGCCTCTGCCTTCGGCTCAAGTCATGGTCTCAGGGTCCTGGGATCGAGCCCTGCATTGGGTTCTCTGCTTGGCAGAGAGCCTACTTCCCCCTCTCTCTCATGCCTGCCTCTTTGCCTACTTGTGATCTCTGTCTGTCAAATAAATAAAATCTTCTTAAAAAAGAAAAAAGGAAAAACTGGCTTTGGCATCTGATTTCTTTTCTATGCTAGAAGTTGTGTGGTTTGCTGGGTGTTAAGCTTAGAGCTTGCACTAGCTTGTATTAGCTCAGGATTCTCCAGAGATAGAGAGATTTAAAGAATTAGCTCACAAAGTTGTCAGGGTTGGCAAGTCCAAAATCTACAAAGCAGGCCAACAGGCTGGAAGACTTGATAATATAGCTTGAGTCCAAAGAGGTCTGGAGGCAGAATTCCCTTGTCCTTGGGAGCATCAGTCTGTTTGCTTTTAAGTCCCTCAACTGATTGGGTGAGGCTCATCTGCATTATGGAAGATAATCTGTTTTACTCAAAATCTATTGATTTAACTGTTAATCCCATCAAAGAAAATGCTTTCACAGCAACATCTAGACTGGCGTTTGACCAAAAACTGGCTAGCATGGCCTATCCAAGTTGATACATAGAGTCAACCATCACAGACCTTTAGTCAGAATATTCTAAGAGCTGAGAGGTTGCATCAGAAGTAAGATGGAGTGATTGAACTGAGACCAGCTTTTTTTTTGCTTCCGTGTGGCATGTCTTTCATTGCTTGCTGAAGTGGAGCTGAGGAATGCCCTTGGCAGAAGGTCTGGTTCACAATCCATATCAGGCCCAGCTCCTTGAGAAAACAGAGGCTCCAGGACACCGCCCAGGATCTGACTACTCTAAACCCAACCCCAGATCGTCTTTCCTGGCCACATAGGGAGGGAAAGAAGTAGAAGAAAGGTGCCTCTAAGATGTCACCTAGGTGCTGATAAGCTTCCATAGGCGTTCTGAGAAGAGGTAGTCGGTATTAGAGATTCAAAGAGCCTATAATCTCCTAGACTAGCAGGATTTCCAGGCACTTGCTCACCACAGAAGCAATGCTATTCTTACTGCAGATGAGCCTTCTCTTACACACTCTTGATGATGGCATCAAGACCGAGTAACTCCTCACAGAGGAGTAGAGAACAATTGACAAAGCCTAGCATTTGCTAAACTGAACTAGAAAAATTTCCTCAAGAGATCACAGGTACTTGGGTCCTAGACTGTGTCTCTTGAGGTTAGAAACTGGCATTATGATGTAAACTGTGTTCTGTCAGCCCTCATTCCTCTCTGCTAATTCAGAACCCTGGAACCTACAGGCTTGGAATACTGGGAGAGGTCAAGTCACCCTCCTCCCCTACCTCTGCTCTAGCCCTGTCACACTCCACTGCTAACTCCCCATCCACCAAGGCACCAAGGATCATCACCACCTCCTGCAAGTTCCTGCTGAACCTCAGTTTTTATGAAGCCTGGCCACTGTGAATACACAGAACTTACAGGTGTCAAACCCCAGAGTTTCAGAGGTGTGGGAAACAGACATCTCAGCTTTTGCTCTAGTCCTCTCTCCTCCTTTGGCCAGAGGTACATTCATGAGCTAGATCGTGAGACAAATTAGAATGACAAAACATTGTACTGTCCGACCAGTGACTAAGGTTTTTGTACTGGACCAACCTTTGCATACCTTGCTCTTTCTTCCGTGTAAGGAAATGCCTCCACCCAACCTCCTTCCTTTTGGTCTGCCCCACCAGTTAACCAGACATGCCCAGGCAGGTCCTACTGTTGGACACAATTTAGGCTCAATCTAAAAAGCCCTGTCACACTCCCAATGTGTTCATCAGTTACATTTAAAAATATGGAAATAATTAGAAATGTTGTTACCTTGAGGTCATTGCAATTCAATACATTGCAATTCAATACATTGTTTGTAGAATGAGTCTACATCCCTGTTCGTGAAAAGCTCTACTTGGATGTCAATATTCATACATTACTGGAAGCCAGCACATGGCTGGGACACTCAACTTGCTGTTGGTGAATGTACACTTATAGTATAACTGGCCTGTGCTTACTCACCCACACTCTCACATCCCCTTCTTTCTGGAAACAAGAGTGACCCTTTGTTAAGGGGTAGCTATGAGACATTTGCCCTTTAGTCTACAGATCTGAGCCACAATAGCAAGCCACCCATTTTAATTAAATGCAATAAAACTGCCATGTAAGTACTTATAAAGGCAAGGTTCTTAGACCTTAAAGTGTTCGAGTCAGAAGGGATCTTAATGAACATCTAATCCGGGGCCCTTGACCTTGATTGCACGGTAGATACGCCTGAGGACACAGCTCACACTAGACCACTGAAGTCACTCTCTGGAGGTCCAGGCATGGATATGTGCAGTAAGGCCAGTGATCTGGTCCAATAGTTCTCAAGCCCACTTGTTCATTAAGTCTTGAGAAATTGAACATGATGTTTCCAAATCCTATCCAGCCCTAGGAGTAGGGAAACATTCATCATTTGTTTTTTTTATAATCTTTTTTCCTTTTTTTTTTTTAAGATTTTGTTTATTTATTTATTTGACAAAGAGAGCACAAGGAGCAGGGGAGCAGTAGGCAAAGGGAGAGGGAAAAGCAGTCTTCCCACCAGCAGGGAGCCTGATGTGGGGCTCGATCCCAGGACCCTGGGATCATAACCTGAGCCAAAGGCAGACGTTTAACCAACTGAGCCACCCAGGCACCCCTGTTTTTTCATATAATCTTGTAGTTTGCTGTTTCTTTGCACTATCATTGGAGTTTTTTATTGTTATTGTTACTTCTTTTCTTTTACTAGTAGTTTTTTTTTTCCTGGTTTGTTTGGGGTTTGTCTTTTACCCAAGTCGTCCTTTGCTTAGTCAGAAATTTGGCACATGGTTTCACTTATTTGTGGAGCATAACAAATATCAGGGAGGACAAGGGGTGTTAGAGAGGAGAAGGGAATTGGGGTAAATTGGAAGGGGAGGTGAATCATGAGAGACTATGGACTCTGAAAAACAATCTGAGGGGTTTGAAGTGGCGGGGGGGGGTGGGAGGTTGGGGTACCAGGTGGTGGGTATTATAGAGGGCACAGATTGCATGGAGCACTGGGTGTGGTGAAAAAATAATGAATACTGTTTTTCTGAAAATAAATTAATTAATTAAAAAAAAAAAAAGAAAGAAATTTGGCACACAGTTGCAAAGCCTGCGGGGATTCTAGAAATTCTTCGTGCCTGAGCGATGCCAGGTGGCCCTGAGAGTGATGATCTCACCCAGGTAGCCTGAGCCCAGTGTGTCGGTTTGAAATGTGCTCCCCCTGCTGGTCACCTTTAAAAGTAAAAATTAGTTTTGAGATAGCACTGAATTCCTGTAGTGCTCTTCTCAGCAGAAAGAATGTATATTCATGGTGTGTAAAAAAGCATGATACATAACTACGATCTTAATTACATTAAAATGCTTACTTTTGTAGATACACACATGGGACCTAGAAGTCAAACTGTAAACTGCTTGTGATTATGGATGACTTTGTTCTTTGCTTCTTGTGTTTTTCAATTTCCTTTTATGCACATGTTAACTTTTAAAAAATAAATTTTTTAAAACCTAAAAAAAAAAAAAGAATGTGACTTCTGCATCGTTGTAAGAATTTTCTGGCTGAAAAGATACCTGATTTTAAAAGAAAAAAGAAACTTACTGCCACACTCATTGAAATTGCCTTAAAGCAAATCTGGTTCAGGTGGGCTCTTGGGAGGGACTGACAAAAAGGGAAAATCTGAATCTGTTATTATCTTCATGTTTGCCCTCGTGATAAGATCAGTAGAGCCTAGGCCAATGTCCCAAAATGTGCCAGCTGACAAGCAATAAAGGACTGATCCCCAGTGCATCTATAAGGAATAGGATTGCCAGAATTGTAAATAACAATAGCCAGTTAAATTTGCATGTCAGCTAAATGAAAGCAAGTATGTCCCATGCAATATTTAAGACATGCAGAAAATGATTCGTCGCTTACCTGAAATGCAACTCTAATGGGAGCCCTGTGTTTTATCTGGCAACTCTAAGCAGGAGGGAAAAGTGAGATGAGGAGAAACATCAGTCCAGAGTCAAAGAACTCTCTTAGATGGATACTGCCCAAATGTAATAGTGGCTGAAGCTGGGGACAGTTGAACCATTAGACCAGACCTACCAAGACCCCTTTTAAATAATTTTCTCTCCCTAGAGCTGGAGACAGTTAGGCCCTGCACTATTGCATCTGTCAATTAACTAAATGCAGTTTGTCCTGTTTTTCTGACTCTGCCTGTTTCTCAGCCTATCATCATGTTGGTCTCATGTTAATTAACACATATTGCATTTCAGCAGCGAGTAGATTTATTTCCTAAGGGGATACTTTGACAGCTACAGTAAGATGGCCTATAAATGTACTAAGTATTTTCTCTTGCCTTTCTTGCTTCTGGTTTCCCCCAGTACCCAGATGTACTTTACAGAGCAGATCTGACCCTTTGTTGTCTCCCTTGAGTGATGGCAGACAAACTTCAGAACCTCCACTACCAACTCACCTCTTAGCAGAACTTCCCAGTAGAATTTGCAGGCAATCATCTGCCAGTTTTCTCCTAATTGTCCCTTGAAAGCAGTTTCTTATTCCTTTACTCACTTTATTTCCCATCATTTATATGCAAGATACCTTAAGTCTCAAGCCCTGCTTTGGACTCTTCATTGGGTTGTGGCATGGTCCACTCCCGTGCACCTTTCTGGGTCAGCAAGAGCTAAGTTGGCCTTGCTGTGAATGAGACCAGAGATTCAGGCTGTGTTTCCCAAACCCCCCTGCTTTGTTTCTTCAGTGAATTTTTGTTATTTTGATACGCTGATCCCAGAACAGATATGAGCATAGAGCCAGACATGCTGACTTAAGACATTGGGTTATCACAGAATTATATAAAGTACATCAGAGAGAAAGAGAGACAATCAAGTAAGAAAGTGATTATTATCTGTGCCTGGCTTATAGAGGACATGGACTCCACAAATAGTTTTATGGTCATTTTCATATACCCCAACACCAAACCTGTCATCTCACAAGAGACATATCAGACCTGAAACCTGGGCGAAAGGAACATAGCTGTGTTGACTTGACTGAAAAAACGGTCAAACTGTACTTTTTCTTTCTTTTTTTTTTTTTCGTTTTTTGTTTTTTACAAACTTAGATCATCATAAAGAATGAAGCAGCTCATCATTATTACTAAATTGAAGCTGATCTTTGTGGATAAGACAGACTATGTCTCCTATGATGTCCTTTAATTCCATAGCTCCTCTTCCCCAGCTCTTAGAACAGCTCAGTTCATCCTGGAAACACAGGATAAATACAAATTTATTGGGGGATGAAGAGGGGAGAGTCCTATAAGCTTCCCTAATGTAGATTGTGTGATGACCATTTGCTCTCTCCCTGATTTCATTCCAAAGACTCTTGATAGAACAAATAAATTCTGCCTAAAATAACAGTTGTTTAGAGACTAGACATGTTTAGGGTGTCAGGGAGCTAAAGCACACTTGCCAAAAGCAGCAAGACACCTTGTTTAGAACCTGCTCACTGACAGGAACCTAGAATAAAGAGAAAAGGGTTCAAGACTCATGCTGGGACAGTTGCAAACCCAGGAACTTAAGAGTCAGAAGGGCTCCCAGTTTTTGCTCTAGAACTGCTCATCTTTCCCAAAATGTTGTTTTCATTAGATTGCTCTCATCCTCAAGGGCTCCCTAAGGCGTATTGATGAAATCCAACCCCTACAGAGTCCGACTTTGACAGCTGGACCTTCTGCTACTCCCTGAAAGAACCTGTCTGCTCCAGCTACCAGGCTCCCTTCTCTCCCTGGAATGCTGCCATTTTCATTCCCATCCCTTTGGTCATTGCAGGAGCCATTACCTTCCTCTTTCCTCCTCTCCTCATTCATTGCCCTACACCTCCCTAGTTGTCTCAGGTTACACAGCCTTCAAAATCCACTTATACTTGTCCCTCTTAAAGAATCACCCATCGCTCACTATCTAGAGCTCATGTCTTCCTTGGCTCCTCTGGAATTCCAGTGTTTGCCCACTGATTCAGTGCTGGACCAGGTATAGTTTTTTGGTTTTTGCTTTTTGTTTTAAGATCTTATTTATTTATTTGTCAGGAAAGAGAGGGCACAAGTGGGGGAGTGGCAGGCAGACTGAAAAGCAGGCTCCCCGCTGAGCAGGGAGCCCGATGTGGGACTCGATCCCAGCACCCTGGGATTGTGACCTGAGCTGAAGGCAGACGCTTAACTGACTGAGCTACCCAGGTGTCCCCTCAGGTATAGCATTGGACACGTCTTTATATTAATTTTCTAATCCAGAGTGATGTATCTTACCTCCTCAACCAAATCGAAAGCTCTTTCAGGGGAGGGACCTACTATGGCCCTACACATTTTTCACAGGCCTCCAGTAAATATTTCAGAATAAATAAATTTTGGAGTATCTGCTTTTGTCTCTCTAACTCTGAAGAATTTGGAAGCTGGTGACCAAGAGAGTATCACCTCACTCATGAGAAGAGGCAAATTTTTGCAAACTTAACTGAGCATATTTATATGAATAATATCCTTCATGTTATATGTGTTATATGTCATATATATTACACATATATATGGTATAACTTCCATGATGAAGGTGAAGATGATTCAAATGAGGAAAATCTGTTTCACCCTAAGATTCAAAAAACAAATTTAAGAACTTCAGAATGCAGTTAATTTTTTTTCAATCACCTATTAAAAGGAAAATAGTAATTTTTTGAGAAAGGCTCTTAGTACCCAAAATAAGTCACAGAGAATAAGCACTGTAGTAACCTAACATTTTGGAGAGCTATATTCACAAGGGAAGAAAACATCCCTGTGGCATGGCCACACCTAAGCCCC
Source organism: Neogale vison (assembly GCF_020171115.1). Lineage (NCBI taxonomy): Eukaryota > Metazoa > Chordata > Mammalia > Carnivora > Mustelidae > Neogale > Neogale vison. Next base: position 81,913,284 of record NC_058095.1, read on the forward strand.
ATGCAGGCCTTTTATCTACTTCTGGAATCACCCCTATCCACTCTGGTCATGGTCTTTAACAGCTTCAGGCAGGACCATTATCATGGTATTGGTGCTTATTTCTGAAAGCAGGTTTCCCTTCTGCAGGTTGTTCATATGACCATCTCAGAGTTTCTTGTACATGAAGAAATGAGGAAACAGCTTAGCGATGTGCTTGGCTGAAGTTTTGTTTTGTTTTTGTTTTTGCATCTTGACTCCAACCCAGGCTCCCCTGTCAGTGGAGAAATGCAGCCTAGTCATAGCCTGGCATGATGAGGGAACACAGGTGTGTAGGGACTGCCGTGTGCGTGGGACAGGAATCCAGGAGGAAGAAGACAGTGGGCAGCAGTGGCACCGGCTGATCCAGATGTAAGGCAGGAAGTGAACCTTCCTCTTCCCATTAGCACCTGGATCCCCTTCTCTGGAGTACTAAATCTTCACGCTCACACTCTTGAGTCAGCTGGTGGATGTCCCTTTATCCAGGACTCTACAGCAGGAGGGGGCACTTCAGGGCAGCAAGTATGATCCATAACTCCACCACTCTTTCTATCTCTCTCCCTCCTTTCACAGAAAGTAGAAAGGGATAGGGGAAAAATCTGAAAATTTAATTCTAAGAAATAAAAATCTTGCCATCTCCTGCATCTTTTCTTTAAACTTTTTTTTCCAATTTATTTATTTTCAGAAAAACATTATTCATTATTTTTTCACCACACCCAGTGCTCCATGCAAGCTGTGCCCTCTATAATACCCACCACCTGGTACCCCAACCTCCCACCCCCCCGCCACTTCAAACCCCTCAGATTGTTTTTCAGAGTCCATAGTCTCTCATGGTTCACCTCCCCTTCCAATTTACCCAAATTCCCTTCTCCTCTCTAACGCCCCTTGTCCTCCATGCTATTTGTTATGCTCCACAAATAAGTGAAACCATATGATAATTGACTCTCTCTGCTTGACTTATTTCACTCAGCATAATCTCTTCCAGTCCCGTCCATGTTGCTACAAAAGTTGGGTATTCATCCTTTCTGATGGAGGCATAATACTCCATAGTGTATATGGACCACATCTTTTAAAACACTTAGAGCCTATACCATTTAGTGCTAAATTCTTTTCTCGCTTGGGTGATTTACTATTGTCTATTCATTAAATCTGCCTTTCCAACTCAAGTGTAGCTTTCTTGAGGGCAGAGAATGACACAATTTTAGTACCATTTCCCCCCACCACCCTCTATGCCTAGTACAGTTTCACATACATTGTGTGCATTTAATTGATTAAAATGAGCTAGGAGTAATTACATATATTATGACAACCTATCACAAATATATAATATTTACCAATGAGAACAGTCTTAGAAGAGATTCTTGGCATGGATAGGCTCTTTTTGAAAGAGAGGAAAACTCTGCTTTAAGCAGAAGCTGCTACTAGAGCATTTGGGCTGAGACAGTGTCCCAAGTCATACCCTGGTCTTTACAGCCAGTTCAAGAGAGTCATAGAACTGGGAGAAATTCAGGGTACATTGGCCAGAACAGGACAGGTGATAGTTCCTGGGGCCAAAAAGAGGTGAGTAAGTCTGTGTTTCCAAGCGGAAATTCAGTCCATAGTTCGACCATGTGAGGACTATTCCAGGTACCTGCCTCACAGATACCTAGAAGACATTCTCCTCAAGAAATATTGGGATGTCTGGACTCTCGGGCAAGATGACCAGCAATAGCAAAGCAGTAACTGGAGTTAGGGTGGGTGTGTGTAGAGTGGCCCCATTTGTCCTCTGTGGTAGAAATCACAGTCCAGGATACCTGATGGCATCAGAAGATGCCCACAGCAGTAGTGGCCAAAGCTGGCCCCTGGCAGGAATCAGGAACTCTGCAGGACCACAGAGGTGCTAGAGTATCTGATGATGTCATTTTTGTCCAATTTGGTAGTAACTAACACTTTTCCAAACTTGACACCAACAAGAATAAACAGCAGTCTTCTCTAGGAGGAGTTGTTAGGATCTGCTGATTTTAAAATCTGCTGTCACCTCTCCATTAGCCCATTCCTCTTCCTACATCACTCTCTCCTGTTCCCCTAATTAAGTGTGAATCTGAGTTTGCTTTTGAAGCTTGAACTCGACATGAGTTCTGGGGCATTTCTCTAAGCCATCCTGCTTCTCTATTCTCTCTCTGTCCTAAAAAGTTGAGCAGGAGCTGGAAGAGGGGAAGGTGAGCAAGCAGCCACTTGTACCTGCAAAATCCCTTCTCCTGGATTTCCAGCAAACAGTGGGAACATCAGTTGCATACAAATTTTCTTTCTCCTTAGCCCTGTCTTACAATTTTTCCTTTGAAGAGCATTCTCCAGGAGAGAAGAAAAGGGGGAGAACACAACACAGACTTAGCCAGGGGTCAGTTGTTGCTTGAGTTTGAACTAGAATTTAACTTGCCATCCAACTCCAAAGAACCTGTGATCTGTATCTGCAAAACAGATGTTACCCGGAGTTTTCCTGTCCCTTATCGTTTAATTAAGGAGTAACACATTGGTGTTGCCCAACCCCACAGTGGGAGTGTGTGTGTGTGTGTGTGTGTGTGTGTGTGTGTTTGGGGAGGTGGGGAGTGGGGTGGAGCCGGGTGGGAGGGTAGGATCGTCTAACTTCAAATTCTCTCATTTTGGAAAGAAAAGAAGAAAGGAAGGGTGAAAGAACGAAGGCAAGAAGAAAGGGGAAAAGGCGTTTATAGCCTTGGCAGGAGGAGATGTCCACCCCGTTTAGGGGATGAGCGTGTTTACCCGACCCCAGCCTATAGCTTCAGTTCTGCCCAGGAGGCAGCCTCATTTCTGAGTCCTCTTACTGCACAGTTTCTCCCACTCTCTCCCTCCACAGCTGTTTCAGAACTCCAATTTTCATCCAGATCCCGCAAGGTAATTCAGCAACTCCTCAGAGCTCTCTCAGTAATTCCCAAATTCACTCTGACACCACACTGGCCTGTGGAAATCCATCCTCCTGTGGAAATCCACCTAATAAGGTGGCCTTTTATAGTCATGACACCTTAGAGAGCAGCTGCTGCTAGAAGCAGCAATTCTTCCGCTCTGCTTAGGTATTTTTACGAATTCCTTTATTAGCAAGCAAATTTTAAAAGCAAAGCGGGTGAGGGACGCCTGGGTGGCTCAGTGGGTTAAAGCCTCTGCCTTCGGCTCAGGTCGTGATCCCAGGGTTCTCCGATGGAGCCCCGCTTCAGGCTCTCTGCTCAGCGGGGAGCCTGCTTCCCCACCCCCCACCTCTTTCTGCCTGCCTCTCTGCCTACTTGTTGTGATCTCTGTCTGTCAAATAAATAAAATCAAGAAAGAAAGAAAGGAAGGAAGGAAGGAGAAGAAGAAGAAAAAGCAAGCAAGCAAGCAAGCAAGCGGGTGAGGGTCCCACCAAAGCTGGGATGAGGGCGTGCGATCGTCGGAGGCTCCATCAGAGGATAGGCTGCGGCCGTTCCACGGCGCTGCCTCGGGTACCCCACGTCCTTGGCCGAAGGTCCGCGTCGCTCCCGGCTCCCTGGATGGAGCACAGCCGCGAGGTTCCGCGCCCAGGACCGCGCCTGCAGGACTCCCTCCTCCCCGGGCGTCCTGAGGCCGGGCAACCTGCTCGCAGGTAGGTACGTGGGCGGGGCAGGCGGCATTTAAGGCGGACACCGCCTCCCCCCGGCAGCGGCTGGCGTTTGGCCACAGGAGGTGAGCGTGGGGCTCTCGCCACCGCAGCTCGCCACCGCCGCCCGACGGGACGCTTGCCCTGCGCGCGCCGCCACAGCCAGAGCCCGGACACCAAGCTCGCCTGCCGGCGGCGCCACCGCCTTCGCCATGACCAAGGTGCGTGCAGTCCCCTGGCGCCCGCCCGAGACCCGTAGAGAGGGGATGGAAGACGAGGGGAAGGAGGAAGGACTGGCCACCTTTATTCTGCGCTCCTGACCTCTGCACGGTTCCTCTCCCTTCCCGGAGCTGACTGGGGGGAAGACCCAAATCCATACGCTCTGGGAAGGAACCCCAAGGGCCCTTGGACGTCTCCGATGTGGCGGGTGTCGCCAGGCTGGGGTTTACCCGGCTGCGCTGTGGTCTGTAAAGCCTGCCCTGCCCGGGACTGAGATTCAGTGGGCAACGCCCCACCCAAGAAGCGGGACACACGCCGGTGTGCCCTGTTGGGAGCAAAGTACTAGGGCGACCCTGGGGCTGGATGGGTCTTGTCTCGAGTTGGAGGAAGTAACATCCCACCTTCCCAAACTCCAGGATGGGGTCACCCTGAGGAGATGCCGGCAGGGCTTTGCCATCTATCCTTTATACTGGAGAAGAAAGGAGAGAAAGGGCCTGGGAGTTTGAAGGTGGGGGAGAGAGAAACTCTCCACATCGTGCGCCTTACTCTCTCTAGAGGAGAGAATGAAGGGGGCTCCCTTCCCTGTAGGTCCCTGACCCACAGAGAAGTGCTCGACACTTCTTCAGAAAACCCATCTTGGACCAATATTGTATTTCTGCTTTCTTTTCAGAAAACACTAGAAATTTACTCTGTGGAGCTCAGTGGAACCAAAGACATCCAACAAACAGACAATGGGAATGGCAAGGAGAAGTACAGAGGCTTGAAGAACTGCTTCGAACCCAGAAAGAATCACCATAAGGAGGAGCTTAGGAAAGAAGTGGATCTGGTCAGTTGATTTGGTTCTTAAGCCAAATGGGTCCACTGAGTTCTGCCCTTTCCCCTTGAGAACTTGCCCCTATAGCCTCCTTAACAAAAGAAGGATCAGTCTTAAGGATTTGAAAATCCGCCTGAGATTTGTTTCCTTGTTTAAAATAAATGGTGTGATAATATCTGCCCTGGGGGTCAGGGCTTCTGCAGGATTCCTGCATTCTGGTTGTAGGCACTCCCAGCTAGAACTCTGAGGGAAGAGCCTTTGATTCCAGTCCCCACAGGCACAGCCCAGACCTCTCTCCTTCCTGGCTGCTTCATTGAGATAGCTGTACCCAACTGCCAGTTTTTAAGCTGGTAAGGTAAAACTACCGGAGCTGGAACCATGAAGGAGGAAAACAAAGCCACTAACCTTGCTAGGTTTTTGGCTATGTATGCCCCATGAAATAGAATAATTTCACTGGTAAAAGTATATTGGGCTTGGATTCAGAGAACCTTGGGCTCAGTTAAGTTCCACTTAAGTGATTGGTAACTGGGAGCAAACTTGGTAAAGCTCCGTTTTCTTTATGTAAAGTGGGAAATAAACAATTTGCATGGGTGAGGGGAAAAAATGAGAAAAGAGTAAGAATATTTTGTAATTTATGCAATTCATAATTAAATTATTTATAATTAGTAATTTTGTAATTTATGGAAGCACAATGTTATTCCTGTGAAGGAAGAACTTTGGAATTGTTAAAGTTGTCCACCATGGGCAAGATCTGCCTCAGAACTGAAATGTGACAGGTTATGTGTCAGGAATGTCAAGGGGAAAACTTCTACAGCAAGCCTGAAGTTTTACTACATCATCCCTTCAGTTCATTGCAGACTTTAAAACTGTTATTGTTGGCGCAGACAGTAGTGGTATGAGTTCATGTGAGCTAGAAAGCCCATTGTTAAATTTTCAGGAATTTGGCAAGTTGGTTGACATTGGGTTAGCATCTTAGAACTTGGTTATAGTGAAAAATCAGTAAATACAAGTCAGAGTTTTTAATTTATTTTTCCTGGAGAGCTTGTGAAAAATTTAGCAACACATCACTAGGTATTTGCCCATGCCTGTTTTGACAGACATTTAAGAACACACAGCCCTGAAATTGCACTGACCTGAATTCAGATCCCAGTTTGATTGACATTCACTTCCTATTTCAAAACATAGGAATTTAAAAAAAACAGTGCTTACCTGTTGGAGTAGTTAAAAAGGTTAAGTGAAATAAAGCAGGAGAAAGACTTAGCACAGCACCAGATAATAGTCATTCTTATTTCCTATGTATCTCTAGCATTCAGGATTGAAGACATATGTAGTCTTCCATAAAATTGCTACTTATAACATGAATATATATCCATTCTATCATATGCCTGTTTATTATGAAGAGAATCTCCCTTCTCAGAGCATTTTGGAAAGATGTATAGTATAGAAAGATAATTTTTGTAGTGTTAACTAGTGTTCCCCTGCTTCCCGCCTGAGAGAGGAAAATCTTTCCTTCTTATTTCCCAAAATTCTCACAAGAATCCTATAATTTAATTTGTGACCGTGTACTGGGATGCCCTCTGGCACATTAGATCCTTGACAAGAACGAAAGTATCCCTGGCTGCTGAATCAACCGACAGGTAATGACCTGACAGAAGTCTGAGACGCAGGATGATGCCCTGAGCTATTCTAGTGCCGGCCAGCAGAGTGCGCCACAGGCACCCACCATGCCTCCAGTCCCTCCCTCTCCCCCATGCTCTCATCGCCAAAGCCAAGGCTAAAGAAGGGAAGATATTCTGCCTTATTCTGCCTCACTGTACAGGCCCCTTAAACTATGAAATACATCCATGCAATCAGTGGCTCTAATCACCTGTTACTTGGATCTGCACAGAATTTAGCACACTGCACAAAACTGTATCTTAATCCTTTGAATCCCCAGCAATATCTCTCAATCAATATTGGTACAATGACTAAATGAGTAAAGCAGAATCTGGCAGAGGAGAAGACAAAATAATTTTTTAATTGGAAAATCTCATCTCTTAACAGGTAACCTTTTTTTTTCATATACTTAAGAAAAGAGATAGTTCTAGTATCCATCACAGTATAAATCTTTGTTTCAGATGATCAAAACCTAAAGAATCCTGAGTGCTAGGTTGTCTAGGTGGGCTAAAGAAGGCTTACTTGCCCCTAGGTTTTCCTGAGACAGGAAAAGGCTTCTAATCCTGTAGCCCAGTGGCTCTCAAGGGACAGGATAGGAGGAATTTGCCCCCCCCCCATGAGACATTTAGTGGGGTCTGGAAACATTTCTGGTTATCACTACTCCAGGGAGGGTGTGCTAGTAGGTGACATAGTAGATGGAAGTCCCCGTCACCCACCCAGATAGTTATTGGCCCAAATGTAAGTAATGCCAAAGTTGAAAAACTCTGCTTTAGTTTAATGATTCTATAACGAAATTAGCAAGTGTGGGTCATACTGGTGTTTATTTGGCAGTTTTAAATCTGTAGGGCTTCTCTACCAAATAAACTCTCTGAGTCTCAAGTACTTGATTAAGAAAAGGCTTGCTGCTTCTACCAGAGACTACCTGCCCAATGAGGGCTCCATGGGTAAGGAGTTGTCGGATGTGTCTGGTCTGGTTTGGTATTGCTCATCACCCTCAACTAATCCCAGAACTCGGGTACTGAACTAAGTATCTAGATTACCAGTACCCGGACAGCAGACAGGTATGCTAGGACTTGCATGTGCTGAAGATCAGATTGAAATGACATACTTTGTTCATAAAAACTAAAGACAGCTAATATGTGGTAAAGGACAAACTAAGTCTGAACTCAAGGGATGGCCAGAAAATCCCCTGGCCGGTGAATCAGAAGGCAAGCCTCTCCTGTAGCAAGACTCTCTTTTCTCTCAGGGCAATAACCACCTGGCACAGAGGGTTTTCTCTCCCTCACTTCCTGGCTCCTCCTATCATCAGTGCTTCTCATGGGCTGGTCAAAGCTTAGGGTTTGAGTATTTTGGAATTATTAATGCACTCTCTTCTTCCTTTCATGGACTTCAGGATGACCACAAACTCAGCATTAAGGAACTGGAAAAGAAATATGGTACAAACATCATTACAGTAAGTCATCAAGGGATTAGGGGTTGGGAAGAAAAGCCCTGGGACTATGCAAAGGACTGTACTTTAAAGCCATGTGCGTAAGGTGTATGGAAAAGTAGACGGCATCTTTAGGTTGAAGCAGCAACTTGAAGAATACCAGTCACGCACATGCCCAGCATGTAAACGAGGGCTGGTTAACTTTAAGAGCTGGTGTGCCTGAACCAGAGCCTGGAGTCAAGCCCCTCTGCTGAGCTGGACTCCTGGCTATAAACATTTCTTTTGATTATAACTGCAGGAAAGCTGTGGTGTCCTCAGAAAGGCTCGGACACTTCCTTATGGTCATGGTCAGAGGTTGCTTTTAATCTTCATGTCCAGGAAGTGTAAGGTCTTATCAAAGAATGGGGAAAACCAGTGTTAAAAAGCAACCATCCAGAGTGACAGGCTTACAACACTGCTTGTCCGCCTCTTCCTCTGAGAAGGAACGATGATGACTCCAGGACAGACTGGTATGCTCTCAGGTGTCTGGCAAATTCCCCCACCACAGAAGGACTGCTTCCTTGTGTGAATTCAGACTCAAATTAAATGTCAAAAGCTTTGGTGTCTTGACATCAGGAGATTTGGATACATCTGTTCAAGTCAACAAAAAGCCCCACTATGTGCAACACACAAGACAAGCAGTGAGAGGGCCAAAGAGGGATAGGTGATCCCCGGTCTTAAGGACTGAGCAGTTCAGCAGGGGAGGCAGGTATATAAGAGAGTATCATAACATCCAGTCTGTTCGACTTAGATGGTAAAGAGAGAGGAGGTTTAAATGGTGTGCTGAGTGAGTGACAGATTCTTCTGACCAGAAGAACCAGAATGGGCTCCCTGGGTGGTGCAGTGTTTAAATCAGGAAGGACATAGGAGGAAGATTTGGGTTTAAGTTAGCAGACTACCCAGGAGACCAGGGAGAACAGAGTATATTTGGAGAGCAGTCTGGAGTTTCTGGAAGCTAATGTGTTTGGAAAGGGGAGAGAAAGGGGTGGAAAATGAGACCGTGGAGAGGCAGTTTGTGTGAAACCTTTAAGCACTTCCATATTAAACTAAGGAATAAGGGCTTTATTAGTTACACACAAATTCTAAACAAGGAAGTGATTTAAATAAGATTGGCTTTCAAAAGGGAATTCTGGTACAAGATATATACAGATATAGGTAGGTAGGAGGATGAACTTTTTTTTTTTTTAAGTGGGAGATGGAAGGGTCTAGAAGAATGAGACAATAACCCAGGAATATAAAATAAGGAACTGAAACGAGGCAGCAGCAGTGAGATGGGAAGGGAAGGGGACAGATTCCAGAGACTTTTCAGAGAAATAGCAGGTAGGACTTTGTTCCACTGGGGTATTTGAATAAATCCCTGATCCCAGTTACCACGGTAGAGAGGCAGAAGGAGGAGGAGATTTGGTCAGGTAGTTAAGAGGGCCATGGCAAGACATGGGGCTGAGAGAGTAGAGAAAAAGTAGGAAGGAGACAGTGATGACAGAGATGAATTTTATTCTGACTACAAGTTAGTGACTTCAAATCCAGTTATTCAGCAAATATTTGAGCCTCTGTTACAGAACAATCAGGACACCACATAAAGGACACAAAAATTAACAAGGATAGCGTCTTTTTTTTTTTTTTTTTTAAGATTTTATTATTTGTCAGAGAGAGAGAGAGAGCACAAACAGGGGGACTGGCAGGCAGGGGAGAAGCAGGCTTCTCACTGAGCAAGGAGCCCAATGCCAGACTCTGTCCCAGGATCCTGGGATCATGACCTGAGCCAAAGGCAGCCGCTTAACCAACTGAGCCACCCAAGAATCCCAGAGTATTTTTTTTTTTTAATTGAAGATTTATTTTAACTTATTTTAGAGAGAGAGCACACGTGAGTAGGGGGAGGGGCAGAGGGAAAGGATCTCAGGCTGACTGCACACTGGGCATGGAACCCAACACAGAGGTTGATCTCATGACCCTGATATCATGACCTGAGCTGAAATCAAGAGTTGGAAGCTTAACCAACTGAGCCACCGAGGCACCCCGTGGATAGTCTTTAAGCTGTCCTTTAAGTAGCTTACAACATGATTAGAAAGAAAAAGTAATGACAAGACCTTCTCCTTAAAGGAGAGTTTGTGTGGGGGAAAAAAAAACCTTATGAGTCACAATACAGGATTTCAAGAGGGGTGGAGGGCCCTCTGTATGCCTGTGGAAGGCATGCTTACCAGGGAGGGCTTCTGGCAAGAAGTGACTACACATGTGGGCTTGAGTTTGGTAGAATTTAGTTTGGTAGAACTTAGAACTTGGGGTGGATATAGAGAAAAGCAGAAAGACACCAGACTTAAGGATGAAAAATTAGCCAGTGCAATATGTAGAAGTTCTAGAAAAGAGAATATTTTGTGGATAGTTCCCATATTGGCCTTAACTTTAGTGATTAGCTTTTGTATTTCAAATCCTCCTTAGCCAAGTTACTCTTATCTCTGGATAAATCTCCAAGAAACTGAAAGACCTTAGCAAAGTGTAATATAGTGGCTCTGGAACCCATTTACTAGCTGGGTGATTTAACTTCCATGTGCCTCAAATTCCACATCTATAAAATGAGGATAATAACTGCACCTTATTCAGTGGGTTTTTGTGAAGGGTAAATAAGCAAATATAAAGAGTACATTGCCAGGCTGATATTAAGCATTAATATTAAATATTCTTTTTAAAACAGTGAGAGTTCGGGGAGGTAAGACATCATCCACTTTTCACAGGCCCTTCTTGGGCATAGTAACTCCTACCCACAACCTGCAGAAGAATGACATCTGTCTGAGGGAAGAGAAATGTCTAATTCCTATTTGTTTTTGTCTGGCTTTCTCAGGGTCTCTCCAGCACCCAAGCTGCTGAGCTCCTGGCTCGGAATGGACCCAATGCCCTCACTCCTCCCAAGGAAACACCAGAGATCATCAAGTTCCTTAAGCAGATGGTGGGGGGGTTCTCCATCCTTCTGTGGATAGGAGCAATCCTGTGCTGGATTGCTTATGGGATCCAGTATTCCATGAATACATCCTCATCCCTGGACAATGTAAGGGGAGGTCTCCTTCCGGGTTTCCTAAACTAGTCATGGAAAAACAACCCTAAAGTAAGGCCATTAGTGGGCAGAGCAGTGGGCTGCAATCAGGAGTCCACACTGATCCATCACTGTTTGGGAAAATCAAATAATTTTGCCAGCTGTAAAATACAAATTATAGCTGACTTTCTGATGTCTCAGAGGCAGCATGAGCATGAATTTTAAAGAGAAAGAGAGACACATACACACTATAAGTTCCTAAGGGGGTAAAAAAAAGATCTACATCCATGTGAAATATTTTGGGTCTCTCCTCAAAGCTAATTGTATCCCTTAAAACATGGGGAGCATCTATGCCTGCTGATAACAGCACCAAAACCAAAACACTGAACTGGCCAGCATCATGCTAAGAGAAAGAAGCCAGATGCAAAAGGCCACACACTATATGACTCCATTGATAGGAAATGTCCAGAACAGGCACATCCTAGAGACAGCAGATCATAGGTGGCAAGGGCTGGGTGTTGCAGTGGGGAATGACTGCCACTGGGATGATGGATATGTCCTAAAATTGGATTGTGGTGATTGTTGCAAAGTTGAGTAAATTCATCAAAAATCATTGAATTATACACTTAAAATAGGTAAATTTTGTGACCTGTAAATGACACCAGGATACCACTGCCGTGTCTCTCACCTTTGCAAGGAGAGCTCTAGCCCTAGGACCTGGCTCATTCCTGAAGGCTGTTTTTCTGATTGATGCTTCTTCTCCTTACCCAGGTATACTTGGGCTGCGTGCTTGCATTGGTCGTTATTTTAACAGGGATCTTTGCTTACTATCAAGAGGCAAAAAGCACGAACATAATGGCCACCTTCAATAAGATGATCCCACAGGTGAGTGGCAGCCATCCCTCTCTGGTCTCCATGTGATTTCAGATGAGGAAGCATCAGATAAGGAGGAGAGTGGGGCCTCTGAGGCAGAGGGTCAGCACTCCATCCTTTGCTGTCTGAGAAGTCTTACGCAGTCCTTCTGAAGCCCCATTTTCACACAGAGTTTTGGGATCATCAGGGAAGTAAGATACAGGAAAATGCTTAGTCAAGAGCAAAATAAGACAAACATCATTCGGGGCGCCTGGGTGGCTCAGTGGGTTAAGCCGCTGCCTTCAGCTCAGGTTATGATCTCAGGGTCCTGGGATTGAGTCCTGCATCGGGCTCTCTGCTCAGGAGGGAGCTTGCTTCCCTCTATCTCTCTCTCTGCCTGCCTCTCCATCTACTTGTGATCTCTCTCTGTCAAATAAATAAATAAAAACTTAAAAAAAAAAAAAAGACAAACATCAGTCATCACACAACATCTTCTATTACTGTTCTTGAGCTTTGGTGAACTGTTCAAACAAAAGGAATTCAGGAGCTTCTAAGACCAAGTTGTAGAAGTTCAGGAGTGTTCCCCAGTAGCCAAGGAGGTCAACCTACAATTTTTCATCTGTGACCATTTCTGCACCCATTTTGGAGTCTCTCTGCATGTTGCCCCAAACTGCTTTTGGTAAGGGAGGCCCCCTGATCCTGTCTTCCCACAGGACCCCATGTTAGGAGTCCTCTAGGGAGATCACACACCACTGTTAGCACAGTGGGAAAACCACACTGCCCCTGGCTCACAGAGCTGCCAGCTAGAGAAGGTTCGGGATGGACTCGTCCATGCTAAGAAGTGGGAGATCTGCCTTCTACCCCATTCAAGTCTTCCTGACAGGAGCAAGAGTATTACACCCTTTGGCTCAGCCATTACAGTCCTTCCCAGACATCCTAGCCAAGATCATTCATCCTTAATTGTCCCTCTCTGTCGTGCTTGGGCTGGTAGTTTGTTATATCTGCCCACAGCAGCATTTTCTGTTTCCAAGAATATCTCTGAGAGTTCCTCCTCAAGAAAAGATAGTTCTTAGTGTCTTCAGGCCCCAAGCAAAAGTTTTTTGTTGTATTTTTGCCATTCTGACAGCTGTGCCTTCCAGTGCCTCCCTTCTGGAGAAGTGGAGAGATGTGGATGGAGGAGAGTTGGCATCATTCTAGGATCTGAAGCATCTGTCTCTGTTTTCTTTTGCAGCAAGCTCTTGTCATTCGAGACTCAGAGAAGACGACAATCCCGGCAGAGGAGCTAGTGGTGGGGGACATAGTGGAGATTAGAGGAGGAGACCGGATCCCTGCAGACGTCAGGTTGCTGTCTGTTCAGGGCTGTAAGGTAAGCACCAGAGGGCACCCCAAAGATCACACTCATAACTAGTATCTATTCTGTTGTCTTCCTAGATCTCAATGGTACTGGGGCAGGGAACAAGATGCCCAGTCTTGAACTTTTTTCAAAATTTTTTCTAGGTAGATAACTCATCTCTCACTGGAGAATCTGAACCCCAGCCCCGTTCCTCTGAGTTTACCCACGATAGTCCCCTGGAAACAAAGAACATTGGTTTCTATTCTACAACCTGTCTGGAAGGTAAGTCTGGCTGGTTCCCACGACTGCATGCACCACCCATATCACCTCTCCCCTCCAGGCTTTATGCTCTTGTCTCTTTACCATATCTTGCATGGAACTGAAGAGCCCAGAGAACTTTGTAATGTGTGCTAATTGATCATGTAAACCAGCAAAGAGAGGACTGTAAGCAGCCTGTGGTTCCCTCATAGCTGAGGATCCCCAGAATAAAATGTCTACTTCACCTGTAGGCACAGCAACTGGCATGGTCATCAACACGGGTGACCGCACCATCATTGGTCAGATCGCCTCACTGGCTTCAGGAGTTGGAAATGAGAAGACACCCATTGCCATTGAGATCCAGCACTTTGTTCATATTGTGGCAGGAGTGGCCGTCTCCATTGGCATCCTTTTCTTCATCATCGCAGTGTCCCTGAAGTATCAGGTCCTGGACTCCATCATCTTCCTCATTGGCATCATTGTGGCCAATGTGCCCGAGGGTCTCCTGGCCACTGTCACTGTGAGTCCGTGCTGCTAGGTGGCCTTTCCCCTGACCCTATTAACACACAGCATTCTGCTATGCTGGGTGTGTGCCCACCATACACTGCGAGTCTCCTCCATCTTCAGAGTGACACTCTTGTAAGGGGACACCATGGGACATTCTGAATAGATTGTTTCTTAGACAAATGGAATTGTGATATTTTTAACATTTTTAACACTATCCTAGAAAACTTTCTATTTTTGTTTTTAGGGGCACTATCTGCAAATTGCATATTATCTTCCTCCTTAAGAGCTAGATAAGATTAAAAAAAAAGATCTAGATAAGACAGATGCAAACCACCACTTACAGATTTTCAAGAAGTCTGACACCTTCCCTACAGTTTCACATTTCTTAAAAAGAAATTTCTACAACTGAGGAACTTAGGCACATTGTTAAACTCCTACATTTAATAAAAGGAATATGGCATATACATAGGGCTTTATGTGGTTTATCAGCTACTTGGTCAGCTTTGCCACATCTATAACAATACCTCCATCCTGAAACCAGCTTGAGTTCGAAATGATGATTTTTCTCAAAACTTCTTCCTCTCTCTCTCTCCCTCTCTGTTTCTCTCTCTCTCTCCTGTCTAGGTGACTCTGTCACTGACAGCTAAACGGATGGCCAAGAAGAACTGCCTGGTGAAGAACCTGGAAGCAGTGGAGACCCTCGGCTCCACCTCTATCATTTGCTCAGACAAGACTGGGACTCTGACCCAGAACAGGATGACCGTGGCCCATCTGTGGTTCGACAATCAGATCTTCATAGCTGACACCAGTGAAGACCATTCAAGTAAGTCTTCTGGAACACTCAGTGTGGCTTGAAGCTGTGGACTCGAGTAGAGGGGGAGAACATGGCATCATCGGTGTGCAGACTCAGAGAATTGGTTGAATAGTATGGATATTAGGTCCAGCACCCACAGCATCCACTGTTCTATTTTCCAGACCAAGTCTTTGATAAAAGCTCTGGAACCTGGGCCTCCTTATCAAAGATAATAACATTGTGTAACAGAGCTGAGTTCAGTCCAGGACAAGAAAGTGTCCCCATCATGAAGGTAAAGCTTCAGTATCACTCAGTCTTAAATCACAGCCTGTTTGAAGTCATTTTCTCTGTTTTGATTTGGCTCTTGATTTAAATCTCTCCCACTGAGTAAAGTTTGTACGAGTAATAGCAAGTCTGACTCACAAGACCTGCAGAAAATTTTCTTTACCCTTATTTGCTTTGAGAAATCAGAGATGTATGGAAGTCCTCAGAACATTGATTTAGTTCTATTGAAAATTCTCATTCCTGAAAATGAATGTACCTTTAAGTTACTTTCCTTTACAAACTAAGTAGATATAATCAAAGTTTCTTTATTACATAAATGCCATTCACTGACGTTTAAAATATAATTGGCAGGAAATAGAAGGATTGACCTTAGAACATCCTCCTGGCACTCCTAGATGCAGTGCTAAGGGGCCCTGGAATGTTAGAATATACAAAAACAAACTTCTCTTCTTTCTCTCCCTTCTTCCTCCCCTTCTTCTCTCCTCTCCCCCTCTCCTTTCCTTCTGAGTCAGTCACTGAGTCTGTCTTCTCTGGGATTTTCTATTTGCCATCTGTTTCCTTCACTGACTCTTCTTTTTTCTTAGACTATTTGTTTGGTTGGTTTCCTTTCTCGGTCAGACAGCTCATCAGTTCTCCTCCTGGCCCATGATTTCTCTGTCCATAGCTTTCAAATCCTTATCTCCAATTCTGATTTTTCACCCAAACTCCATGGATCTCCAGTTAGCTGTCTGTTTCCACTTGAAAGTTTTGCCATGCTAGGCTTTCAACAAATTATACATGCCACCTTCCACCTGTACCCAGCCTGGCTTTAAATCATTATCTTGTCCCTTTTCTATTTTTCTGTGGCATAACCATTTTAACTTCCTATCTAGTCCACAACTTTTGGAAGTTATCTTTAACTTTCTTCATTACTAGTATCTAGTGAATCACCAGGTCCTATTATTCTTGCTTCAAATAAATACATAATTTTACTTATCTGTTATTGCCAGTACCTCACATCTAATTAATTAAAACAACCTCTTGATTGGCCTTCATGATTGCAGTTTATCCCTCCCCCCGGTCTTTCTTGCATACCAGAAATTTTCCTTAAGTACTTCTTTAGATGGACCACTTCACTTAACTTTGCTCAAAAACTTTCCATGCATCTGCTTTCTGCAGCTCAAGCTTTAGACCTTGTCTGCCTTTCAAGGCCCTCTCTATCTCTGCATCCCCCATTTCCACCTGGACGTCCAGGACTTAAAGTGGAATTCTTCCACTTCATGCCTTCATTCATGGAATTCTGATTTCCAGAAGGCTTTCTTCTTTTCCTTTCTGTCAGTTATCCACCCATCTTTCAAGACTAGTTCGTAGCAGGTTCTTTCATGCAGCCCTCTAGGTCTCACAGAGCTCAGACTATTTTGAATTACCCTAATGCCAGTAAGCACCATCATCCAGTTTAACAACTCCACCATGGTTCAGTCAGTGGCTCATTGTGGTGCTGTCATTTGTTAGATACTGAGCTTAGGCCATCTGCTGGCTCATTTAAAATAATCACAAAAGAACCAGATTATGTTAAAAAAAAAATTATGTGCTACAAATATTTGTTATCTCTTGATTCTCAGAGAGTTGTGGTTGGAGATGCCTCCGAAACTGCTCTTTTGAAGTTCTCAGAGGTCATTTTAGGTGATGTGATGGAGATTAGAAAAAGAAACCACAAAGTAGCTGAAATCCCTTTTAACTCAACCAACAAATTTCAGGTGAGTTTTTCCTCACAACTGAATCTTGATTACCACAAGAATGGCATTTCTACCTGTAAGTGTTCTCTGGTTAGTATGCATTTTGAATGATATTTGACTTCAAAAGTAGCCTTCAGGGATACAGGTCCTGGGCATCTGGTATGCCCAGAATAGGTTTCCCTTGCTGGCTTCATCCCTTTGCCAGAAATAGGTAGAGAAAAAAGAAAAGTGAAGATCTTCTCAGGGCCTGGATGTTCCTGTGAGTGATCAATCTACATTACATCCATCCCCCACTCCCACACATATGCCACCTCCACCACCACCAGGTACCATTTGCACAGGTGAGGGGCAAAAGCCACATCCTAAAGGATAAATGAAAACTGGGGGAATGGGGAGAACTAACATTTAATGCTCCCTTAGTCTGTATCTGGCACGTTGCATACATTCTCTCATTTAATCCTCACGATAAGCCTGAGGTGGGAGTAATTAATCTCAATTTCTGGGTGAGGAAACAGGCCTTTAGAAATGTTGATGTGACCAGAGTTCCCAAGCATCTAAGTGGCATAACCAGTTTTTACATGTCTTTTCAACTCCCAAGGCTATGCTTTGTCTACCACAACACAGAAGCTGAACAATGTAGCTTGGGCCTTGTGAGTAAACCTTGCCCTTTGTGAAGACCAATGAATAGTCTCTCAGATGACTGTTACCAGCCATGCTTTTTCTAGTTCTGCCCCATTGCTCAGGAAGAAAATGACTGTCATTGACTATCTGTGTTCACTCATTCCAGACCAGCCAATGGTCAGCTAGCTACATCCTCCTCAGAGTGGGACAAATGACAGTTTGTAGCCTGGTTTACTGCTGCAGGTGGGACTTCCCTTAGACCAAAGCTGAGAGCAGGCCCTTGTGACTTGGTCTTTGCATAACAGGAAAGTATATAAATAAGATAAACATGTTTGTTTAAAAGTTTCTGGTGTTTACCCTCACATTTTGTTTGGATGGCATTTAGGATTGGGAAATAACTGTTGCAAACATCTTTGTGGATAACCAGCCAAAGAAGAATTGTTGTTAGCCAAATAGACAACTAAAAAATGTATGAAGTAAAATATTAAAGCCAGTAAATCAGATTTCTTGTTCAAAACAGAAAGGAAAATAGAATGAGTAATGATCTTTATATAACAATAGTAATGATAGTTATTATATGCTAATTTCTTCATGTATTCAATCTCTCAATTCTCTCAACTCCATAAGATTGGGAATGAGGAAACTGAGGTACAGAACATTATCCCACAGCTAATAAGGGCCAGAGCCATAATTGAATGGTCTTCTAATCAGGGATAAGACTCGGAATCATGCTGGGGCTCCATCTACTCTAGTAAAGAATTTCCTCATCATGTGAGAAATGAAAAAAAAGCAGGTTTCAAGAGGCCTCATGTCCTAAATGTTGAAGGGGAAAGTAAGCTACCCAGAGTTAGGACTACTCTGATAGTCTGATAGATAGGAGGACCTCTATGGTTTCCTGCAGAAGAGGCCAAAGAGCCATTTTGGAGGCTGTTAGTGCCATTTTATATCTACACATAAGCAACACTCAAAAAAGAGTCTTCTATGTTGTGAAGGTCTCTGGGGTATCATTCAACTAAAGGAAACAAAGGAGAAAGTCTGTGTCTTACTGATTTTAGAATAGCAATTCTCCAAACTGAGACCAGCTCATAAAAACATTTCTAATAGTTTGTGGCAAACTGGAAAATTAGGACGGTGTTTTATGAAGTTTTATATAAGGATGAATGTATTTAATTTAAAAGATTATCCTTTATATGCTACTTGATTAAGATGGGGACTCTGGAGCCTGCTAGTCTGAATTCAAATCCCAGCTCAGCCACTTATTAGGGCATGACCTTTCTCATGCCAGTTAACCCCTTGGTGCCTCAGTTTCCTTCCTTGTAAAAGGTAATAATAATAGTACTCACAGCCTTATGGTAATTTCAAGAATTAAATGAGTCAATGTGTGAAGCACTTAGAAGAGTACACACTATAGGGGCACCTGGGTGACTCAGTGGGTTAAGCCTCTGCCTTCGGCTCAGGTCATGATCTCAGGGTCCTGGGATCGAGCCCTGCATTGGGCTCTCTGCTCAGTGGGGAGCCTGCTTCCTCCTCTCTCCCTACTTGTGATCTCTCTGTCAAATAAATAAAATCTTTAAAAAAAAAGAGAAGAGTACACATTATAAAAGTGTTTATTGTTTTATTTTTTTAAATGTTAAAATATCCTATCTTTGAGGAAATAATAGTAATAATAGATGGGAAGTTTGGGTTTGGTTTGGTTAGATAGTTGAGGTTTTTTTAATATGTTTACTTGGCTATTAAAAATATATATATACCCTCTACTTTTTTATTTTTTATTGTGCTCCACTTTGGTATGCAAAAGGCTAAGAACTAGAATTTAGAATCAACTGATAGACCCACAATGGTAGATTTTTTTTTAAGTAACATACTGATTGTCTTTCAAACACTCCAACTTCCTGAAATTCCTTTCAAAAGTTTAGAAGAGCACCTGGTATATAACAACAGCTTCCATAAGACTAAGCCATTTTATATAAATTTTTGAGTTTTTTTTTGTTTTGTTTTGCTTTGTTTCAGATTTTTTTTCCAATTACTTTATTAGGATGAATCTAGAAGTAGAATCAGTAGCTGAGAGGATTTTTGATATTAAAATTGTGTTACTTAATTGTCCTGAAAGCCTATATGTAAGGGTATCTACTTCCTCCACCCCTATCATTTTCTTTCACTACCAGGCAGTAAAATTGGATTGATTTGGAGATGAAGGGGCATAGGAACTCCTGCTGCCCTCATGCCTGCCTGAACTCAAAATAGCTTGCTACCCATGATAGGGAGGTAGAGACAAGAAGCAAGACAAAGTGGCTCATGGTCCCCTAACTCCCATGGTCACCCCAGATCTGGTTCAACACACAAGACTTCACAGCATAACAGCCACATCTAGCCTCCGTAAAGCAACTAGTTTCTGTTTGAAAGATGAGATCTACTTACTTTGGATTCAAGTTCAGGGTGCCTAAACTGGACCAAGATTAGATTTCCACATACTACTTGACCACAAAATAAAAAGGATAGAACATGCCTGTAGTGAACACTCCTTTTCATGTCAAGGATAAGTAGCCCATGAAAGAAAGGTATATCTTTAATCTTTGCTAATTAAGAAATTGTCCATTTCAGGCCCTTATGAGTAAGGATGGTGTCATCATCCAATGGCAGGGAATATGTTAACATGCTCAGTTCCTTCCCTCCCAGCTCTCCATACACAAAACCGATGACCCCAATGACCAGCGCTTCCTCCTGGTGATGAAAGGGGCTCCAGAGAGGATCTTAGAGAAGTGCAGCACCATCATGGTCAATGGCCAGAAGCAGCCTCTGGACAAGAACACAGCCGAGGCCTTCCACACAGCGTACATGGAGTTGGGAGGCCTCGGGGAGCGTGTGTTGGGTGAGCTTTTGGTGAAGAACCCTTACCTGTCACCTGTTGGATGTGAGGCTTTATGCCAAGTCAGGGCATAAGTGGAGACAGGCTTATTATCTAGCTGTAAGTAGCTATGGCATCCACATGAATCATAGAAGAATATGATAAATATATAGAAGTACTGGGGCGCCTGGGTGGCTCAGTGGGTTAAGCCGCTGCCTTCGGCTCAGGTCATGATCTCAGGGTCCTGGGATCGAGTCCCGCATCGGGCTCTCTGCTCGGCAGGGAGCCTGCTTCCCTCTCTCTCTCTCTGCCTGCCTCTCTGCCTACTTGTGATTTCTCTCTGTCAAATAAATAAATAAAATCTTTTAAAATATATATATATATATATATATATATATATAAGTACTGAGGAGGGTGGGATTGCTTCCAGATAAAGAATATCTGGGAAGATTTTGTGGAAGGAGTTATATTTTAAACGGGGCCTTGCACAACAATTCTTGAAGGGAGGTGAGGGAAAATATTTGAAGTAGAGGGAACAACATAGGCCAAAACACAGAGTTAGAAATGGATGGGGTGTGTGCCCACATTGTGAGTGAGCCAGTCTGTGTGGAGTGTGGCAGGTAGATGAGATGACATAGTTCCTAGGAAATGGGCAGGAAACATAGATTGGAGGGCATGATATGGAGTACCTTATGTGGGTGAGGAACTAGGGTTTCATTCCACAGTCAGAGAGCCACAAAAGGCTTTGTGGTGAGTGAACCAAACAGATTTACAGAGTGTAATTCTTGGCAGTAGCAGGGAGAGGAGAGGCATGGGTCTCAGGAGGAAGTGGCAGCCCTCACTGAGGTGAAAGAGGGTAGGAATTTGATCCAAGGCACTCATAATGTGATGAAGGGGTCAGACACAAGACTTCATGGAGGCAGAACAGGTAAGACTTAGCAACTAGTTAGAGGAGAAAAGTAAGTTAAAAATAATGTTGAAGTTTCTCACTTGCCTATTAGGGAGAAAATACTGCCAGTAATAGAGACAGGCGTTGTCGGAGGTGGAGGAGAAACCATAAAAATACAGCCACTGGTAGATGCCTAATTGTGGTAACTTAAGTGGTATGTTCTGTCATGAGAATCTGGGTTGACAGAATGGCACCTGTGAACTACAGAATATGAATTCAAGGTAACAGAAGTTCACAGTTGATGATACGGCTCATTAAACATCATAAAAGTTCTTGCCAATAGAGATGGAATCTGTGGAATGTGTATTTCTAAAGGATATTTGGGCTTGTAAAGCAAATGAAATAATTAAATGAGGTGATAATGCTTTAAGCATGTCTTAAATAGCCCACAGCACCAAGTAGTATTTTCAGTGCAGGACTGATACCCATCTGACAAGAATCGCTCTAGGAACCTTGTGTTTGCCCCCTCAGACTCTGTGCTTTACTGAAATGTGTAAGGCAGTGGGGCATGCTGAGAATAAATTTTATATAAAAGCTGATGAGAAAGCCACATGATCTTAGGGGTCCCACCAGACACAGGAATCCCTTCTACCTTAACCTATGAAAAGCAGATGTCTTCTGAGTAACAAAAGGTTCTCCATTCCTAATGACCTTTCTCTCACACTTTCCTTGATTAAAGACCAAGCTTCATACCCTTCCCTTGGTGTCCCAGATTCTTTCCCCAGTTTATGTAGTAGCACATGCTGTTTTCTCTGCCTCAGATGGCCTTCCCGTCCCTAACCCTCCCTTCTCCCTGAAAAACTTTTAACTCTTTTCTCAAGAGTCAACTCCCATGTGACCTCCTTGGGGAAGTCTTTCCTGATTCCCCAGGTGGCTCTACCCTATAACACTCACTATGCTTTTTTATGCTTTACCTCTTTATGTCTCTGTCCGTATACTAAACTGAGACATCTTCCGAGGCTAAGGCCTTAGTTTCTACCAGAAACTAAGTACATACCAGAACATACCATACCAGAACATACCATACAAACTTAGTACATACCAGAAAATCCAGTGGGCACATGGTAAATTACCTTTTTTTTTTTTTTAAAGATTTTATTTATTTATTTGACAGAGAGAGATCACAGTAGGCAGAGAGGCAGGCAGAGAGAGGGGAAGGGAAGCAGGCCCCTGCTCAGCAGAGAGCCCAATGCGGGACTCGATCCCAGGACCCTGAGATCATGACCAGAACTGAAGGCAGTGGCTTAACCCACTGAGCCACCCAGGCGCCCAGTAAATTACCTTTTGAATGAACTATATCCTTCCTAGGGGTGCCTGGGTGGCTCAGTGGGTTAAAGCCTCTGCTTTCGGCCCAGGTCATGATCCTGGGGTCCTAGGAGGACGCTCTCTGCTCAGCAGGGAGCCTGCTTCCCTTCCTCTCTGCCTGCCTCTCTGCCTACTTGTGATCTCTGTCTGTCAATAAATAAAATCTTAAAAAAAAAATACGTCCTTCCTAATTACAGCTTGCATGTTGAAATTGAAAGAATGAAACAACTCTAGTATACTCTCAAGTATTAGTAAAATAGTAAAGGAGTGTGTGAAAATGTTCCTCCTTTTATTTCTTACCAAATTTCATTGACTCCCAAATTCATGTGCATTCCAGGTTTCTGTCATCTCTACCTGCCAGCAGACGAGTTTCCAGAAACTTACACATTTGATGTAGATACCATGAATTTTCCCACGTCTAACCTCTGTTTTGTGGGGCTGTTATCAATGATTGATCCCCCTCGGTCCACTGTACCTGATGCAGTCACCAAATGTCGAAGTGCAGGGATCAAGGTGGGAGTTATTATTCTGACTTAGGAAGTCCTCCTTTTATGTTATCTAAGGATGTTTGTCATAGGAGATAGTATTTAAATCTCCGATAAATATCATTATACCCTTCTTTTTATCTCTACTTTCACTATACTAAGATTCTAGTAATTGTCCAGTAAAGGCAAAACATTATGTCTGTGTGGAACAAACCATGATAGTAGCACAGTGAGAACACCATGAATTGACTTTATCTTGCCTTAGACTCTGATAGACAATAAAAGGTTTTATTACTTAATCTTAAGGTTTGGCCTCCAAAACCCATTTGCCTTCATATTACCAAAGCCAGAATAATTAATTCAATTACCATGTTAATAGCAAGACTGTCGAATCAACATGAAGCTGTCTCAAGTACACGTCCACTAGCCCTTTCACAAGTAAGGTAACATCCAAAGGAAAGGGCCTCCTCTAATGTCAGAAAAGGAAATGAAAGAAGCTCAGAAGCAAGGACAGAGCCAATGAGATCAGTGTGTTCTTCAGAGACAGTTTTGTCTTTGATCTAAAGATCAAGAACTGCCCATAAGGGCAAACCACGATAATCACTAATATTCTACCAGGTCATGGTAGAGTAAGTGATACTGTCTGGCCAGCCAAGTTTCTCATTGTCCACATGCCTTTCTCGTTGTTTGTGTTCTAGGTTATTATGGTTACAGGTGATCATCCAATCACAGCAAAAGCTATTGCCAAGAGTGTGGGTATCATTTCAGCCAACAGCGAAACAGTGGAAGACATTGCAAAACGCCTCCACATTGCTGTGGAACAAGTTAACAAGCGGTAAGCACAGAACCAGTGTAGCAGAAACTAAAGTTCTTATTCAATTCCTCATCCTTGTTGGCTCTAAAGAGCTGTGCTATTTGGAGCAAATCCTCTATTTGCCCCACACTCTCTCAGGGTAATGCCTGGCTGGTACCATGGTACCACTGGTATCATGAAAATTACCTGTGATATATTCCTTATATGAAATTTTAAAACCTAAAAACCCAATGGAGCAGATCTGAAAACTTCAGTGCCACATTCAGAGTGAGAAAAACTGAAACAAAATGTACATGAAATTACTTGCCATTGATCCAGTTGTATAACCAGGAAAATTAAGAACCCTCTGTGTTTGGTGCCCTTAGTGCTTATTTTAAGTATTTGTTCAGTTGCTTCATAATGTGTAGCTATATGAACATACAGTTTTCTTTTTTATTTTGTAGTAAATAGAATGAAAGCTTCCTGAGGAAAGACTAAGTTTTTCCTTCTGTATCCTAATTCTTGTAGTCATGTCTGTCCTTTAGTCCATTTGTCCATCCATTCATTCATGTGTTAACTTCTTTCAAGAATTGTTTTTTTCTTCTTGTTGTTGTTTTAAAGATTTCATTTATTTATTTATTTGAGAGAGAGGGAGAGCATGCATAAGCAGAGGGACAAGAAGAAGCAGCCTCCCTCCTAAGCAGGAAGCCCAAGGTGGGGCTCAATCCCAGGACCCTGGGCTCATGACCTGAGCTAAAGGCAGACACTTAAGCAACTAAGCCACCTCAGTGCCCTCAGCAATTAATTTTTGAGTGCCCACAATATACCAGGCACTGTCTTGGACACTGGAACTGTAGTAGCAAACAGACCAGACACTATCTCTGCCCTTGGGGAGCTTTCCATCTAGGCAGAGGGACAGAAAAACAAAAGCTACTTCTGATGTGATAAGTACAGTGAAGGACACACAGAGGACAAGGGTTCAAGCAGTAGGAGGAGTCCAGAGTCACCTGGACTGTTGACAATTTAAACGATTAAAGACTCCAAAGTCTCAGTGTAAAAATAAATGTCATTGGCTTTATTATAATTTCATGAATGTGGGGGGAAAAGGGAGAAACCAATGAACCTCTTCTGGTTTACCCAAGCATTTATACTCTTCAGAATACAGATCTGTCAGTTAATAAATTATTACCAGGGCAACATATTACCAATTAAGACAACCACACAGAATTCTAGCTTTTGGGCACAACAATACCTGAAAGTCTGAGAGTATTCCAGACTCCTTTGTGTAAACAACATTCATCGACAAAAGATTTTTGGAGCTTTTCTTATTTTTTTTTTTAATTATCTAAATTGAATTAGCCAACATATAGTACATCATTAGTTTTTGATGTAATGTTCAATGATTTATTAGTGCTCATCACATCACGTGCCCTCCTTAATGCCAAAAATAATAGTATTATACATAGCCATGTAACTCATCTCACTGAATGGGAGATGGGATAGATAACATGGACCTAAAAAAGCTCCAAACATGGGATGCCTGGGTGGCTCAGTTGGTTAAGCTGCTGCCTTCGGCTCAGATCATGATCCCAGGGTCCTGGGATTGAGTCCCGCATCAGGCTCCTTGCTCAGCGGGGAGCCTGTTTCTCTCTCTGCCTCTGCCTGCTGCTCTGCCTGCTTGTGTTCTCCCTCTCTCTATCTCTCTGACAAATAAATAAAATCTTAAAAAAAAAAAAGCTCTAAACTAAAGAAAAAGGAGTGCAGTGTTTTGTGAGTAGAGTGTATAAGCTAAGATTTGAAAACAAAAATGTGGAGTGTTAGCCAAGGGAAGGTGAGGTGAGAGACATGCATGACTGGAAAGGGGAAAGACCTGTGAAGGCCTGAGGGCAGTGGAGAGTGTGGGGCACTCAGGGCTGGGAGTCCCACGGGCTGTAGGGGAGAGCCAAAGGGTGAGGTTCAACAGCAACAGCTGCAGCTGGGCTTGCAGAACACCTTGGGGACTCTGGGGTCTGCTCTAAGCACAGTGGAAAGCCTCTGAAATGGTTTAGCAGGGAACATCACAGTCAGATCTGCATAATCAGTAGTTTCTAGAACCTTACTTTCATCAGCAGCAGACAGCAGTTTTCCCCAAAAAGGACCTCAATAATTGTTCTGCCTACACAGCTCATTGTGCTGTAGACACTATAAATCAGAAATAAGCAACAACAAAGAATGGTTACCATGTGTTTTGACATAAGCTGAAGTCTAGGACCCAAAACATACAAACAGGAAGGTTTTTTTACCGTCTTTTTACTCCTTACGTCAAACATTGCCCCACAGATGCTCCCACCCATTTCTACAAGCAAAAGGCTACTTGGCCTATTCCGATTGTATATCAGAAAATGACCTTCCTGTTTCACCTTAGTTTACTATCTTGAAATGGGGACCAAAGTGTTCCCAGAACTCATAACCCCTATCTTCCCACTAAAGTATTAGTATTAGTACTAAAGTATTAGTGTCAAGGACATTGGGTTCCAGGTGAAGTCAAAGAGGCTTCAGCCTACTTCCTGCCCAGAGCAATGTTTCAGCCTAAGATCCAAGCTTTGGCCTCACTCAGTTCCTTCTGGCCCTTCTAGGGACGCTAAAGCTGCAGTGGTGACTGGCATGGAGCTGAAGGACATGAGCCCAGAACAACTGGATGAGCTCTTAACCAACTACTCAGAGATCGTCTTTGCCCGGACATCCCCCCAGCAGAAGCTGATCATTGTGGAGGGCTGTCAAAGGCAGGTGGGTGGTCAGCAGCACCCAGAGAACCTTTCAGGTCTGTCACTGTCCTGTAGGGAAATGCAGGGCTGAGATTTGGATCCCAGATCAGGGCTATGACGCTTCTTAAACCTCTCGAGAGATAATTCTTTGCCTATCTTTATAACCTTACATTTCTACACTCTCGGGGCTGCCCCTCCACCCTCCTTTGAGAGCTTCCTGCATACAGGGCTTTCTGACAATGAAATATTTTTTTCTGTGGTAGGTGTGCATATAGAAAGATTTGAAAATGTAAGATACAGAAGAAAAAATTTAAAGACAATATATAAAAGATCTACTTTAGTCTGCCACATACAATGGTTTTAATTATGGAACACATCTTGTTTGGAGTTTGTTGTTCCTGCTTCTGGGATTTCCCGGCTTTATCTTTTCCCAAAACAGGCCATTCATCTCAGTTCCTGTTGGCCCTACATCTGGAGGGAGGAAAGGGAAACTATGTTGATCTTCCTTCTCTATGACCCCTTAGATCTGCTGATTCCCATTTTCTCATGTGTCCCCATAGAATGCAGTTGTTGCTGTGACAGGAGATGGCGTTAATGACTCTCCAGCTCTAAAGAAGGCAGATATTGGGATTGCCATGGGGATAGCAGGTTCTGATGCAGCCAAAAATGCAGCTGACATGATCTTGTTGGATGACAACTTTGCATCCATAGTCACAGGGGTGGAGGAAGGTGAGTGAGGTCTCAAATGGTCTTATGAAGACAGGGGTCACCTGGGGGGATCAAAAGCAAGTCCTATGAAAGCAACATCTTTGCCTAGGTCGCCTGATCTTTGACAACCTAAAGAAGACTATCGCTTACACCCTGACCAAGAACATTGCTGAGCTGTGTCCCTTTCTGATCTACATCATTGTTGGGCTTCCCCTACCCATTGGCACCATTACTATCTTGTTCATCGACTTGGGCACAGACATAGTAAGTAGCACTAAAGGGAACAGATTCTGATAACTGACCCAGGAGGTGTAAACTTTGGGGCCATTACCTTCAAGGGTGAGGAGATGGACTAAATCAGTGTTCCTCAAACTTCGATGTGATGGGGCCAGAAGTTCTGCATTTCTAACATGCTTTTAAGTGATGCCAATTCTGCTGGTCCACCAGCCACACTTCAAAGCAAAGGACTAGAGAGATCTCTCAAATGTTTGGAAGTTAAAACCACTTCACTTCCAATAAGAGCTTTTCAAGACGTGAGTTCTTAAGCCTCCCGCCAGCATATGCCATTGGTCAGTTTCAGCTAACATGCCTCCCTTTCCCTTTGAGAAGATAGAGCTATCACTACATAGCCCCTGTAACACCAGGGGCCCAATGGCCTATGTGATAACCCACAACTGCCCCTTGTCAAGTCAAAGAATCTGATCTGGAAGCCCGTCACCTACATGCAGTTAGAAGTAGAAGGTATTAACATGTGATCAGGCCTCATATTGACCTACAATAATATCACCCAAACCCTTCCTTCTTCTGGTATGTATCCATTTAAGAAAGTATCAGGACAGTTACCCACATGATTCCAGTTTATGTAAACAAAGGGGGAAAAAGGCAAGAGTGAGCGAGCTGAATTCACAGTGAGGATGCTCCAAATGGCCACCTCCTACCCTCTTATTTGATACAATACCCAGGCAATCAACACATTGCAGAGAGACAAAAGATATCTTTGCCTTAGAGGGGAACTGGGATCCTCGTGGTTTACAGTCAGATCATTTTCCAGGCTCTTTCAATTCACTTCTTTTTCTCCACTGCAGTGCTACTCACAGTGTGGTTCAGGCATCACCTGGGGAACTGTTAGAAACAGATTCTGTGGCTCCAGCTCAGACCTTGGGAGAGACCCCAGGTGGGGGGTGGGACCCAGTGATCTGACCTTTAACAAGCCTTCCAGGTGGGAGGACCTCTGAGAGAACCAGTGTGTTCCAGTGGCATGCCTAAGGAAAAACCTGCCCAGAGGGGGAAACAACATGTTTTATAGTTAGCATCTTTAGAACTGCCAGCACATGGTGATTTAAAAAAAAAAAAAAAGATTGATTTTTAAAGCAAACTTTTTTAAAATTCTCTAGAACCAATGAATCCCCATTGCCTACACCCTGGATAGACCAGTTACATAACCCTACCACCACCACAGTCTACCCCACCTCCCACCCTGAGGCCCATGGTTATGCCACTGCCATTATCGCTCTGTTGGTACAGCACAGTGTTTCAGGGCTAGGCCTTACGGACTGTCTCCCCTCTAGATCCCCTCCATTGCCTTGGCTTATGAGAAAGCTGAAAGTGACATTATGAACAGGAAGCCTCGCCACAAGAAGAAGGACAGACTGGTGAATCAGCAACTTGCCATATACTCTTACCTGCACATCGGTATGATGAAGCCATTGCTAGCCTATCAGATAAAGGACCACCCCGAGAATTCATTCCAGTCACAGTCAGAAACTGTTTTTCCTTGGAGGCAGGGTTGGGATGGGATGGGAGGAACTGAAAGGAAAGTGAGCACAGGCGCAATTCTGAAGTCATGTATAGAACATCTGTCCTTACCATTTGTGCTTTCAGGCCTCATGCAAGCTGTGGGAGCTTTTGTTGCATATTTCACTGTGTATGCACAGGAGGGCTTTAAACCCAGCATTCTCATTAACATCCGGGTGGAATGGGAGGATAGCAATGTGAATGACTTGGAAGACAGCTACGGACAACAGTGGGTAAGGGAAGGAGGCTCTGCCTTCAAAGTCCTGCTATTCCCCTCCTCTCACTGCTTTGCTGAGACTGATGCAGAGATTTCATTTCCCTGGACAGCCTTAATGAGACAGAGAAGGTGGAAGTTTTCTTAGTTAATAGGGCTTATGGGCCGCTTTGTTATATTGGTTTGGCCTTTGCCAGAACTCAGCCTCCTCTCTTGAATTAGATGCCTTGAGCTCACTTTCTTACATTGGCTTTGCAGTTGATATGGATGAGTGACAGGTCCAACAATATCCACAGTGGGGCCAAATCAATTAAGTTAGCATCTTCACTACTCAACTGAATAAAGAAAAAAAAAGTTTCTTTCCAAACACAAGGAGGTGATCCTCTGTCAATCTTGGTGAGTAGGGAAGAGAGTAAAACTTCACAGAACTACATTGAAATATTCCTGAAGTTTTCCCTCTGGGGTTTCACAGTCTCCTTTTTGTCCATTGACAGACATGGTACCAAAGGAAATACTTAGAATGGATGGGCTATACGGCTTTCTTTGTTGGCATCATGGTCCAACAAATAGCTGATCTAATCATCAGGAAAACCAGGAGGAACTCCATCTTCCAGCAGGGTCTCTTCAGGTACTGCCCACATCCAACCTGGTAGTTCAGCCTTGGGAATTAGATGCAGTAATGATGAGGGTTGGGCCTATAATTCATGAGGCCTTGACTCCCTTGATTGTGTGGTCCTCTGGCCATGTGAATTCAGAATCTGTTTGTCTTTTATGTTTCTTGTAGAAATAAAGTCATCTGGGTGGGGATTGCCTCACAGATTATCATTGCATTAACCCTCTCCTATGGGCTTGGAAGTGTGACGGCCCTAAGTTTCACGATGCTCCGGTGAGTTCCTTTTAAATAGTAGACAGGAAAGAGCCATCCCTGTCTGAGCTGTCACAGCCTAAGTAAATATTAGGATTCCAGTGGGTTTTTTTCCCCTCAGGCTTTCAAATGAGATAAAACCAAATTGGCTCTATTTTAGTCAGAAATTTTGACCTGTGAGTTTTCCCAGAAGAGGCAGTGGGTCTTCTAACACCATCCCATCTCTACCTTCATCCAGTAGGCCAATTCGAAGGCATATATTGCTTCTACCAAACACAGTCCAGTTTAAATAAGAAGCTTGCCAGTTTTATTAAGCATGGATGTGTTGTTCTTTCCAATAGGGCAGAAAAATGAACAAGAAGCCCTCTGCCCACTGGCAGGGTACTTGGCCCTTTCTTTGGATACATTCAGACTTACCTTCCTCCCTTCTGCTTCCAGGCCTCAGTATTGGTTTGTGGCTGTGCCATTTGCCATTCTGATTTGGGTGTATGATGAGGTGCGAAAACTTTTCATCAGACTCTACCCTGGAAGTAAGTAGTAATAGGATTTTTGAGACTCTGCTTATCTACTTCAACAGACTCCTAATTTCTCATTAACCTTTTTCTACCTCTACAGGCTGGTGGGATAAGAACATGTATTATTAAGACCACCCTATTTCCCAAGCCTCCCAGTGTTCTTCATCTTCTGGCTGCATCTGGAAGACCCCTGCAATAGCAACTTATCAAAATGCAGAAAGAGAAGGCAAAAAATAGTATGAAAGATACTTACTAAGGTTTTGTACTTTCAGAGATTCAGCTGTTTATATATGATTTGCCTCTCTATACCCATCTTCCTGTTCAAAAATAGGTGAACTTCAAGGGAAGAATGACATGTTGATATGTATATAAAGTTCACTCATGTTAAGTAGTCTTGGGTAATCCAGTCACCTGTTCAGATATTCCTGCTAGATAAGATTGCTCAAACCTCCATTCCATACCTAACTAAAAGTCCAGTGACTCCCTAGATACTCTGAATGGGACTTCATCAAGATCAAAAGCTTTTGCACAGCAAAGGAAACAGTTAACAAATCCCAGAGAGTTTTTAATTTCATAGTCACCATGCTTTAAAAAAGGTTAATTAGCTACAGGTTTGCAAAAGGTGGAAGTGATGGCAGATTTACATCACAGCAATATGGGCAACCTCAGTTTTGGCTTTCAGACATCCTTCTTAACTGTCCCCAGTCACCTGCTGCATCCCTGTTTATCCCATACCATCTCACCAGTCCTTTGGGGCCCTCCCTCCTCCCAAATGGCCTCCTCCCTCCTTCCAGCTGGACTCCTCCCTCCCACATCGCCCTCAACTCCAAAACTGAGCTCCATGTCCATTTTGCACAGCCCAGCTCCAGATGCTCTCCCAACCCAAAGAGATTTTCATTTACCATGATTCAGCCTCAATAGGGAAGCACTGGGGTTTAAAATAGTAGTATTTATTTAATGTAAAATGGTTGCAAAGCACTCTCTGGCACTAATTTTATACCAGTTAAGTTTCTTTAAGTTAAGTTGCTTTAACTTCACTTTATTCATGTGTGACGCATACGTCTATGTTGACAGCCCCCAGGAGGCCTCATTTTTAAGTAAAAGATGTTTTATAAAACCCAGTCTAATTGTTGTATTTTAATTAATTTGAGTTTTTCTAGAATGCAGAGCATAGGGCACACAAAAAAGAGATGTGATTTCAATTTTTTTTTTTTTTTTTGCCTCATCATTTTGTTTTTCTATGGAAGGTCTAAAAATACAGGGTTTACCTTCTGAGCTCCTCTCAACCAACATCCCTGCTCTGTATCCTGAGTCTGATGTGCCTACATTTTTAAGTTGGGATTTCAGGGGGAGGATACACCTTTCATCAGCAGCACTAGGGAAAGCAGTTTTCATAGCACTTGACAAAACCTGAAAATTGCAATTCTGTTAAACTTTCCCACTCCCTGGCCTACCCAATCATTTCTCCTCCATTACTCATTTAGATAAGGACATTCTGCTGCTGATGTCTCTAGGCTGGTGTCTCTGACGCAGGAAGAGGGAGACACAGAGCCACAGTTCTGTGGCATTTTCTCGGGTCATGCTGAGAAGCATGAAAGAGGTCAGGAGCCATCGTTGTAACTTTTTGTTAATAGATTACATGTACAGTGTGTATTGTATGTGAACCATGTTGGTGTCCTCAAGGTCTTTCATCTCTATTTTCAACCACAATTATCACTGGGCTAATCTCACATCAGTAGTAGCAGTGAACTGGAAACACTTTTCAGGCAGCAACATTATGGGCTTCTCATTCCAGTCTTGACAAAGCAGCTAATGCTTTCTAAACTTCAACTAAGAATAATTTGTCCTCACTCTGTTTCTTGCCAGACTGTCTGAGTGCTCCTGGCTGTGACGGTTGGCAGCTCTCGGTCCTGCCAGAGCCAGCCAGGGAAGGCTTTTATAAATATAACACAAACCTCTAAGGGATTTAACTTGAGATTGAAAGGAGTAACATTTGAACTAGAAGTCTCTTCACAGAAGGAGTCCTGTCTGGAAAAACTCTCATATT
The DNA here is from genome assembly GCF_020171115.1 of Neogale vison. NCBI lineage: Eukaryota > Metazoa > Chordata > Mammalia > Carnivora > Mustelidae > Neogale > Neogale vison. Next base: position 81,945,710 of record NC_058095.1, read on the forward strand.
ACACATACCTACTCTTACAAAAAGTTGATCCTCAAATATTACAAACATAACTAATTTAAGGAATCCCAGAAATGAGACTCATATATCAAGTTGCTTTGTTAAGTGGTAGACAGAATAAGGCAATAAAGTCCCATATCAAAGAATTGTTTTGTTTTGTCTTGTTTTGTTTCTTGGAGGGACTACTACATTGACCCACTAAGGACAGTCTAAATATGCTTTAGAAACAATAATAGAGTTAACTTTAATTGGTGTGGCACAGTAACTCAGGGAAGCATAAAGCTGGATTTATTGAGTCTGTTTTTGTATTTTGTAATTTTTAAAAAGATTTTATTTATTATAGAGAGATCATGAGCAGTGTTAGTGGGAGAGAGAAGTAGGTACCCCCATGAGCAGGGAGCCTGATGGGGGTCTCAATCCCAGGACCCTGGGGTCATGACCTGTGCTTAACCAACTGAGCCACCCAGGTGCCCCAAGTCTTTATTTTAACTAATACATGTTTTAGTCTGTTTATAAAACTGCAGCTTGTCTTAGAAAATTTGGAATATCCAAGAATAAAAAGAAAATTAAAATCACCCTAAATCTCACTGTCTAGTAATATATCTAACCAAAAGGGTAGTTATTTCCTTGGGGCTTTTCTATACATATGTTTATTTTTAGCCAAATTGAAATATGAAGTTTTCCATTCCACCTTTTTATTTACCACTGAAGATGTGATTTAATGATTGTGCAGTATTGCGTATTAAGAACACTTTAATCATATCCCCACTGTTGGGTGGTACATTGGTGTCTGAATACTCATCTTTTTCTAAAAGGCTGAACCTGTCATTAAATCTTGTCATTAAATCTTGTTCTAAAACATCTCTGATTATTTTATACTGATTCCTCCAAATGGAGTGGAGGGTTGAGAGCATTTTTAAGAGTCTTGATACACATTACCAAGTTTACTTTCAGATAAGCAGTATCAGTTTACATTCCTGCCAGCAATAATAAAGTATTTATTTTGCCTGTCATAAAAGATATGAAGGCTCAGTCGACCATAAAAGATTTTTCTTCATTCAGCCAAGATGTACGGAGTGGCTCCTACACAGTGTGAGCATATAGCAGAGAATGAGACAGAATCATGGAGCCAATACTCCAGTGGAGGGGCAGAAAAAAAACAGAAATGGAAAAAAGGCTTTAAGAGACATAATGAGGCTGAGACAGTAAGCTGTAGGATGGGGAGAGGTGGTGATCCTACTTTAAGTGGGTGGTTAGGAAAGTTCTTTTTGTAGAGATGAAAGAGAAGAAGCGGTCATTGTCACCAGCAAAGAGAAGAGAATTCCGGGATGACCAACAGTGAGGTGTGGCAGGGACAGGGACAGCAATAGGAAGACTGGGTCATCAGGTAGTTGGAGAAATAGGCAGGAATCATATAGGATCCCATAATCCCTGGGAAAGAAGTTGAATTTCATTACAAATACAGGGTCACACTATTGAAAATTATCAATAAAATCAGTTTACAGCTCCAGTTTACATGTTATGATCGCTTTGACTTCTGTATAGAAGACAGGAAGAGTTGGGGCAGGCAAGAATGGATGCAAGGAGATGAGTTAGGCAAGGAAAGCTATGATTTAGACTAGGCACGTGGTGACAAGTATGAGAACACCTGAATGTGAAGCACCTGGCCCCTGTGAGTGTGTGTATAACTTTAACTCCATAAACAGACTTCCTTGGAAGAATTTTTTAAGGGAGGTTACCTGTAGATGATCCAAATCAAGCCACTAGAAAGGCCATCAACTTCCCCGGCTGACTCCATGTTTATCAAAATGGGGGAAAGAAGAGATACTAAGGCAAGGCTCTTCCTCCCAGGGGACTTCTCAAGTAGAGCAAGATACACATTTAAACGCACATATGCTAGTTGCTTCTGACTCTACATTTATAAAGGAAATAAGTTCTCCATGTTCATTCATTCTGCCGTCATCACTCTACTTGTAGAGTTTAATGTCACTTAACAGGACAGTAACAACAGCTGATATTTATTAAAAATACCTGTTATGTCTGGGCACTGTGATAAACTCCTAAAAGCATGATCTTATTAATGCTCACAGTGACCAGACCAGTGAATAGTGTCAACCTCACATTACAAATAAAGAAACTGAGATTCAGGTAAGTGACTTGCTCTGCACTGTGGATTTCTTCTGTTCTACTAAGTAGCTCAATTTTAGAATCTGTGAAGTGATGGGAGAATTTGTGCTTCCATGGAAAACACCCTTCAGGTGTTACTAAAGTTATCAAGAACTGACAGCAATTCAAAATATTCCTTGTCTATAGATATGTAAATGCATCCCATCCCAAGAGGGACAGTCCCGCTTCCTCTGGAAAATCCAGGTTTATTCCTTTTGCACAATCTTCTGACATTCCTTGACTACAAATAAACATGTATTTTTTGGTCCTTTGAACCTGTTCTAAAAACTAGTTCCCTCATCTATATAATAAGTAAATAAATTCTTTAACATTTGTTCATTCTTTACTTGTAGAAGAGCCATGATTTTACCCTTTCTTTGAAAAATATCCTTTCACAATGAAAACAGAGGAAGAAAACCGCTTTTTCCTTTCAGGGGCTCTTAGCCTTGGTGCAGCTGGACCATCTACCAACTCCACTCGGGCTAATCTCACCCAGTCAGCAGCCCAAACAAGTACCAGGGCCTGTCTTCCTTTTCCACTTTTGCTTCATTGATGCTGTTTTTTCTGCTTCAGACCAGATCTCTGGGCAAGTTCCTTCCTCCCTCTGATATACCAGAACTGACTGGGGATTTTATCTTTTTGTTCCAGAGGCTCTAAGATAAAGTTTAATGGAAATTTAAGACAAAAGCCTGATTGACTTTAAAGGGATAGAAGCTCCCCTCTACAGAGTTGTTATAAAGATAAATTGAGATACTGTGAAGAAAAGTACTTTGTAAGCCTGAAAGTACAAGAGGTTACCAGAGTTGTTTTTCCTTCTCTGCATTTTATAGTTATAACATGGAATTTCTCCCTCTTGCTTTCATTTTTCAACAAAATCAAGCACCTGTTAGGTAGACAGCAGCCCACTAAACGATGTGAGGAAACTAGGATTGATCAGTGTGGTGCTAGTCTCAGAGGAGCAAATAATACAACAGGAAGGGCATGTTCATATATAAGCTATGGATGGAGGGCAGGATTTGACACAGGCAGCAAGGCACATTGTGGTAAGCATGCAGGAGACCACCCTCAGCAGGCCCCTGAGCCTTCAGGAGGTGGGCTTCAATGGCAGAAATGAGGGAAAGCATCACAGTGAGGGAAAGGAAGGGGTAGGGGCAAGAGATGTGTCCCAGTGGGTTACAGTGTGTCCCAGAAGCCAGCTCCCTTGAAGGTAGGTTTTAAACTGCCTGGGTGTAGTAACTGGAGGTTGAAGAGACACATACCTTCTGGACCCTGTGAGCCTGGGTGTAGTATTCCACCTGATCACAACCCCGGGGCTGCAATATCTGTGACCAAACCTCCAAGAGACAGAAATAAGATTGCCTGTGAGACTAAAACTCAAATGAACACATCCACGGCCAAAGCAGAGATGGCAGAATTACCTTAAGTAAGAAAGACCAAACTAACTTTAAGTAAGTTAAAGACTGTCAGTCAGAAAGAAGCTGTCCATGACAGAGACAAAGAAAAGGAACACTAAAGCCTGGTAGATATGTCCACTCATGCCTGTCAAGGGGAAGGAGCCTGGTTCCACTGAGCCTTGTGACGGCATCCCTGGCAAGTCTAGTCCTAATATGGGGACAGGCATGTCAGACCCACATCAAGTCACAAAGCCGCATCTGCTTCCTCTATTTTTTTTTAAGATTTTATTTATGTATTTGACAGACAGAGATCATGAGTAGGCAGAGAAGCAGGCAAAGGGAGGGGGGATGCAGGCTCCCTGCTGAGCAGAGAGCCCGATGCGGGGCTCAATCCCAGGACTCTGAGATCATGCCCCGAGCTGAAGGCAGAGACCTAACCCACTGAGCCACCCAGGAGCCCCTGCTTCCTCTAATTCAATACTCACCCATTGAATTTCTGACTTCTGATGCAAACAGAGGAGAAAGGCCTGGCTGGTGAATATGAAGACCTCATGCCCTAGACCATCACTTCATGATGTAAATTCATTAAACCAGCACTTAGTTTATATACTTGAGCCTCAGTATACTCACCATCAGTCATGGTGGACTGAGACTCTAAACTCATCCACTCCCCAGAGAAGTCTAAAGGGTTGTTGCCCCTGACAGGTCTCTGATCATTCCCTTTAATGTCCAGGGTGGGAAAGCTGGTCCTAGAGAAGAGTGAAAGGTGAGTAATGTAGGCAGACTGTGGAGCTCTTGAGGGCCCAGCTCAAGAGTCAAGACTTCATTCAACAAGCAATGAAGGTTGAAGAAGGCCGAACTCTTGGGGGTCATCAGTTAAACAAGCCCATATGTGTAAAGCACCTAGAAGAGTTCCTAATACCTACTAGCAGTTCAAATGGTATTGGTTATCCTCATCAAAACTTCACAAGTCCTTATTGGTCTACAAGGCCCTATGCAGTGTGCCTTCAACCACTATGTTGTGAGCTGTTCATACAGGCCTTGATCTGGCCCCGTCAGGATGCCAAGTGTACCCAGCTTGGGGCCTTTGTACTACCTGCTCACTCTACTGGAAATGTCTTCTCCCAAACACCCCAAGGCTTCTTTCCCTCCCACCCTTTTGAGATCTGCCTGATGACAGTAAACACCCCAACACTCCTTCACCCCAACACTCCTCTCCCTTTTCCATGCTTCATCTTTCTCCATAGCAATCCTCAGCATCTGATATGCTCCATGTTTCACGTGCTAATCTGTTTGATTGCCTATCTCCCCATGGACAAGACCTGGGATGTAAGCTCCTAGAGGGCTGCAACTTTGGTCTCCTTGGTTTGCTGCTAAGGCCTAGAAGAGTGGCTGGCACATAGTACATGCTCAATAAATATTTCCAAATGGATGATTGAGGAGCTTGGAACTGACTATAAACAAGGAAATAAGCCAAGTAAACAGGCCTAGAAACATAAGCATGAAAAGACCTATACTCAGAAGATGGGGAAAAAGGAGGGGGATTCAGAAAGGGGATTGGTCATAGTGGAAAAGCATCCTGGGCTACCAAGTCAGATAGAGCTAGTATAGAAATTCTCTGCCATTTATTACATTACTGTGGCATTCTCTGGAATAAGGATAATTATACCTACCTCATGGGGCACAATACCTATGAGGCCCTCCATATCTTTCAGTTTCTGTTCCTCCTTTTTTTACTTTATAGTCACCATATGTAGATCTATCTTTTCATTAACAATCACATACATATGGGGTGCTTGGGTGGTTCAGTTGCTTAAGTGTCTGCCTTTGGCTCAGGTTATGATCCCGGGGTCCTGGGGCTGAGCCCCATGTTGGGCTCCCTGCTTTTCTGGGAGCCTGCTTCTCCCTCTCCCTCTGCCTTCCCGCTCCCCTGCTTGTGTTCTCTCTTTCTCTCTGTCAAATAAAATCTTTTAAAAAAACACTCACATTCATATATAATTTTAATAAAGGGGGACATTATACTTTTTATATTTTTCTTTTCTCATATTAACCATTTTTTTAAAAAGATTTTATTTATTTATTTGACAGAGAGGGGAAGAGAGAGATCACAAGTAGGCAGAGAGGCAGGCAGAGTGGGAGGGGGAAGCAGGCTCCCTGCTGAGCAGAGAGCCCAACACGGGGCTCAATCCCAGGATCCTGAGACCATGACCTGGGCCGAGGGCAGAGGCTTAACACACTGAGCCACCCAGGTGCCCCTCAACCATTTTTTTAAGTATAGTTGACACACAATGGTACATAGTTTCAGGTGTACAACTTATTGATTTGACAAGTTAATTCACTATGCTATGTTCACCATAAGTAGAGCTACCTTTTCCTCATTACATAATTACTACATCATTGACCATATTCCTGTGACTTACTCATCCATAACTGGAGGCCTGTATCTCCCACTCTCCTTCACTCATTTTACCCAACGCACTTCCCCCCTCCCCTCTGGCAACCAACAGTTTGTTCTCTGTATTTATAGTTCTGATTCTGCTTTTTGTTTATTCATTTTTTAGATTCCATTTATGAGTGGATACATGGATGGTATTTGTCTTTCTCAGTCTGACTTACTTCACTTAGCATAATACCCATGTGGTCTCATATGGCAAGATCTCATCATTTTATGTCTGTGTAATATTCCATTGCATATATATACACCATATTTTCCTTATCCATTTGTCTATTGATACTTAGGTTGCTTCCATGTCTTGGCTATTGTAAGTAATGCTGCAATAAACACAGGGGAGCATTTATCTTTTTGAATTAGTGTTTTCATTTTCCCTGGGTACCCAGTAGTGGAATTATTGGATCATATGGCATTTCTGTCTTTAATTTTGTTAGTAACCTCCATACTGTTTTCTATAGTGGCTGCAGAGAGGCACAAGAGGCAACAGTGCACAAGAGTTCCTTTTTTCCCACATCCTCACCAGTACTTATTGTTTCATGTGATTTTATTTTAACCATTATAACAGGCATAAGGTAATATCTCATTGTGGTTTTGATTTCCATTTCCCTGATAATAAGTGACGCTGAGCATCCTTTCATGTATCTGTTAGACATCTGTAAGTGTTCTCTATGGAAAAATGTTTACTCAGGTCTTCTCCCCTTTTTTAATTTGATTGTTTGGGGGGGTTGGTGTTGAATTATTTAGGTTTTTTATATATTTTAGATATTAAGCCTTATCAGATATCTCATTGCAAATATCTTCTCCCATTCAGGAGGTTGTCTTTCTGTTTTGCTGATGGTTTCCTCTGCTGTGTAAAAGTTTATTTTTGCTTTCATTCCCCTTGCCTTAGGAGACATATCTAGAAAAATGTTGCTATGGCTGGTGTCAGAGAAATTACTGCCTGTGTTTTCTTCTAGGATTTTTATGGTTTCAGGTCTCACATTAGATCTTTAATCCATTTGAGTCTATTTTTGTATATAGTGTGCTATCTTTTTTTCTTTTTTGCTTGCTTTTCCCTTCCCCACTCCAGGTAACGTATATTATCAAACTGGTAATAAGTCTTCTTCACGTTTATGCAGCTTATATAACCATAAAGAAATAAAAGGTAGTAATAATACAACATTAAATTGAAAGCACTCAGAATGGAGTAAAATTTAACCTTGCAAATATGTAGAAAGTAGCAAATACAGGTAATGCCCTAATTTCTACATTCACTCAAATTCTTGGCCTTTGAGAAAACTACCCCACAGGTAGCAATCTGCACATGCTTCCCTTCAAGAAAACAGAAAGTTCAACCCTGAAACAAAGGAAAGAAGGCCAGGGAAACCTTTCTGGGCCCTGAAATCCTCTAACAATCTTTGCAAAGTACTGGTTTCCCCAAATTTTAGTGATCTGCATCTAATAAGAACAATAAAAAGCACACCAAAAAATATCCCAAGATCTTCTGTATTAAGAGGGTAACCATATAATTTATCACTCAAATTGGGACACATATGAAAATAAAATGAAGCACTATTAATAAGTATGCTGAGATAAGAAGCATAAACCAATATGTCCTCAGTTAACTGGGATACATGGGCACCTGTGCCGTAGGTGGTATGACCTGGCAGGAAAAAGCACAGGTCTAGGGCCAGACCCTCCATCCAAACATATTCATGGATAACTCATTCTATATTATATTCTATAATTATATTCTATATTATATTCTATAACCATTCTATATTGCAATTCCTTCAAATGTAAGGGAGCAATGATGATGCTCTCTCTTCATCTCAAAAGGATGACTTGAGGAAGGAGATATTAATACTTATTTAAACCATATCTCATCAAGTATGTGATAACATGTTTCTAATGTTATTAAACATATAGGGATTCTAAGAATATGGCCTCTTAAATTCTTGAAAAAAGGACATATGCTCACAACCAGCAACCTTGCTCTACTTAGCAGCTGGGATCAAATAAGGACAGAATGTAGGACTTTCTTAGGAGAAAGGTACCTCCTTTAACCACCAACTGTTCAAACAGCTTCCTTGGGAGCCAGTCCAGAAAGCTGTTCCAATCTTCAGATACTAAAACCAAATACTCAGACTATCTCCAGAATGGTTAGATCCTCATTATGTGTCCAGTTTTTGCCACCTAAAAGTGACAGCTTTGGGATAACAGGGCGAATTTGTAAGGTCTAGCCCTTTTTTAAAAAGATTTATTTATTTATTTGACAGACAGAGAAAGAGAGCGTAAGCAGGGGGAGGAGCAGAGGGGAGAGACAAGACTCTGAGCTGGGTGTGAGCCTCACATAGGGCTCAATCACACAACCTTGAGATCAGGGCCTGAGCTGAAATCAAGAGTCAGCTGCTCAAATGACTGAGGCACCCAGGTGCCCTGGTCTTGCCCTTTTGATTCATCTGCATTCTCCAGAAGGTAGCAGTCATTCTATTTACATTTTATTCAGTTAGCTCTTTCATAAACAGTAATTGACTATTTCACATAGTGCATTATTAGAGAGAGGGTGTTGCAGCCACTCTAATTTAACAGAATGGACCCCACCCAAAATTTGGTGATGTCAAAACTATTGATTCTATACACACACCAACAGGGTATAGAAAGGTTTATTATTCACATAATGAGACTTTTTGCTCCCAAGCAGGTCCAAAAATGGCTGAGAGAGCAGAGAAAGGAAAGTGGTTTGGGCTTATACTGTGGTAGGGGTGGGGGTAGATTGAGGATTCCAACAGAGAGAATATCCAGGCTTTATTATTATCTCTTCCAAATATGGAACAGAAAGAAAAGAGATGAGTAATGCTTGAAAGCTGTCAGCAAACGTCAAAAAGGAGTCTGACTCCTTACTACAGGGGATATGTCTGAGTCAGGTCAGCTCAGTGGGACAAGGAGGACAAGCATAAAGAAATAACAGGGCAGGGTGCCTGGGTAGCTCAGTGGGTTAAAGCCTCTGCCTTCGGCTTAGGTCATGATCCCAGGGTCCTGGGATTGAGCCCTGCATTGGGCTCTCTGCTCAGTAGAGAGCCTGCTTCCATTCTTCTCTCTCTGCCTGCCTCTCTGCCTACTTGTGATCTCTGTCTGTCAAATAAATAAATAAAATCTTTGAGAAAAAAAAAAAGAAAGAACAGGGCACACCTGATCAAGGACTCTTATCCACGTAACCAAAGAACTCTTAAAACTCAACAATAAGAAAGCAATCCAATTAAAAAATGGGCCAAAGACCTTAACAGAGGGACACCTGGGTGGCTCAGTCCGTTAAGCATCTGGCTTCACTCAAGTCATGATCCCAGAGTCCTGGAATCAAGTCCCACATCAGGTTCCTTCCTCCAAGGGGACCCTGCTTCTCCCTCTGCCTGACACTCTCCTGGCTTGTGCTCTCTCTCTCCCTCTCTATCCCTGTGTGTGTGTCTCTCTCTTCCCCTCTCTGACAAATAAATAAAATCTTTAAAAACAAAACAAAACCTTAACAGGCACCTCACCAAAGAAGATATACACATCTTCTTTATCCATACACACACACACACACACACACACACACACACACACATCTTCTTTATCCATATATATATATATATATATATATACACACACACACATACACACACACACACATCTTCTTTATCCATTCATCTGTCGTTGGACATCCAGCTCTTTCCATAGTTTGGCTATATATATATATATACACACACACACACACACACACACACACACATACACATACATGTATACATACACACACACACACAGAGGAATACTCAGCCATAAAAAATGACATCTTGGGCGCCTGGGTGGCTCAGTGGGTTAAGCCTCTGCCTTCGGTTCAGGTCATGATCTCAGGGTCCTGGGATAGAGTCCCGCATCGGGCTCTCTGCTCAGCAGGGAGCCTGCTTCCTCCTCTCTCTCTCTGCCTGCCTCTCTGCCTATTTGTGATCTCTGTCTGTCAAATAAATAAATAAAATCTTTTAAAAAAATAAAAAAATATTAAAAAATGACATCTTTTTTTTTCAATTTATTTATTTTCAGAAAAACATTATTCATTATTTTTTCACCACACCCAGTGCTCCATGCAAGCTGTGCCCTCTATAATACCCACCACCTGGTACCCCAACCTCCCACCCCCCGCCACTTCAAACCCCTCAGATTGTTTTTCAGAGTCCATAGTCTCTCATGGTTCATCTCCCCTTCCAATTTACCCAAAAGCACATACCCTCCCCAATGTCCATAACCCTACCCCCCTTCTCCCAACCCCCTCCCCCCAGCAACGACATCTTGCCATTCACAACAATGTGGATGGAACTAGAGGGTATTATGCTAAGAGAAATTAAGTCAATCAGAGAAAGATAGGTATCATATGATTTCACTGATATGTGGAATTTAAGAAACAAAAAAGAGGATCATAAGGGAAGAGGAAAAAATAAAGCAAAATGAAACCAGAGAGGGAGAAAAACCATAAAAGACTCTTAATCATAGGAAACAAACTGAGGGTTCCTGGAGGGGAAGGGTGTTGGGGGAAGGGGGTAATGGGTGACAGACATTAAGGAGGGCACATGATGTAATGAGCATTGAATATTATAGAAGACTGATGAATCACTCACTCTACTTCTGAAACTAATAATACATTATATATTTATTAATTGAATTTAAATTTTAAAATCTATTAGAAAAAAAAGAATACCCAGAGTTCTAAAAAAAAAAACAAAAAGAAAGAAAAAAAGAGATGAGCTACCAAGCCATGAAAAGATAGAAGAAACTTAAGTACATATTATTAAGTGAAAGAAGCCAGTCTGAGATTACATATTGTATGATTCCAACTATATGACTTTCTGGAAAAGGCAAAATTATAGAGACAGTAAAATGATCTGTGGCTGCTAGTGAATGAGGAGTGAAAAGAGATAAATGGGCAAAGTACAGAGGATTTTTAAGGACAGTGAAAATATCTTATGATATAATGATGGATATATATCATTATACATTTGTCCAAATCCATTGAATATATAACACCAAGAGTGAATCCTATGGTTAACTATGGACTTTGGGTGATAGTAATGTGTCAGTGTAGATTCATTCTTGGTTAGAAAGAAAAAAATGTACCATTCTGGTGAATGATGTTGATAATGGAGGAAGCTATATCTGTGTGGGAGGAGGTGATACATGGCGTATCTTTCTCTTTCTCTCAATTTTATTGCAAACTTAAAACTACTTTCCAAAAGAAAAGAGAAGAAGCAATTTTGGAGATATCACAGTTCTACAAGCCCTACATACATGGTGCCGAAAACTGTGCTAGGCACTGACTACAGGACATTTTTTAGTGCTTACTTTTTGTCAGACACTGTTCTAAGGACTTTTTTGTATGTTAACTCAATTAATCCTCACAACAACCTTGAGAGAGAGGTACTATTATCAACCCATTTTGTGGATGGGAAAACTGAGACAGAGAGGGTAAGTACATTGCCCAGGTACACATAATTAGCTTTAAGTTGCAGAGCTGGGAGTCAGACACAACCAGTCTGATTCCACAGTCTATGCTATTAGTCACTGTGTGATACTGTCTCTCATAAATAAGGGATCAGTCAATGCCTGTGAAATCCAAAGATATTTATTTCAGTTTCTTCTACTTGAAGAGAATACACTCTCTAGTAATACTTTCCATAGTGATTTTTATGTATTAACATAAAAAATAAACCTCAAAAATACATGAATAGTCTTACATAATTTTTACAATTCCATTTAGTTTTGTAGCATCAGTGGGAGTTAAATGGGAGGAGGTGTAGGTTTACTACTATATTTCTATTTTGTAGGAAAGAGAGCCATGGCTCCAAGAAGTTAGGTCTGCACTACATTCAAAGCACTGCAGCCAGACCTTTCCAGGACCCTCTTGCTTCACCTAGATCAACCTCTGAAAGGTAATTTCAGGTTCAAACAAAGAGCAGAAATGGGAAAATTGTGAATTGATGGAGATCCCATTTTCCACATCTCACTCGTGCAACGTGAATGCTAACACAGTCTGGCTGTGGAATTTTAGGAAACAAAGTGTAATGAGAAGGCTGTTGTAGTTTCCACCACATATTCATCTTTACAAGTAAATGATGCCCTTGGCCACAGACCTGGATTCTTCCTACTCATTAACATCTCAGAAACATGGGAGGTCAAGTGTTATTTAAGAAGAGAATTAATATCTGGCACTTGTTAATAGTGAATTGTTTACAAAGCCCTTTGACACTTAATTCTCATCATAAACCTGAGAAATGACCTGGGCATTTTACAGGTAAGGGGAATGAATCTCAAAAACACTCCCTTGCCTTATATTGCACAGAGAATTAATGACAGAATGGAGTTTATCTGCCTTCTGATATGGAATATTTTTCATGACCCCAGTGAATTCCTCATTCAAAATTCTTGAAAGATGGAGGGACTAAAACAGAAACTCTGAGCAGGCTGGGAGTCAATGAGAATCCATCCATCTTAATTCATATGCCCACTGGATATCCCTCTGTATGTCAGGCACTGTGGGAGCCTTCTGCAACTATTATCTTGGTGAACCCTGTAAGCAACTCTACATTATAGGGACTATTATCATGCCCATTTTGCAGATGAAGAGAAAGAAAGCTTGGACACATAACTTGCTCCAAGGTTACAAGAATAATAAGTGTTCATAGAGCCCTTTAGCCAATCTAAGACTTCCTACTATACTGCCCTGCCTGTGTGGTATAACAGACCCATTTCCTTAGGAAATAATATTCAGGGTAGGAGAATCCCCAGGCTATGAGGGTAACAGCTCCTTATCCTGGAGCTAAAAATAACAACTGAAGCTCTTCTATCCATTGTTACCAACTCCTCCCCACAAAATAAAAGAAAAAGTAGCTGGATCCTATCATTCCCCTGCTTAATAGAATTCAAAGTTTTAGTATAGCCTATAATATTCTAACTGATCTGCCTTGCCCACCTCTTCAGCTTCATTTTATACCATCTTCCTCACCTACAACCACTAACAGGAAGGGTGTCAAAAGCAATTTGCAGGGGATAATATGGGAGCCATTGCTAGGAAAATGCAATCTGTCTCAGAAAAGCAACACTAGGGGTACCTAGGTATCTCAGTCGGTTAAGCATCTGCCTTCATGATTTCAGAGTCCTGAGATGCAGCCCTCATCAGGCTCCCTACTCAGTGGAGAGCCTGCTTTTCCCTCTGCCTGCCACTCCCCCTGCTTGTGTCCTCTGTCAAATAAATAAAATCATTTTAAAAAGGCATACATGCACCCCAATGTTCGTAGCAGTATTTTTTTTTAATCTTGTTAACATATAACATATTAGTTGCTTCAGGGGTACAAGTCTGCGGATCGTCAGTCTTACACAATTCACAGCACTCACCATAGCACATACCCTCCCCAATGTCCATAATCCAGTCACCCTATTCCTCCCTTCTACCCCCAGCAACCCTCAGTTTGTTTTCTGAGATTAAGAGTCTCTTATGGTTTGTCTCCCTCCCCCTCCCATCTTGAAACAAGATGAAACAAAATGAAACATTTTTTCCCTCCCTTCCCCTCATGATCCCCTGCCCTGCCTCTCAAATTTCTCATATCAGAGAGATCATATGATAATTGTCTTTCTCTGATTGACTTACTTCACCTAGCATAATACCCTCTAGTTCCATCCACGTCATTTCATAGCAGCATTGTTTATGATAGCTGAATTACGGAAGCAGCTGAAGTGTCTATTGACTGATGAATGCATAAAGAAGATGTGTATACATGTATGCAATGGGATTGCATATTATTCATATTATATTATTAATATTAATATTATATTTGCATATTATTCAGCCATAAGAAAGAATGAAATCTTGCCATCTGCAACAACATGGATGGAGCTAGAGAATATAATGCTAAGCAAAATAAATAAGTCAACTAGAAAAAGACAAATACCATATAATATCACTCATATGTAGAATTTAGGAAAGAAAACAAATGAGCAAAAGAAAAAAAAAGAGAGACAAGGTAGGAGACTCTTAACTATAGAGAACAAACTGATGGTTACCAGAGAGGAGGTGGGTGAGGGGATGGGTTAAATACACAATGGGGATTAAGGAGTACACTTGTGATGAGCACCAGGTGATGTATGGAAGTGTTGAATCATATTGTACACCTGAAACTAATATAATAACACTATACAGAGAACTTGGTGATGGTGGGAATCCATCACCTGGATTCAGCCTTGGTGGGGAATGTCTGAAGGAGGCATTGAGAATTTGAGTGCAGCTTTATGTAAAAACACAATGATGAACTGTGACATTAAATAAACTGTTTTCACTAAAATGAGTTAATCCAGTGACCTGGCCTGGTTTCCAAAAACTTTTTTCAATTCTAATGTTTTATTTGCCCTTAAGATAAAAGATGAGGGGGATAGAGGAGGTAAAAGGAGGACCTCTGAGAGGAAACCGGAGAATTAAATTTCCTGGCAAGAAAAGACTGATAAGTGTGACCATATTGTCTCAGGCTACACCACCACAACTCCTGCCACCATTCCTCATAATTCTCAAATTCTCCCTTACTACAGTGAGCTTAAACACACCTTCATTTATTCCTTTATCTCTTCTCTGAAGCCATCATTGAAACTGAAAGCAGGTATTAGAATCGTACCTAGTGCTGTGAACCACATTAAAGACATCTAACTTGCATACGGAGAACAAGGATGACATTTAGAACACAAAATGGCAGCCATAAAATACCACAACGAGTCCACATGAAGGAGTATCTCTCCTTCTCAAGCTTTGCATGAAATGTTTTTATTCTTTTACAGTATCTGAGAGGAGGGATGGAGAGCCTTCTGTCCATGAGAAATGGACAGGTGAGGGTTTGGAAAGGTGGAGATATGTGCCTACAGATATGCTACAGATATGTGCCTACCCACTCCTCTGGCCAGGGTACTTGAGGAAAGGCTCAAGGGGCAAGACTGCCTTAAAGCTATCAGCATAGCATACACAATCAGCAACTATTAAGATTAAGATTCTGAAACAACAGGTCATATTTCTCTACTGAAAGTTATTTGCAAACTCAGTTCTTTCATCTGCTTCACCACAGAGTAGACACAGAGTCTGAGCTTGGAGTGACTGTCCCTTGGAGATTTTCTAATTTTCTAATTTCTAATTTATAACTTGCATCAATGTAAACAAACAAAATCTCTGTGAACATGGGTTTTGCTTCTCCCCCAGTGTCTATAGCTTTATGTTTCCAAGATTAAAAAAATAGATGTAGACAGCAAGGAATGGAAGTCTTGGAATGGAAAAAACTAGGGACATGTACACACACTGAGAAATCAGAAGAAACTTCAGCTCTGTAAGGCAGTCTATCTCTCAGTGAGCTTCACCTACACCTCCTAAATCAGAACCTCTAGGGCTTGAGCTCTACATTCCCATAAGCTCTCCAAGGGATTCTCAAGCACACAAAAGTCTGAGAATTACCAGATAGCGTCTGCTGGCTAAGTTTGGGTTAGTGGTGTCTAGCCCACACCCAACTCAGTCAGAAAAGCAATCACTTACTCTGGCAAATGCATTTGGAGAATTCTCCTAATTAATGAGTCTTGAATAGAGCATAGGAGGAACAGTGGCAGATGCTAACACCCTGCTGCCCTATAAGAAGGTTCACAAAGGTCACAAGCTTTCCTCATGTCCTTCAGGTTACTCTCTCAACTTTCAGGACACCAGAATGGGGTTATTTCTGCAATCCCCATCTTGTCCACTAACAGCCAAGTTGAAGTTTGCTGATCCCTACAAAAGGTCCTCAAATCTGATCTGGAGCAACAACTGTTATCTCTCCATTAATTCAAAATTTCCTATCCATAAGTCCATCTCTGCCACAATTCCCCAAAGTCTTCTGGAAGTGGTTGTGGAAATAGGTATAGCAAAATTATAGGCACATAGTCCAGAAATCAGAACACCAAGACTCTAATACTACCCAAGAAACCCTGAGAGGCTTGGCTTCCCATCCCAAATGAGGAGGGGTCTCCAGCAATTTCTAAAAATCCTTCCTGCTCCACTGCCCTAAAATTTCTAAGAAAAAAGCCAGAGTCACCTCCTGGGAAACCTGGGTATTCTGCCTCCTCCAGACAACATATAGAAGACAAGTTATGGGGTGCCTGGGTGGCTCAGTCATTAAGTGTCTGCCTCCGGCTCAGGCCATGATCTCGAGGTTCTGGGATCAAGCCCCACATTGCTCTCCTTGCTCAGCAGGGAGACTGTTCCTCCCTTTCCACCCTGCTTGTGCTCTCTCTATCTCTGTCACTATCTCTGTCTCTTTTCTCTCTCAAATAAGTAAATAAAAATCTTAAAAAAAAAAAAAGAAGGCAACCATACCTTTTCACTGCACACCTCTGCTAGCAGTGATTTAGGACAGAAAAGTCAGAGGCAACATAGCAGACAACCTGAAAACTACCTCCAAAAAGTAAGGAAGGAACCAAATTGCGAATACTGTTTGTTATGGGCCTGGCTCCATCTAGTGCATTTTGAGATTATGTCAAGCTGGTTATTGCTATGTTGGTGTGTTCTACTTACAGCCATCTTGTGTTCTGACACCACATGAGCATTTACTGCTACTACATTTCTACTGAGCACATACTGTGTATGAGGCTCTGTGAATGTTGTATAATAAATTATTATTTTTTAAAGACTTTATTTATTTGAGAGAACACGAGCAGGGGGAGACATGGAGGAAAGGGAGAAGTGACTCCCCACTGAACAGGGAACCCAATGTAAGACTTGATCCCAGTACCCTGGGATCATGACCTGAGCTAAAGGTGGATGCCACCCAGGGCCCCCTCCCCTTTTTTTCCCTTGGTGGGCAGCAAAGCAAAGTTTATTGAGCAACAGTAAAGTGATAGGACAAAGCTCCCAAAGAGGGAGGGGTACCTGAGAGTATTGCCTGAATATTTCATAATAAATTATTTTAATGACAACCTGATACTTTCAGAGAGTCTAGAAGAAAAATATTAAATCCAATATTTTACTGAAACAAAAGTAGAATCAAAGTTAAAATATACTTGATAATTTTATAAGTCATAATAAGATGTGGAATATCTATCTCCATATCTGTGTTCTGAGATGGCACTCTATCAATGGTGTATACCTAGAGATACACATGTAAAGAGTTAATCAAGGTTCATGACCCTGTCCATCCAAATTACTGGGATCTCATATTTCCTTTGCACCTCACTTTCTCCCACTCCTGCAAATACCAACAACAACAGAGCTGAATTTTAAAATAGAAGAGAAGGTAATAAAGCTTATGGAAGATAATGAATAAAACAAATGTTTAGTTTGAGGAAAGATTTTAAAAATAATACTCCAAAATTGCATATCTTAATGAACATTTCATAGTAAAACAAAATGCTTTTGGACAATAAGATATATTATAAACAAAGTAAAAACAAAACAAAACAACAACAACAACAAAAACAAGTCATAAACTAGAAAAGGATATTTGTAATGGAATCTAGAATAAAGAATTGCTATAAATCAATTAAGAGACAACCCAAAAGGCAAAAAGAGCATATGAAAGTCTAAATGACCAATACACATGAAAACTCATTAGTCATTAAAGAAATGTAAATTAAGACCACAAAAATATATGGTACAGCTATTGAATTAGCAGACAAAACAAAACACTGCTAATCCAAGCATTTGCATAGTAGGTTCATACTTTGATGGCCGGAGTGAACAGGTAGGTTAAAAGACAAAGAATTTTGATTATCTTGTATACCTTTGTGTGGAGAAACTATCTCCCCAGGTTACATAGAATACATATGTGCTTTCAGGTAGGCAAGGGATTAGAAGTATGCTATCAGTAGTCTAGGAAGCCAACACATTAAAGTGGTCTTAGATTCATCATGCCTTGGGGGTGCCTAAAGGAAGCAAAAATTAAATCTGAAGAAATGTATCCTTAATACAGACCTCACAAGAGTCCCACAGATAATAACTTTCAAACATGAACTTAAAATTCAAAATTATAAAACACAGGAGGAAACACATCACCATGAATAAGAACCAGTAAAAATAATAAACTGCATATTTATATCCCTCAAGATTATCAGAGAAAGAATTTTGGGCTTATATAACTTAATAATTGTGCTTAAAATATTAAAGTAATAAAAGATGGACTAAAAACCATTAGAAAGGAACACAGTACTATCCAAAAAGATCAGGCATATTTTGAAATTTAAAAAAAAAGAATAACTAAAATTGAATAAAATAGTGAAAATTTAAAACTTGGCAGTCATGTTAAAATAGCAGGTTAGATCCAGATGAAGAGAGAATTGTTTAGCAATTCTCAGAATGCAGCACAGAGAGATAAAGAAGTGGAAAATAGGAAAGAGAAGTTAAGAAAGGTATAGAATGAAAAGACACTATTTACTATGTAATAGGAGTTCCAGAAAAAAATAACAAGGAAGAACTAATATACAAAGAGACAAATGGCCCCAAATTTTCCAGACCTGCTTATAATAATACTCAGACTGAGGAACTGTGATCAATCCCCAAACAGAGTAAATATGTATCTACTTTGATATTATAATAAATATATGAAATGCCAGAGGCACCTTGGGGGCTCAGTCAGTTGAGCAGCCAACTCTTGATTTTGACACAGGTCATGATCTCAGGGTTGTGGGATTGAGCCCGGTGTCTGGCTCCATGCTTGGTAGGAGTCAGCATGAGGTTCTCTACCTCAGCACCACACACCCCCATTCCCCTGGCTCGCATGCTGCCTCTCTTTCTCTCGCTAAAATAAGTGAATAGGTCTTTACTAAAAATAAATAAAAATAAAAATAAATATAGAATTCCAAAGAAAAACAACTTACCCATAAAAAATGAGAGATTTACAGAAAATTCTCAATAGCAACAAGTCAGAAATCAGTATGTTATCTCCAAAGCCTGAGAAAAAATAACTGTCAGCTTAAGATTTTATGTTACTAAAAGATTATTCAAGAATAAAGATGAAATAAAAATACATTTTCATCCAAATAAAAACTGAAAGCATTTGCCACTACATATCCCCACTAAAGACATTTATTCAGGGTGTCCCCAAAGAAGAAAAATTATCCTAGAAGGAAGGTATGAAGAGGAATAATTAAAGAATTGATCAACATGAGAATAAATGGCCAAAATAACATAATAAAACTAGATTATCTGGATAAAATTAGATTGTTAAAGTGGTTGGAGGATACATGGACGTTCATAATTTTCTTCTATATTCCTTTCGTGGTACTAAAATATTTTGTAGCAATTTTTTTAATAGTTCCAGGTAAAGGTCCTGTGAGTGGAAAGAGTTTGACCTACTTATAGAAGTGAAAAAGGCCAATGTGTCTGGGACACAGTGAGGAGAAGTGATAAAAAATGAAGCTAGAGAGGTAAGCAGAAGTCAAATCACTAAGGCCTCAGATACCATGTTAAGGATTTGTCATAGCCAATAGGCAGCCATTAAAAGAATCCAAACAAATGATTTAAACAATGTAAATTAAATGTTAAAAAGATAATTCTGCCTGCTGTATTTAAGAGGTCATGGTAAGTATCAAGACCCAAACATATACCATTGTATATCTCACTGGTCCTGATTTGTCCACTGGTCCTGATTTATTCAACTTCTGAGATTATCAAAGGCAAAATTCTCTCCAGCACATCTGGTAACATTCAGAGATAGCTACTCTGTATTGTACCATATTAGATTCATTGTATGACCCAATAAGAACCCCTATGCAATGATATCATTTTTCCCATTTTTTTCCCCATTCAATGAGATCATTTTTATTCAAATTACAGCACAGAATCCTTAGTGGTGGTGGGTCCGTTATCAAAGGAACGAGACTGAGACCAAGTTACGCAAAGCCTTAATCTATGCCAAGCATTAGAAGTTAGACTGACCGGCCAGGGAAATGAGGCTGAGACAAAGTGAAAGTTATGTAAAGCTTTATTCTATGCCAAGCATTAGAAGTCAGACTGACAGGCCAGGGCCGCCTCCGGAGAGATCGATGCCCCTTGGTCTTACAAACTAGTTTTTATAGGGCACAATCGCAGATATCTGCATATGTGGCTTTGGCTGATTGAATGTCTCCTACCTGTGTGTTTTAGTAACGGTTACCTGGAACTGATACTAGTAACTGTTGAGGTGTTTATTAAACAACAAAATGGCCTTATTTTAGGTATGTGTTTTAGTAATAGTTACCTGGAACCAATATAAACAAAATGGCCTTGTTTTAGGTGTGTGTTTTAGTAACAGTTCTCTGGAACTGACATCAATAACTGTTGAGGCATTTATTAAACAACAAAATATCTACCTAGGCAACATGGAGTCACTATGGCTAAGTAGGCCCAGGCGGGCCCTAGGGGGTTAACATGTCTTAATGTGGAATCGACCCCAACAGTGGAAAAGAAGATTGTTGCTACATGCTGGAGTATTACTGAATGCAGGGAGAAATGCAAAGGTTTCAAGAAGAAGCAGGTGTTTCTAAAGATGACTCATGGAGGATAAGGAGACTATAAGTCAACAAAAAGGTAGAACTGGGTATTCCAGATGAGGGGGATATGGAATGTTTTTCACAAAATTGCATAAGAATCAGCATGTTCTGGGGAACCTGGGTTGAACGCCTGACTCTTGATTTCCATTCCAGTCATAATCTCAGAATGATCCAGCACCCCCCCCCATTCTCAGTGGGGAGTCTGTTTGAGATTCTCTCCATCTACTTCTGCCCCTCCCTTTGTCTCAGGTGCACATACTCAATCTCTCTCTCAAATAAAATCTTTAAAAAAAAAGGAATCAGCATGTTTCATGGGAATATTGGTTTTTTTTTCATTTATTTATTTTCAGCATAACAGTATCAATATTTTTTTCACCACACCCAGTGTTCCATGCAATCTGTGCCCTCTATAATACCCACCACCTGGTACCCCGACCTCCCACCCCCCCCCGCCACTTCAAACCCCTCAGATTGTTTTTCACAGTCCATAGTCTCTCATGATTCACATCCCCTTCCAATTTGCTCCAACCCCCTTCTCTCTAACTCCCTATGTCCTCTGTGCTTTTTGTTATGCTCCACAAATAAGTGAAACCATATGATAATTGACTCTCTCTGCTTGACTTATTTCACTCAGCATAATCTCTTCCAGTCCCGTCCATGTTGCTACAAAAGTTGGGTATTCATCCTTTCTGATGGAGGCATAATACTCCATAGTGTATATGGACCACGTCTTCCTTATCCATTCATCCGTTGAAGGGAATCTTGGTTCTTTCCACAGTTTGGCGACCGTGGCCATTGCTGCTATAAACATTGGGGTACAGATGGCCCTTTTTTTCACTACATCTGTATCTGTGGGGTAAATACCCAGGAGTGCAATTGCAGGGTCATAGGGAAGTTCTATTTTTAATTTCTTGAGGAATCTCCACATTGTTCTCCAAAGAGGCTGCACCAACTTGCATTCCCACCAACAGTGTAAGAGGGTTCCCCTTTCTCCACATCCTCTCCAACACATGTTGTTTCCTGTTTTGTTAATTTTGGCAATTCTAACTGGTGTAAGGCGATATCTCAATGTAGTTTTAATTTGAATCTCCCTGATGGCTAGTGATGATGAACATTTTTTTCATGTGTCTGATAGCCATTTGTATGTCTTTATTGGAGAAGTGTCTGTCCATATCTTCTGCCCATTTTTTGATAAGATTGTCTGTTTTGTGTGTGTAGAGTTTGAGGATTTCATTATAGATCCTGGATATCAACAAAAATAAAACTGGGGGCATCATGTTACCTGATTTCAAGCTTTACTACAAAGCTGTGATCACCAAGACAGCATGGTACTGGCATAAAAACAGGCACATAGACCAGTGGAACAGAGTAGAGAGCCCAGATATGGACCCTCAACTCTATGGGCAAATAATCTTTGAAAAAACAGGAAAAAATATACAGTGGAAAAAAGACAGTCTCTTCAATAAATGGTGCTGGGAAAACTGGGCAGCTATATGTAGAAGAATGAAACTCGACCATTCTCTTACACCGTACACAAAGATAAACTCAAAATGGATAAGAAACCTCAATGTGAGACAGGAATCCATCAGAATCCTAGAGGAGAACATAGGCAGTAATTTCTTCAATATCAGCCACAGCAACTTCTTTCAAGATATGTCTCCAAAGGCAAAGGAAACAAAAGCGAAGATGAACTTTTGGGACTTCATCAAAATCAAAAGCTTCTGCACAGCAAAGGAAATAGTCAAGAAAACAAAGAGGCAACCCACGGAATGGGAGAAGATATTTGCAAATGGGAATATTGGTTTGATCAGTACTTTAAATTCCCTTATAGAATAGTAGTAGAAACCATTGGATGAATAGCATGTGGAGAGATTAAGAAATTAATATGTTCTCCTGAGGTATAAACATTTTAAGCAGGGGTGAGCTTTTGAACATATTTTTATTTTTTTTAATGTAGAGGGAAAATAAGGAATATATTGCAGACTTTTATTCTTAACCTCTTCAAGCACCCTGCCATCCCTAGGTGCTTCCTTCACAACATACCTGCCACATTCCTACCAGATTACTGCAGCCCTTGCTCATACAACTTCACCATCATTCTACTGCTTAAAGGGTAAAGTCCAAACTCCTTAGTACAACGTTTAGGACTCTCCAAAATTCGACCCCAACATACCTCTCCAAAAAATTTACTTTAAGGAAATTAATGCTCCCACCAAATGGCCGAAAAATAAGTCCTGAAGAGGCCACTGTATCTCCCACCTACTTTCTTTTGTTTATGCCATTCTTTCTCTCCAGAATGCTGGATTTTCTGTTTACTAGTTAGTCCTATGCAGGTTTTAAGATTTAAAGCAAATCCCTATGTCCTCTAGGAAGGCTTTTTATACCACTGTAGGATCACACTGACATTATCTCTCGGAATTCAGTAATTGTTTTGGTCTCTAACCCTCCTCTGGTACTGAACACAAGCTACCAGAAGTTACCGTTTTAGATAGAGGGTTACATACCTCTCAAGCAGGAACAAGTTAGTTTATAAAATTCTTACCATCCCCAACTGCTCCCAGCAGTGCCTTGTACACCATTATGCTCAACAACTGTTAAACATGACCAGGCCTTAGTTTGAAATCATAAACGGACTCTCCCCACCGGTAGCTTTTGATAAGTTCTCCAGGAAGGTTACTATTAACCACACCCTCAAACGCCTAGCACACCGGTTTAGGCTTCTGGCTCTGACACACTAAGGGAAGATGGATTACTTCAGTATAAAAGACTGTCAACAACAGTCAACAACAACGTATGTAATGATATGAGAAATCTGAATTTCAATGCAGTAAGAGGGCTAAAGTGGTGGGCTTTTAGTAAAGATTTTTAAGTAAAAAGGTTTCCAACTTGTGTCCTTTCTCAGAACAGAGCTGCCCAAAGCAAAACCACAAACAGCCATCCCAGCACCTGGAAAGACGCCCCAGCAAAGCAAGCTGAGGAGGCAGGCTTTCATCACTTTGATTGGCTATCTGGAGACGCCTGCCTCTGATGATTGGTAGCTGCCGCGAAGGACGCCGGGACTGGCACGTGGTACCGGTCTTCGGAGCCAAAAGGGGACAGAGATGGCGGCGGAAGCTTCTACAGCTCGATTCACCTTGTCTTATCAACAGATGGGGAGGAAGAGTCGGCCCTGGGGTACTGCTGAGATTCAGTGTACTCAGTGTGGAAGAAGGGTGTCCAGAGTTTCTGGTGAGGAGATTGAGGGTGGTCCCTTTAGGGCCATGCTCTGCCTTGGCCACGGGCCCTTCAAGGGCTCCATCCCAATCAGGCTGCTGGGTGTGGAGACCTGAAAGCGAGGCCCACCCAGAAGTCTGAAAGCCAAGTGGGCTGCCAATGTAGTGGGGGTGGGGGGAGGCGGGGCGGTGGGGAATGAGGGGTGACTGTTCAGTTGCCTCAGCAATATGGACCAGGAAAACTGTCTCTGGGCCCACCCTCAGGGCAGCTAAGAAATCCTCTGTGGTCGGTTGTTAGTGGTTCCATGCCTCTCCAAAGCTTTCCCACCCTGCATCTCCATCTCCCCTTTTTTCACTGATTCTGTTAGGGGATAGTGTGTGAGCTCTCTTAAGCATTATTTCGAAAACTTCCCCTGGTTCACAAGTTCATGGAAGAGTAGATGTAAAAATTTAGCCCATGGTCTCATGATCTAGAAGTAATGAAATTTAATTTTCCTGTGTAGTTTTTTTGTAGGAGTAACAGGTAGACCACTTTAAAATTCTCCTGGATTAAAAAACAGGTGTTTGGGATTGGGAGGGAGGCATTATTGCTCAGTTTGGCTTAAGGCATTGTTTGGGAGAAGATTTGTTCCTGTTGTGCATCTTGTGTTTTTCTTTGTATGTCAAGGGGAAAAATACACTGTACTCCTATTGATCTAATTTAGAATCTACTCAAGTGAAGACACATTCAATTACTTTAATTTAAAATGCCTTAGAGTGCTGTCTCTGACGGAGAGGAGTTGTTGAATTTCGAACTGCGGCTGCTGAATGAAGTCTTATTACCAACCCCATGACTGTTTATACTTTCAAAGTAAAAGTCGTTAATTTTCTCAGTCCTCCAAGATGGACTCTGTTTAAGGGACATGGACCTTTGCAGAGAAAGTTGGTTGTATTTTAGGGTGGAGAGGTAAACTTCTTCAACTCTGTTTTGTTTTTAATCATTGCTGTTACATAGAAAATCTCCAGTGTTTGAAAGAAATAAGTTGTTTGCAACAGGACCTTTTAAAATCACTCGTTCTTCTGTATCTTTGTATTACAATGCCCAGAAATACTCCAGATGGTGTTTACTGCATATAAAATTGTGAAAGTGCTTTCTAAACTGTGATGCAAAACAAATTAGACTTGAACAATATCAGAAAACTTATAAAGATAGAACAGTTAAACAAATTTTATTTCTTTGGTAGTATCTCTGGAATTTAAATAGAACTTTAAATGTAGCTTGGTCATAAGCAAGTTTCATATATTTCACTTGGCTTGAAAACTAAAGCTTTTTTTAGTCAAAAGAATATAATTCTTATAAATCAGCAAGAACACAATTTTTTTTGCCAATAAAAGATGACTGATTTAATCTAATAGTTTTCCTTTTTTCTTGCAAAGTGTTTTTAAAATGACAACTTTTCCAGTTACATAGCTAAAACAAATATGTTTATTATGATAAATGTCAAATTCTGTTTAGAGCATTAAAATCTTGATATTGGGTTTTCACTCAAGATTATAGTATTTCCCCTCATAAACTCTGGGTTTGTGAGAATGATCTTTATATGGGTCATGTGGGTGTAACAATAGTAGCATCTGGTTTCTGTCCTTGCCATTATCTTAGATCATTATAAGAGATGGGTATTTCCAGTGTCTCATCTGCCCTCCTTACTCCCTTCACAGGGTTGGAAATATAAGTTAGTAGAGGCAATAGTATCAAGTAGAAAGAATATTGGACTTGGAAACAGAACTAGGCTGGAGTCTAGATTATACCATTTACTTAGCCAGATCACCAAAATATTTACCATATTCTAAGTTGAATATAACCTTCCCAAGTCTGCTTAGCTGTGATATTTACAAAGATCAAATAAAGTATGTCAGAATATTTTGTATCATTATAAGATATGGCAAATTCAAAGATTATAGGTACCAAAAACTACCTAAATTAGTGCAAACTGTATTACATAATACTGCCTGGTTTTTGATCTGGAGGTTTTTTTTTTTTCCTGACTTACATAGTTTCTCCTGATTTTTGTTTAGTAATTCCTACATTTTGAATGAAATTTGGTATCTTTTCTTGTAAATGAGCATCCTCTTTAACTTTCCCCTCTGATTAATGCATCATTCAATCCATTCAATTCAGTTCATTCAATGCTAACAAATTGCTAAAAGTTTAACTAACAGAATTTCATCAATAGGTCACCACCATGAACTTCAGTGTGGACATGCTTTTTGTGAACTGTGCTTGTTAATAACTGAAGAATACAGCACAATTATATGCCCTGATTGTGAGGTAAGTTTTATCATCTTTCATCTTTAATACATTACAACCTAATGTTAAAGGTTAAGATGTTACAGAAAACATACTTCTAGTTGGAACCTAAAAACTTGCATTTTTGCTGCTGACTCTTAAAGAAGCTTAACAAAAGACAAATCCTTTCTGAGTCATTTTATAATTGTTCAGAGTGATCAAAAAGAGTACAGAGTTAAAGTTCTGTATTAATCAGCCTACATATTTTTGACTCTTTGGAGACTTCTGTGGAAAATTGCCTTTTTCTTTATTTTTATTTAAGTATATTCCTTTCAAATTCCTGCCCTTCTTTACCACACCAATACCACGCAATCAAATTTTGCACTCCCCTGGCCCTCAATCTTTGTGTGTCATCAAATCTACATTTGTAGAGATGCCATAGTTTAAAGAAGAGGAGCAAAATAGTGGCCTCAAGTTAACTTCAGAGACACTAAAAAAAATAGTCACACTTACAGACCCATGATAATGAGAACAAATCAGGATTTCAAGTAAAATTTAATGAACATGTTTGCATTTGTTACAAATACAAATGTATTCAATTTATATAGTATGTCCCTAGAAAATTGTCTTAATCTCTAAATTGTTAACGTTCCCCTTGAGATGACCAGATATTAAGGGTTTGTTTGTATCCACTGGGTCAATGAGGAAAAACAATACAGGGGCGCCTGGATGGCTCAGTGGGTTAAGCCACTACCTTCGGCTCAGGCCATGATCTCAGGGTCCTGGGATCGAGCCCCGCATCAGGCTCTCTGCTCAGCAGGGAGCCTGCTTCCTCCTCTCTCTCTGTCTGCCTCTCTGCCTACTTGTGATCTCTGTCTGTCAAATAAATAAATAAAATCTTTAAAAAAAAAAAAGAGGAAAAACAATACAGAGACAGGAGACCTGGAATGCAGTCCTAGTTCTATCACACTAAGCCTGAATTTCCTTATTTGTGAGATGGAAATAATACAGGCTTTTCTTTGGATTATAAGAGTCAAATTTGATTATGTAGAAGTTCTCTATAGGCTTCAAAACCATTAAAATGACTTATAATCGATCCGTGATTATTTAAGTGTGGATTAATTGGCTTGTGGGTTAAACATGGTGAAAATACATACATTTATATAAGTTTGTGAAGGTTTTAATTAGAGCAGAAACATTTACATATTAAAAATGTCTATTTAGGAATTACATACTTTACAAATATTGATCTTTATTTTGAAAGCTATCCTTCTCCTGTTTGTTTTTTTTTGTTTGTTTGTTTGGTTGGTTTTGGTTTTGGTTTTTTTTGGTCAGTGGGCTCCTCACATGTGGTTTGACTACATAGTTAAAGCAAAGGGGAGCCTTGTTCCTTTGGTCGTAATGGAGCATCCCTGACTAATTCATTCTTGTGATGGGTAAAGAATAAGGAAAGGGGAATAAGCAGGCAGATGGAACTGTCTCTGCTTATACTCATCCTGTTCTAACATTCAAAAAAACAGGCAAATTTATTAGAACAGTAACTTTTCCCTTTTTTGGCAAATGATTTCATGTTCAATGGTCTTAAATCATTATACTTCTATTAATTTGGAAAACATATATAAATGTTTATGGTATGTTTACAAATATTGGTTTTGGTTTTAGGTTTGTGATAAATCTATTTCATATCATTTTGACTAGATCTGACTTTGGAAGATCTGTGATTTTTCTTATTCTTCCCTCCTGTCTCCCATTTTCCTTGTGCTGTTAGCCCAGGGAATTGACAAAGGACTGTAATTGGATTCTTCAGATGGAATAAAGCTGGTCACTACTTTAAAAAAAAAAATTGTATTTATTTGCGAGCGAGAGATAGAGAAAGCACGAGTGGATGGGGGGAGGAAGAAGCATCCTCCTTGCTGAGCAGGGAGCTCCACAGATGCAGGGCTTGATACCAGGACCCCTGGGATCATGACTTGAGCCCAAAGCAGATGGTTAACCAACTGAACCACCCACGTGCCCCGGCTGATCACTTAAGGGAGTCCCTTCAAGAAACCTTTCTGAAATAGTTACCACTCTTTTATTAGTTTTCAAAATTTGGGATTTTTGCTGATGTCTAATATTTATTTGGAAAAAGAAGGAAGAATCTAAATTAGTAAGAATGAATTTATAGAATATTTCAGTACTGTAGATTATTATTTTTTATTATGTGCTCTTTTCTAAAAAGTAAGATTTAGGGGCTCCTGGGTGGCTCAGTATGTTAAGCCTCTACCTTTGGTGCAGGTTATGATCCCAGGGCCTTGGGATTAAGACCTGCATCAGGCTACCTGCTCAATGGGGAGCCTGCCTCATCCTCTCTTTTTCCCTGCTGCTCCCCGTTTGTGCTCTCTCAAATAAATAAAATATTAAAAAAAAGAAAGTAATATATAAATAAATACCTATATTCACATTAGGCTTGTATTTATAATTTATCTTTAATTTTGAAGACCTACATATGCTGTCTGTTTCAAATTTAAACCTAAATTGATTCCACTCAGTATAATGGATATACTTTTGTTCTTACTTCTGAGTTTGGGTGAATATGGATTTATCTTTTTATTTTTCATAGTTGTATAGCTTTTGATAACATCTGTTCTGTGCTTTTGATTGATATTAATTGTTAATAATAACCATTCTGCGTTTTGCACAGCAAGATGGCAGATTTTGTTCAGAGGATCATACTTAGGTCTCATCCCAGAAATACTGTATTGATTTCTTGGACCTGAGTCCAAAAATATACTATATGAGGAGAGAAGGATAAGTTATCTAATCAAGGCTTCGGCTTGAGGTCTCAGGTCATGAGACCTTTGACTCAGGTCATGATCTCGGGGTCCTGGGATCAAGTCCTGCATCAGGCTCTCTGCTCAGCAGGGGGCCTGCTTCCCTTCCTCTCTCTCTGCCTACTTGTGATCTCTCTCTGTCAAATAAATAAATAAAATCTTAAAAAAAAATCCCATGTGGATTGGAAATGTTAATAATATGCAAATTAAAATGTAAACTAGAAGAAATATAATTGTATTTTCTTGGGTGGGGAAGCCTTGTTAAACATATCACTGAAATGAGGAACTATAAAATACTGGCTAAATCTACCACATCTTTTCATTTATAGTTAACAAAAACAACCCAAAAAACCGACCAGAAATAAAACTTAGATGACAAGCTGTGGGGGTGGAAAGAGAACCTCTATTTTGTAAATTACATGTTAATCTTTATACAATTTTAACTGAAATATTTTAAGTCAATTGTATTTAATACTTTCTTAAATTTTCTGAAAGAGGTTTTCTGTATTAAATCTGTTCATAGTAACATTCATCTCTTACTATGAAATGTCAAACCAAAGGGGGATAAATGAGTCGGCATATAGAAATTAAGGATTTAGCTCCCAATTTTGGGGGGTAGCATTCTTAAAAATAGCATTTTGGTCAGTGTGATGGTCAAAAGGAACACTTTACCCCTAAATATCTAATAAAACTTGGATATCTTTAGTATGTTATACCTAAAACCTCGACAGAATATCCTCCCCCCACCAAAAAAGTATATGTAAGTGGGAGGCTGTAACATTTAGAAGTCTGCTTTATTTTTCTTAGCAACATTAATGTTAACTTATTTTCATGAGAGTCTCCTACAGTTACTTTTTAAAAAGTTTTATGTGTGCAAATTTAAATTAAATCAATAGGTAGTACTATGTAGAAGGAAAGATGATTTTAACTCAAAATTGAGTTCACATTTAATAATAGCTAATGGATATGCCTAATGTATAGATTTTAGCTTAGTTTTTAAATATTGGCTAATATCCTACAATTACTTTTAATGGCTTCATAATAAATCACTATACATTAATTTTTTCTTTTTTTTAAGATTTTATTTGAGCGAGAGGGAGTACAAGCTAAGGGGAGAGGGAGAAGCAGCTTCCCACTGAGCAGGAAGCCTGACGCAGGGCTATATCCCAGCACCCCAAGATCATGACCTGAGCTCAAGGCAGATGCTTAACCAACTGAACCACCCAGGCACCACTTTAAGCGCTATAATTTTTTTTTAAGATTTTATTTATTTATTTGACAGAGAGAGACAGGGAGAGAGGCAACACAAGCAGGAGCAGTGGGATGGGGAGAAACAGGCTTCTCTCTGAGCAGGGAACCTGACACCCTGGGCTCTATCCCAGGATTCTGGGATAATGATCTGAGCTGAAGGCAGACGCTTAATGACTTAGCCACCGAGGTGCCCCAAAGTGCTATAATTCTTAACCAATCCCATTATTATAAACATATAGTTGGTTTTCAAAATTTCTCACTTTGTCTTTATATAATCTCAAAACCACTCCTACAAAAAAAATTCTATGAGAAAATTCTGTGAATTTCTAACTCCAAAACAAATCCATGTCCAAATTTGTCAGATTTATGCTTAATGTTTTGCAATTTGATGGGCAAGAAATAGATCTATCCTTTTTTATCATTATTATGTTAGTCACCACACAGTACATCATTAGTTTTTGATGTAGTGTTCCATGATTCATTGTTTTCATATAACACCCAGTGCTCCATGCAATCCATGCCCTCCTTAACACCCACCACCAGGCTCACCCATTCCCCATATCCCCTCTCCTCTAAAACCCTCAGTTTGTTTCTCATAGTCCATAGTCTGTCATGGTTCACCTCCTACTCTGATTTCTCCCCCTTCATTTTTCCCTTCCTTCTCCTAATGTCCTCCATGCTATTCCTAATGTTCCACAAATAAGTGAAACCATATGATATTTTATGTTCTGTGTTGACTTATTTCATTCAGCATAATATCCTCCAGTCCCATCCATGTTGATGAAAAGTTGGGTATTCATCCTTTCTGATGGCTGAGTAATATTCCTTTGTGTATATGGACCACATCATCTTTATCCATTCTTCTTTTGAAGGGTATCTTGACTCTTTCCACAGTTTGGCTATTGTGAACATTGCTGCTGTGAACACGGATGCATATGCCCTTCTTTTCACTAAAATTTGTATCTTTGGGGTAAATACCCAGTAGTGCAATTGCTGGGTCATAGGGTAGTTCTACTTTTAATTTTTTGAGGAACCTCCACACTGTTTTCCAATTTTAGTATATGTGCTGCCGAAGCGAGCACTCCACACTGTTTTCCAAAGTGGCTTCACCAACTTGCCACCCACTAGGATTCCCACCAACAGTGTAAGAGGATTCCCCTTTCTCCACATCCTTTCCAACACATGTTGTTTCTTGCCATGTTGATTTTTGCCATCCTGACTGGTGTAAGGTAGTATCTCAATGTGGTTTTGATTTGAATTTCCCTGATGGCTAATGATGATGAATACTTTTTCATGTCTGCCAGCCATTTGTATGTCTTCTTTGGAGAAGTGTCTGTTCATGTCCTCTGCCCATTTTTTGATGTGATTATCTGTTTTTTGGGTGTTGAGTTTGAGAAGTTCTTTATAGATCTTGAATAGCACCCCTTTGTCTGTAGTGTCATTTGGAAATATCTTCTCCCATTACTTGGGTTGCCTCTTTGTTTTGTTGACTGTTTCCATTGCTCTTCAGAAGATTTTGATCTTGATGAAGTTCCCAAAAGTTCATTTTTGAACTTTTGTTTCCTTTGCCTTTGGAGATGTATCTTGAAAGAAGTTGCTGTGGCCATGTTGAGGAGGTTACTGCCTATGTTCTCTAGGATTTTGATGGATTCGTGTCTCACATCAAGGTCTTTTACCCATTTTGGGTTTATCTTTGTGTATGGTATGAGAATGGTCAACTTTCATTCTTCTATACATAGCTGTCCAATTTTTCCAGCACCATTTATTGAAGAGATTGTTTTTTTCCATTGGATATTTTCCCCTGCTTTGTCAAAGATAAGTTGATCATGGAGTTGAGAGTCCATATCTGGGCTCTCTGTTCTGTTCCATTGGTCTATTTGTCTGTCTTTGTGCCAGTATCATGCTTTCTTGGTGATCACAGCTTTGTAATAAAGCTTGAAGTCAGGCAGCGTGATGCCCCAGCTTTGTTTTTCTTTTTCAACATTTCCTTGGCGTTTCAGGTTTTCTGGTTCCATACAAATTTTAGGATTGTTTGTTTCAGCATTTTGAAAAATGCTGGTCAAATTTTGATCCGGATGGTGTTGAACATCTAGATTGCTCTGGGCAATGTAGATACTTTAACAGTGTTTATTCTTCCAATTCATGAGCATAGAATGTTTTTCCATCTTTTTGTGTCTTCTTCAGTTTCTTTCACGAGTGTTTTGTAGTTCACTGAGTATAGATACTTTATCTCTTTGGTTAGGTTTATTCCCAGGTATCTTATGGTTTTTGGTGCTATTGTGAATGGAATCAATTATCTAATTTCTCTTTCTGCAGTTACTTTGCTAGTGTATAAGAAAGCAACTGATTTCTGTGCATTGATTTTGTAACCTGCCACATTACTGAATTGCTGTATGAGTTCTAGTAGTTTGGGGGTAGAGTCTTTTGGCTTTTCCACATAGAGTATCATGTCATCTGGGAAGAGTGTGAGTTTGACTACTTCTTTGCCAATCTGAATACCTTTTCATTTATTTTTGTTGTCTGATTGCTGTTACTAGGGCTTCTAGTACTATGTTGAACAGTAGTGGTGAGAGTGTGCACCCTTGTGTTCCTGGTCTCAGTGCAAAGGCTTTCAGCTTTTCCCCATTGAGAATGATATTTGCTGTAGGTTTTTCATAGATTGATTTTATGAAGTTGAGACATGTTTCCTCTATCCCTGTTCTCTGAGGAGTTTTAATTAGGAAAGGGTGCTGTATTTTGTCAAATGCTTTTTCTGTATCAATTAAGAGGACCATGTGGTTTTTGTCTCTTCTCTTATTTATGTGTTCTGTCACATTGACTGATTTGCGAAACGTTGAACTACCTTGCTTCCCAGGGATAAATCCTACCTGGTTGTGATGGATAATCCTTTTAATTACTCTTGGATCCTATTAGCTAGGATCTTGCTGAGAATTTTGGCATCCATATTCATCAGGGATATTGGTCTGAAATTCTTTTTGATGGGGTCTTTGCCTGGTTTGGGGATCAGGGTAATGCTGATACTCATAGAAGGAGTCTGGAAATTTTCCATCTGTTCCTATTTTTTGAAACAGCTTCAGGAGAATAGGTATTATTTCTTCTTTGAATGTTTGGTAGAATTCCCCAGGAAATCCGTCAGGTCCTGGGCTCTTGTTTTTGGGGAGGTTTTTGATCACTGGTTCACTCTTGTTACTGATTATAGGTCTATTCAGGCTATCAATTTCTTCCTGTTTCAGTCTCGGTAGTTTATAGGTTTCCAAGAATGCATCCATTTCTTCCAGGTTGCTTAATTTATTTTCATAGAGATGTCAATAATACTTTCTGATAATTATATTTATTTCCTTGGTGTTAATTGTGATCTCTCCCCTTTTATTCATAATTTTATTAATTTGGATCCTGTCTCATCTTTTGGCTAAATCTGACCAATGGTTTATCGATCTTATTAATTCTTCAAAGAACTGGCTTTGAGTTTCATTAATGTGTTCTACTGTATTTTTGGTTTCTTATTCACTGATCTCTGCTCTAATCTTAATTATTTCCATCCTCATGCTGGGTTAGGTTTAATTTGTTGTTCATTCTCCAAATCTTTAAGGTGTAAAGATAGTTTGTGTATTTGGAATTTTTCTATTTTTTTGAGTGAGGCTTGGATAGCTATGTATTTCCCCCTTAGGACCTCCTTTGCCATATCCCATAGGTTTTGGACCGATGTGTCTTTGTTCTCATTGGTGTCCATGAATTGATTAAATTCTTCTTTGATTTCCTGATTGGCCCAAACTTTTTTTTAAAAAGATTTTATTTATTTATTTGACAGAGGGAGAGAGATCACAAGCAGGCAGAGAGGCAGGCGGGGTGGGGAGCGGGAAGCAGGCTCCCCGTGGAGCAGAGAGCCCAACGTGGGGCTTGATCCCAGGACCCTGAGATCATGATCTGAGCCGAAGGCAGAGGCTTTAACCCACTGAGCCACCCAGGTGCCCTGGCCCAAACTTTCTTAAGCAGGATGGTCTTTAGCTTTCAAGTGTTTGAATTTCTTCCAAACTTTTTCTTGTGATTGAGTTCCAGTTTCAAAGCATTGTGGTCTGAGAATACACAGGGAATAATCTCAGTCTTTTGGTATTGGTTGAGACCTGATTT
The DNA here is from genome assembly GCF_020171115.1 of Neogale vison. Classification (NCBI taxonomy): domain Eukaryota; kingdom Metazoa; phylum Chordata; class Mammalia; order Carnivora; family Mustelidae; genus Neogale; species Neogale vison. The sequence continues at coordinate 81,979,918 of NC_058095.1, forward strand.
GTGACCCAGTATGTGGACTATTCTGGAGAAAGTTCCATTTATGCTTGAGAAGAATGAGTATTCTGCTATTTTAGGGTGAAATGTTCTGTATATATATATGAGGTCCATCTGGTATAGTGAGTCATTCAAAGCTTTTGTTGCTTTGTTGATTTTCTGCTTACTTAATCTGTCTGTTGCTGAGAGTGGAGTGTCAAGGTCTCCTATGATTAATATATTATTATCAATATGTCTATTTTGGTTAACAGTTGGCTTATGTAGTTGGCTGCTCCCATGTTAGGGGCACAGATATTTTACAATTGTTAGATCTTCTTGTTGGGTAGAAACTTTAAGAATGATACAGTGTCCTTCTGTATCTCTAACTACAGTCTTTAGCTTAAATCTAATTTTCTGATAACAAGAATCGCTACCCCAGTTTTCTTTTAAGGTCCATTGGCATGAAAGATAGTTATCCATCCCTTCACTTTGTCTGGATGTATTTTAAGGTTCAAAATTAGTCTCTTGTAGACAATGTGTGGATGGGTCCTGTCTTTTTATCCAATCTGCAACCCTGTGCTGTTTTATGGGAACATTTAGGCTGTTCACATTGAGCGTGATTATTGACAGGTAAGATTTGATTGTCATCATGTTGCCTGTGAAGTCCTTGTTTCTGTGGATTGTCTCTGTATATTTCTGTTCTATTTCACTCTTGGGGTCTTTCTCCTTTTATGGACCCCCCCTAATATTTATTGCAGGGTTGGCTTAGTGGTCACATATTCTTTCAGTCTCTGATGGTCCTCTAAGCTTCTTATCTTTCCATACATTCTGAATGACAGCCTTGCCAAGTAAAGAATTCCTGGCTGCATATTCTTCTCATTTAGTACTCTGAATATGTCTTGGCAGCCCTTTCTGGCTTACCATGTCTCTGTGGGTAGGTGTGACATTATTCTGATGTTCCTCCCTCTGTACATAAGGAATCTCTTCCTCCTAACTACCCTTAAAATGGTTTCCTTGGTTCTAAGATTTGCAAGTTTTACTACTACATGCCTGGGTGTTGGTCTGCCCTCATTGATCTTGTGTGTCCTCTTTGCCGCTAGGACACAATTGTTTGTTTCATTCCCCAGATTAGGGAAGTTCTCTGTTATGATTTGGTCAGATAAATCTTCAAGTTCTCTCTCTCTCTCTCTCTCTCTCCACCCCACCCCCTCAGGGATCCCAGTAATTATGACATTGGAACATTTCATGGCATCATTTATTTCTCTAATTCTGTTTCCATGGATTTTAAGCTCTTTGTTCCAGACCTCCTCCTGCTCCTTCTTTTCTGTCAGTTTGTCTTCGAGATCACTAATTTGTTTTTCTGACTTATTTACTCTGTTCGAGTACCTAGATTAGAATGTACCTCACTGATAGCATTTTTAAGTTCTACCAATCTGCTCTCACTGCTGCCCTTAATGAATCTATGTGCATTGTCTTCATAACTGCTACCCTGAGGTCTATTTTCTGACAAATGGGGAGGCCACTGTCTCTGGGTTTTTTCTTTGTTGAGAGTTCCTCCTCCTAGTCATTCTGTTGTGGTTGGGCAGTGTACAGCCAAATATATCAACCATTATCCAGGCAATGTGTACCCTGGGAAGGTTCAGAGCAATCAGAATCACCAAAAATAAAAATTAAAAAAGCCAAAATGAGCCCCAAGAGTAAGATTTATCAAGTATAAAAACAAAAACAAACAGATCCGGGGGAAAAACAAAAACAAAATTTTAAAAGGGGAAAGGTGAGAGGAGGGTGGTTATAATACCTCAAGTGGGGTGAGTTCTTACTGGGTGTATTTTACCCAGTCCTTACTGGGTGTATTTTATCTTTGTTAGAGAATTCAACTTCCCAGAGATACAGGGAAATTAAAACTGGTGTGTATATATGTGTGTGTGTGTGTGTGTCTCTCTCTTTCTCTCTATCTATCTATCTATATATAGAATTGAATAGGGAAAGAAGGACTACATTGAAGCTTATATCTATGTATATTTAAGAAAAGAGGAAAAAAATATAGGTATGGAAAAGTTCAAGTTAAAAAGTTACTATTGAATATGTTGTATTAAACATCTAGTTGAGGGGCGCCTGGGTGGCTTAGTGGGTTAAACATCTAGTTGAAATGATAAGTAGGTAAAAAAAAATCATGAGAAAGAATTTAAAAAGAGAGAAATTGTATCTAAGCAATATATAGGCTGTGAGGCAATACACTGTTTTCTCCCTCGTGTTGGGTTTTACAGTTTTTTTCAATTTATTTATTTTCAGAAAAACAGTATTCATTATTTTTTCACCACACCCAGTGCTCCATGCAATCCGTGCCCTCTATAATACCCACCACCTGGTACCCCAACCTCCCTCCCCCCACCACTTCAAACCCCTCAGATTGTTTTTCAGAGTCCATAGTCTCTCGTGGTTCACCTCCCCTTCCAATTTCCCCCAACTCCCTTCTCCTCTCTAACACCCCTTGTCCTCCATGCTATTTGTTATGCTCCACAAATAAGTGAAACCATATGATAATTGACTCTCTCTGCTTGACTTATTTCACTCAGCATAATCTTTTCCAGTCCTGTCCATGTTGCTACAAAAGTTGGGTATTCATCCTTTCTGATGGAGGCATAATACTCCATAGTGTATATGGACCACATCTTCCTTATCCATTCATCCGTTGAAGGGAATCTTGGTTCTTTCCACAGTTTGGCGACCGTGGCCATTGCTGCTATAAACATTGGGGTACAGATGGCCCTTCTTTTCACGACATCTGTATCTTTGGGGTAAATACCCAGTAGTGCAATTGCAGGGTCATAGGGAAGCTCTATTTTTAATTTCTTGAGGAATCTCCACACTGTTCTCCAAAGAGGCTACACCAACTTGCATTCCACCAACAGTGTAAGAGGGTTCCCCTTTCTCCACATCCTCTCCAATACATGTTGTTTCCTGTTTTGTTAATTTTGGCCATTCTAATGGGTGTAAGGTGATATCTCAATGTGGTTTTAATTTGAATCTCCCTGAGGACTAATGATGATGAACATTTTTTCATGTGTCTGATAGCCATTTGTATGTCTTGTTTGGAGAAGTGTCTGTTCATATCTTCCGCCCATTTTTTGATATGTTTGCCTGTTTCGTGTGTGTTGAGTTTGAGGAGTTCATTATAGATCCTGGATATCAACCTTTTGTCTGTACTGTCATTTGCAAATATCTTCTCCCATTCCGTGGGTTGCCTCTTTGTTTTTTTGACTGTTTCCTTTGCTGTGCAGAAGCTTTTGATTTTGATGAAGTCCCAAAAGTTTATTTTCGCTTTTGTTTCCTTTGCCTTTGGAGACGTATCTTGAAAGAAGTTGCTGTGGCTGATATCCAGTTTTTTTTTCCAATTTATTTATTTTCAGAAAAACAGTATTCATTATTTTTTCACCACACCCAGTGCTCCATGCAAGCTGTGCCCTCTGTAATACCCACCACCTGGTACCCCAACCTCCCACCCCCCCGCCACTTCAAACCCCTCAGATTGTTTTTCAGAGTCCATAGTCTCTCATGGTTCATCTCCCCTTCCAATTTACCCAAAAGCACATACCCTCCCCAATGTCCATAATCCTACCCCCCTTCTCCCAACCCCCCTACCCCCAGCAACCCACAGTTTGTTTCGTGAGATTAAGAGTCACTTATGGTTTGTCTCCCTCCCTTTCCCATCTTGTTTCATGGATTCTTCTCCTACCCACTTAAGCCCCCATGTTGCATCACCACTTCCTCATATCAGGGAGATCATATGATATTTGTGCAACCACTCTGGAAAACAGCATGGAAGTTCCTCAAAATGTTGAAAATAGAACTGCCCTATGACCCAGCAATTGCACTACTGGGAATTTACCCTAAAGATACAAACGTAGTGATCCAAAGGGGCACGTGCACCCGAATGTTTATAGCAGCAATGTCCACAATAGCCAAACTATGGAAAGAACCTAGATGTCCATCAACAGATGAATGGATCAAGAAGATGTGGTATATATACACAATGGAATACTATGCAGCCATCAAAAGAAACGAAATCTTGCCATTTGCGACAACATGGATGGAACTAGAGCGTATCATGATATCCAGTTTTTATGGGGCCTCTGCGGATGCCTGACAATTGTCTCTGAAGCCCCTTTGTTCTGTTTGAGCGCTGTTATCAGTCCCTGTCTTGCAGCCACTGGTCTCCAAGCTATTGCTGGTTCCCAAGCACAGGACACATTTGTGCTGGGGTATTACTTTCCAGTGGCTACCTTTGGTGGCTCCCTCCCTCTTCTGTTTATTTTCAGGTATCTATCTTTGCAATCCTAACTCCATCCTGTATGATGATCCTCTGCCCCCATAGAGAGCCAGATGTATATAATCTTTTTTTTTTTCCCAATTTATTTATTTTCAGAAAAACAGTATTCATTATTTTTTCACCACACCCAGTGCTCCATGCAAGCTGTGCCCTCTATAATACCCACCACCTGGTACCCCAACCTCCCACCCCCCCGCCACTTCAAACCCCTCAGATTGTTTTTCAGAGTCCATAGTCTCTCATGGTTCATCTCCCCTTCCAATTTACCCAAAAGCACATACCCTCCCCAATGTCCATAACCCTACCCCCCTTCTCCCAACCCCCCTCCCCCCAGCAACCCACAGTTTGTTTCGTGAGATTAAGAGTCACTTATGGTTTCTCTCCCTCCCTATCCCATCTTGTTTCATGGATTCTCCTCCTACCCACTTAAGCCCCCATGTTGCATCACCACTCCCTCATATCAGGGAGATCATATGATAGTTGTCTTTCTCCGCTTGACTTATTTCGCTAAGCATGATACGCTCTAGTTCCATCCATGTTGTCGCAAATGGCAAGATTTCGTTTCTTTTGATGGCTGCATAGTATTCCATTGTGTATATATACCACATCTTCTTGATCCATTCATCTGTTGATGGACATCTAGGTTCTTTCCATAATTTGGCTATTGTGGACATTGCTGCTATAAACATTCGGGTGCACGTGCCCCTTTGGATCACTACGTTTGTATCTTTAGGGTAAATTCCCAGTAGTGCAATTGCTGGGTCATAGGGCAGTTCTATTTTCAACATTTTGAGGAACCTCCATGCTGTTTTCCAGAGTGGTTGCACCAGCTTGCATTCCCACCAACAGTGTAGGAGGGTTCCCCTTTCTCTGCATCCTCGCCAGCATCTGTCATTTCCTGACTTGTTGATTTTAGCCATTCTGACTGGTGTGAGGTGCTATCTCATTGTGGTTTTGATTTGTATTTCCCTGATGCCGAGTGATATGGAGCACTTTTTCATGTGTCTGTTGGCCATCTGGATGTCTTCTTTGCAGAAACGTCTGTTCATGTCCTCTGCCCATTTCTTGATTGGATTATTTGTTCTTTGGGTGTTGAGTTTGTTAAGTTCTTTATAGATTTTGGACACTAGTCCTTTATCTGATATGTCGTTTGCAAATATCTTCTCCCATTCTGTCAGTTGTCTTTTGGTTTTGTTAACTGTTTCCTTTGCTGTGCAAAAGCTTTTGATTTTGATGAAATCCCAAAAGTTCATTTTTGCCCTTGCTTCCCTTGCCTTTGGCGATGTTCCTAGGAAGATGTTGCTGCGGCTGAGGTCGAAGAGGTTGCTGCCTGTGTTCTCCTCAAGGATTTTGATGGATTCCTTTCTCACATTGAGGTCCTTAATCCATTTTGAATCTATTTTTGTGTGTGGTGTAAGGAAATGGTCCAATTTCATGTTTCTGCACGTGGCTGTCCAATTTTCCCAACACCATTTATTGAAGAGGCTGTCTTTTTTCCATTGGACATTCTTTCCTGCTTTGTCGAAGATTAGTTGACCATAGAGTTGAGGGTCTATTTCTGGGCTCTCTATTCTATTCCATTGGTCTATGTGTCTGTTTTTGTGCCAGTACCATGCTGTCTTGAGGATGACAGCTTTGTAATAAAGCTTGAAGTCCGGAATTGTGATGCCACCAACTTTGGCTTTGTTTTTCAATATCCCTTTGGCTATTCGAGGTCTTTTCTGGTTCCATATAAATTTTAAAATTATTTGTTCCATTTCTTTGAAGAAGATGGATGGTACTTTGATAGGAATTGCATTAAATGTGTAGATTGCTCTAGGTAACATAGACATTTTCACAATATTTATTCTTCCAATCCAGGAGCATGGAACATTTTTCCATTTCTTTGTGTCTTCCTCAATTTCTTTCATGAGTACTTTATAGTTTTCTGAGTATAGATTCTTAGCCTCTTTGGTTAGGTTTATTCCTAGGTATCTTATGGTTTGGGGTGCAATTGTAAATGGGATTGACTCCTTAATTTCTCTTTCTTCTGTCTTGTTGTTGGTGTAGAGAAATGCAACTGATTTCTGTGCATTGATCTTATATCCTGACACTTTACTGAATTCCTGTACAAGTTCTAGCAGTTTTGGAGTGGAGTCTTTTGGGTTTTCCACATAGAGTATCATATCATCCGCGAAGAGTGATAATTTGACTTCTTCTTTGCCGATTTGGATGCCTTTAATTTCCTTTTGTTGTCTGATTGCTGAGGCTAGGACTTCTAGTACTATGTTGAATAGCAGTGGTGATAATGGACATCCCTGCCGTGTTCCTGACCTAAGTGGAAAAGCTTTCAGTTTTTCTCCATTGAGAATGATATTTGCAGTGGGTTTTTCATAGATGGCTTTGATGATATTGAGGTATGTGCCCTCTATCCCTACACTTTGAAGGGTTTTGATCAGGAAGGGATGCTGTACTTTGTCAAATGCTTTTTCAGCATCTATTGAGAGTATCATATGGTTCTTGTTCTTTCTTTTATTGATGTGTTGTATCACATTGACTGATTTGCGGATGTTGAACCAACCTTGCAGCCCTGGGATAAATCCCACTTGGTCGTGGTGAATAATTCTTTTAATGTACTGTTGAATCCTATTGGCTAGTATTTTGGTGAGAATTTTCGCATCTGTGTTCATCAAGGATATTGGTCTATAGCTCTCTTTTTTGATGGGATCCTTGTCTGGTTTGGGGATCAAGGTGATGCTGGCCTCATAAAATGAGTTTGGGAGTTTTCCTTCCATTTCTATTTTTTGGAACAGTTTCAGGAGAATAGGAATTAGTTCTTCTTTAAATGTTTGGTAGAATTCCCCCGGGAAGCCATCTGGCCCTGGGCTTTTGTTTGTTTGGAGATTTTTAATGACTGTTTCAATCTCCTTACTGGTTATGGGTCTGTTCAGGCTTTCTATTTCTTCCTGGTTCAATTTTGGTAGTTTATATGTTTCTAGGAATGCATCCATTTCTTCCAGATTGTCAAATTTGTTGGCGTAGAGTTGCTCATAGTATGTTCTTATAATAGTTTGTATTTCTTTGGTGTTAGTTGTGATCTCTCCTCTTTCATTCATGATTTTATTTATTTGGGTCCTTTCTCTTTTCTTTTTGATAAGTCTGGCCAAGGGTTTATCAATTTTATTAATTCTTTCAAAGAACCAGCTCCTAGTTTGGTTGATTTGTTCTATTGTTTTTTTGGTTTCTATTTCATTGATTTCTGCTCTGATCTTTATGATTTCTCTTCTCCTGCTGGGCTTAAGGTTTCTTTCTTGTTCTTTCTCCAGTTCCTTTAGGTGTAGGGTTAGGTTGTGTACCCAGACCTTTCTTGTTTCTTGAGAAAAGCTTGTACCGCTATATATTTTCCTCTCAGGACTGCCTTTGTTGTGTCCCACAGATTTTGAACCGTTATATTTTCATTATCATTTGTTTCCATGATTTTTTTCAATTCTTCTTTAATTTCCCGGTTGACCCATTCATTCTTTAGAAGGATGCTGTTTAGTCTCCATGTATTTGTGTTCTTTCCAAACTTCCTCTTGTGGTTGAGTTCTAGCTTCAGAGCATTGTGGTCTGAAAATATGCAGGGAATGATCCCAATCTTTTGATACCGGTTGAGTCCTGATTTAGGACCGAGGATGTGATCTATTCTGGAGAATGTTCCATGTGCACTAGAGAAGAATGTGTATTCTGTTGCTTTGGGATGAAATGTTCTGAATATATCTGTGATGTCCATCTCATCCAGTGTATCATTTAAGGCCTTTATTTCCCTGTTGATCTTTTGCTTGGATGATCTGTCCATTTCAGTGAGGGGAGTGTTAAAGTCCCCTACTATTATTGTATTATTGTTGATGTGTTTCTTTGATTTTGTTATTAATTGGTTTATATAGTTGGCTGCGCCCACGTTGGGGGCATAGATATTTAAAATTGTTAGATCTTCTTGTTGGACAGACCCTTTGAGTATGATATAGTGTCCTTCCTCATCTCTTATTATAGTCTTTGGCTTAAAATCTAATTGATCTGATATAAGGATTGCCACTCCTGCTTTTTTCTGATGTCCATTAGCATGGTAAATTCTTTTCCACCCCCTCACTTTAAGTCTGGAGGTGTCTTCGGGTTTAAAATGAGTTTCTTGGAGGCAACATATAGATGGGTTTTGTTTTTTTATCCATTCTGATACCCTGTGTCTTTTGATTGGGGCATTTAGCCCATTAACATTCAGGGTAACTATTGAGAGATATGATTTTAGTGCCATTGTATTGCCTGTAAGGTGACTGTTACTGTATATTGTCTCTGTTCCTTTCTGATCTACCACTTGTAGGCTCTCTCTTTGCTTAGAGGACCCCTTTCAGTATTTCCTGTAGAGCTGGTTTGGTGTTTGCAAATTCTTTCAGTTTTTGTTTGTCCTGGAAGCTTTTAATCTCTCCTTCTATTTTCAATGATAGCCTAGCTGGATATAGTATTCTTGGCTGCATGTTTTTCTCGTTTAGTGCTCTGAAAATGTCATGCCAGCTCTTTCTGGCCTGCCAGGTCTCTGTGGATAAGTCAGCTGCCAATCTAATACTTTTACCATTGTATGTTACAAACTTCTTTTCCCGGGCTGCTTTCAAGATTTTCTCTTTGTCACTAAGGCTTGTAAGTTTTACTATTAGGTGACGGGGTGTGGGCCTATTCTTATTGATTTTGAGGGGCGTTCTCTGAACCTCCTGAATTTTGATGCTCGTTCCCTTTGCCATATTGGGGAAATTCTCCCCAATAATTCTCTCCAGTATACCTTCTGCTCCCCTCTCTCTTTCTTCTTCTTCTGGAATCCCAATTATTCTAATGTTGTTTCGTCTTATGGTGTCACTTATCTCTCGAATTCTCCCCTCATGGTCCAGTAGCTGTTTGTCCCTCTTTTGCTCAGCTTCTTTATTCTCTGTCATTTGGTCTTCTATATCGCTAATTCTTTCTTCTGCCTCATTTATCCTAGCAGTGAGAGCCTCCATTTTTGATTGAACTTCAGTAATAGCCTTTTTGATTTCAACTTGGTTAGATTTTAGTTCTTTTATTTCTCCAGAAAGTGCTTTTATATCTCTGGAGAGGGTTTCTCTAATATCTTCCATGCCTTTTTCAAGCCCGGCTATAACCTTGAGAATTGTCATTTTGAACTCTAGATCTGACATATTACCAATGTCTGTATTGATTAGGTCCCTAGCCTTCGGTACTGCCTCTTGTTCTTTTTTTTGTTGTGAATTTTTCTGCCTTGTCATTTTGTCCAGCTAAGAGTATATGAGGGAGCAAGTAAAATACTAAAAGGGTGGCAACAATCCCAGGAAAATATGCTTTAACCAAATCAGAAGAGATCCCAAATCATGTGGGGGGATTTCTCGCCCCTCACGATTGGGTGAGGGATCTCCTCTGATTGGGATCTCCTTTGATTGGGATCTCCCAATCTCTTCTGATTGGGATCTCCCAATCTCTTCTGTTTGGGATCTCTTCTGATTTGGGGATAAAAAGAGGTTCAAAAAGAAAGAAAGAAAAAAAGAATTAAAAAAAAGAGATTGAATTAAAAATTCAATCAAGAATTTAAAAAAGAGTTAAGAAAAAAAAAGATTGAAGAGATTAGGATCTCTTCTGATTTGGGGATAAAAAGAGGTTCAAAAAGAAAGAAAGAAAAAAAAAGAATTAAAAAAAAAGAAAATGAATAAAGAAAAGTATAAAAAAGCAAAATATATATATATTAGATAATCTAGTTAAAAAACGTTAAAAAAGAAAAGGGTAAAATTATAAAAAATTTTAGCAGAAGAAGAGAAAAAAAATGAAAAAGAAAAAAAAAATAAATTAACTGCAAGACTAAAAAATCACCGGCAGAAAGCCATGAGTTCCGTGGTTTGTTTTCTCCTCCTCTGGAATTCTGCTGCTCTCTCCTTGGTATTGAAACTGCACTCCTTGGTAGGTGAACTTGGTCTTGCCTGGATTTCTTGTTGATCTTCTGGGGGAGGGGCCTGGTGTAGTGATTCTCAAGTGTCTTTGCCCCAGGCGGAATTACACCGCCCTTACCAGGGGCCGGGCTGAGTGATCTGCTCGGCTTTGCTTTCAGGAGCTTTTGTTCCCTGAGCGCTTTCCGTAGAGTTCCGGAGGACGGGAATACAAATGGCGGCCTCCTGGTCTCCGGCCCGGAGGAGCCGAGAGCCCAGGGCCCCGCTCCCCTGTGTGCCCTCAGCGAACTGCTCCTGGTAACTCGCGTCTGCCTAACCTCCGGCCGCGCTCCGAGCTCACCAAGCTTGCGACCGGTTCAAGGCAACTCCGAGCTGCGAGCTTACTGTCGGCTCTGTCTCTGCAGCCGGCTTTCCCGTTCCAATAACCGCAAGCTCTGCGACACTCAGACACCCCCGATCCTTCTGTGACCCCGCGGGACCTGAGGTCACGCCGACCCCGTGTGGGCTTCGCCCCGGTTTAGCCTCCGGAGCGATGTCCCTCAGCGGAACAGACTTTTAAAAGTCCTGATTTTGTGCTCCGTTGCTCCGCCGCTTGCCGGGAGCCGGCCCCTCCCCCCGGGGTCTCTCTTCCCGTCGCTTTGGATTCACTTCTCCGCCAGTCCTACCTTTCAGAAAGTGGTTGTTTTTCTGTTTCTAGAATTGCTGTTCTTCTTCTCTTCGATCTGCCGATGGATTTGCAGGTGTTTGCAATCTTTAGATAAGCTCTCTAGCTGATCTCCTGCTAGCTGAGGTAGTCTCAGCCTGCTACTTCTCCGCCATCTTGACTCCTCCCCCGAGAGCCAGATGTATATAATCTTATATCTCAGGCTGATTTCATGGGTTTTCAACGTGGCTTTGTAGGTTTCTAGCTAAATTTAGGGGACCGGTTGAGATGGAGTCCCCCACTTCTCCTGAAGTAGGTTTATCCTGACTTTACACTTCAATTCCTTGATTATTAGTGAAATTGAGCATTTTTATATGCTGATTTATCAGCTTCTCTCTCTTTAATAGATCCCTTCAAATCCTTTGCACATTTTCCTTTTGAATTGTCTTTTTCCTAACTTGTAAGAATACTTCATATGATGGGATCTTCATACTTTGTCCAGTATATCCTAACTATTTTCTCCCAGTCTTTCACTTTTAATTTTATTACATTTAGCCATTCAGTTTTAGTATATGTGCTGCCGAAGCGAGCACTACATTTAGCCATTCAGAAATGTTTCTTCTAATCATTTTTCCCCCTCCTTCATGGTTTCTAGGTTTTCTTTGGTTAGGCAGACCTTCCCATCCTAGAGTCATATATGTGTTTTCTGTACTTCTACTGTGTTTAATATATATATATATATATATATATACACACACACATATATAATCTAATTTTTATGGTATAACATAGGCATATAACTTTTTTCTTTAGAATGAAGAAACACTGTTTTTTGAATAATCCTATTTCATTGAAATGCCCCCTGTATTCTGTATTAAGTTCCCATATAAATGTGGCTGTATTATATTCATTTATTATGCTGGTACCCTAGCATTTTAATTACATTAGCTTTATGCTCTGGTGGGATAAATTTCTACTGAATGGTATGTTAAAATTTTTATAATTCTTGGATAGTATATTTTCCATATGAACTGTAGAATTGTGTTAATTTTTTGTGTTTTACATTAGTTATATTTAGGATATTAAATTTTTGTCTAGGAGTTTGAAATGATTTTCCATTTAATCTGTTTTTGTTGTATGATCCCAGTAAATTACTTGGTTTTCTTTTCTTAGAACTTACATTTTTCTTACTAAATTTATTCCTAAGTATTATTATTATTTTAGGTTTTGAACATAACTGGAAATGTCATTGTGAAAATTTTACAGTAGATTTTTAAAGTCTTTTTACAAGTATATTCTGTAGAATGTGGTAGAATGAAGTGTTTTAATGTTCTATTTAAGTAATAACTGCTAGAGTATATTTCTTAAAAAATTAAAATAGGGTAAAAACATCATACATATATAATTTTTTTCTTTGAATGAGACGTTTACTATGAATGGCACACTAGTTTGAATTCTGGATAAACAGAATTTATGAATGACTAGTTTTTGTTTTTATTATTATTTTGTCCTAAGATTGCTACAACTATAAATATGAGACAAGGATACTATCCAACAGATGGATGTATCAAAGAAGATTCTTTTATGGAAAAACTGCAGCCTAAAAAGTATGTTTTATGTGTACCTATTTCAATATTTGAAGTTCAGTGTATTTCTGAAAGGATAATTGTAGCATCACTGATAAAATATCATTTTTAGATAACTGTTTCTAGCCCATTGTTTATAGAGTACTCTTTATAATTTTTTTAAAATATAGTTGACACACTATTACATTATTTTAGGTATACAACATAGTGATTCAACTTCTCTATATGTTTGCTATGCTCACCACAAGTGTAGCTACCATCTGTCACCTACACTATTACAGTATCATTGATTACATTTCCTGTGTTGTACTTTTATTCCAGCGACTTTTTCATTCCATCTGGAAGCCTATATCTCCCATTATAAAGTGCTCTTTTATAATTTGTCTTAACTATTAGTGAAATGGAGACTCCAGCTCCTAAAAAAGCATTAGTTTGTGCTTATTCAGTGTGGGGTGGGGGAGAATGCAAGAAAAGCTGAGAATGTCATTCTAGCAAAAGTTATTGGTGCTTGCTGAGAGTTGTGGCTTTCAAAAGGTGTTAATTCTTAAGAGTATCATGAGCATGATATAGTAGAGGACTTTAGAAAGTTTGAGAGGTGATTGATAAAAGGAAGAGTAATAATTTGGGGGTTCTTTTACTCATTTTCCTTTCTTCAATAGGATTTTGTATATGTATATATTAATAAAGTTCTTTTTTTTCAATTAGTGAAGCAGAGATTTTTTAAAAACATAATCCCAGCTAGAGACCAGCACCTATGTTATTTTTTATTGCACTTACTTATATTTTTTAAAGATTTTATTTATTTATTTGACAGACAGAGATCACAAGTAGGCAGAGAGGCAGGCAGAGAGAGAGGGGGAAGCAGGATCCCTGCTGAGCAGAGAGCCTGATGCAGGGCTCGATCCTAGGACCCTGAGACCATGACCTGAGCCGTAGGCAGAGGCTTAACCCACTGAGCCACCCAGGCGCCCCTACACTTACTTATTTATGTCTTTCTCTGCTAGTCTATAAGCCCCTGTAAGGGCATGGACCACATTTTACTGCTTTCTACATTCCTGCTTCTAGATACAGTAAACATGTAATAAATGTTTATTAGATGAAATGCCATGATGTTTTGACATTTTTATGGTTTTTCTGAAATCATGTTTCAGTACTAGATAAATTTATATTTAGGGTTGACTATGGGATGGGATGGGATGGGATGGGATGGATTACGGTGAAAAAATAGTAAAGTTTTACTTTATAACTTCATAAGAGTTAAAGAGACTTCTAGTTAATTCATGGAGACCCTACTCAGAAGGCAATTATATTTTTGTATAGTTTTGACTTTTTAGAGCATATTTAATATAGTAATAAATTATGTGGGAAATAAAAGAAACACAGGAAACTTTCAAGGAACAACCTCATTTGAAACCTTTCAATTTTGTTAATGACACCAAGCATCAGTAAATCACCCCATTTCCTCATAACTTCATTTTGCCTCCTGCAGACTGTAATTTTCACAATATCTTTCATATCCATCATTTATCTTTCATTTTTACTATCCTATTTAATTCTTACTCTTTTTTGACTACCTCCTTAACACTTCCTTACTCTTCCCTGCTCCGTGCTTCTTCATTGCCTACCTAAATAAAACCAAAAATTTTTAGACTACCATTCAGTGGCTTTTCACATTACTGATGCAGCTTCTCTGTCTGGACATACATGGGTGCTTAGACAGAAACCAAAATAGTTATAGTTATCTCTTTAGGTAGTAAGCCACTTAGTCTGGCAACTGGTTATTGACAGGACCAGTGGAGTTCAGGCTTACTGAATGCTCAAACCCTATATTTGTATTTCACTGGCCATTTCCTCCATGCATTCTGAATGAAATGATTAGAGTAAATCATTAGGAATCTTTATGGCTCCATGTAAGTAATGGGCCACAACAAATTTGAGTACATACGGCAGTCCAGAAAATGACTTACTGGATGAGGTAGATTTTAAACAATGAGTGGTATGAATTGTGGGGACAAAGGTTTACCCTCTCCAAAGGAGGTGGCCCCTTTTTAGCTCTAGCTAGTTATCTTTTTTATTTTTTTTAATTAAATTTAATTTATTTTCAGCATAACAGTATTCATTATTTTTTCACCACACCCAGTGCTCCATGCAATCTGTGCCCTCTATAATACCCACCACATGGTACCCCAACCTCCCACCCCCCTGCCACTTCAAACCCCTCAGATTGTTTTTCAGAGTCCATAGTCTCTCATGATTCACCTCCCCTTTCAATTTCCCCCAACTCCCTTCTCCTCTCTAACTCCCCATGTCCTCCATGCTATTTGTTATGCTCCACAAATAAGTGAAACCATATGATAATTGACTCTCTCTTCTGACTTATTTCACTAGCTAGGTATTGCTGTGTGTTAAGACTAAACCAGTGTTGCCAATCTTCCTTTTTATTCCCTAAAGAGAAGATAGAGATCTGGACTTCTTTGTGAAATTTTCTAATTTTTTAAACCTTATACAAGTTAAATCTGATTATATTCTTGTCTAAATATATATAATATCTAGTGTGGTTATAAAGTAAAATTTCACTTTCAGAAATAAATGAATCCATTTTAAAAAACTCAAATTTTTTCCAAATTACTGTTTTTTTAAAAATTCTCCATGTCAAGTATACTTACATTAGAAACTCCTATTCCCTAATTTCAGTAGAGTTTGATTTAAAATAGTTGTTTATGTGTTGAGGAATAAGTCTGTTTAAAAATAATGTATTTCCTTCCTGATTTATATTTTAATTTATATTTAATATTTTGAAACCGGGGAATGCCTGCGTGGCTCAGTGGGTTAAGCGCTGCCAGAAGCTCAGGTCATGGTCTCAGGGTCCTGGGATCGAGCCCCGCATCGGGCTCTCTGCTCAGCGGGGATCCTGCTTCCCCCTCTCTCTCTGCCTGCCTCTCTGCCTACTTGTGATCTCTCTCTCTCTGTGTCAAATAAATAAAATCTCAAAAAAAATATTTTGAAACAGGAATTGAAAAATGTACTCCTAAGGGCTTATGCATTCACATGTTTTCAAGAACATGAATATTCACTTTTCAAAGTAATGAATGTTTAAAAATTAAAGTCTGTTTTTTTTCCTCTATAAGGGTAATGTTTAAACATACTTTCTTCTGTAAACTATTACAGGCTTATGATTAAGTTATTTAGCAAATATTTATCAAGAGCTTACTGTATGTTAGACAATATGGGAATATAGAGATAAAAAAAAGGCAAAAACTCAGAATGCCTGGGTGGTTCAGTCATTTAAGCATCCACGTTTAGCTCAGGTCATGATCCCAGGGTCCTGGGATCGAGTTCCATACCAGGTTCTTTGTTCAGTGGGGAATCTGCTTCTCCCTCTGCCTGCTGCTCTCCCTGCTTGTGTACTTAAGCTCTCTCTCTCTGACAAATAAATAAAACCTTAAAATAAGCAAAAACTGTAGCATGTTTAGATAAGAAATGAAACTAATTTTTTCTTTGCAAATTAACTTACCTAGTAAATTTATTACCTTTTTGCAAATTATCTAGACCCATAACCATATTATATTAATAGCAGGCATTTGTGTATAAATAATTGAGCTTAAAGACAGTTGAATGACTGTCAACTTCTCTACCAAAAAACATCAGCTAATTAGGAGATTAGGAGAGGTAAATTGCACAGTTTATACTATGGAATTTTTTTTTTTTAGGGATTTGCTAAGAAGCTGAATTCTTGGTAAAATTAAGTTTTGTTTTTAAAGATAATATTTATTTGACAGAGAGAGAACACAATAAGAGAGGAAACACAAAGGGCGCCTGGGTGGCTCAGTGGGTTAAGCCGATGCCTTCGGCTCAGGTCATGATCTCGGGGTCCTGGGATCGAGTCCCGCGTCGGGCTCTCTGCTCGGCAGGGAGCCTGCTTCCCTCTCTCTCTCTCTCTGCCTGCCTCTCCATCTACTTGTGATTTCTCTCTGTCAGATAAATAAATAAAATCTTTAAAAAAAAAAGAGAGAGAGGAAACACAAGGAGGGGTAGTGGGAGAGAAAGAAGAAGGCTTCCCACTGAGCAGGGAGCCCAGTGCGGGGTTTCATTCCAGGACCCTGAGTCGGGATCATGACCTGAGCCAAAGGCAGATGCTTAATGACTGAGCCACCCAGATGCCCCTTGGTAAAATTAAGTTTTATTTGGAAGCATATTTAGCCATGGTTTTCCTCTCTTTGGATGATGACTGAGACATCATGGCTGATGACAGTTCTCAATGACTGAGAACTCATTGTAATTGTTATTAAAAGTTGTCACGTGAATTATTTATGATAGTAACAATCAGAATAGAAGTTTAAAATGTGGTATTTAAAATAATGTACTTGACATTTTTCAGGATAAAGATTTGTTCTCAGGACTTTAAAAAGACTTCTGATCAGCTAACTATTGGTTTAGAACATTCAACATCCACACACAGGACTATTTTGAACTCCTCATCTCTAATAGCGGTATGAAAAAATGTTACTCATGAAGTAAGATTTGGCTTCCAAACATTTTTACTTTGTGTCTGGTAGTTTTACTCTTCTCTCCTCTCAAGGTTGCTATAATTACAGGGTTTTTTTTTTAGAAGCATAAAGGTGAGGTAAACCTACATTTTTTACTTGAATCTCTTATTCTAAGTATGCTTGAACAATTCATTTTTCCTGAGGCAAGCCATTCTCCCTTTGACCAATTCTATTAGTGTTCCTAATATTTAACCATATGTAGCTTCTTCCCTTTGAACCTAGTTATTGAATCTAGATAATATGAAACTTGTGTAAAGTACAGGTTTCTAAATTCTCAATGTAATTTTTCCAGTCATTTTAATGGCAGCCAAAAGGCCTAGTTAATTCACTGTGTTGATGATGATGTTATTGTTGGGAGACTGAATTTCAACTTTTTCTATAACTTTAAATAATGTATTTAGTTTAAGATCAGAAACAGAACAAATTCCAAAATGCTATTTATTAAAGAGATCTTTAATGAACTAGGGGCAGGGAGAAATCACTTGATCTTGATATCTTTTAAGTTTTAACATAGCCAAATTATAATCTTCTTTAAAAACATTTTTAGTGTGTACATTAATTACCATGATACATTTTCCAAGATAGTTTTAAGTTGAAAAAAAATTACACAAAATATACCACTTTCTCAAAAAGTTATCTAAAAGAAAGTCTGAAATACTATAATCGCTAATCAAAATACTAGTAGTTTTTAAATTTCTGGATATAAGATTGTCATTTTTGTTACTTGGTTTCTCTCATGGTCTGTGTTACATTTGTATTCAAAATTGTAGCTTGGTATGTTTGCAACTAATATAATGTATATAAGCATCTATTTTTATATTTTTAATTTTATATTTTATGTGGACCCTCTTCCCCTTCTTAGGAAACTAAAACTGCAGAAGAAATTGATGAAGCATTGAAGATAGCCGGCTATAGTTTTGAGCAATTAAGTGTTGCTGTAAAAGTAAGCATTTTAAATGATTAAATTCTATAGTGAATTAAGGCATATTCTCTTTAAATGTATATATTTGGGTGTATATTACTGAAGTTAGAGCTTAGCACTAAGTTACTGAGCATGATAAAGTAACAGAGGAACATACAAAAGAATAGAAAACTTTCATGGCCTGCTAGGATTGGTCTTGTGGCATTGTTATGTTAGTGGACTGAAATTGGAGCACTATTAAGGAACCATGATTATTTTTTTCTGAATTTTGAGCTGAATTTTGTCTCAGAAGTATTATAGACCATCTTTCCAACATTGCTCATTAGGTGGCTGTATACCCTTACACAAAGAATCTTATTTTCTTTCCTCCTTTACCCCATCTCCCCCCAAAAAAGACTCACTTGGTGACAAAGAACAAGCTCCTAAGCACCCAGCAACAACAAATTTGCAACAAAGAATATAGCTGAGGGACACCTGGGTGGCTCAGTCATTAAACATCTGCCTTCGGCTTAGGTCATGATCTCGGGGTCCTGGGATCGAGCCCTGCATTGGGTCCCCTGCTCAGTGGGGAGTCTGCTTCTCTCTCTCCCTCCTCCCCTGCTTGTGTTTCCTCTCTCACTGTCTTTGTCAAATAAATAAACAAAATCTTTAAAAAAAAATATATATATATATAGCTGATACAGGAGTTAAGACTTCAGCATGAGTTGGTGGGGTGGCAAAATTCAACCTGTAACAGTCTGCTCTCTAACCACCCCCCCCAGGTTTGTGTCCTCTAAATGCAAAATACATTCACCTATCTAGTCTTAGATCCATCCCAACGTAGTCTTAAATCTATTCTAGCATCAAGTCCAAAATCTCACCTAAATATCTTCTAAATCAGGTATGGCTGAGACTCAGGGTATGATTCATTTGGGGGTAAAATTCCTGTCCAACCATGATCCTGTGAAACTAGATAATTAATGTGCTTCTAAAATATTTTGGTTGGACAGGTATAGTATACACAGACATTCCTGTTTTAAAAGGGAGAAAATGGAAGGGGAAAAAAAAGGATCAGAGATCTCAAGTAACAATTCTTTGTTCAAAAAATGCAAACATGTGGAATATTTAACATTTTACTTCAAGTATGTTTAGTATTACGTATTAAGTTTTTTTCATTTAAGGAATCCTGCCAGAGAGAAATTCAGCTATCCAGAATGACTCTTCCTATAATGATAAAAAGGATTAAGAAGTTTAGAAAACTTAGTGGATTTTCTAAGTCTTTTTTCCAGTTTATCAGTGCACATTGCCAACAAAGATGTGATCTTGCTGACAAGTACCAGGATTTAAAGTCGAACCTTGTAACTTATTCCATTTTTATCACCTAATCTTGTCTTGTATGGCTACTTTGAAAAGTTCAAAAAGTACATTTTAATTTTAAAATTATTTGAACAGTACAATTTCTACAAAATAAAAATACCAAATTAGATCTTTGTATTATGTTCTTCCCAGATGCTGGAACATATACACAATCAAACAAAAGAGGAAACAGTCAGTCTTATAGAGGTCCTAGAGAAACAGTTTGATCAACTTTTTACTTCTCTTGATTCCAGGTAATAACTTAAAAATACAGACTCAGTGAAACTGAAGTTTTTAACATGAACTTGTCACTTTGATTCTTTGTATAGATTGAAGTACTGAGTAACTTTTAAGCAAGTTTGGAAGGTTTGGGTGATCCCTACAGACTGATGTCTACAGCTTGAAAATGAGGAAAAATTAGTACATTTAAAAAAATGTTTGGCCATTTACCATCTGGTCCTATAGCTAACTTTTAAATAAATAAGCCTCTTTCTTAAAGAAGCACAGAAAATTACTTTCAAAATCTGCAAGAATTTCACTTGGGAAAATGCAGTGCTTTTTCTCACACATCACTCCATTTTCTCATATGTTTGTTTGCATCAAAGCAAGTAATACTGTAATACTTTCTGACATTCATTTCTAAACAAATACCACATAGTTGCATATCTATTACTTTAAAAATTCTTTGATATATATGATCTTTAATAATTTTTAATCACATTTTTCATTTTAAGAAATAGGAACATAAAAGTTTTGATGTGACAAATGCAAAGTATCTTTAATAATGGTGCCTGTCCATTTGACCCTTAGTTCTTTTTCTTTTTCTTTTTAATCCCATCAAGATGCCAAGGACATAGACTCAATATACTGTCAATGAATTGGTTGATATTCTTCAGTCTTCCCTATTGATGCTATCTCACATACGGTCTTTAATTGTAACATTTAAGTTATAAGTCATGTGCATGTATTTTAAACATTCTTATAGTGGTAAAATGTACATTAAAAGATTACCTTTTTAATCATTTTTTAAGTGTCCAGTTTAGTGGCATATGATAATTTTATGTTTAATTTTTTGAGGCAACATCAGAGTTTTCTAGTGTAGCTATACATTTTACTTGCAGTTTCTCATATTCTCACCAACAAGGTTTTCTGGAGTTTTGTAGTAATCATATCCTAATGGGTATGAAATAGTATCTTGTGATTTTGATTTGATTTGCATTTTATGTTGAGTATTTTTTCATATGCTTATTTGTTGATTATTTACCTATCCTCTTTGAAGAAAAGCCCTTCAAGTCCTTTCTTTTGGGTTGGAATATTTTGTTGCGGGGTTGGAGTTCTACATACACTAGGGATACAGTCCTTTATCAAATATGTCATTTTCAGATATTTTCTCCCATTCTGTGGGTTCCCTTTTCACTCTTTTGATAGCATTCTTTGACCCACAAAAGTTACTGATAGCCTGTTTATTTTTGTTGGTGTTGTTGCCTATGCTTTTTTTTTTTTTAAAGATTTTATTTATTTATTTGACAGAGAGAGATCACAAGTAGGCAGAGAGGCAGGCAGAGAGAGAGAGGAGGAAGCAGGCTCCCCACTGGGCAGAGAGCCTGATGCGGGACTCGATCCCAGGACCCTGAGATCATGACCTGAGCCGAAGGCAGCGGCTTAACCCACTGAGCCACCCAGGCGCCCCGCCTGTGCTTTTGTATCATAGCCAAGAAATCATTGCTGAATCTAGCATTATAAAGCTTTTCCCCTGTGTTTTCTTCTAAGAGTTCTGCAGTTTTAGCTCTTACATTTAGATCTTTGATTCATTTAGAGTTAATTTTTATATATGGTATAAGAGAAAGGTCCAGTTTCATTCTTTTCCATGTGAATGTCCACTTTTCTCTGCACCATTCATTGAAAAGATGGTCTTTTTCTACATTGAATGGTCTGGGCATGCATGTTAATACTGTTAACCATATATGTGAAGGTTTATATCTGAGATGTCTTATTTTATTCCATCACCCTTTTGATTATAGCTAGCTTTGTAGCAACTTTGGAAATCAGGATGTTTGAGCCCTCCAACTTTGTTTTTTTTCAAGTTTGTTTTGGCAGTTTGGGGTCCCCTGAGATTTCATATGACTTTGAGAATGGGTTTTTCTATTCTGCCTGAAACATCACTGAAATTTTAATAGAGATTGCATTGAATTGTATATTGTTTTGGGTAGCATTGTCAACAATATTAGATCTTCCAGTCCATGAATGTGGGATGTCTTTCCTCTTATTTGTGTCTTCTTTCATTTCTTTCAGCAGTCTGGTATGGTGCATTAAACATACAAGTCTATTCCCTCCTTGTTTAAGTTTACCCCTAAGTATATTCTTTTGTATTCTATTTTAAAAGAATTATTTTCTTAATTTCCTTTTTAGACTGTCAGAATATAGAAATGCATGGGGGTTTTGTGTATTGATTTTGTTCCTACATTTTTTCTGAATTCATTTATTAGCCCTGCAAGTATTTTTTGGCCTACTTAGGGTTTTGTACATATAAGATCATGTTATCTGCAAAAATGGATAATATTACTTCTTTTCAATTTGGATGTTTTTTACTTACTTTTCTTGCCTAATTACTCCAGCTAGAACTTAATAATGATTTGTTAAATAGTGGCAAAAGTGATCTCGTTTCCAATCTTAGTGATGAAATAACAGTTTTTCCTCTGCTTGCTTAGCTGTGGATTTTCATATATGGCCTTTATGTTGATGTGGTTTCCCTAAATTCCTAGTACATTGAGGGTTTTTATAATGAAAGGGTGCTAAAATATGTCAGATCCTTTTTCTACATTGATTGAAGGGATCATATATGGAATTTTTACTACTTCTCGCTGTGGTATGTAACATTAATTGATTTTCATGTGTCAAATCATCCTTATATTCTAGGAATAAATCC
The DNA here is from genome assembly GCF_020171115.1 of Neogale vison. NCBI lineage: Eukaryota > Metazoa > Chordata > Mammalia > Carnivora > Mustelidae > Neogale > Neogale vison. Next base: position 82,002,116 of record NC_058095.1, read on the forward strand.
TACTAGGTCATGATACAGTGTCCTTTTAATATGCTGCTGAATTTGATTTGTGCTAATACTTTGTTGAGGATTTTGCACTGATTGATGCTCATAAGAGATAGTTGTCTGGAGTGTTCTTGTAGTGTCTTCATATGGCTTTGATAATGTTTACCTCATAGAATGAGTTAGGGATTGTTCCTACCTGTTCGATTTTTTGGAAGGGTTTCAGGAACATTGGTGTTAATTCATCATTAAATTTTTGGTAGAATTCACAAGTGAAGCCATCTGGCCCAGGGATTTTCTTTTTGGAAGGTTTTTGATTGCTGATTCAATTTCCTTATTTGTTACTGATCTGTTCAGAGTTTCTATTTCTCCCTTAGTCAGTATTATAGTGTGTTTTAGGAATTTGTCCATTTCATCTAGATTATCCAATTTCTTGGCATGCAGTTGTCTTTAGTACTTTCTTGCAATCCTTTTGACTCATAAAATTGGTCATCATGTTCCCACTTCCTTTTTGATTTTACTAAGTTGATTCTTTTTTTCTTTGTGTAAAGAGTTGTCAATTTCAATTGAAAAGAACCAACCTTTCTAGAAATTAACCACAAGAAAAAAATTGGAAAGACTCCAAATACATAGAGGTTAGAAATATGTTACTAAACAAATCGAAGAGGAAATAAAACAATTTAGGGAAACAAATGAAAAGTAAACACAGTGGTCTAAAATCTTTGGGATATAGCAAAAATAGTACTAACAGGGAAGAATATAACAATTCAGGCCTACCTCAAGAAGCAAGAAAAATCTTAGGGTGCCTGGCTGGTTCAGTCACTGAAGCATGTGAGTCTTGAACATGGAGTTCTAAGGTCGATCCTCACATTGGGTATAGAGATTACATAAAAATAAAATCTTAAAAAAATGAACTTAGGGGCACATGGGTGCCTCAGTCGGTTAAGCGTCTGCCTTTGGTTCAGGTCGTGATCCCAGGGTCCGGGGATCAAGCCCCGCATCAGGCTCCTTGCTCAGGGAAGAGCCTGCTTCTCTTTCTCCCTCTGCTGTTTCCCCTGTTCGTGTGCACGCTCTCGCTCTCTCTCTCTCTCTCTCTCTCCCCCTCTCAAATAAATAAATAAAATCCTTAAAAAATGAATTTAGAATTGACAAAAATCCCAAACAACCTAATCTTACAGTTAAAGGACCTGGAAAAATAACAAATGAAGCCTAAAGACAGCAGAAAGAAGGAAATAATAAAGATTAGAGCAGAAATAAATGATATAGGAACTTAAAAAAACAATTGTACATCATTGAAACCAGGAAATGGTTCTTTCAAAGAACCAACTTTTGCTTTCATTGACTTTTTTTCTCTTTTTTTTTAAATTTTCTAGTTCCTTTATCACCACTCTAATCTTTATTAGTCCTTCCTTGCACTAGAGTTTGGTTTAGTTTTTATTTTTCTAGTTCCTAAAGCATAAAGTTAGATTGTTGGTTTGCCATTTCTTTTTTAATGTGTTTACAAATGTGAATTTCCATTTAACACTGCTATCACTATCTTGTTAATTTTGACCATTCTAAGGTGTAAGATGGTATCTCAGTGTGGTTTTGATTTGAATCTCCCTGGTGGCTAATGATGATGATGAACATTTTTTCATGTGTCTGTTAGCCATTTGTATGTCTTCTTTGGAGAAGTATCTGTTCATATCTTCTACCCATTTTTTGACATGATTATCTGTTTTTTGAGTGTTGAGTTTGAGAAGTTCTTTATAGATCTTGGATATTAGCCCTTTGTAGTGTCATTTGCAATATCTTCTCCAATTGAGTGGGTTGCCACTTTGTTTTGTTGACTGTTTCCTTTGCTGTGCAGAAGCTTTTGATCTTGATGAAGTCGCAAAAGTTCATTTTTGCTTTTGTTTCCTTTGCCTTTGGAGACATGTCTTGAAAGAAGTTGTTGTAGCTGAAGATGAAGAGATTACTGCCCATGTTCTCTAGGATTTTGACAGATTCCTGCCTCACGCTGAGGTCTTTTATCTGTTTTGAGTTTGTTTATGGTGTAAGACAATGGTCAAACTTCATTCTTCTATACATAAGCTGTCCAATTTTCCCAGAACCATTTATTGAAGAGACTTTTTTCCACTATATTTTTTTCCTGCTTTGTCGAAGATTAGTTAACCATAGAGTTGTGGGTCCACATCTGGGCTCTCTACTCTCTCCCACTGGTCTGTGTGTCTGTTTTTGTGCCAGTGTCATGCTGTCTTGGTGATTACAGCTTTGTAGTAAAGCTTGAAATCAGGCAACATGATGCCCCCAGTTTTGTTTCTCTTTTTCAATGTTTCCTTAACAATTTGGGGTCTCTTCTGGTTCAATACAAATTTTAGGATTGTTTGTTCCAGCATTTTGAAAAATGCTAGTGGAATTTTGATCCAGATGGTGTTGAAAGTATAGATTGATGCAGGCAGTATAGATTTTTTTATACACATCCCTGTGTTTATTGCAGCATTATCTACCATCCTGTACATTTTATATTTTAACAATGTTTATTCTTCCAATCCATGAGCATGGAATGCTTTCCTATATTTTTCTGTCTTCTTCAGTTTCTTTCGTGAGTGTTCGTAGTTCCTTGAGTACAGGTCCTTTACCTCTTTGGTTAGGTTTATTCCCAGGATCTTACGGTTCTTGGTGCTATAGTAAATGGAATCAATTCTCTAATTTCTCTTTCTACAGTTACTTTGCTAGTGTATAAGAAAGCAACCAATTTCTGTTACACTGATTTTGTGACCTGCCACATTACTGAATTGCTGTCTGAGTTCTAGTAGTTTGGGGGTGGAGTCTTTTAACTTTTCCACACAGAGTGTCATGTCATCTGCGAAGAGGGTGAGTTTGACTTCTTCTTTGCCAATTTGAATACCTCTTAATTTCTTTTTGTTGTCTGATTGCTGTTTCTAGGACTTCTTGTCCTGTGTTGAACAACAGTGGCAAGAGTGAGCATCCTTATCTTGTTCCTGATCTCAAAGGCTATCAGCTTTTCCCCATTGAGAATGATATTCGCTGTGGGTTTCTCATAGATAAATTATGAAGCTGAGGAATGTTCCCTCTATCCCTGTACTTTGAAATGTTTTAATTAGGAATGGATCTTGGATTTTGTCAAATGCTTTTTCTGCATCAGTTAAGAGGACCATGTGGTTCTTGTCTCTTCTCTTATTGATGTGTTCACATTGATTGATTTGCGAAATGTTGAACCACTCCTCCAACCCAGGGGTGAATCCCACCTGGTCATGGTGGATAATCTTTTTAATGTACTATTAGATCCTATTAGCTAGGACCTTGTTAAGAATCTTGCCATCCATGTTCATCAGGGATATTGGTCTGAAATTCTCTTTTTTGATGGGGTCTTTTCCTGGTTTGGGGATCAGGGTAATGCTGGCTTCATAGAAAGAGTCTGGTAGTTTTCCTTCTGTTCTATTTTTTGAAATAGCTTCAGGCGAATAGGTATTATTTCTTCTTTGACTGTTTCGTAGAATTCCCCAACAAATTCATCAGGTCCTGGGCTCTTGTTTTGGGGGAGTTTTTTTATTTTTTAAGATTTTATTTTTGTATTTGACAGAGATCACAAGTAGGCAGAGGCAGGCAGAAAGAGAGGAAGGGAAACAGGCTCCCTGCCGAGCAGAGAGCTGGATGCGGGGCTCAATCCCAGGACCCTGGGATCATGACCTGAGCTGAAGGCAGAGGCTTTAACCCACTGAGCCACCCAGGCACCCCTTCGGAGATTTTTGATCACTGTTTCAAACTTGTTACTAGGTATTATTCTATTCAGGTTGTCAATTTCTTCCTGATTCAGTCTTGGAAGTTTATAGGTTTCTAGGAATGCATCCATTTCTTCTAGGTTGCTTAACTTATTGACATATAACTGTGGACAGTAATATCTGATGATTGTTTCTATTTCCTTGGTGTTAGTCATGATCTCTCCCCTTTCTTCCATAATTTTATTAATTTTGGGTCCTCTCTTTTCCTTTGGATTAGTTTGGCCAGTGGATTATTGATCTTAATTGATTCTTTCAAAGAACCAGCTTGTAGTTTCATTGATGTGTTCTGCTGTATCTCAGACACTTCTCCAAAGAAGACATATAAATGGCTAACAGACATGTGAAGAAATGTTCGTCATCATTAGCCACCAGGGATATTCAAATCAAAACCACATTGAGCTACCACCTTACACCAGTTAGAATGGCCAAAATTAACAAGACAGTAAACAAGTGTTGGAAAGGATGTGGAGAAAGGGGAACCCTTTTACACTGTTAGTGGGAATGCAAGTTGGTGCAGCCACTTTGGAAAACAGTGTAGAGGTTCCTTAAGAAATTAAAAATAGAGCTACCCTATGACCCTGCAATTGCACTGCTGGGTATTTACCCCAAAGATACAGATGTAATGAAAAGAAGGGCCATCTGTACCCCAATATTCATAGTAGCAATGGTCACAGTCACGAAACTGTGGAAAGAGCCAAGATGTCCTTCAGCAGACAAATGGATAAAGAAGACATGGGGGCTTAAGTGGGTAGGAAAAGAATCCGTGAAACAAGATGGGATAGGGAGGGAGACAAACCATAAGTGACTCTTAATCTCACGAAACAAACTGTGGGTTGCTGGGGGGAGGGGTGTTGGGAGAAGGGAGGTAGGGTTATGGACATTGGGGAGGGTATGTGCTTTTGGGTAAATTGGAAGGGGAGATGAACCATGAGAGACTATGGACTCTGAAAAACAATCTGAGGGGTTTGAAGTGGCAGGGCGGTGGGAGGTTGGGGTACCAGGTGGTGGGTATTATAGAGGGCACAGCTTGCATGGAGCACTGGGTGTGGTGAAAAAATAATGAATACTGTTTTTCTGAAAATAAATAAATTGGAAAAAAAAGAAGATATGGTTCATATATACAATGGAATATTATGCCTCCATCAGAAAGGATGAATACCCAACTTTTGTAACAACATGAACAGGACTGGAGGAGATTATGCTGAGTGAATTAAGTCAAGATTATCCTGAGTGATTCAAGATAAAAATCAGAATCAGTTATCATATGGTTTCACTTACTTGTGGAGCATAAGAAATAACACGGAGGACACTGGGAGAAGGAGAGGAGAATGGTGTTGGGAGAAATCGGAGGGGGGGAACAAACCATGGGGGAATCTGTGGCAGGATATAAAATTAATGCACAGAAGTCAGTTGCATTTCTATGTACTAACAAGGAGACAGAAGAAAGGGAAATCAAGGAATTGATCCTATTTACAGTTGGACTAAAAACCATAAAATACCTAGGAATAAACCCAACCAAGAGATAAAGGATCTGTACTCTAAAAACTTCAGAACACTGGTTGCTGGAGGGGAAGGGGGTAGGGGAGCTGGAGGGGCTGGGTGATAGATATTGGGTAAGTTACATGCTATGGTGAGTGCTGTGAATTGTGTAAGACTGATGATTCACAGACCTGTACCACTGAAACAAATAATAATACATGTTAATAAAAAAAATTAAAACTACAGAACACTTGTGGAAAAAATTGAGAAAGACACAAAGAAGTGAAAAAACATTCCAAGCTCATGAATGGGAAGAAAAAATATTGTTGAAATATCTATGCTACCCAGAGAAATCTACACATTCAAAGCAATCCCTATCAAACTACTGTCAACATTTTTTATAGAGCTGAAACAAATAATTCTAAAATTTGTACAGTACCAGAAAAGACCCCAAAGAGCCAATGGAATGCTGAAAAAGAAAACTAAAATTGGAGGCATCACAATTCCAGACTTCAAGCTGTATTACAAAGCTGTAATCAAGACGTATTGTACTGGCACAAAATCAGGCACGTGGATCAGTGGATCAAAATAAAGAACACAGAAATGGACCCTCGACTCTGTGATCAACTAGTTTTCAACAAAACAGGAAAGAATATCCAATGGAAAATGGACTGTCTCTTTTTTTGTTTAACTTTTTATTTATTTGAGAGAGAAAGAGAGAGAATGAGAGAGAAAGCATGAGAGGAGAGAGGACAGTGGGAGAAACAGACTCTCTGGCAATCAGAGAGCCTCATGTGGGACTCAAACCCAGACTCCAGGATCATGACCTGAGCAGAAGGCAGTTGCTTAACCAACTGAGCCACCCAGGAGCCCCGAAAATGGACTGTCTCTTAAATTGTGTTGGAAATACTGGACAGCCACATGGAGAAGAACGTAACTTGACTATTCTCTTACATCATATACAAAAATAAACTCAAAATGGATGCAAGATGTAAATGTGAGACAAGAATCCATCAGAATCTTAGAAGAGAACATAAGCAGCAACCTCTTCAACCTCAGCTGCAGCAACTTCTTACTAAACACATCTCAAAAGGAAAGAGAAAAGCAAGAATGAACTACTGGACTTCATCAAGATAAAAAGCTTTTACACAGCAAAGGAAACAGTCGACAAAAATAAAAAGTAATCTGTGGAATGACAGAAGATATTTGCAAATGTTTTAGCAGATAAAGGGCTAGTATCCAAAATCTACAAAGAACTTACCAAATTCAACAGCCTAGAAACAAAAAATCCAGTCAAGAAATGGGAAGACAGGAGTAGGCATTTCTCAGAAAAAGACACAAATGGCCAAAAGACACATCAAAAAATTTCAACATCCCTCATGATCAGGGAAATAAAGATCAAACCACAATAAGATACCACCTTGCACCAGTGAGAATGGCTAATATTAACAAGTCAGCAAACAACATGTTGGCAAGGATGTGGAAAAAGGGGAACCCTCTTACACTCTTGGTGGGAATACAAACTGGTGCAGCTAGTCTGGAAGGCAGTATGGAGGTCCTCAAAAAGTTGAAAGTAGAACTACTCTGTGACCCAGCAATTGCACTACTAGGTATTTATCCAAAGGATATAAAAATGATGATTCAAGAAGCACATGCATGCCAATGTTTATAGCATCAATGTCTATATTAGCCAAAGTGTGGAAAGAACCCAGATGTGCATTTTTAATTTCAGCATGATTATATTTTAGTTCTTCTATTTCTACAGTGAGGGATTCTCTAGGTCTTCTGTGCTTTTTTCAAGCCTACCTAGTATCTATAAAATTGTTGCTTTAAACTCTAGTTCAGATATCTTACTTATATCCATGTTAAATCCCTGGCAGTGAATATTGCAGCCTGTTCTGTCTTTTGGAGTGAATGTCTCCATGTCATCATTTTGTCCAGAAAAAGAACAGAAGAAAGAGAAAAGACAATAACAATGACAATAGAAAAGAAAAAAAAACCACAAAACAAGAAAAAAGCAAGAACCAACCCCTTGCCCCCCCAAAAACTAGATCTTCAGTGTGTTTTGGTCTGCATGTTTATTTATTTTTATTTTTATTTTTTTGGTCTGCATGTTTAAAGAAACTTGAGCCCAAAATAAGAAAGAGAAATTTTTCTATTTTTTAAACTTTTGTATATGCATAGAATACTATACAATGAAAAGAAACAAAAAATTATATGTAATGTATATATAAACATTTTTTAAAAATAGAATTGAAAAATAAGAAAATAACTGAAAAAAATAAAGACAAAAAAAAAAAACACACCCATGGATGTTACATAGTAATGTTTTCCTCAAGAACTTTGCAGCCCTCTATGGTCAGTAAACTTGGTGCAGGCCAGTTGTCCCATCTGGTCTTCTGTAAGAGAGGCCCATTGCATGGATTCTCTGATGCCCTCGCCTTAGTGGAAATGCTCCTGACTTGTCAAGGGGCCAGGCACTGTGTAAGTGGCTCCAGATTCCACTATGTGGTGCTATTTTGCTCCCTGAAGGCTTTCAGTACTGAGTGGTAGGATGAAAATGGCGGCACCCCAGTCTCTAGTCCTGGTGCTGAAAGTTCATGCTCCTCACTCTTAACTGAGCTCTCACAGAAAAGCAGTCAATTACTCTTGTCCCCCTCACTTTTTCAGAGCTCTGTGTTCATCTGGCCTATGAACATTTTTATCTCAGGCATGTAACTGAGTTTCAAAATTCAAATTTTGTGGACACCTGTGTTGTAAACCCACACTGTTCCTGCTGTGTGTGTGTGGCGGGGGTGTCTCACCATGCTTCTGCCTTTTGCTAGAACCTTGCCAGGAAAGCGGTAGCAGGACTGTGCAGTGGGTCAGAGTTTATGGCAAAACAGAGCAGAAAACTGGTACCTCAACTGTTTTCAGCTGGCTTCCCTGTTCCTACACTTGCGATCTCTGCCATGCTCAGGCACCCCCATTCTTCTTGGGACCCCAGAGATCCTGAGACAATGCCGTTCCACCTGGGATTCTGCCCCACTTTGTTACCTGAGCATCTTTGAGTAAGGGATGTACATAGCAGACTTCTAAAAGTTCTAATTTTGTACTCCACTTCTTATAATACTTTGGAATAGCCTCCTTAAGTAGTCTCCCTCCCCTCCACCATATCCTCTAGTATATCACCCTGTATCCAAGTCTCTGCACCTTCCAGAAAGTGGTCACTTTTCTATTTATAGAATTGCAGCATTTCTTTTCTCAGATCTCTGATTAATTTCACAGGTGTTCAGAGTGATTTGATAGTTGTTAGCTATATTTGAGGAAATAGACAAACTAAGTGTCCCCTACTCCTTTGCCATCTTAACTCCTCTCCCATTTCAATTTTTTTAAAGATTTTGTTTATTTATTTGACAGACAGAGATCACAAGTAGGCAGAGAAGCAGGCAGAGAGAGAGAGAAGGGGAAGCAGGCTCCCTGCCGAGCAGAGAGCCCGATGTGGGACTCAATCCCAGGACTCTGGGATCATGACCTGAGCCAAAGGCAGAGGCTTTAACCCACTGAACCACCCAGGCATCCCTCCCATTTCAATTTTTTAAATTTCTGTTTTTCATTTGTCTCAAGATACTTTCTTTTTTAGAGTCTGACTCTTTTTTTTTTTAGATTTTATTTATTTATTTTGACAGAGATCACAAGTAGGCAGAGAGGCAAGCAGAGAGAAAGAGGAGGAAGCAGGCTCCCTGCTGAGCAGAGAGCCCGATGCGAGGCTCGATCCCAGGACCCTGAGATCATGACCCAAGCTGAACACAGAGGCTTTAATCCACTGAGCCACCCAGGCACCCCTCAAGATATTTTTCTAGTGTTATTTTTTGTTTAACTTATTTGTGTTTAGGAGTATGTTATTTAATTTCCAAATATTTTTCATTTCCTTCTGTTAATGTTTTCTAGTTTCTTTCCATTGTGACCAGAAAATATGCTTTGTATGCTTTTGGGTTTTTTTTAAGTTGGGTTTTTAAAAGACTTGATTTTTGTCATAACATATGATCTAATATTCCACGTATGGTTGAGAGAAGTGTGTATTCTTTGTTGTTGGGTGGATTTTTCTCTTTATGTCAGTTAGGTGCAGTTGATCTCTGCTGTTAAGTAGTCTACTTTTTATTGATATTCTTTAAGGTTTTCCCATTTGTTTTCAGAAGTAGGAAGTAGGATATTGAGGTCTCCCCCTATTATTGTAGTGTTATTTCTCCCTTAGATATTGTCAGTGTTTGTGTCATGTATTTTAGAGCTCTTGAGTTTGGTGCATACATATGTTATAATTGTATATTCTTGATGTTCTGTTAATATATAATGTCCTTTTTCTCTTGTAACAGTTTTTTTGTTTGTTTTTTGTTTTTTTTTAAATATTTATTTATTTATTTATTTATTTTCAGAAAAACAGTATTCATTATTTTTTCACCACACCCAGTGCTCCATGCAAGCCATGCCCTCTATAATACCCACCACCTGGTAACAGTTTTTTTTAAAGATTTTTTTTATTTATTTGACGGAGAGAGAGATCACAAGTAGTCAGAGAGAGAGGGGGAAGCAGGCTCCCCAGCGAGCAGAGAGCCCCTCACGGTGCTCAATCCCAGTACCCTGAGACCATGACCTGAGCTGAAGGCAGAGGCTTAACCCACTGAGCCACCCAGGTGCCCCATCTTGTAACAGTTTTTGACTTAGTTTATTTTGTCTAATATTAGCATAGTTCTCCTTTGATTACTCTTTATACAGAGTGCCTTTTTTCATCTTTTCACCTTTATTCTACGTATATCTAGATCTAAAATGAGTATCTTGTAGACCTGAATATGTTGTCATTTTTTGAAGTCTAGTCCTCCACTCTGTGCCTTTTGATTCTGAAGTGTAATCCATTTACTTTTAAATTAATTATCAATAAAGAAGGACTTTTGTCATGTTTTCAATACATTTTAGAGCCTTTTATCATTCACCACTTCTATTACTACCTTCTTCTGTTTACTTGACTTTTGTAGTGACATATTTTGATTCCCTTCTCATTTTTTTTGCATATTCTATAGTTACATTGTAGTTACCATGGGGATTACATATAACATATTAAAGTTATAACAATCTATTTTGAATTGATATCAGCTTAACTGAATTGTTGGTAAAAACTCCTTTATGTCTACTTCCCCTCTGTTTCATTTCACAGTTACGTCTTCATACATCATGTACCCATTAACAAAGATTTTAGTCATTTTATGTATTTGTATTTTAAATCCTGTAAAAAATAAATGTGGAGTTATAAGCCAAAACTAGATTTTATATTTGATAAAATCAAATATAAATAATACTAGATTTTATATTTGCCTGTGTATTTACCTTTACCAAGTACAAGTTGCTGTCTTTCCTCATTTTATTTTAACCTGAAGAACTTTGTTTACCATTTCTTAGAGGACAAGTATATCAATCCTGAACTCCCTCAGCTTTTCTTTATCTGGGAATATTTTAACTTTTCCCTTATCTTTTAAAGGACAGTTTTGCTAATTATAGAATTCTCAATTTGCAGGCTTTTCCTTTCAACACTTTATTTTTTTAGAGTTCAGGGAAGGGACAGCAAGGTGGGAGAGGGACAATTCTAAGCAGGCTCCACACCCAGTGCAGAGCCCAGAATGGGGCTCAATCTCATGACCCTGTGATCATGATCTGAACTGAAATCAAGAGTTGGGTGCTGAGCCAGCTGAGCCATCCAGGCACCCCTCCACATTTTCCATATGTCATCCCATCACCTCCTGGCCTCTGCTGAGAAATTGGCTGATAATCTTACTGAGGATTCCTTATGTGTGACAAATTGCATTTCTCTTAATGCTTTCAGGATTCTCAATTTGTCTTCCAACAGTTTGATTATATTGTGTTTCTTCTACATTTATATCTTTGGTTTCTTGGACTTGTCAGTTTATGTATTTTATCTAATTTTGGAAGTCTTTAATCTTTAGTCTTTAGTCTCCAAATAATTTCTCTGCAACTTTTTCTTCCTCTCCTTCTTTTGGGACTCATGTAATGCATATGTTGCTTTTCTTGAGAGAATCCTTTAAGTCTCTTAGATTCTCTTCACTTCTTTTCATTATTTTTTTCTTTCTGTTCCTCAAACTCTGTAATTTCAGTTGTTCTATCTTCAGGTTTGCTAATTCTTTCTTATTCCTGCCCAGATGTGCAGTTGAATCCCTCTAGTGAATTTTTTACTTTAGTTATTGTACTTTTGAGCCCAGAATTTGTTTCCTTTATGTAATTTCTGCCTCTTTATTGATATTCACATTTTGTTCTTTCATTTTTTCCTGATTTCCTCTAGGTTCTTTGTGCATGTTTTCCTTTAGCTCTTTGAACATATTTAAAACTATTGTTTTAAAGTCTTTAATAAGTCCTATGTCTCTGCTTCTTCAGGAATGGTTTCTGCCATTCTATTTTTTCCCTTTGAATGGATCGTATTTTCCAATGTCTTTTTATACACGCTTGGTGTATTATTGAAAATTGGGGATCTGAAAACACAGCCACCTCTTCTAGTCATTGCAAACTGGTTCTCTGCAGGGGCAGTCCTTCACTGAGTGAGCATGCTCTGAGCCTTAGAATCAGCCTCAGGTAGAGGCTTAATGTGTTCTCAGGTCTTTTCTGAGCATGCATCTTGCTTGGGCCCGAGTATGATTTTTTTTAATTCCTTTATATACACAGCTGCTTTTAAATGTATTCATATCTCAAAGAGTGTCATCCCAGAATTTGCAAGCCCCAGATGGCATAGTGTATATATTTACCTATAATTTCTTGCTCAGGAATCTATAGCTCTTAGTCTTCCTACCACTTTCCCAAGTACTGCCTGTTGCTCTTTACTGCCTCAGTTCCAAGTTTGGTGAAACAGATTAGTTCCTCAGGCATTCTGTAAACAAGTTAGAACATTACAGATGAAGTCTACTATGCTCCCTTGGGTTTGGTGGAAGGAATTGGGAACTGTGCTTCTACCACTAGACCAAGACTGCACCATGCTGAGGAGAGGGCTGGATAAGAACAAGTAAAAACACCATGGAATTTACTACTGTTTTGAATATGGCTTTTTCTTGATTGGGCATTTGCTTGGTTGCTGTATACCTTTTGTTTATTTTCCAGAGTTTCTATAAGACTATTTTAACCAGTTTTTGCTTGGGGTTTTTTTGTTTGTTTATTTTTTGACATCTCCACTGGGTAATAAGGGCTTAGAGTTACCTACTCTGCTGTTTTGCTGATATCAATCCTAGGCATGAGTTTTTAGAAACTATACTAGAACTTACCAAAATAACTGTTTTTCTTCCCTAAAGAAATGACTTTAAGATTATTTATACAATTACCAAAATGGTTTTTTGAATACCTCTTCACCTTCAGAGCCTATATCCATTCTTGTTACTCTTCAGTGTGGCAAACACTCCTTTTTTGGGGGCCAGATTTGATTTTGAGGAAATAATAGTCATTTGTTTAGTAATAAAAGGAGAAAATTACACACTGCGATTTTTGGTACAAAATTTTTTAATTGCCATAATAATGTAATTCCATCATAGGTCCAGAGAAGATTTTGAGTAATGAGGTACAAATAATGGAGGAATAATTAATTGCCATTCTTAGTGATTACTTTGAAGATTATAGTTAATTGACACTTGTGTTTTGGTTTGGTGAAGTCTTATTTTAAAATATTTATGTAATTTGTGTCAACTGATGGAAATTTTAAAGTGTGCAGGTGTATCTTTGTGGGAAATGAATAAAAATTGTTTTTGAAATGGCACAAGTAATTACAAGATAGGATTTCTCTTTTAGGAGGGATCATCAAGGGTATGTCTTCTATAGTTCTGTGGCAGCTGTATCTGTGACATAATATCCTTCTACTTTTTCTCTAGTTATGCATACATAGTTTTCAATTATAATGTTTCAGTTGAATTGAATGCCCCTTTATCCATGTTCATAAACTAGTGAGATTTATCCTTTTTATATCACTCAGTTCCTATAAACTCACTTTCATATGAACTTTTATGAAATCCTGTAATATAATTTTGGGATCTTATATGAAGGAAGAAGAACCTGTGTGAAGAAGTAGTGAGAAATACAGATGATTATCTTTCAAATGTAATAATGGCTAAAAGCTACATTGAAGACAAAAAAAATGATTTGGCTGCAGCTATGAAGATAGCAAGAGAGTTAAAATCAGCACCTTCTTTAAGGACTTACTGTGACCTCAATCAGGTAATTTTGACCATAATATCAATTTATTTCTGATGTATATTACTTTACATGCTTTGGAATATGATATTTAAGACTTAATAAGCATTTATTTTTAGATTATCCTAACTTCTCTTGGCCTCAATTTAGAATTCTTAGTGTTTGAATTCTAAGATAAATATTAATAAATTTGTTTAGCCTTTTATTGTTATTTACCAGTTAGAGAAATGGTACAGTAATCAGGTCTTTATAACATATGATCTGAAAGCAAGTAGGGTGACATTGAGTTGAAAATTAATGTTCCTAGAACATTTGAATAAAAAATGAGAACATTTAAGGGCAGAAAACTAAATGGGATTCTCTTTTTTCATAAGCAATTTAGATATGACTGCCAGTTCTTGACTTAAAAACTTAATTCAAGTTCTCATTCAGGTTTTTTTTTTTTCCTTTTCTTCCTGCCTCCCTAAATGTGCAGGTCAAGAGACAGGGTGCTTCCACTATGTTCTATCATGTAATAATGTGCCGAGGGAGCACAGTTGGGCAAAACCAAAAACATATTTTCTGATGAGATCGTTTGGCAAGACAGGATTAACCATCTTTTTTTCTGATTTCTACCTTGCTCCTTTGGGATATAGATCCTGTTCTAGAATCTTTGATTCCTCATGGCCTTTTCCTATAGATAATCAGGTGTTTGGACTGAATTGAGGTATAAAATAGAAGGCATTTGTTTATCTGCCTCCAAAATCTCTAAGTGAAGGGAGAGGAATTCGCCATCGTCTTAACATGGTCAGACCTCTCTCTAGCCATGGTTCTAAAAACAGTCATTTCCTGTGTATTACAAATGGGCCTTTAGGAGGTGTAAAAAAACTATAAGATTTGGTATTCATCTGGGGCACCTGGGTGGCTCTGTCAGTTCAATGTCTCCCTTTGGCTTAGGTCATGTTCCCACCGTCCTAGGATTGAGCCCGCATTGGCCTCCTTGCTCAGCAGGGAGCCTGCTTCTCCCTCTGCCTGCTGTTCTCCCTGCTTGTGTGTGTGCACATGTGCAATCTCTCTAACAAATAAATAAAATCTTAAGAAAAAATGATTTGGTATTCACCCTAGTTAGATTTATCAAGGAGATAAAGCAAAAAGACATTGAAGGATAGCAATGCAAATGCAAAGTGAGTATGATCAGAATTTTCTCTGCTTACATAGCTATATCCCATTTGTTAACTAGTATCTTTTGTTGTTATCTATTAATTTATATCTCTAAAAGATTTTAAATTTCTTTAGGGGAAAAATCTTAAACACTTGCTTGCATCTATTCCTTTGGGTGCCTAAAATTAAATCTTAAACACATTAATTAGTGAGATGCTTAAAGGCTATAGTTTTCCTTGTAAAATATTTGTGTCAGTAATATTTGTTTTTAAAATTCACCTTTAAGTAACACTTCTCTTTTGATTCTAGATTATCCGTACTTTGAAATTAACATTTGAGAGTGAATTGTTACAAGTTAGTTCTCTAAAACTGAGGAACTCTCCCAAGTAAGTAAGTTATAATTCAGGAGAACCTAAAGATTAAGTATGAAAATGTGTTAGAGCCTGAATGTATTAAATAACAAGAAATTATAAATTGAAAATTTGTGTCACAGATGTTTCCCAAATTAGCAAACATGTAAAATAAGAGTAATTTATGATAAATTAGAAAAATAAGTTGTCTTGAGGTTTTTTAATGTCAGCAACTGACTTTCAGAGAAAGTAACGAAGTTATATTAGAGCACTTAAAATGTTCTTTTCGAGTTTTTAATGTTAGCAACTGACTTTTATTTAGAGAAAGTAACACACTGGTATTAGAACATTTACTTGTATGCTAATGTTTTATTTTAGGTTGAATATGAATTGCAATGAGATCATCTGTATGTTCAACAATATGGGAAAGATTGAATTTGAGGACTTAACAAAGTAAGTATAAGAATGGCGACATGGGGGTGCCTAGGTGACACAGTGGATTAAGCATCCAACTCTTGGTTTTGTCTCAGTTCCCGATCTCGAGATTGCAGAATCAAGCCCCAAACTGGGCTCTACACTCAGGGCAGAGTCTGCTTAAGATTCTCTCTGCCCCTCCTCTCTGCACACATGCTCCCTCCCTCTCAAATAAATAAATAAATCTTTTAAAAAAATGACAACATGCCATTAATTTCTGAGAAGGTATAAGAGAAAAATTACCCAAGAGACAGGAAAATTGATGTGTAGTGTATAGTATGTGTGTTTCAAATACTATAAAATAATATAAAGGGCAAAAGTTTCTATCAGTTAAATTCTAATTAATTTAAGAGTGAAAAGACCTAGAAGGGGTCAGTATTAAATGATATATGTGTGAAAGTTATCTTTGAGATTCATTCATTCAGCCAGCATTGAACACTGATTTTTGTGCTAGGAACCATTATCATAAACACAGATATATGTCAGAGAAGTTACAATAAGTAGAAGATGACACATAAACAATAAAGTGAATAATTGCTATGATGGTAATATATGCAGAATTTAGTGGAGATGCAAAAGAAGTGAATAGTCAATTCTTTTGGGGATAACAGGACACTTGGAAAAAGGAGAATTTTATTTTATCTATGAAAAATGAGTAGCAATTATGAAGGGGGCTAAAAGGGAGGCAGTGAGATAATGTGCTACATTCAGGGAATTGCTTATATAATTCTGCTTGGCAAAGGATACATATAGGCTAAATCCTAAAGACTTTGTATGCTGTGTAGCAGCATTTGAACTTTATTTTTTAGATGTATATTATCCATTGTGGTAGCTACTAACCACATGTGCCCATTTAAATTTAAGCATAAATTAATAAAAACAAAATTAAAGGAAAAATTGGAAGGGTTCCTGGCTGGCTCAGTCAGTAAAAAGCAGGTGACTCTTGATCTCAGGGTCATGAGCCCCACGTTGGGTATAGAGATTACTTTAAAAAAAAAAAGGAAAAATTGGATTCTTCAATTGCACTAGCCACATTCAAAGTGTTCAGTATCTACATATGGTTTTTAGCTACCATATTAGACAGTGGCCCACATTTTCACTATTGCAGAAAGTTGTATTAGACAGCACAGCTGTAGACAGTAGAAACCACTAAAAGATTTTCAACATGAAAATAAAAATAATTAGGTTACATTTTAAAAAGATAACTTTGGTGGCCATTTAGAGGATTATTTGGAAGAGTATGAGGCTAGAGGCTGAAGGATTAGTTGGGCTGTTGTATCAGTAGTCTCAGCAAATTATGAGAAACCAAACAGGTAATAGCACAGGAGAGCAGTAGATAGAACAAATGCTAAATAGGGAAAATTGATAAAGCCTATTAATTGAACATTATGAATGAGGAGAAAGGAAGCATCCTCAATGATTTACAGGTCTGGCTTTGGTGGTTAAGTTGATTAATTATGGTATTATTTACCAAGATTGGGAATGCAAGGAGAAAATTTAGGAGTGGAGAAATAGTGTTGAGTTATTGTTGTTTACCAGATATTTGGGGAGAAATGTACAGAGAGCAATTAGCTGTATGGACTAAAACTAAAGAAGAGGTCTTAGACTTGATTCTGGGTTTAGAAGTAGTCAGAATATAGATGGTTTAGAAACTCCCCAAAAAGAAAGTAAGTTCATTCACTTTGTAGGTGGTATGTCTCCAGGGGAAATCATCCCCCAGGAAGCATCCACAGTCGTTATCAGAGTTTGGTCCACAGTCTTAGAAACAGACATGAAGTCTGAAACAGGCATGAAACAGGTCAGAAACAGGCATGAAGAGATGTGCTGCAACCCAGGTAAACTCCTATAAGCCAGGTTTACAAAACTGAACACCAGGATTCCAGTTTAGATAGAATGCCAGACTATTAACTTACAGACAAATATAATTGCCACATGGACTGGAATACTTGTGTTGGCATTCTTTTCCAGCATCCGAACAGGCCTAAGAAATCAAATTATGAGAAATTACTTTGTTTGCAGTGTTGTTTACAATAAAGGAAATAAGGTTAATCAAATAGCTTAATAGCATTAGGCCTAGATAGTACATTCCTAGTATGTCTTTTACTACCAGGGGAAAGTCCTTGCCAGAGCACTAGAGTACCAGTCCTTTGGCTCAAGTCATTTTTCCCCAGATATGGAGCCCTCTGCCATTATTTGTCTTTGTGACTTGACTTTTGCACTTCCATGGATAATCCTCAGCCTTCCCAATGAATACATTCTTTTAGATATTTTAATGACATGAATATGATTACTATTGAATTTTTTTAAAAGATTTTATTTATTTTATTTGACAGAGAGAGAGATCACAAGTAGGCAAAGAGGCAGGCAGAGACAGAGGGGGAAGCAGGCTCCCCGCCGAGCAGAGGGCCCGATGCGGGGCTCGATCCACTATTGAATATTTTTAATGTCAAAAACTATTCTTTCCCTTTGAGACTCTGCATTGATCTTGTCTTGATTTAAAGTTAATTCAGAGTAGTCTTAAATTTTTTCCTAGTTCTAAGGGAATGTATCATTACAATCTGCTTCTACTTATTACAGGTGGCAATTAAACAACAGATTTGCCTGTTAAGAACAGGTATTGACGTAAATCAATGACAGTGCCCTAGAAAAATATTAAATTTTAAGACCAAGAAAGAGTAACCTGCAAAACAAAACAAAACTGAGAAGGAATAGGTGGAGTTTGAAAAACAAACAGGAGAAAGTAGTGTTCTAGAAGTCAGTGAAGTTTATGAGACTGGAGTCAGTTGACAGTGTTAAATGTCCCAGGTCAAATGAAAATTGTTATTAAAAAAAACATCTCGTTTACAAAGTCAGGTACATATATGTAGCCTCATAAGGTGTTTGAATTCAACATGTATTTTACTTTTGTTCAAAGCATACCTTTTTTTGGAAGAGATCAATAATATGTGTCATTGCTGAATCTAATTGGCTTTGTTGGTTCTTACTTCTAAAATGCTTCTTAAATGATGATCTGCGATGAAGTTAAATCCATAATGGGTTAATGAAAAGACAAGCTTTTTGAGACTTAGTCTCATTTCTTTGATACAATTTCTGTACTTGTAGATGGATAGCCTAAATCTATGTGGATATGTGAAGAAGATTTTTTGAAAATGAAGTAAACCACATAAATTAACTGTGGGTTAATGGCTATTGAATAATACCCAAAGGATTCAGACTTATGGTGATTTTTAGGCCAGGTGATTGCTCAGGATTATACCCTTTATATTTTACTATTTCCTATACTTTATTTTTAGGCCAGTGCATTAAAAAAGAAATAATCATAACAATTTAAAATCAAACAGCTAAGCCAAATCAAAATGATTTCTTTTGAAAATCTATATCCACTGTTCTTTAGGACTAAAAGATTGTGTCATGACTATATCATGTTTCTTCAGCTTCTCATTGATTATACCTCTTATTGAACTTTTAAAATCCCTAGGCTTGCTTAGGGCTGGAAATGAGCAAAAGTTTCTTTTTGGATAATGGAAATGTTCTAAAATTAGATTGTAGTGATGGCTGCACAACTTTAATTTAGTAAAAATTATTGAATTTTATGCTGTGTAAATTACACATCAGTAAAACTATTTGGAGCACCTGGGTGGCCCAGTCCCAGATGAGTGTCCAACACTTGGTTTTGGTTCAGGTCATGATCTCAGGGTTCTGAGATCAAGCCACATGTTGGGCTCCACATTCAGCATGAAGTCTGCTTGAGAGTCTCTCTCCTTCTCCCTCTGTCCCTCCCACTCATTCTCTCTCTCTCTCTTTCTTTCAAATAAACAAATCTTTAAAAAATATAAAGCTATTTAAAAAATACTTCTGAGACACCTGTATAAAACTTTAGCTCTTTATATGTCTCACAATATTAACTGTCATGTAGGAAGGAAATGGCTTGAAGGTAGATATAAAAAATTTATGAAACAGCTTAAAGTAGCCATATGCCTATCTATTTTTTATTTTTTTCTCCAAATTTTTATTTAAATTCCAGTTAAATGGCAGTGTACTATTGGGTTCTGGTGTAGAAATTTAGTGATTCGTCAATCATATACAGTATCAAATGCTCATCAAAAGTGCCCTCCTTAATACCTTCTATTTTTTAAACAGATGTGATCCCCAAGAAAATGAAATGGGACAGACTGTTCAAAAGAAATACAATCATAAAAAGGAATTTTCTTGTTATGATACATACGCATTTCGAGAAAAGAAAAAGGTTGACATGTCTATTCTAAGTAATGAAACCTCATCACCTTTTTTCCATCGGGAAGCCAGTGATGTGCATTTAGAAGCAAAAGACTTGCAGCCAGAGAAAGAGGTTGTTGCAACACCATCCCCTAAAACCATTGCAGTTTTGCCTCAAATAGGATCTAGCCCTGATGTGATAATTGAAGAAATTATTGAAGAAAACCTGGAAAGTGAGTGAAAATTCAAAAGCAAGGAAACAATATGTCTGTAATTAGAAATAAATTAGTCCCTGTACTCAACAAGAACACTGTTTTCTTATACCTCATTATGAGTTAACACCTGTTGGTTCCTCACCCCTACTTTCACATTTTCTAAACTTAGGAAATTTTTTTTTTATTTTTAGTGCAATAATCTAACCTCTGAGATGTAAATTTAATATTTGGTTAATTGAGGTATTTGACTTTCTGGTGTTCCACACATAAACTGTATAAAAGACAAAAATACAAATAAGAGAAAAAAATACAAATAAGAGAAATATTTGTAGAGCAGTCTCATGGCTTTGTCCTTAAATTTAAGAGCAGAT
Organism: Neogale vison; assembly: GCF_020171115.1. NCBI lineage: Eukaryota > Metazoa > Chordata > Mammalia > Carnivora > Mustelidae > Neogale > Neogale vison. The sequence continues at coordinate 82,022,335 of NC_058095.1, forward strand.
TTTTTATTAAAAAAATAATGGATTTTCTTAAATCTTCATTCTGAGAGATAGTCTGTTATAAAATAAGTTGACATGAATATAATAGCATCTGTTTTGTAACATTTTAATGTATCATAATAGTTTGATTAGATTTACATGCTGGTATTCTCCCCATGAACTACTATTGTGAAGTTAGTATACTACCAGTCTTTAGTACCCTTTTCAAGTTCAGTTTTTGCTCTCTTCTGCCCTCCACTTCCCAATCTGTTTCATTGGCTGATTCTCCAGAACTTTTAAATGCAAAAAAAAAAAAAAACATTTTTGTTTGTTTCCATTGTATTATTATTGCTGATATCTCAGTGATTAAGAAACCTATCATGACTATATCTACTGATAAAAAGTAGTCTTATCATTCCAGTATTTTGCCAATTCAAGTACAGCTTTTTTATTTTTTTTTTAATTTTATTTATTTATTTGACAGAGATCACAAGTAGGCAGAGAGGCAGGTGGGGGGTGGAGGGAGAGGTGAAGCAGGCTCCCTGCTGAGCAGAGATCCTGATGTGGGGCTGGATCCCAAGACTCTGGGATCATGACCTGAGCCAAAGGCAGAGGCTTTAACCCACTGAGCTGTACTTGAGGCGCCCCTCAAGTACAGCTCTTTAAGCAATAGTGTGCCATTGTCAATCTAATAAAACTAGTACAATTGCCTTTATTTCCTATTTTGATGAAACATGCTTCACAGATTATCTTGTGGGAACACCTAGAGATTCAAAAAAAACCTTTTCAGAAAAATTCATCTTTCCCTTTCAGATCAAAAGCAAGTACTTTAACAACTCTGAACTTGATGTTGTGGAGTTTGCTTTATGTAAAGTAATCTAATGTAGTGTGAAGGTAGTGAGTTAAATGAATTTTACTGTTAACTAAAGCTTCTTCCTTTTAATGTTAAAAATTTTAGCTGTTACTGGCAAAAATATTTCTGAAATCTGTAACACTTCTCTCAACTGCCTCCGTACTTACACATACTAATTTCTTTATCCATTCTCAATATAGGTATTCTTTTTGATCTGTATCAGACAGTTAAAATGATCCATTTGTTCAGTTTTTATCATCTATATTTACTGTCTCCAATTCCACATTTCCCTAATCTTTGTGTTTTAAACATTTTTACTAAATAAAACATCTACATTGTTAAAAAATCATATATTAAAATACTGTGAAATTTTCCCCTAACCTGTCCATTTCATTCAGTCTCTCCCTCCCTTCCAGAGTTTCTTTGCATATACGTATATATAATTTTTCTGTTTTTGTACATGAAACATAGCATACCATGCACACTGTCCTGTTCTTTTAATTCCTTTTTTAACATTTATTCTGGACATCTTTTCAGTAGCTGCATTTGGCTTCATTACTGCTATATACAAATATTTTTCTCTTTTATTCTACCCTCACCACCCCTGCAACCTCCACCAAAACACACACATCTTCCCCTAAATGATGCTCAGTACATTCGCTTTGCACATTTTTTTCATTTCTCTAGCCAGATAAGATTTGTATTTAGAGTGTCTATGGGCTTATTCTTGGTTCTTTGGGTATAGTAGATACAGGAGTTTTTGTGATATGCAAGAGACCTACTTATTATGAATAGAGTTCTGAGTTCTAAAATGTTCATAAATAAATTCTGATATTTTGTCATAATGCAGTACAGTTACAGCATATCTTGACTTTAGAATCTAATTATCACATGAACTGCAATTCCACTTAACATACTTGGCAAGTAAAATAAAATATTTGCAGTTCAGGTTGCTAAGGAATTTAATGTTTAAAGTGGGATATCTATTTGTTTTAGTGGTCTGGTTACTATTTTGGGTGTGGACTCTTGTGGGGCCTAAGTATTCTAGAGTTTTCAGTGCCAAAAGACACTTCATATTCTTTTAGAGGATATTGCATTCAGTTTTTATTAATTCTTTCCTATGATTTATTAATGCGGTTTTAATATTCTTATGTAGGTTCTCCAGAGCTAGTTTTTGTAAGCCATGTAATACATCCTTGCCACTTTTATATCCGGAAATATTCACAAATTAAAGATGCAACAGTATTGGAAAAGAAGGTGAATCAGTTTTGCAATAAGAGTTTACACCTTGATCCTTCAGACATTTTGGAACTAGGTAATCAAATCTTATTCCAAGCTAAAGTATTAAGTTCATTTAAATATTATAGTATTTGGCCAACCCACATAGACCTTTTATAATACAGATTTGTGCTCCAAGCATAAAAGTTTTATAATTATATAATGTAATTTTATTTAGGTAAGTTAGGTAAATATTGACTGCTAAGTAAGGTATATACAAAAACTATCATTATGGAGTAAAAGTAGTTATTTTTTAAATTACAAAACCCTTCACAGGTTCCTTGTCTCCAGGGAAAACTGGCCCATAAGATGATTCCTTATAGTATAACTACAGTCCCTTGCTGTCCCACATGTGAATATTGAGGATGTCATTAAGCACTTAAATGAGGTGCTCATTTAACTCACAACAGTGTTGTCTATTTCCTAGGGCCACTCAGAGAGTAGTCGGTAAACTTAATCAATCTATCTTAATTCTAAGGGTATGTGTAATTTGCCATAATTTAGGCTTTTTTTTTACAAATATTTTCTTTATAACTCATTGACTAAATCTGATTATCCTCTGTAATAAAGTAAATGATTTGTGATGCTTTGTAATGTAATGTAAATGATAATGTAATGATTTGATTTATTAACATGGTGAGAAAACTGTTCTCTTTTTTTTTATAAATTAATTTATTTATTTTCAGAAATACAGTATTCATTATTTTTTCACCACACCCAGTGTTCCATACAATCCGTGCTCTCCATAATACCCACCACCCGGTACCCCAACCTCCCACCCCCCCCCGCGACTTCAAACCCCTCAGATTGTATTAAGGAGTCCATAGTCTCTCATGGTTCACCTCCCGAAAACTGTTCTCTTAATAGCAACCAATTGTACATAATTCCAAAAATTATTATGTGTTTAAGGTTATGTAGTCATTCTTTAAGAATGTGATTAACTCATCAGAAAGGATGAATACCCAACTTTTGTAACAACATGGACGGGACTGGAAAAGATTATGCTGAGTGAAATAAGTCAAGCAGAGAGAGTCAGTTATCATATGGTTTCACTTATTTGTGGAGCATAACAAATAGCATGGAGGACATGGGGAGTTAGAGAGGAGAAGGGAGTTGGGGGAAATTGGAAGGGGAGGTGAATCATGAGAGACTATGGACTCTGAAAAACAATCTGAGGGGTTTGAAGTGGCGGGGGGTGGCGGGGGGTTGGGGTACCGGGTGGTGGGTATTATAGAGGGCACGGATTGCATGGAGCACTGGGTGTGGTAAAAAAATAATGAGTACTGTTATAGTAAAAATTTTTAAAAAATACCCATGGAGCACTGGGTGTGGTGAAAAAATAATGAATAATGTTTTTCTGAAAATAAATAAATTGAAAAAAAAATCTTTAAATAAAAAAAAGAAAGAGTGAAAAAAATACCCATAAAAATGTGATTAACTCTTAGCTCATCTGTGTGGCTTATCAGAATATCCAAAATTTAGGTTTATCATACACTTCTGATAAAAACTGATGGTAATTTTAAACTTTAGAGAACATTAAATTATGAGTATCTAAGAAAAGAGAAGTATAGTATTAAACATTTATGGCTACAAATATTTCTCTTAAAATTTAATACATGCCCAAAAGAGTTCAATTTAGATTGAGAAAATGTTCTAAAAAAGTCACAGTCATCCTTTGTTTTAAATTAAGGATAATTATTGTTTCAGGTAAATAAATTTACATGACTTGAAATCTCATTTATATTTTAAGAAAGTGACAAGGAAAGAACTTTAAGATGCTTTAAGAGGATGTCCTCTTGTTCCCTTTTCCTACCTGTGCTCTTCATTATAAAGAACAAATGTCTTCAATAGGCTTTTATCTTACCTATTGTGAAAAAGAATGGTTTCATAGCATATAGTTTAAAACTCAGAATATTGGTTATGTGGTATATCAACACAAGAGAAAGGTTGATGACAATCTTTAGGCCAGATAAACATTTTCATAGAAATAAAAGTTAAAAGGTTACCCTAACGTGCCTCTCAGCTATCCTGTTTAATTAGCATATACAGAGGGGATTTATACAGCAGCCCTCTGTATATAATGAGTGGTGAGATCTATCAATTTATCTCTGATAGGTAGCTTAGTTTTTAAGAGGATGGGCTCTAAGACCGCCTTTGCTTACCTGTGTGATGGAAGCCATATCTCTCTAGGGTTGTTGTGGGAGTAAGTAAATTCAAACACAAAATACTGAGAACATCACTGAGCTCATAGGAAGCATTCAAATTCGGGCCTCTTTCTTCCTTGACCTTTTTTTCCCGAATTAATTTGTAATTCATCTGATCTCTCTGCTGCTAGGTCCTTGGTTCATCTTCCCCTTCTCTGAACCCCATTGTTTATTAATTTAATTTTGGCATGTCAAATATTGCCTTTCATTGTTTCTTTACTTTGATTCCTCTTTATCAAGAGGAGGTAATTGTTTCTTCCTTTATGCTACCAAAGGATTTTATAAATTTCAGGATGTATATGTCTATACATGTATGTGTATGTATACATGGGGTAGAATGTCTTTATTGTTGTAAGTACATTTAATTGCCTATCTCTTTTCCTTTCTTTTTTTTTATTTTTTTCAATTTACTTATTTTCAGAAAAACATTATTCATTATTTTTTCACCACACCCAGTGCTCCATGCAAGCCATGCCCTCTATAATACCCACCACCTGGTACCCCAACCTCCCACCCCCCCGCCACTTCAAACTCTCTTTTCCTTTCTTGAGCTTTATTTATTTTTTTTATTTGACAGAAAGAGCAAGATTTCAAGTAGGCAGAGAGACAGGCAGAGAGAGTGGGGGAAGCAGGCTCCCTGCTGAGCAGAGAGCCCGATGCAGGACTTGATCCCAGGACCCTGAGATCATGACCTGAGCCAAAGGCAGAGGCTTAACCCACTGCGTCACCCAGGTGCCCCCTTTCTTGAGCCTCATTTATCTTTGTTATAGTTCATAAAATATAGGTCCTCAATAAGAGACTGGCAACTTTGCATTTACCTCCCAGCTACCTATATAATAGGAGCTATCACAATATACCACCTTTAGGGGCGCCTGGGTGGCTCAGTGGGTTAAAGCCTCTGCCTTCAGCTCAGGTCATGATCCCAGGGTCCTGGGATCAAGCCCCACATCGGGCTCTTTGCTCGGCAGGGAGCCTGCTTTCTCCTCTCTCTCTCTGCCTGCCTCTCTGTCTACTGGTGATCTCTGTCTGTCAAGTAAATAAATAAAATCTTTAAAAAATAAATAAATAAATAAAAATAAAACAATATACCACCTTTATATTTTTCATAGCACTCGACATGTACTAAGTCATCAGGAAATAAATTAATTAAAACTTCTTAGTGGTGAAACTAATATATATGTTCATAAATTAGAGCTAATTAGGTATTTTTCTCCATAAACACTGATAATGATTTGTCTTCCTTATTATTTAGGTGCAAGAATATTTGTCAACAGTATTGAAAATGGAATGTGGTGTCGAGGAACTATCACTGAATTAATTCCAATAGAAAGTGAACATGTCAGAAAACTTTGTAGTCCAACCAAATTCTCAGTCCATGAAGTTGCACTAATACAAATATTCATGGTAGATTTTGGAAATTCTGAAGTCCTAATTGTTTCAGGGTATGGTATTACATGTTCCTGGTCTGTCTGGAAACTTTGGTTATCTGGTGGGGCAGGGGGTGAAATACTGAAGAATAAAGGAAGTTGGGAAAGACTAGAAAGGGGTAATTTATCATTTTTTACTTCTAAGGCATATACTTTTTATTTTGTTTTCTTATTTGTTTTACTGACTACTAAATTAGTAAAGTATTATCATTTATCAGTGTTACTACATGAGGAGCTTGAAAAGGAGTAGGTTTTTTTCTCTTATTTAGGAAAAGGAGCTTTTCGATGTATCCAAACTTAAGTACTTTTCTGTGTTTATTCGAAAGAGGGAATGATGCACAAAAATATTTCTTTTATTTTTTTTTCTATTTTTTTTTCAATTTATTTATTTTCAGAAAAACAGTATTCATTATTTTTTCACCACACCCAGTGCTCCATGCAAGCCGTGCCCTCTATAATACCCACCACCTGGTACCCCAACCTCCCACCCCCCCGCCACTTCAAACCCCTCAGATTGTTTTTCAGAGTCCATAGTCTCTCATGGTTCACCTCCCCTTCCAATTTACCTAAATACCCTACTCCTCTCTAACGCCCTTGTCCTCCGTGCTATTTGTTACGCTCCACAAATAAGTGAAACCATATGATAATTGACTCTCTCTGCTTGACTTATTTCACTCAGCATAATCTCTTCAGTCCCGTCCATGTTGCTACAAAAGTTGGGTATTCATCCTTTCTGATGGAGGCACAATACTCCATAGTGTATATGGACCACATCTTCCTTATCCATTCATCCGTTGAAGGGCATCTTGGTTCTTTCCATAGTTTGGCGACTGTGGCCATTGCTGCTATAAACATTGGGGTACAGATGGCCCTTCTTTTCACGACATCTGTGTCTTTGGGGTAAATACCCAGGAGTGCAATTGCAGGGTCGTAGGGAAGCTCTATTTTTAATTTCTTGAGGAATCTCCACACTGTTCTCCAAAGAGGCTGCACCAACTTGCATTCCCACCAACAGTGTAAGAGGGTTCCCCTTTCTCCACATCCTCTCCAACACATGTTGTTTCCTGTTTTGTTAATTTTGGCCATTCTAACTGGTGTAAGGTGATATCTCAATGTGGTTTTAATTTGAATCTCCCTGAGGGCTAATGATGATGAACATTTTCTCATGTGTCTGATAGCCATTTGTATGTCTTGATTGGAGAAGTGTCTGTTCATATCTTCTGCCCATTTTTTGATGTGTTTGCCTGTTTCGTGTGTGTTGAGTTTGAGGAGTTCATTATAGATCCTGGATATCAACCTTTTGTCTGTACTGTCATTTGCAAATATCTTCTCCCATTCCGTGGGTTGCCTCTTTGTTTTTTTGACTGTTTCCTTTGCTGTGCAGAAGCTTTTGATTTTGATAGCAACAGCAATCAGACAACAGAGAGAAATAAAAGGTATCCAAATTGGTAATGAAGAAGTCAAACTCTCTGTCTTCGCAGATGACATGATTCTTTATATGGAAAACCCAAAAGACTCCACCCCCAAACTACTAGAACTCATACAGCAATTCAGCAACGTAGCAGGATACAAAGTCAATGTGCAGAAATCAGTGGCTTTCTTATACACTAACAATGAAAATACAGAAAGGGAAATTAGAGAATCGATTCCATTTACTATAGCACCAAGAACCATAAGATACCTGGGAATAAACCTAACCAAAGAGGTAAAGGATCTGTACTCAAGGAACTACAGAACACTCATGAAAGAAATTGAAGAAGACACAAATAGATGGAAGACCATTCCATGCTCTTGGATCGGAAGAATAAACATTGTTAAAATGTCTATACTGCCTAGAGCAATCTATACTTTTAATGCCATTCCGATCAAAATTCCACCGGCATTCTTCAAAGAGCTGGAGCAAATAATCCTAAAATTTGTATGGAATCAGAAGAGACCCCGAATCGCTAAGGAAATGTTGAAAAACAAAAATAAAGCTGGCGGCATCACCTTACCTGATCTCAAGCTTTATTACAAAGCTGTGATCACCAAGACAGCATGGTACTGGCATAAAAACAGACACATAGACCAGTGGAACAGAGTAGAGAGCCCAGGTATGGACCCTAAACTCTATGGTCAATTAATTTTTGACAAAACAGGGAAAAATATACAGTGGAAAAAAGACAGTCTCTTCAATAAATGGTGCTGGGAAAACTGGACAGCTATATGTAGAAGAATGAAACTCGACTATTCTCTTACACCGTACATAAAGATAAACTCAAAATGGATAAAACACCTCAACGTGAGACAGGAATCCATCAGAATCCTAGAGGAGAACATAGGCAGTAATCTCTTTGATATCAGCCACAGCAACTTCTTTCAAGATATGTCTCCAAAGGCAAAGGAAACAAAAGCGAAAATAAACTTCTGGGACTTCATCAAAATCAAAAGCTTCTGCACAGCAAAAAAATATTTCTTTTAAATAAAGTATTACAGTTAGCTGCAGGATGATTGAGTAGAATTTTAAATCAGATTTCTATAATTATGAAAGCTAACCCTAGGTACTCAAAAATATTTCCCTCAGTCTTCAAGGAAAATAAAACAACAATAATAATAAATTTAAAAAATAAAACTGAAATGTTTCTGTAGTAAGGACCAGTGTTAACTATATAGAAAGGTTATTATTTAATGGTCCTAGCTTTATAAATAGTTTTCTGTTTGGAGGCATCATTATCATTATCCCCTTTAAGTCTAAACTTGAACAAATAAAGACAAAGTCAGATAAAGTCAGCTGAGATTTTATTTTATAGATAAAAGTACTGTCTGCTTATAAAATATGGGTTAAATATATGTAGTAGGAACGTATGAATTAGAATACAACTTTCTATAAGATTTAGCTTAAATAAAGTATCCTTAGAAATGCATACCTTTTATGGAGGGAGAGCAAGTTTGGGTTTCAAGTATTATTTTCAATAAATATTACCTGAATTCTTTTAGGGTTGGTGATACCCATGCAAGATCAGAACACATTGCTGAGCAGCATATAGTACTAAATGACTTATGCCTAGTTCTAAGGAAGTCTGAACCATATATTGAAGGGCTGCTGAAAGACATCCAGCCACTAGCACTGCCATGTTCATTGAAAGACATTGTTCCACAGAATTCAGTAAGTGAAACTTAAATTATTTCTACTTTTGGGGGCTAAATGTCTCAATTTTAGCTATGTATTGCCAGTTAGATTGCAAAGTGTAGGTTCAAGGCACCAATTCTTTTGGTAAGTGCATTTTGTATAGTAAATTATCAGTGCCAGTAAAAAAGGAAATGAACTTCAGTTTCCATAATTAGACACATTCTTAATGGGAATTTGAGTTGAATAAACATATACAAATGAATAAACATATACTTGAAATGAATCCAAATAAACCACTAAATTTGAGTCACATATGGAGAGAAAAATAAATTTTAAAATATGGTCTGGCATGTGTTTCTATAAATTTCTTCATTATTTTCATGACACTTTGTTCATTAGTTGTGTTCTGCTTTGTATTGTTTATGAATATTCCCCAGCAAGCCTTAAATACTCTTACAAGACAGGAAATGTGTGTAAGAATATATGTTAAATGGTTATTTTATGAAGGCTTTGAAAGTAGGAATCTGTGTCTCTGCCTATCATTCCCAGTATTCCCAGTGCTTAGCAGATTACATAGCACATAAAAGGCATTTGACAGATATTTGAAAGAATGAGTAAATGAAAAAAAATGTAAAAGGAAATAAGTATTAGCTGTTTCCCCCAAAATGGTAAAACTGGTTTAAATTTGGCTTTTATACTTCTTTGCATTTTCTGAATAAACTTTATAATCTTTAGAAAGAGGTTTTATTTTTTGTTTTTAAGCAACCTGTAGCTTTTAAAAAGTTTGAGTATAGTTGACACACACTGTTACATTAGTCTCAGGTATACAGCATAGTGACTAACCAACTCTGCTGGAGATATCACAATTCCAGATTTCAAAATATACTACAAAACCAAAGTAAAAACAAAAACAGTATGGTACTGGTACAAAAATAGACTTACAGATCAATGGAACAGAATAGAGAGCCCAGAAATAAAACCATGCTTATATAATCAATTAATCTATGACAGTGGAGGCAAGGATATACAACGGGAAAAGACCATCTCTTCAATAAATGGTGCTGGGAAATCTGGACAGCTACATTGCAGAAGAATGTAACTGGAACACTTGATTATACCATGTGCAAAAAGAAACACAAAATTAAATTTCTAAATGTGAGACCTGAAACCATGAAAGTCCTAGATAAAACATAGATAGTAATCTCTCTGACATCAGCCTTAGCAATATTTTTCTAGATATGTCTCCTTAGGCAAAGGAAATAAAAGCAAAAATAAAATATTTGGGAATAAACCAAAATAAAAAAACTTTTGCTCAATGAAGGAAATCCTCGACAAGACAAAAGGCAACCTACTGAATGAGATAAGATAATTAAAAAAGGTATATCTGATAAGGGGTTAATATTCAAAATATATAAAGAACTTAACACCAGGAATGTGTAGTTTTAACCCTTGATATTTTCTTTAGGTATGGAAACTTAAAGGTTCAAAGATCAACTTAAAATTTTTTTTAATGGGTGAATATTTTTCATTATTTAAGTACCATATACTTCATATACTCCCAGTTAAATGGAAACTGATGATTATAAACACCTTGATTACATTACATGGCTTCCAGTATACTTTCAAATTTACCTTTTCTTTTTCTTTATTTGAGAGAGACAGGGAGAGAAAGCACAAGCAGTGGGGAGAGGGAGAAGCAGGCTCCCCGCCAAGCAGGGGCCCCAATGTGGGGCTCAATCCAAGCACCCTGGGATCATGACTTAAGCTGAGGCAGACATTTAACCAACTGAGACACCTAAGCACCCCAAAATTACCTTTTGAATTTGTGTTATTTAAGTGGAAAAATCATATGTTTTAATTTAGAATATTTATATAATGTTATATAATATGTTTTATATATATATATATATATTCAGAAGTGAAACTAAATTCTAAAATACAACAGCTTAATGGACACCTTGAGACTGTTCATAAACATCAAAGATCTAGGGGCACCTGGCTGGCTCATTTGGTAGAGCATGTGACTCTTAATCTCGGGATCATGAATTCAAACCCCACACTGGGCACAGAACTCACTAAAAAACAAATTCATATATTATACATACATAAACACTGACCTTGGATCTGGCCCTAGGTATTGTTTAGTATCTGTGGTTGAGTCCCTGTGCTCAAGTTTGCAGACTTTGATTGTATTTTGTATTTACAAAGAAAAATAAAATAAAAGCTAAATCCAGAGCATGGTACCATTAGAACTAATTGTAGTTATTAAGTACATTGGAATTCTACTTTTTTCACAGGATGAAGGCTGGGGAGAAGAAGCCAAAGTAGAGTTTTTGAAAATGGTAAACAACAAGGCTGTTTTAATGAAAGTTTTTAGAGAAGAAGATGGTGTGCTAATTGTAGATCTGCAGAAACCACCAACAAATAAAATAAGCAGTGATATGCCTGTGTCTCTTAGAGATGCATTAGTTTTTATGGAGTTAGCAAGGTAGGTAACTTATTAAAACAAATACTTTGAGGTATAGTTATAAATTGTAATAACAGAGTTTACCTTTAAAAACTATGGACTGACTCTAAAGCATAATCTAAGAAGTTAATCCTCAAGAAATTAAAAATAGAACTTCCCTATGACCCTGCAATTGCACTCCTGGGTATTTACCCCAGAGATACAAATGTCGTGAAAAGAAGGGCCATCTGTACCCCAATGTTTATAGCAGCAATGGCCACAGTCGCCAAACTATGGAAAGAACCAAGATGCCCTTCAACGGATGAATGGATAAGGAAGATGTGGTCCATATACACTATGGAGTATTGTGCCTCCATCAGAAAGGATGAATACCCAACTTTTGTAGCAACATGGACGGGACTGAAGAGATTATGCTGAGTGAAATAAGTCAAGCAGAGAGAGTCAATTATCATATGGTTTCACTTATTTGTGGAGCATAACAAATAGCATGGAGGACAAGGGGTGTTAGAGAGGAGAAGGGAGTTGGGGGAAATTGGAAGGGGAGGTAAATCATGAGAGACTATGGACTCTGAAAAACAATCTGAGGGGTTTGAAGTGGTGGGGGGTGGTGGGAGGTTGGGGTGCCAGGTGGTGGGTATTATAGAGGGCACGGATTGCATGGAGCACTGGGTGTGGTGAAAAAATAATGAATACTGTTATGCTGAAAATAAATAAATTAATTTAAAAAAATATTGCTATCAGGGCTCTCTAAGTATGGTTATCTGAAAACTGCATTCAGGTAATTTAAGTAAATAGAAAAATTAAAGTAACTCAAAGGAAACTATTTGTAGATACTGAACATTTTTTTTAGATTCTTGATAATTTCACAAACAGTTCTACTAGGGTTTTAAGAATCATAGTTTAAAGTTGCTGGCTTAAATTTTCCAACCACTAGAATAAGTTCATGATCACCATTCTGTATTTAATATATGAATTTAGAATAGATACTTAAAGTTACTTCCTCCACCCCCATCACTGATGAACAAAGTAAGATGACTAACGATAGGGATAGTGAAAGCTACTGACTTTTTGTCTTGAGTGATGAGATGACTCTGGAAGTGACCCAAGTAGATCTCATTGTGGAAATATAAAAGTTGCATTAAATCTGGATGAGGTCACAGACACCCCTCAGGTGGCTTTACTGAGTGCTACCACAGTCCATGGTTGTAAGTTCCTCAAAGAGGAGAGACTTAGAGTAGAAGGCACAGATCTGGCTCAAAAATGTCCCAACACAAATTCGAAGGTCAATTATTAATTTTTGAGACTTGACATCTCAAGTTTGACATCTCACTTGGTTTTATAATGGAAGACAATACTAAGAAATGTATTAGAAAAGAAATTGGAAAGAGAATATTCTAGGTAGATTAATTAGCGTACGTACAAGTCCTTCCTTCAGACCAAGTTGCTAGAGAAGAGAGACTTTAAGGAAATGGCCTGCTTATGATTTTGATTATGTTTTTAATCAGGTTTAGGTCACAATCGCCAAGAAGCCACTCTGAAAAAAATATGACTTTACACTATCACCCACCTATTTTGCCTAAAGAAATGACAGATGTTTCAGTTATGGTTTGTCATATAAATAGTCCTGCCAATTTCTACCTTCAATTGGTAAGTATTTAGTATTCCTTTGAGACAAAGTAAATTTTTTTCAAATTTTAAATAGAAATGTATAATGGAAATGAGTACCCAAAATGAATTTTAGAGAAAACAAACCACTGTCAACCTTCTGTAAGTTTAAGTTTCTTAGCTGCAATTATAAATAAGAAATTCACATGATTCATAGTAAGTTGAAGGAACTCTTCAAGCAAATTATGAAATATGGAACGAAAGGACAGTGAAGGATACCTTAATATATGTGTTTTTTGCCACCTTAATGATATCTATAGTATAGGAAAGCACATAGACATGACATCAGAATACTAGGCGAAGGTATCTCAGTGTGGTTTTGATCTGTATTTCCCTGATGCCGAGTGATGTAGAGCATTTTTTCATGCATCTGTTGGCCATTTGGATGTCTTTGGAGAATTGTCTCTTAATGTCTTCTGTCCATTTCTTGATTGGATTATTCTTTGGGTGTTGAGTTTGATAAGTTCTTTATAGATTCTGGATGCTAGCTTTTTATCTGATGTCGTTTGAAAATATCTTCTCCCATTCTGTCAGTTGTCTTTTGGTCTTGATGACTTTTCCCTTTGCTGTGCAAAAGCTTTTTATTTTGACAGAGTCCCGCTAGTTAATTTTTGCCTTTGTTTCCCTTGCTTTTGGAGATGTATCTAGCAAGAGTTGTACAGCCAAGGTCAAAGAGGTTGCTGCCTGTGTTCTCCTCTAGAATTTTCATGGATTTCTGTCTTACATTTAGGTCTTGTATCCATTTTGAGTCTATTTTTGTGTGCAATGTAAGGAAATGGTCCAGTTTCCTTCTTTTGCATGTTGCTATCCAATTTTCCCAACATCATTTGTTCAAGAGACTGTCCTTTTCCCATTAGATATTGTTCACTGCTTTGTCAAAGATTAGTTGACCACAGAGTTGAGGGTCCATTTCTGAGTTTTCTATTCTGTTCCATTGATCTATGTGTCTGTTTTTGTGCTAGTACCATACTGTCTTGATGATTACAGCTTTGTAATAGACCATCTCACACCGGTCAGAATAGCTAAAATTTAACAAGTCAGGAAACAACAGATGTTGGTGAGGATGTGGAAGAAGGGGAACCCTCCTACCCAGTTGATGAGAATGCTCATGGGGAAGCTGGTGCAGCCACTCTGGAAAACAGTGTTGAGGTTCCTTAAAAAGTTGAAAATAGAGCTGCCCTATGACCCAGCAATTGCACTACTGGGTATTTACCCCAACGATACAAATGTAGTGACCCGAAGGGGCACCTGCACCCCAATGTTTATGGCAGCAGTGTTCACAATAGCCAAACTATGGAGAGAACGCAAATGTCCATCAACAGATGAATGGATAAAGAAGATGGAATATATTCAGACATCAAATAAAATCTTGCCATTTGCAATGATACTAGAGGGTATTTTGCTAAGTGAAATAAATCAATCAAAGAAAGACAGGTATCATATGATTTCACTGATATATGGAATTTAAGAACAAAACAGAGAAGCCTAAGAGGAGCATAGGGGGAGAGAGGGAAAAATAAAACGAGATGAAATCAAGGAGACAAATCATAAGAGACTCTTAATCATAGGAAGGAAACTGAGGGTTGCTGGAGGGGATGGCTGTGGGTGGATGGTGTAACTGGGTGATGGACATTAAAGAGGATATGTAATGTAATGAGCACTGGGTATAATAGACTGATGAATCTCAGGCCTGTACCTCTGAAACCAATAATATATGTTAATTAATTGAATTTAAATTTTAAAATGACAAAAAATACTGTGAGAAAACCTATTTCTGACAATGGATATCTGAGAATTTACATGTTTATAATGGGTAATTTTCTGAATTTGAGCACTAAAATTCAGATCAGAGGCATTTCATATTAAATTTTGGATGTTAACTGATGGGTTTGTTTAGATAGCTACTAACAGGGGCTCCTGAGTGGCTCAGTGGGTTAAAGCCTCTGCCTTCAGCTCAGGTCATGATCCCAGGGACCTGGGATAGAGCCCCGTATGGGGCTCCCAACTCAGTGGGGAGCCTGCTTCCCCCCGCCCTCCGCCTGCCTCTTTGCCCACTTGTGATCTCTGTGTCAAATAAATAAAATCTTAAAAAAAAATAGAGCTACTAACAGTGAGTTCACCCTTATCGATCTCTTTGTGTCTGTACTTTGTATGAATTAACTCTTTCTAAAGGCCATAATGAGTGAATAATTCATTAATCTTCACAACAATCCTAGGAGAAAGATACTAGTAATTTCACTTAGATTTGGAGACTCTAACCAAAGGGATAAAGCAACTTGCCTGAGGTCACACAGCTATAGAAGGGAAGAGCCAAGATTGAACTGGGCAGTATAACTTCATTCAGAGGCTGTCATCTTAACCATTGCACCACTCTATAAGTGATCCACTAAGTTGTGGAAGTCTGCTTATTTAGCACTAAGTAAGGACTTGCATATTTCTTTCAGTGATTTTTTTTACTTTTATTTTAAGTGTAGTAAAAAATATATAAAATATACCATTTCAGCCATTAAATGTACACTTCAGTACCATTAAGTACACTCAGTGTTGAATATCCATTGCCACTATTCATCTCTAGAACTGTTTCATCATCCCAAACATCTCTGTAACCATTAAAGAACTCCCCATTTTTCCTTCCCCTGTTCCCCAGCCTCTCATAACCTGCCCTACTTTCTTTTTCTGTTAATTTATTCTAGGTACCTCTTAAGTAGAATCAGAGAATATTTTTCCTTTTGTGTCTGCCTTATTTCACTTAGTGTAATATTTGTATGTCGCAGCGTATATCAGAATTTCATTCTTCATGACTAGTATTTCCTTGTATGTGTATACTGTATTTTATTTACCATTCATCTGCTGACGGACGCTTGGATTGTTTCAACATTTTGGCTATTGTGAATAATGCTTCTATAAGCATGAGGGTACAACTGTCCATTTGGGTCTCTGCTTTAAATTTCTTTATATATATCTAGCTCTGGAATTGTTAGATAATATTATAATTCTGTTTAACTTTCTGAAGAGCTACCAAATTGTTTTCCACAGTGCCATACCATTTTGTATTTCCATTAGTATTGTTGAATACATTTTTTCTTGTATATATTTATTAGTCATTTATAAAATTCCTTTGGAGAAATACCTATTCCAGTCCTTTCACCAATTTTAAATTGGATTATTTTGTGGTAGGCATTCTTTATACATTAGGAATATCAATTCTTTATCAGATATATAATTTTCAGATATTTTCTCCCATTCTGTGGGTTGCCTTTTCACTCTCTTGATAGCATTCTTTGATCCACAAAAGTTTTTAACTTGATAATATCTAGTTTATTTTTTTCTTTTGTTGCCTGTGCTTTTGAGTCATACCCAAGAAATTATTGTTGAATCTAACATTATGAAGGTTTTCCCCTGTGTTTTCTTTTTTTTCTCAATTTATTTATTTTCAGAAAAACATTATTCATTTTTTTTCACCATACCCAGTGCTCCCTGTGTTTTCTTTTAAGCGTTTTACAGTTTTAGCTCTTACACCTAGGTCTTTGATTCATTTAGAGTTAATTTTTATATATGGTATAAAAGAAGAGTCCAGTTTCATTCTTTATCATATGAATGTCCACTTTTCTCTGCACAATTTGTTGAAAAGATGGTCTTTTCCCCATTGAATGGTCTGGGCATGTTTGTCAATATTCAGTTAACCATATATGTAGAGGTTTATATCTGGGATATCTATTTATTCCATTGGTCTGTCTGTCCTTATATCAGTGGCACACTGTTTTGATTACTGTAGCTTTGTAGCAAGTTTTGAAATCAGGATTTGTGATCCCTCCAACTTAGCTCTTTTTCAAGTTTGTTTTGGCAGTTTGGGGTCCCCTGAGATTTCATATGACTTTGAGAATGGGTTTTTCCTTTTCTTTTTTTTTTTAAAGATTTTATTTATTTATTTGACAGAGATCACAAGTAGGCAGAGAAGCAGACAGAGAGAGGGGGAAGCAGGCTCTCCGTGGAGCAGAAAGCCCGACGTGGGGCTTGATCATGACTTGAGCTGAAGGCAGAGGCTTTAACCCACTGAGCAACCCAGGCGCCCCTATTTTGTATTTTATATCAATGTTTTACTCTTTATTATTTTCTTCCTTATGCTAATTTGGGTTCATTTTGCTTATTTTGCTTTTTTTATTTTATTTCCTTAAGTTTTACAGCTATTTATGATCATTTTTTTTCACTGTATGCATTTATAAGCTATAAAGTTCCCTTTTAACACTACTTTTGTTTCATCCCATGAGTTTCTTGTGAATTTTTCAGTTTTGTCTTAATTTCTAGTCTCCTTCCATTGTGATTAGGAAAGATACTTTGTATGTTTTCAGTGTTTTAAAATTTACCGAGGATTGTTTTATGTAGCCTAACATATTGTCTATCCTGAGAATGTTCCATGTGCACTTGAGAAAAAAATGTGTATTCTGCTCTTGGTTTGAATGTTCTATTTCTGTAACTTGTAACTGGTTTGTACTATTGTTCAAGTAATCTTTTTTCTTCCTGACGTTCCTTGTAGTTCTGTTTTTGAAAATGGAGCACTGAAGTCTCCTTTTATTGAAGAACTATGTCCCTTTGATTCTGTCAATGCTTGCCTGATATATTTTGGGGTGCTGATGTTTGGTGCATATGTATTTGTAATTGTTATGTCTTACTGGTGAATTGACTCTCTTACCAATGTATAATGTCATTCTTTGTTTCTTGTCATATTATCTGACTTAAAGTCTTTTTATCCTAAGTTTAATAAGTCTAATTTAAAGTATAATTTAGCCATTCCAGCTCTCTGTTGGTTGCTGTTTGCTTGGAATACATTTTTCACTTTCAACCTGTGTATGTTTTGAGATCTAAAGTGAGTATCTTATACATAGCATATTGTTGGGCCATTTAAAAAAATCCATTATGTCAATTGTACCTTTTAATTGGAGCTTTTAATCCATTTAAGGTACTATGAGGGCTGCCTGGGTGGCTCAGTCAGTTAGGCATCTGCTCAGGTCATGATACCTGATTGGCCTTACATCAGGCTGCTCCTTGCTCAGCAGGGAGCTTGTTTCTCCTTCCTCTGCCTGCTGCTCCCCCTGCTTGTACTCTGTATCTCTCTCAAATGAATAAATCTTTTAAAAAAGTAAAATAAAAATAAAGTACCTATTAATCATAAGGGCTTCCACCATTTTGTTATTTTCTATCTATCTTATAGCTTTTTTGTCTCATTTCCTCTATTAATTCCCTCTTTTGTGTTTGTGTTTTTTTGTAATGTCATTTTTTAATATTTTTGAAAGACATTGTCATAAAAAATAACAAAATTTACCATCTAACAGTTTAAATTTTTGAATGTACAGTTCAGTAGTGTTAACTATATTCACATTGTTGTGCAGCAGATCTGTAGAACTTTTCATCTTGTAGAACTGAAACTTTACAGCTCTTGAACAGTCAACTCTCCATTTTGCCCACCCCTAACTACTGACAATCATAATTCTATGAATTTCACTATTTTGATACTTCATATAAATGGAATCATACAGTGTTTGTCTTTGTGTGGCTGACTTACTTCATTAGCATAATGCCCTCAAGGTTCATTCATATTGTGCAAGAAGATTTCCTTCTTTAAGGTTATTATTCCATTGTATGTATATTTCAAATTTTATTAGTCCATTCATCCATCAGTGGACATTTGGTTTGCTTCTACCTCTTGACTGTTGTGAATAATGCTGCAGGGAACATGGGTGTGCAAATATTGTAGTTTCATCTTTTGATTACCTTATTTCCTTTTGTGTATATATAAATCTTTTTATCATTACCATAGGGATTACATATATCCTGAAGTTGTAACAATTAATATAAATTTATATCAACTTTTAATTACACAAAAAAATCCTGTGAAGCTTCATTCCCCTCTTACATTATTGATGTCACAAATTAATCTTTATACATTGTATGCTCAGTAACATAGATTTATAATTTTCTGCATTTATCTTTTAAATCCTGTAGAAATAGCTATTATACTATAAAAATAAATAGAAATAGAAGTGGAGGTGGGGCGCCTGGGTAGCTCAGTGGGTTAAAGCCTCTGCCTTTGGCTCAGGTCATGATCCCAGGGTCCTGGGATCAAGCCGTGTCAGACCCTCTGCTCAGCAGGAAGCCTGCTTCTCCCCTTCTCTCTCTGCCTGCATCTCTGCCTACTTATGATCTCTGTCAAATAAATAAGTAAAATCTTAAAATTTTTTTAAAAAGATAAATAAAAGTAGAGTTACAAACCAAAATTAAAATAATACTGGATTTCATATTTGTCCTTGTGTTTACCAGATCTTCATATCTTCATGTGACTATAATGTTACACTCTATGATCCTTTTAGTTCTACTTTAAGGACTCCTTTTAGGGACAATGAACTCCCTCACCTCTTGTTTCTCTGTGAATGGCTTAATTTCTCCCTCATCTTTGAAGGATAGTTTTTTTTTTTCCAATTTATTTATTTTCAGAAAAACAGTATTCATTATTTTTTCACCACACCCAGTGCTCCATGCAAGCTGTGCCCTCTATAATACCCACCACCTGGTACCCCAACCTCCCACCCCCCCACCACTTCAAACCCCTCAGATTGTTTTTCAGAGTCCATAGTCTCTCATGGTTCATCTCCCCTTCCAATTTACCCAAAAGCACATACCCTCCCCAATGTCCATAACCCTACCCCCCTTCTCCCAACCCCCCTCCCCCCAGCAACCCACAGTTTGTTTCGTGAGATTAAGAGTCACTTATGGTTTGTCTCCCTCCCTATCCCATCTTGTTTCATGGATTCTTCTCCTACCCACTTAAGCCCCCATGTTGCATCACCACTCCCTCATATCAGGGAGATCATATGATAGTTGTCTTTCTCCGCTTGACTTATTTCGCTAAGCATGATACGCTCTAGTTCCATCCATGTTGTCGCAAATGGCAAGATTTCGTTTCTTTTGATGGCTGCATAGTATTCCATTGTGTATATATACCACATCTTCTTGATCCATTCATCTGTTGATGGACATCTAGGTTCTTTCCATAGTTTGGCTATTGTGGACATTGCTGCTATAAACATTCGGGTGCACGTGCCCCTTTGGATCACTACGTTTGTATCTTTACGGTAAATTCCCAGTAGTGCAATTGCTGGGTCATAGGGCAGTTCTATTTTCAACATTTTGAGGAACCTCCATGCTGTTTTCCAGAGTGGTTGCACCATCTTGCATTCCCACCAACAGTGTAGGAGGGTTCCCCTTTCTCCGCATCCTCGCCAGCATCTGTCATTTCCTGACTTGTTGATTTTAGCCATTCTGACTGGTGTGAGGTGATATCTCATTGTGGTTTTGATTTGTATTTCCCTGATGCCGAGTGATATGGAGCACTTTTTCATGTGTCTGTTGGCCATCTGGATGTCTTCTTTGCAGAAACGTCTGTTCATGTCCTCTGCCCATTTCTTGATTGGATTATTTGTTCTTTGGGTGTTGAGTTTGTTAAGTTCTTTATAGATTTTGGACACTAGTCCTTTATCTGATATGTCGTTTGTAAATATCTTCTCCTATTCTGTCAGTTGTCTTTTGGTTTTGTTAACTGTTTCCTTTGCTGTGCAAAAGCTTTTGATTTTGATGAAATCCCAAAAGTTCATTTTTGCCCTTGCTTCCCTTGCCTTTGGCGATGTTCCTAGGAAGATGTTGCTGCGGCTGAGGTCGAAGAGGTTGCTGCCTGTGTTCTCCTCAAGGATTTTGATGGATTCCTTTCTCACATTGAGGTCCTTAATCCATTTTGAATCTATTTTTGTGTGTGGTGTAAGGAAATGGTCCAATTTCATTTTTCTGCACGTGGCTGTCCAATTTTCCCAACACCATTTATTGAAGAGGCTGTCTTTTTTCCATTGGACATTCTTTCCTGCTTTGTCGAAGATTAGTTGACCATAGAGTTGAGGGTCTATTTCAGGGCTCTCTATTCTGTTCCATTGGTCTATGTGTCTGTTTTTGTGCCAGTACCATGCTGTCTTGATGATGACAGCTTTGTAATAGAGCTTGAAGTCCGGAATTGTGATGCCACCAACTTTGGCTTTCTTTTTCAATATCGCTTTGGCTATTCGAGGTCTTTTCTGGTTCCATATAAATTTTAAAATTATTTGTTCCATTTCTTTGAAAAAGATGGATGGTACTTTGATAGGAATTGCATTAAATGTGTAGATTGCTCTAGGTAGCATAGACATTTTCACAATATTTATTCTTCCAATCCAGGAGCATGGAACATTTTTCCATTTCTTTGCGTCTTCCTCAATTTCTCCATGAGTACTTTATAGTTTTCTGAGTATAGATTCTGTGCCACTTTGGTTAGGTTTATTCCTAGGTATCTTATGGTTTGGGGTGCAACTGTAAATGGGATTGACTCCTTAATTTCTCTTTCTTCTGTCTTGTTGTTGGTGTAGAGAAATGCAACTGATTTCTGTGCATTGATCTTATATCCTGACACTTTACTGAATTCCTGTACAAGTTCTAGCAGTTTTGGAGTGGAGTCTTTTGGGTTTTCCACATAGAGTATCATATCATCTGCGAAGAGTGATAATTTGACTTCTTCTTTGCCGATTTGGATGCCTTTAATTTCCTTTTGTTGTCTGATTGCTGAGGCTAGGACTTCTAGTACTATGTTGAATAGCAGTGGTGATAATGGACATCCCTGCCGTGTTCCTGACCTTAGTGGAAAAGCTTTCAGTTTTTCTCCATTGAGAATGATATTTGCAGTGGGTTTTTCATAGATGGCTTTGATGATATTGAGGTATGTGCCCTCTATCCCTACACTTTGAAGGGTTTTGATCAGGAAGGGATGCTGTACTTTGTCAAATGCTTTTTCAGCATCTATTGAGAGTATCATATGGTTCTTGTTCTTTCTTTTATTGATGTGTTGTATCACATTGACTGATTTGCGGATGTTGAACCAACCTTGTAGCCCTGGGATAAATCCCACTTGGTCGTGGTGAATAATCCTTTTAATGTACTGTTGAATCCTATTGGCTAGTATTTTGGTGAGGATTTTTGCATCTGTGTTCATCAAGGATATTGGTCTATAGCTCTCTTTTTTGATGGGATCCTTGTCTGGTTTTGGGATCAAGGTGATGCTGGCCTCATAAAATGAGTTTGGGAGTTTTCCTTCCATTTCTATTTTTTGGAACAGTTTCAGGAGAATAGGAATTAGTTCTTCTTTAAATGTTTGGTAGAATTCCCCTGGGAAGCCATCAGGCCCTGGGCTTTTGTTTGTTTGGAGATTTTTAATGACTGTTTCAATCTCCTTACTGGTTATGGGTCTCTTCAGGCTTTCTATTTCTTCCTGGTTCAATTTTGGTAGTTTATATGTTTCTAGGAATGCATCCATTTCTTCCAGATTGCCAAATTTGTTGGCGTAGAGTTGCTCATAGTATGTTCTTATAATAGTTTGTATTTCTTTGGTGTTAGTTGTGATCTCTCCTCTTTCATTCATGATTTTATTTATTTGGGTCCTTTCTTTTTCTTTTTGATAAGTCTGGCCAAGGGTTTATCAATTTTATTAATTCTTTCAAAGAACCAGCTCCTAGTTTGGTTGATTTGTTCTATTGTTTTTTTGGTTTCTATTTCATTGATTTCTGCTCTGATCTTTATGATTTCTCTTCTCCTGCTGGGCTTAGGGTTTCTTTCTTGTTCTTTCTCCAGCTCCTTTAGGCGTAGGGTTAGGTTGTGTACCTGAGACCTTTCTTGTTTCTTGAGAAAAGCTTGTACCGCTATATATTTTCCTCTCAGGACTGCCTTTGTTGTGTCCCACAGATTTTGAACCGTTATATTTTCATTATCATTTGTTTCCATGATTTTTTTCAATTCTTCTTTAATTTCCCGGTTGACCCATTCATTCTTTAGAAGGATGCTGTTTAGTCTCCATGTATTTGTGTTCTTTCCAAACTTCCTCTTGTGGTTGAGTTCTAGCTTCAGAGCATTGTGGTCTGAAAATATGCAGGGAATGATCCCAATCTTTTGATACCGGTTGAGTCCTGATTTAGGACCGAGAATGTGATCTATTCTGGAGAATGTTCCATGTGCACTAGAGAAGAATGTGTATTCTGTTGCTTTGGGATGAAATGTTCTGAATATATCTGTGATGTCCATCTCATCCAGTGTATCATTTAAGGCCTTTATTTCCCTGTTGATCTTTTGCTTGGATGATCTGTCCATTTCAGTGAGGGGAGTGTTAAAGTCCCCTACTATTATTGTATTATTGTTGATGTGTTTCTTTGATTTTGTTATTAATTGGTTTATATAGTTGGCTGCGCCCACGTTGGGGGCATAGATATTTAAAATTGTTAGATCTTCTTCTTGGACAGACCCTTTGAGTATGATATAGTGTCCTTCCTCATCTCTTATTATAGTCTTTGGCTTAAAATCTAATTGATCTGATATAGGGATTGCCACTCCTGCTTTTTTCTGATGTCCATTAGCATGGTAAATTCTTTTCCACCCCCTCACTTTAAGTCTGGAGGTGTCTTCGGGTTTAAAATGAGTTTCTTGGAGGCAACATATAGATGGGTTTTGTTTTTTTATCCATTCTGATACCCTGTGTCTTTTGATTGGGGCATTTAGCCCATTAACATTCAGGGTAACTATTGAGAGATATGATTTTAGTGCCATTGTATTGCCTGTAAGGTGACTGTTACTGTATATTGTCTCTGTTCCTTTCTGATCTACCACTTGTAGGCTCTCTCTTTGCTTAGAGGACCCCTTTCAGTATTTCCTGTAGAGCTGGTTTGGTGTTTGCAAATTCTTTCAGTTTTTGTTTGTCCTGGAAGCTTTTAATCTCTCCTTCTATTTTCAATGATAGCCTAGCTGGATATAGTATTCTTGGCTGCATGTTTTTCTCGTTTAGTGCTCTGAAAATGTCATGCCAGCTCTTTCTGGCCTGCCAGGTCTCTGTGGATAAGTCAGCTGCCAATCTAATACTTTTACCATTGTATGTTACAGACTTCTTTTCCCGGGCTGCTTTCAGGATTTTCTCTTTGTCACTAAAGCTTGTAAATTTTACTATTAGGTGACGGGGTGTGGGCCTATTCTTATTGATTTTGAGGGGCGTTCTCTGAACCTCCTGAATTTTGATGCTCGTTCCCTTTGCCATATTGGGGAAATTCTCCCCAATAATTCTCTCCAGTATACCTTCTGCTCCCCTCTCTCTTTCTTCTTCTTCTGGAATCCCAATTATTCTAATGTTGTTTCGTCTTATGGTGTCACTTATCTCTCGAATTCTCCCCTCATGGTCCAGTAGCTGTTTGTCCCTCTTTTGCTCAGCTTCTTTATTCTCTGTCATTTGGTCTTCTATATCGCTAATTCTTTCTTCTGCCTCATTTATCCTAGCAGTGAGAGCCTCCATTTTTGATTGAACTTCATTAATAGCTTTTTTGATTTCAACTTGGTTAGATTTTAGTTCTTTTATTTCTCCAGAAAGGGCTTTTATATCTCTGGAGAGGGTTTCTCTAATATCTTCCATGCCTTTTTCAAGCCCGGCTAGAACCTTGAGAATTGTCATTTTGAACTCTAGATCTGACATATTACCAATGTCTGTATTGATTAGGTCCCTAGCCTTTGGTACTGCCTCTTGTTCTTTTTTTTGTTGTGAATTTTTCCGCCTTGTCATTTTGTCCAGCTAAGAGTATATGAAGGAGCAAGTAAAATACTAAAAGGGTGGCAACAATCCCAGGAAAATATGCTTTAACCAAATCAGAAGAGATCCCAAATCATGAGGGGGGATTTCTCCCCCCTCACGATTTGGTGAGGGATCTCCTCTGATTGGGATCTCCTTTGATTGGGATCTCCCAATCTCTTCTGATTAGGATCTCCCGATCTCTTTGATTGGGATCTCTTCTGATTGGGATCTCTTCTGATTTGGGGATAAAAAGAGGTTCAAAAAGAAAGAAAGAAAAAAAGAATTAAAAAAAGAGATTGAATTAAAAATTCAATCAAGAATTAAGGAGAATTCTTAAAAAGAATTTAAGAATTTAAGAATTCTTAAAAAAGAATTAAGGAAAAAAAGATTGAAGAGATTAGGATCTCTTCTGATTTGGGGATAAAAAGAGGTTCAAAAAGAAAAAAAGAAAAAAAAGAATTAAAAAAAAAGAAAATGAATAAAGAAAAGTATAAAAAAGAAAAAAATATATATATTAGATAATGTAGTTAAAAAACGTTAAAAAAGAAAAGGGTAAAAGTTATAAAAAATTTTAGCAGAAGAAGAGAAAAAAAAATGAAAAAGAAAAAAATTAAATTAACTGCAAGACTAAAAAATCACAGGCAGAAAGGCATGAGTTCCGTGGTTTGTTTTCTCCTCCTCTGGAATTCTGCTGCTCTCTCCTTGGTATTGAAACTGCACTCCTTGGTAGGTGAACTTGGTCTTGCCTGGATTTCTTGTTGATCTTCTGGGGGAGGGGCCTGGTGTAGTGATTCTCAAGTGTCTTTGCCCCAGGCGGAATTACACCGCCCTTACCAGGGGCCAGGCTGAGTGATCTGCTCGGCTTTGCTTTCAGGAGCTTTTGTTCCCTGAGCGCTTTCCGTAGAGTTCCGGAGGACGGGAATACAAATGGCGGCCTCCTGGTCTCTGGCCCGGAGCAGCCGAGAGCCCAGGGCCCCGCTCCCCTATGCGCCCCCAGCGAACAGGTCCTAGTAACTCGCGTCTGCCTAACCTCCGGCCGCGCTCCGAGCTCACTGGGCTTGCGACCGGTTCAAGGCAACTCCGAGCTGCGAGCTTACTGTCGGCTCCATCTCTGCAGCTGGCCTTCCCGTTCCAATACCCGCAAGCTCTGCGACACTCAGACACCCCCGATCCTTCTGTGACCCCGCGGGACCTGAGGTCACGCCAACCCCGTGTGGGCTTCGCCCCGGTTTAGCCTCCGGAGCGATGTCCCTCAGCGGAACAGACTTTTAAAAGTCCTGATTTTGTGCTCCGTTGCTCCGCCGCCGCTTGCCGGGAGCCGGCCCCTCCCCCCGGGGTCTATCTTCCCGTCGCTTTGGATTCACTTCTCCGCCAGTCCTACCTTTCAGAAAGTGGTTGTTTTTCTGTTTCTAGAATTGCTGTTCTTCTTCTCTTCGATCTGCCGATGGATTTGCAGGTGTTTGCAATCTTTAGATAAGCTCTGTAGCTGATCTCCTGCTAGCTGAGGTAGTCTCAGCCTGTTACTTCTCCGCCATCTTGACTCCTCCCCCTCTGAAGGATAGTTTTGATGGATCTGTAATTCTCAGTTGATATGTTTTTTTTCAGCACTTTAAATATATCTCCCTGTTGTCTTCTGTCCTCAAATTTTCTTAGGAGAAATCAGCAAGTAATCTTGATAATCCCTCATACAGGACAAGTTGCTTCTCTTTTGCTGCTTTCAAGATTCTTCCTTTGTCTTTATTGTTTGATTATAATGTATTTGAATGTGTTTCTTTAGGTTTATACTACTTAGGGTTTTGTTGAGTGTATTAGCTTCTTAGGGCCATTGTAACAAGGTACCCTAAATTAGATAGCTTAAACAACAAAACTTTATGGTCTGACAGTGATGACTAGTCTAGAAGTCTAAAATCAAGATTTTGGCAGGATTCATTCCTTCTGAGATTAGAGGTAAAACATATTCCATGTGTGTCCTCTAGATTTTGGTGGTATATGGTATGCTGGCAGTCTTTACCATTTGTTGATGTCTGTTTCATCACCACAGTCTCTTCTGCTTTCCTCACCTGGCATTTTATCTACTTGTTTATCTCGTTTTTTTAATAAGGACACCAGTCCTATTGAATAAAGTCTTAGTCCTGCCCAAGACTTTCTTTTACCTTAATAACATCTGTAAACCCTAATTTCAAATAAGGTTATACTCTGAGATACTTTGTGGTTAGAACTCCAACATATGTTTTGGGAAGGACACAGTTTGCAAAGCAATCTACTCCTACTCTGTCAGAAATTCATGTACTGATGTAGTGAAAAGAAGGGCAATCTGTACGCCAGTGTTTATAGCAGCAATGGCCACGGTCGCCAAACTGTGGAAAGAACCAAGATGCCCTTCAACAGACGAATGGATAAGGAAGATGTGGTCCATATACACTATGGAGTATTATGCCTCCAACAGAAAGGATGATACCCAACTTTTGTAGCAACATGGATGGGACTGGAAGAGATTATGCTGAGTGAAATAAGTCAAGCAGAGAGAGTCAATTATCATATGGTTTCACTTATTTGTGGAGCATAACAAATAACATGGAGGACAAGGGGAGATGGAGAGGAGAAGGGAGTTGAGGGAAATTGGATGGGGAGATTAACCATGAGAGACTATGGACTCTGAAATA
This sequence comes from Neogale vison, assembly GCF_020171115.1. Lineage (NCBI taxonomy): Eukaryota > Metazoa > Chordata > Mammalia > Carnivora > Mustelidae > Neogale > Neogale vison. Next base: position 82,049,645 of record NC_058095.1, read on the forward strand.
CAATATGAGGGTTTTGAAGGGGCAGGGGATGGGAGGTTGGGGAACCAGGTGGTGGGTATTAGAGAGGGCACAGATTGCATGGAGCACTGGGTGAGGTACAAAAACAATGAATACTGTTACGCTGAAAAGAAATTTAAAAATTAAAAAAAATAAAGCAATAGCAGCCAAAACTTCCTCATATTTCAATAAGGATATGATCCACGAATCAAGAAATTCAATGAACTCCAAGAAAATATACACAAAGACACATCTAACTAAACTACTGCAAGTCAAAAAGAAAATCTTGAAAGCATCAACAAAAACCAAATTCATCATGTACAAATGAATCTGAAAAATATTAACTTCTTAGCAGAAATTAACATCCCAAAAGATAATATAAGACTGTATTCAACGGACTAAGAGAAAAAACTGTCATGTTTGAATTTTGTATATAACAAAATGTTCTTTCAAAATAAGAGATAAATTTAGACATTCACAGATAAAGGCAGAGGGAGCCCACTACCATAGACATGCCTTGTAATAAAAGGGTGCTAGATGATAATTCAAAGATGTACACAAATAAGTTCTTTAGTAATGATGTCTCTCATATCAACAGACATATTCATTATGCTAAATTCACTTGTACTTGAATTATGCTAAATTCACTGAAATTTAGAAAAAAAAAGAAATTCATGTACTTCCCACATTCAAAATATATCCACCCCATTCCAATCATTACAGTATCACTTCTGAGCCCATAATCTAATATATAAATATCATCAAATAAAAGTCTCACATCTCATAGTCTAATTCAAGTACAGGTTAAGACTTAGGTATCACTCAAGCTGGAGCAAAATTCTTCTCTATCTCTGAATATGTGAGACCAGACAAATCTAAAGCCTAGCAAATTCTATTAGATTCTTATGACTTGAAAATCTACTTCATTGGCTGGATGCTCCACCCTCCAGTCCTACTAGGGTGGTAGTTTTGCCCCCACCACCTCACTTACTGGAATTGAGGTGTTGTCCTCATGCTCTGGAACCCAGAAGGCTGAACCTCCTGGAACAGAGGATGAGACTGTCCTTCCTCTCAGGCCTGTGCCCTCTGGGCTCCTGGTGGCATTGGCAGACAAGACAGCCCCTGAATCACCTTTGGGGTCATTATTCCTTTTTCTTGAAAGGTAACACATGTTCAGGGCTGATAGCCTGGTCAACTCACTTGCTGCCTATAACATCACACAAATCCCAACAGCCTTTCTTCTTCCTGTCTCTGTCTCCTTAAGTTCAAGCTGGTAGTGTTTCTACTGAATTGACTGATTGGATCCACAAGTCACTTGCCCGTGATCTCTTCAGCAGTGTCTAGCCACATCTTTGGTGTCCTCTCTTAAGTATACATTCTCATTGTTTACAATATGGATAGACTGAGAATTTTTTAAATATTTCAAGTTCTGATTTCTTTATGTTTAGCAATTCTTTCTTTATGTCTCTTCTCATGTTTTTTCATAAACAACAAGGAGAAACCAAACTGCACATTCAACATTTTGCTTCAGATAATCTTTCTGCTCCTTTTTCCTTCTGGAATTCCCATAATGTATATATTAATATGTATAATGGTGCCCTTGGCCTCTGTTCAAGTCCCTTAGCCTTTCTTCCCTTTACACTTTCCTTTCTTATGCTTGTTTCAGATATGCTGATCCTTTCTTATGATCCTTTCTTATGCTTGTTTCAGATATGCTGTTGAATCCCTCTGGTGTATTTTTCACTTCAGTTATTATACTTTTCAGCTCCAGAATTTGTTTGATTCCTTTTTATAATTTCTCTTTGTTGGTATTTTCATCTTGGTTCTTTATTATTTTCCTGGTTTCCTCTAGTTCTTTATCCATGTGTTCCTTTCTTCTTTGAACATATTTAAGACAGTTGTTCTGAAGTTTTTTAGTATGTCCTTTAGCTGGGCTTCTTTGAGGGTGGTTTCTGTTTTGTTCCCATGAATGAGCCATGTTATCTTTTTTCTTTGCATTTCTTCTGATTTTTTGTGGAAAATTGGACATTTGACTATTAGAATGTGGTAACTCTGAAAATAAAATTCCCCACCTCCCTGGGATTTGCTGGATTTTCTTATTGTTGAAGACTACAGTGGTTGGTTAGTTTTGAGACTATTTCAAACTATTTTTTCAAAGACTATTCCTTTGGGTTTTTTTAAAAAATTTATTTATTTATTTTTTAAAAATTATTATTTATTTATTTATTTTCAGAAAAACAGAAGACTATTCCTTGCATGTGATCACTGAAGTCTCCATTCCTTTAGCTTGTGACAGAGATTTATTTGAATGCCAGAAGCTTGATTGGGCGTTTGCTTGGTTGCTATAAACCTTTGACTTTTTCATAGTTCTGACAAAGTTCATAAGACTTTTCTCCCCTCCCCCCCTTTTTCCCCCATTGTTTCTATGGGGGAACCAGAGCTTAGAGCATCTTAGTCTATGATTTTGCTGATGTCACTCCTCTGCAATTTTTTTTTATTTCGCTTTTTTTTCCAATTTATTTATTTTCAGAAAAACATTATTCATTATTTTTTCACCACACCCAGTGCTCCATGCAAGCCGTGCCCTCTATAATACCCACTACCTGGTACCCCAACCTCCCACCCCCCCGCCACTTCAAACCCCTCAGATTGTTTTTCAGAGTCGATAGTCTCTCATGGTTCACCCCCCCTTCCAATTTACCCAAATTCCCTTCTCCTCTCTAACGCCCTGCAATTTTTCACTGTTCACTTTGGATTGAAGAATATGAATAAAACCTACTTAGAAATAAAAGTTTAAAAAATTGAAGGTTTTTGAATTAATTTAAATGAAATAAGAAAAGACAGATTCACAAAATTTCCATTTGCATTATAATATTTAGAAAAGAGGAAATCTTCATTTTTTGCTATTTGGTATAGATTTTAAAATATTTTTTAACCTTAAGAATTGGTATTTGGAGAGATAACAGACATTTATCCTTGGTGTTTTGAGATGATTTTTTTTTTAGTGGGGGAACTATGTTTTAGATATTATAGGAACTTTAAGAACTTAAATAACGAAGTAACCTTATTAATAAGAGAAATCTCTAGTTTACTCAAGGTAGTCATTTTATAAACCCTACTGAAATTACTGATTTAAAGAATGATCAATTCACTTTAAAATCATGAGATAGAAGGTTGATGGGAAACAACATTCATATAATGCCAAAGTATTATTAAATGAATTACATAACTGTACAATAGAGGGATCAGAATCATCACCCTACTCTGTAGGTGAACCTTAGCATGTTATTACTGAGTCAGTAATGTTATATCTTTTGGTATATTGCAACCTACATATATTTAAGATGTATTCTGGCCAAAAAAGGCTTGAATCCACCAAACCTATAGATAGAACTTCTGGCTTTGGGGAAATTTCAGGAGACAGACCTCACTTAATGGAGGAACAAGCTAAATAATAGTATGAGGATGTAACCACATAAATCCAGAAGATGGAGCATTCTACAGAAAAATAGCAGGCTTTCTTCAGCAAGATCTACTCATTAAAAGAAAAAAAAAGGACTATACTAGATTCTAAAATATTTATTGAGATAACTAAATATAATCTGTAGTCTTGAATTTGATACTGGTTTGGGTCATTTAAGGATATCTAAACATGGCCAAAAAGTACTAATGGGAATACTTAAACAGAAAAGTGAGAATTGACAGAAAATGCAAATTATCACACTGAAATCAAATTGCATGTAAGATATCTTCTCGCTTTTGTTTTAAAAAATATGGAAGGTTTGTGTGTGTATAAGAAAGGATTCTGGAACAACAAATGTTGGCAAAGATGTAGAGGAAGGGGAACCCTCTTACACTGTTGGTGGGAATGCAAGCTGGTGCAGCCACTCTGGAAAACAGTATGGAGGTTCCTCAAGAAGTTGAAAATAGAGCTACCCTATGACCCAGCAATTGCCCTACTGGGTGTTTACTCCAATTTACTTATAGCTATAGTGAAAAGAAGGGGCACATGCACCCCAATGTTCATAGCAGCAATCCACAGTAGCCAAACTGTAGAAGGAGATGAGGTATTCTTCAACAGATGAATAGATAAAGATGATGTGGCTCATGTATATATATATATGTATATATATATACATAATAGTATATATACACAATAGTATATATATACTATTGTGTGTATAGTATATAATGTATATATAGTATATAATGTATATATATAATGTATATATATATTATAGTATATAATGTATATATATAATGTATAGTATATAATGTATATATATATACATAATAGTATATACACACAATAGTATATATACTATTGTGTGTATAGTATATAATGTATATATATACATATATATACATAATATATACTATGTATATATATAATGGACTATTACTCAGCCTTTAGAAAGGATGAATACCTACCATTTGCATCAACATGGATGGAAGTGGGGGATACTGTGCTAAGTGAAATAAGTCAAGCGGAGAAAGACCATTATCATATGATTTCACTCGTGACATATAAGAAATAGCATATACGTTATATATATAAGAGGATCATGGGGAGGGGAGGGAAAACGGAGTGGGAAGAAATCAGGGAGACAAACTGAGAGACTCTTAACTATAGGATACAAACTGAGGGATGTGAAAAGGTAGGAGGGTAGCGAGGTGGGATAACTGGGTAATGGACATTAAGGCAGGCGTGTGATGGGATGAGCACTAATGATATACTATATGTTGGCTAATGGAATTTAAATTTTTAAAAAAGGATCTAGAAGGATATACCCTTAAGATATCTGAAGAAATGTGATTTTTAAAAAAGTTTTGTTATGTCCATATTTGCTAATTTTATATATTGCTTCTGTAATAAAATATTACAAATATAAATTACATAATGATTGATTTGTCTGATCCCAATAATTTTATAAGCAGTACTTATAATACATGCTACATTTAAATTTTGTTTCTTTGAAACTATAGTGTTTTAATCCTTTCATTTCTTAGATAGAGAGCCTGGATTTTTTATTTTTACTAAAAACAATTGAGGAATTTTATAAAAGTGAAGATGGAGAAAATCTGGAAATCCTCTGTCCAGTTCAAGGTCAAGCCTGTGTGGCTAAATTTGAAGATGGAGTTTGGTACCGAGCAAAAGTTACTGGTAGGAAATTGCACACTATTTCTACAGGGAAATGTTATGCTTAAAAACTGAAACCGTTTGAGTTGGTACAAATTAAATCATAGAAGTGATATTATTTGATCTTACCCATTTTGCTCAGTTATCTTTAAAAAGCTAGTGGTACCTCTGGAGCTAATAATACATTATATGTTAATTTTTTAAAAAAGAAATAAAATAAAATGGGAAAAAAAACTACTGGTAGTGTTGGGAGGTGACTCTCTAAGTCCTTAGATTTTTATTTGACTAGCCCTTAACCTGTTTTTTTGTTGTTGTTTCCTAATGTCTGCCTTATTAAAAAAGTTAAATGGTGCTAAACAACTTAGACTGTACTTCTCAAAGGCAGATATTTTAGGGTTGCTTGGCTGGCTCAGTTGGAAGAGCATGGAACTCTTAATCTCATGTGGGATATAGAGATTACTTTAAAAATACTTTATTCTTTCAACTGTTTCTTTTGGTATTTATTTGTGATATTACTTCTAAATATGTAATACTTTGTTGATATTTTACTCTCAGAAAGTGTCTATTCTTATTAAGGCAGGTGGCAGTTTTAGATTTATTTTAGCTCTTTTATCCCCTCCCCACCCCATCACCATATTTTATCACAATTTTAGTTAATCTATATTCTGCATAAATATTTTCACTAAGTCATAAAAATAATTTATTTCTATTTCAATCTAATGCATCAATTTTTCACTTTATTTTCTTAAAATTTATGGCTACATTTTCCTAATTATTAAAAACAATTTTCCACATGTTTGACTTTGCAGGTAATGTTAGTTGGTTTTTGGTTTTTGTTTTTTCTAGTGGTGAAAACATCTTTCTTTTTTTTGAAGATTTTATTTATCTGACAGAGCGAGATCACAAGTAGACAGAGAGGCAGGCAGAGAGAGAGGAGGGAAGCCGGCTTCCTACTGAGCAGAGAGGCTGATGTGGGGCTGGATCCCAGGACTCTGAGGCAGAGGCTTAACCCACTGAGCCACCCAGGCGCCCCATGAAAATATCTTTCTATCATCTCCAGTTGGACTGCTAGTCCTCTAAGCTTATTACACTTTTGTTATTCAGAGAATTTATTTCATTTTGCAATATACTTTTTTTTCTCCCTGTATTGGATCCCTTGTTTTACGGATCCCATGTTTACTTCTTCAGTTTATTCCCATTTTTTGGGAGCATCATCTAATTGTTTCCTCAGAATAAATGGAAGTAAGTTTTGGGACCTCTCAGGGATGCTTGGGTGGCTTAGTGGATTAGGCAGCTGCCTTATGCTAAGGTCGTGATCCTCAGGGTCCTGGGATCCAGTTACACACTGGATCCAACTTCTCCCTCTCCCTCTGCCTCCGCCTCCCGCTCCCCTTACTTCTGCGCTCTCGCTCTCTCTCTCTCTCTCTCAAAAAATAAATAAAATCTTTAAAAAAAATTTTTTGAGGCCTTTCATGTCGCCTGACTCTCTCTCATACTGATTCATAATTTGGGTAAAAAAAAAATGTTCTTTAAATTTTTTTCTCCTGTGTTCTTTTTATCTCTTGTCTTTATTTTTTTTAATTTTTTAATTTTTTATAAACATATATTTTTATCCCCAGGGGTACAGGTCTGTGAATCGCCAAGTTTACATCTCTTGTCTTTAAATTTTATCTCCTGTTTGTTTTGTCTAAAACTATATCTCCATTCAGAGACTTGAGGAATAATAAGAATCCAATAGCACTAGTCAGTTAAGAATATCCTTCTAGCATGAGAATTCCAGAAGTGTGGAGGGATACCCTCATCTTATTATTATACTTATAATAACATGTGTCTTCTCAATTACTCCAGATACCAGTTACCATAGGGCCTAAGTTGTTTGAAGTGTCCTCTTGAATACCAGTGTTGTTCCATATGCTTCCATTTCTGCTAAGGAGCAGAGAATGCCTGTATTTTTTCCATTTTTGAAATTATGTATATGGTACTACTCTTTAAATTTGAAAATGGTGGCAACCAGTTTAGTAGAATTATACATAGGTATGATAAGAGAGGCTAAAGTCAGCCATATATTTTGAGTGTTTTCAAAAAGGTCATTGTGATAGTTTTCATTCAGACTTCTGTATGTTTGAACATTTTAGGGGATTCATTGGTATTCTGTAAAATATAGAGACTAGATTGACATGGAGGTCTGTCTTCGCTTATTGTTCACAATATTCCCCGAAATAATTTTTTTTAAATTTCAGTTAGGTATCATCATTTAATAATCAAACTAAAGATTCATATTTTTGCTTTAGTCACCTGTGTTGACTAACAGTAAACATTTATTAAGTTCATGCTTACTATGGTGCTTTGCAAATTATTTTAAATAGGTGAATCCTCAAAAAAAAATAAATCTTACAAGATTGGATTCTACTGGTATGCCCATTTTACGAATGAGATAGTGAGGCTTGGAGAGAAAAAGGAACTTGATCGGACTAATATTTTAGAAAGAGTGATTAGCTTGACAGACAGAGATCACAAGTAGGCAGAGAGGCAGGCAGAGAGAGAGGAGGAAGCACGCTCCCTGCTGAGCAGAGAGTCCTGATGTGGGGCTCCATCCCAAGACCCTGAGATCATGACCTGAGCAGAAAGCAGAGGCTTAACCCTCCAAGCCACCCAGGCGCCCCTAATCTAGTCAGTCTTAATGCCTAGGGGTTTTTTTGTTGTTGTTGTTTTTTAATTTTTTATTTTTTATAAACATATAATATATTTTTATCCCCCCAGGGTACAAGTATGTGAATCGCCAGGTTTACACACTTCACAGCACTCACCATAGCACATACCCTCCCCAATGTCCATAACCCCACAGCCCTTCTCCCAGCCCTCCTTCCTCCAGCAACCTCAGTTTGTTTTGTGAGATTAAGAGTCACTTATGGTTTGTCTCCCTCCCAATCCCATCTTGTTTCATTTATTCTTCTCCTACCTCCTTAACCCCCCATGTTGCATCTCCACTTCCTCATATCAAGATCATATGATAGTGGTCTTTCTCTGCTTGACTTAATGCCTAGTTTTAACTTTTAGGCCACAACACCTAGCATTTGATAGCTGTGTTGTTATCCTGGTTTTGATTGTCCTCTGGATATCTTAAAATTGTTAATTTCTCAAGTCTGAACGACTGCATTATGGTTGATTCTTTTTTTAGGTCCACATATTAGAAATTTTTTTATATTTAAAAAAGTATTAGGTTTATATGTTGATCATAAAAGTATTCTAATGTAATTGACTGTCCCGTCTAAATTTTGCTAGATAATTCTCTGTTTTCTTTCCAAGTTTATGATTTCTAATTTAATAACTTTTGAAGGATTGCCTGGACATCGTGAAGTTGAAGTTAAATATGTGGACTTTGGCAATACTGCAAAAATAACACTTAAAGAAATGCGTAAAATAAAAGATGAGTTTCTAAATCCCCCAGAGAAGGTAATCTACTTATTATGAGTCATAGGGTCAGAATATTAACACAATTGTGACAGTATTTTTAGAAATAGAAATGCTCTGTTAACTAACATTTTTGTCTATAAATAATTTGATACATGGAATATAGAAAAGAGTTTCTGTCATTACTGTAATTACCTATATAGCAGCCATAAGTTGTTAAGATGTATGTATATCGTAGCAAATAAGCATTAATTGTAAATGTATATCTGTTTGTATGTTTGTGTCTTCATAAGTTTTTACTGTTCTCCAGATCTCAAATGTTATTTTGAAAACCTGTATAATGTGGTAGGAAGGTGATAGATTTTGTGCGAAAATCTCATCATAGAAGTATTTTTACTGCAATTCCATTTATGTTTAAGTATATATAACATGTCCAAGAGAAAGAGAAGTCTGGAAAAATAAGTAAAAATTATCTTTCTCTTGGAATCTTATGCCTCAGAGATAAAGAAGGTTAATGGGGCTTATTTTCTAACTCACTTTACACTTAGGCATTTGAATTATTGTTAAACAATATTTTTCATTTTAAAAATGGGTAAACTAGGAAAAACTTGAAAATATAAATAAAAAGGACTCATTCAGAACTATTCAATGTTTTTATAAATACAATTCTAATTCTAAGATGTGTCTTCTATTTAACAATTATAGGATTAGAAAAATAGTCCTGTAACCTGCTTTTCTCATTTAACAGTATATAATGAGTATCTGTAATTTTTTCAGTAGATGCTTGTTATATTGGTGTCTGAATGTGCAATAATTCTACCAAATGATCTGTTGACTCCAGTTATTGCCATTTATAAAATATTTTATAGATACCTTTTGCACATTTATTTTCAGATTATATATCAGAGTTTTTTGTACACATATAAAACTTTAATTCTAAAATAACTAGAAATTTCACCTTTTCTTAATTGTGCAATTTTGTTTGACACAGGCAATTAAATGTAAGCTGGCCTATATTGAACCATGTGTAAAGACAATGCAGTGGTCCAAAAAAGCTAAGGAAAAATTTGAAGAAAAAACTCAAGATAAATTTATGACATGTTCAGTCATCAGTAAGCTATTCCACTTTTATTTGTTGCTATGTAATTGTATATAATTTTAAATAAGGATAACATAATACATTTGCTTGATATAAGCTAAATTCAGTGTGTCATTAATGAGACTAGTAAGAGAGAACATTTATTGAGAATTGGGTATAGTGGATATAGTTGCAGGCTGTAGAGTATAAAATCAGTACAAGGCAAAAATTGCCATTAAAGATCAAGTTATGCTAGGGGTGCCTGGATGGCTCACTTGGTGGAGTGTGGGACTCTTGATCTTTGAGTTGTAGGTTCAAGCCCCACATTGGGTGTAGAGATTACTTAAAAATAAAATCTTAAAAAAAAAAATCAGTCATCCTAGATATGGCCTCTTGAACGCCCTAAAGCCAGGAATTAGCTTCTCTTATTTCGTTTACATTTCTGCAGTGGTTCTTTCCTCATTTTGGCATGATGAATGTTAAAGTTTAATGTGCAGGAAAGTGAGAGGAGGTGGGACACAATTGTTAAATAGTTTTCATATTTTTTTTCATTTTACTTAAGTGAATTCAACTGTAGCATCTCCCCATATTTTAAAAAAAGTCATTTCTTTTTTGGACTAGTTTGGGCCTAAGATACAGTCTGACCACTAGCTCACAATTTCGTAACCCAGCACGTTCTGAAAATGAAAAGTTGACTAGCAAAACCTGATATGAAATGGCATGAAGATATATATAGTCTTTATCTCCTTTATAGTGAATATTCATATATTCCATTTCAGGATAGTAATGTATGTTTGTAGGCTGCTGCCTTGGAATCTTGCTGGGGGTATTATAAAATAGGCAGTATATATTTTATGTAGCTTTTCTCAATTTGAAGTTCTGAAACCTGTCTGACCCCAAGGGGTTTGGATGCAGGGGTTGGGGGGTGGTGGAAGTCTGTTATTTTTCTGGCTTAGTTGGTCTTAATAAGTGCTAGTGCAGGACACACGAGATTACTCTATTCACTTTTGTCATACTACCATTAAATGAACCCAATCACCAGAAGAGGGTTAGCCTCTGTTACAATAAGGAGACTAAAGCTTAGCGATCAGCAGTTCAAAGTTACATAACTGGGAACTGATGATATATCAGTGATAATTTATCCACATTGTTGATAGGAGAAATTGTTCTGAAGAAATGGTTTGTTTAAAGAAGAATGTGGTTACAGATATTGCATCCTTAGTCAATAACATTTTTATATCTGGCTTCTCTGATGCGAGCAGTAAATTAAGGGCTTCTTAGTCCTTGAGTAATTTCCACTGATTTTTGATTCCTTCTTTTTCTTACTCATTTAATTACTTGTTATACCAATAACATCCAAACACTAGTCATAACATAGTTATTATGCTAAATAATTTATTTGAACAGGGCCTTCTGGCACTCCTTAAATCTAAAATATCTTACCCCATTAACCTGCACTATGATGAGATTGACAGTTAAAGACATTAATAATAGATGATAAAGGGAGCATTGTTACCTTATAAAGCAAGGGATATTTAAATTTTTAAAAAAGATTTTATTTATTTATTTATTTGACAGAGAGAGAAAGAGCACACAAGCAGGGGGAGCAGCAGGCAGAGGGAGAAGGAGAAGCAGGCTCCCTGCAGAGCAGGGGGAGCCTGATGTAGGACTCAAACCCAGGACCCTGGGATCATGACCTGAGCCGAAGGCAGCTATTCAACCAACTGAGCCACCCAGGTGCCCTGGGATATTTAAATTTTAATTAGCAGAGCAGGGAAGTTGGTAAAGGTACAAAACATATGGAAAGTTGGCCCTGTTGCAATAAAGAACTCTATGTATGGGAAATATGAAGACAAAGAACTAATGGGACTACAAGACATGGAAAGTAAGAAGATGAAAATTAATTGAGGCTCGGCATTGCTTAGCCTTTTATTTTAGATGATATATCAGATCTTTTGAAAAGTAGTCAGGAATCATTTTTAGGCTCTTGAGAAAGGTTACCTAATATGTATTTTTATGACTAGATAATAAAGTATATTGTGGTAACACTTTGTGTTATTTGGAATCATCTTTTTTTTTTTTTTCAATCATCATTCTGACCGGCAGCTACCAGCTGCTGTTGTGTAGAAGGTGTAAGCATAACCTGTATTGAAGTGTGTATTCAGTGTATACTTCAGTACATTGAAGTATGTGTTTCCTAAAGAAATTACTCTATTGTTTATTCAAATACATATTAGGCAGACTCTCTGTGCTATGTACCATAAGTAAGTAAACAGGCATACAAGATGTAAACTTTATCCATAGTTAAACTCCCAGTTTAGTTTAAGAAATAGATCTAAATAGATCTACATGTTTACGTAACCATTATGTATTCTAAAAGAAATTAAATATTAGATTGTCCTAAAAATATGGGAAAAAATCCAGATTTCAGTCTCTAATTGAGGATTCTAGATTTTTTTTTCTCATTGTAAACTTTGTGCCATTCTTTTATTTTTTTCCAATTTATTTATTTTCAGAAAAACAGTATTCATTATTTTTTCACCACACCCAGTGCTCCATGCAAGCCGTGCCCTCTATAATACCCACCACCTAGTACCCCAACCTCCCACCCCCCCCGCCACTTCAAACCCCTCAGATTGTTTTTCAGAGTCCATAGTCTCTCATGGTTCACCTCCCCTTCCAATTTACCCAAAAGCACATACCCTCCCCAATGTCCATAACCCTACCCCCCTTCTCCCAACCCCCCTCCCCCCAGCAACCCACAGTTTGTTTCGTGAGATTAAGAGTCACTTATGGTTTGTCTCCCTCCCTATCCCATCTTGTTTCATGGATTCTTCTCCTACCCACTTAAGCCCCCATGTTGCATCACCACTCCCTCATATCAGGGAGATCATATGATAGTTGTCTTTCTCCGCTTGACTTATTTCGCTAAGCATGATACGCTCTAGTTCCATCCATGTTGTCGCAAATGGCAAGATTTCGTTTCTTTTGATGGCTGCATAGTATTCCATTGTGTATATATACCACATCTTCTTGATCCATTCATCTGTTGATGGACATCTAGGTTCTTTCCATAGTTTGGCTATTGTGGACATTGCTGCTATAAACATTCAGGTGCACGTGCCCCTTTGGATCACTACGTTTGTATCTTTAGGGTAAATTCCCAGTAGTGCAATTGCTGGGTCATAGGGCAGTTCTATTTTCAACATTTTGAGGAACCTCCATGCTGTTTTCCAGAGTGGTTGCACCATCTTGCATTCCCACCAACAGTGTAGGAGGGTTCCCCTTTCTCCGCATCCTCGCCAGCATCTGTCATTTCCTGACTTGTTGATTTTAGCCATTCTGACTGGTGTGAGGTGGTATCTCATTGTGGTTTTGATTTGTATTTCCCTGATGCCGAGTGATATGGAGCACTTTTTCATGTGTCTGTTGGCCATCTGGATGTCTTCTTTGCAGAAACGTCTGTTCATGTCCTCTGCCCATTTCTTGATTATTTGTTCTTTGGGTGTTGAGTTTGTTAAGTTCTTTATAGATTTTGGACACTAGTCCTTTATCTGAGATGTTGTTTGCAAATATCTTCTCCCATTCTGTCAGTTGTCTTTTGATTTTGTTAACTGTTTCCTTTGCTGTGCAAAAGCTTTTGATCTTGATGAAATCCCAATAGTTCATTTTTGTCTTTGCTTCCCTTGCCTTTGGCGATGTTCCTAGGAAGATGTTGCTGTGGCTGAGGTCGAAGAGGTTGCTGCCTGTGTTCTCCTCAAGGATTTTGATGGATTCCTTTCTCACATTGAGGTCCTTCATCCATTTTGAGTCTATTTTTGTGTGTGGTGTAAGGAAATGGTCCAATTTCATTTTTCTGCACGTGGCTGTCCAATTTTCCCAACACCATTTATTAAAGAGGCTGTCTTTTTTCCATTGGACATTCTTTCCTGCTTTGTCAAAGATTAGTTGACCATAGACTTGAGGGTCTATTTCTGGGCTCTCTATTCTCTTCCATTGATCTATGTGTCTGTTTTTGTGCCAATACCATGCTGTCTTGATGATGACAGCTTTGTAATAGAGCTTGAATTCCGGAATTGTGATGCCACCAACTTTGGCTTTCTTTTTCAATATCGCTTTGGCTATTCGAGGTCTTTTCTGGTTCCATATAAATTTTAAAATTATTTGTTCCATTTCTTTGAAAAAGATGGATGGTACTTTGATAGGAATTGCATTAAATGTGTAGATTGCTTTAGGTAGCATAGACATTTTCACAATATTTATTCTTCCAATCCAGGAGCATGGAACATTTTTCCATTTCTTTGTGTCTTCCTCAATTTCTTTCATGAGTACTTTATAGTTTTCTGAGTATCTTATGGTTTTGGGTGCAATTGTAAATGGGATTGACTCCTTAATTTCTCTTTCTTCTGTCTTGTTGTTGGTGTAGAGAAATGCAACTGATTGATCTTATATCCTGACACTTTACTGAATTCTTGTACAAGTTCTAGCAGTTTTGGAGTGGAGTCTTTTGGGTTTTCCACATAGAGTATCATATCATCTGCGAAGAGTGATAATTTGACTTCTTCTTTGCCGATTTGGATGCCTTTAATTTCCTTTTGTTGTCTGATTGCTGAGGCTAGGACTTCTAGTACTATGTTGAATAGCAGTGGTGATAATGGACATCCCTGCTGTGTTCCTGACCTTAGTGGAAAAGCTTTCAGTTTTTCTCCATTGAGAATGATATTTGCGGTGGGTTTTTCATAGATGGCTTTGATGATATTGAGGTATGTGCCCTCTATCCCTACACTTTGAAGAGTTTTGATCAGGAAGGGATGCTGTACTTTGTCAAATGCTTTTTCAGCATCTATTGAGAGTATCATATGGTTCTTGTTCTTTCTTTTAATGTTGTGTTGTGTCACATTGACTGATTTGCGGATGTTGAACCAACCTTGCAGCCCTGGAATAAATCCCACTTGGTCGTTGTGAATAATCCTTTTAATATACTGTTGAATCCTATTGGCTAGTATTTTGATGAGAATTTTCACATCTGTGTTCATCAAGGATATTGGTCTATAGCTCTCTTTTTTGATGGAATCCTTGTCTGGTTTTGGGATCATGGTGATGCTGGCCTCATAAAAAGAGTTTGGAAGTTTTCCTTCCATTTCTACTCTTTGGAACAGTTTCAGGAGAATAGGAATTAGTTCTTCTTTAAATGTTTGGTAGAATTCCCCCTGGAAGCCGTCTGGCCCTGGGCTTTTGTTTGTTTGGAGATTTTTAATGACTGTTTCAATCTCCTTACTGGTTATGGGTCTGTTCAGGCTTTCTATTTCTTCCTGCTTCAATTTCGGTAGTTTATATGTTTCTAGGAATGCATCCATTTCTTCCAGATTGTCAAATTTGTTGGCGTAGAGTTGCTCATAGTATGTTCTTATAATAGTTTGTATTTCTTTGGTGTTAGTTGTGATCTCTCCTCTTTCATTCATGATTTTATTTATTTGGGTCCTTTCTCTTTTCTTTTTGATAAGTCTGGCCAAGGGTTTATCAATTTTATTAATTCTTTCAAAGAACCAGCTCCTAGTTTGGTTGATTTGTTCTATTGTTTTTTTGGTTTCTATTTCATTGATTTCTGCTCTGATCTTTATGATTTCTCTTCTCCTGCTGGGCCTAGGGTTTCTTTCTTGTTCTTTCTCCAGCTCCTTTAGGTGTAGGGTTAGGTTGTGTACCTGAGACCTTTCTTGTTTCTTGAGAAAAGCTTGTACCGCTATATATTTTCCTCTCAGGACTGCCTTTGTTGTGTCCCACAGATTTTGAACCGTTGTATTTTCATTATCATTTGTTTCCATGATTTTTTTCAATTCTTCTTTAATTTCCCGGTTGACCCATTCATTCTCTAGAAGGATGCTGTTTAGTCTCCATGTATTTGGATTCTTTCCAAACTTCCTCTTGTGGTTGAGTTCTAGCTTCAGAGCATTGTGGTCTGAAAATATGCATGGAAATTCCCCCTCACGATTGGATGAGAGATCTCCTCTGATTGGGATCACTTCTGATTGGGATCTCCCAGTCTCTTCTGATTGGGATCTCTTCTGATTTGGGGATAAAAAGAGGTTCAAAAAGAAAGAAAGAAAAAAAAGAATTAAAAAAAGAGATTGAATTAAAAATTCAATCAAGAATTTAAAAAAGAATTAAAAAAAGAGATTGAAGAGATTGGGATCTCTTCTGATTTGGGGATAAAAAGAGGTTCAAAAATAAAGAAATAAAAAAAAGAATTAAAAAAAGAAAACTAATAAAGAAAAGTATAAAAATGAAAATATATATATATATATTAGATAAACTAGTTAAAAAACGTTAAAAAAAGAAAAGGGTAAAAGTTAAAATAAATTTTAGCAGAAGAAGAGAAAAAAAATGATAAAGAAAAAAATTAAATTAACTGCAAGACTAAAAAATCACAGGGAGAAAGCCATGAGTTCCGTGGTTTGTTTTCTCCTCCTCTGGAATTCTGCTGCTCTCCTTGGTATTGAAACTGCACTCCTTGGGAGGTGAACTTGGTCTTGCCTGGATTTCTTGTTGATCTTCTGGGGGAGGGGCCTGTTGTAGTGATTCTCAAGTGTCTTTGCCCCAGGCGGAATTGCACCACCCTTACCAGGGGCCGGGCTGAGTGATCTGCTCGGCTTTGCTTTCAGGAGCTTTTGTTCCCTGAGCGCTTTCCGTAGAGTTCCGGAGGACGGGAATACAAATGGCGGCCTCCTGGTCTCCGGCCCGGAGGAGCCAAGAGCCCGGGGCCCCGCTCCCCAGTGCACCCTCAGCGAACAGCTCCTAGTAACTCCCGTCTGCCTAACCTCCGGCCGCGCTCCGAGCTCACCGAGCCTGCGACCGGTTCAAGGCAACACCGAGCTGTGAGCTTACTGTCGGCTCTGTCTCTGTAGCTGGCTTTCCCGTTCCAATATCTGCAAGCTCTGCGACACTCAGACACCACCACCCCCCCCCATCCTTCTGTGACCCTGTGAGACCTGAGGCCACGCCGACCCCGCGTGGGCTTCGCCCCGGTTTAGCCTCTGGAGCTATGTCCCTCAGCGGAACAGACTTTTAAAAGCCCTGATTTTGTGCTCCGTTGCTCCGCCGCTTGCCAGGAGCCGGCCCCTCCCCCCGGGGTCTATCTTCCCGTCGCTTTGGATTCACTTCTCCGCCAGTCCTACCTTTCAGAAAGTGGTTGTTTTTCTGTTTCTAGAATTGCTGTTCTTCTTCTCTTCGATCTGTCGATGGATTTGCAGGTGTTTGCAATCTTTAGATAAGCTCTCTAGCTGATCTCCTGCTAGCTGAAGTAGTCTCAGCCTGCTACTTCTCCGCCATCTTGACTCTCCTGTGCCATTCTTTTAAAAGCTGTAAACCTTTACAGACAATCTCTAGCCTGAATTTCATTCTTTTGTACTCTGGAACTTGGGCAAACACAGTAAAACAGTTTAAAAACACATCAGAACATTTCTTCAATGAATATATATCAATTTATATTTTTCTGAATTTAAAAGCTTTAAACTGCTTTTGATCTGTTATAGAACAGTACACAATCTAAAATGAAAATTTTATTAATTTGCATATGCTGCAGATAACATGGACGATTGTTTTGTTGGCAAAATGCTGCTTATCCCCCTGTAGAGACACTTTGGTATTATTCAGCAAAAAACCCACATGTATGCAAAATGTAATTGTTTATAGCTTTTAAAAAATTGCTTCATTTAGTATGTTTTGCAACATACTTATTTCTTTCCCCAAACTCATCTTAATGTTTTACAGAAATTCTGGAAGATAATGTGCTCTTGGTTGAGCTTTTCGATTCTCTTGGTGCTCCTGGAATGACTCCTACTAGTATAAATGACCAGCTAGTCAAAGAGGGCCTAGCATCTTACGAAGTAGGGTAAGTAGACCTGTAAATGTTTGTTAGTTTGTACATAACATTTTATTCACAAGAAGGAAAACTGGCATACCTTTCCCTGTAGGATATCTGCTTAGGCTGTAGCTTTGGGAGGTTCCCCCATTCTTGAAAAATAGTAGGAAAAATAACTGGAGTCATTAGCCTAATGGGGAGTAGCGTGGCTTTCCCCTAAGGGACTCTGAAACCAAGAGAATGGCTTATAGGGATTGAAGATACTTCTAAGAAAAGGAAAATGCATCTTATTTCTAGGTGGAACATCTGCTTTGGCAGCCATTTGTGGCTATTTGAAAAGATAATTAGGAAGAGAAATGGCAGGATAGGGTAGTTAGTGGTAGAGTTAGCCCACATTCCCACTTGGAGAAATGTACATTCCTCCTAGGTTCAAGGGGATACTTTGAACAAGATCCAGATTTGAGCCATTGTGCCTAGTACAGACCAGTGGTTGAGCAGCCCTGAAGCAAAAGGACAGGGGTTAGTGAGGAGGGGTGTAGGGTTAGGAGTTAGAAGGGTTAGGAGTCAAGACAAAGCAATTAATTCACAATACAGACTTGTGCAGTAGGGTGGCCCCTGAAAGGTCTTCTGAAGAATTCCCACATATCACTCTCAAGAAAGCAAATATTTGATAACACCCACACATAATGTCTGTTGGGGTAAGCCAGAGAAGCAGAAACCTGCAGTAATGTGCTCAGTATGTAGTCTTGCCTTCCTTCCCTGCCCTAACACTGGGGGATTAGAAGCTGGAGTGGGCCTGCCCTTTTTCCAGTGTAAGCCCTAACTAAGGGGAGAGAAAGGAATGAGAGGAAGTTTTTAAATGTATTGGACTGGGCAGCATCTGGGTGGCTCCGTTGGTTAAGCGTATGACTTGATTTCAGCTGTTTGTGATCTCCGGATTGTGAGATAGAGCCCCACTTGGGCTCTGTGATGGGCATGGAGCCTGCTTAAGATACTCTCTCCTACTTCCCCCACCCTGCCCTCTCTCACTTCCTCTCAAAAAATATTATTATTTCTCTTTTATAAAAAAAGTTAGGGTTATTGAGGTAAAACATACAATAAAATTCACCTTTTGCATATACAGTCATATAACCATTATCACACTCAAAATACAGAATATTTCTATCACGATAAAAATTTCCTTGTGCAGCTTTGTAGTTCTTTCTCTTCCTCCACACCCAAACCTTGGCAATTACTAATCTAATTTGTTTCTATAACTTTTACTTTTCCATAACTTCTTATAAATGGAGTCATAGTGTATTTGCCTTCTGTGTCTAGCAGAAGACACATTTAGCTTAATGCTTCTGAGACTCATCCATGTTGTTGCATGTATCAGTTTTTATTGCTCACTATTATTCTGTTTTCTGGATGTATGACAATATTAAACATTTCCTAATTGACGAACATTTGAGCTGTTTCCAGTTTGAGAGATTTTATGAAAAAGGTGTTGTAAACATTTGCATACATGTCTTTGTATGTAGACATGTTTATGTATTTTCTTTTGAGTAAATATCCAGGAGTGAGATTGCTGTTTGTAAGGTAAATGAGTTTTGGTTCTTTATTTAATCTAGTGTCCTGGCCTTGATAATTTTGGCATAAATCTCAGACATCACATAACTTCATCCATCTAATATTTTGGTATGTATATCTAAAAGAAAAAGATTTTTTTAAAGTTGTAGTTTTTTTTAACTTTATAAGAAACTGCCACACATTTTCTAAATTGGCTCTACCATCTTGAATTTCCACCAACAGTTTGTGAGTTCTACTGTTCTCTGTCCTTGCCAGTGCTTGATTTTGTCACGTTGTGTTCACATTAGCCCTTCTAATAGAAATATAGTGGTTTTTCATAGTGGTGTTAATTTTAGCTTAATGATATTAAAGATCTTTTCATATTCTTATTTACCATCTGTGTCTCTTCTTTGGTGAAGTTTTCAAAGGTTTTGTGCTTTGTGCTTTTTGCTTACTGTTCTTGAAATGTGAAAGTAGTTTAATATATTCCAGATAGAAGTTCTTCATCAAGATTATGTGCTTTGCTTTGCAAATATGGCAAATTTTTTTTTCCAATCTGTGACTTCTTACCAGTGTCTTTCAACAAGTAGAAGTTTCTGGTTTTAAAGTCCACTTTGACAGTTTTTTTCTTTCATAAGTCAGGTATTTTGTGCTGTAATTAAGAAATCTTTACCTAACTCAAGGTCATAAAGATTTTCTGCTGTGTTTTCTTCCAAAGTTTTATAGTTTTAGGTTTCATATTTTTTTTATTTTGTTAAATAGAATTTATGTTTTGGGTTCTCAACACTGAGCAGAAAGCACAGGGTTTTCCCACATATTCCTGGCTCCCCCCAGCAGGCACAGCCTCCCCCACTGTCAACCACCAAATTGGTACATTTGTTAACATCAGTGAAACTACATTGACATATCATAATCATCCAAAGTCCATAATTTACATTCTGTGGGTTTTGACTAAATGTATGATGACACAAATCTACCATTATGGTATCAGAGTATTTTCAGTGTCCTAAAAATCCCTTGTGTTTAGTCTATTCATCCTTCCCTCCCTTGAATCCCTAGGAACTACTGATCTTTTTTACTGTCTCCATAATTTTGCCTTTTCCGGAATATCATATAATTGGAGTCATCCAGCATATAGCCTTTTCAGATTGGCTTATTTCACTTAATAAGCCAATAAAGCTTCCCCCTTATTTTGTCATGTCTTAATAACTTTTTTCCTTCTAGCACTGAATAATAGCTCATTGTCTGGATGTACAACAGTTTGTCCATTCACCTACTAAAGGACATCTTGGTTGTGATCAGGTTTGATAATTATGAATAAAGCTGCTATAAACATTGACATTCAGGTTTTTGTGTAGACATGTTTTCACCTCCTTTGGGCAAATACCAAGGAGTGTGATTGCTGGGTTGTATGGTAAGATGTGTTTAGTTGTGAAAGAAAATGCCAAACTGTCTTCTAAAGCAACTGTACCATTTTGCATTCACACAAGCAATGAGTGAGGGATTCCTCTTGCCCCACACCCTCATTAGCACTTGGTGGTGTCAGCGTTCCAGATTTTGGTCTTTCAATTGTATGTGTAGTGTTAGAATCTTTTTTTGTTTTTATTTGTGATTTCATGATGACATGTGATATGGAGCATCTTTTCACTTGCTTATTTGCTATCTTTATATTTTCTTTGGGGAGGTTCCTCTTAATGTTCTGGAGCCATTTTTTAGGTGATTTGCTTTCTTATTGTTGAATTTTAAGTGTTCTTTTTATATGTTGGATAACAGTACCTTATGTATAATATGTGTCTTTTGCAAATATTTTCTCCAAGTGTGTGGCTTTTTTTCATTCTCTTGCATAGTGTCTTTGACAGAACAGATGTTTATAATTTCAGTGAAATTCAACTTCTAAATACTTTGTCTCATGAGTCATGGAATAAAGCTATTTTTAAACTTTAAATTTTTTCCCTTTGCTTAAGCAGCTTTGGAGAATAAGGCATTTATTAGATAAATATTCCAAAATATCACTACTATCAAGAGCATCAGAGGAGAACAGCAAGCACCCATCTGCTCACTTTGATATGCCACTGTTGTAGGGGAGAACTAAAGCTAAAACAAAACTCAATTCCACAGTAAGCAAAATAGATTCTAGAAAGAAGAACTCTTTATGACGGTGTAGCAGCTTTCTGCAAGAGCAGTGTTCTATAAAATACACCGGGAGCTTTACTAGCTTTTAAAATAAAATTTCCCTGTCTTTTGCACCTCTCCATATATATAAATTTAAATATTAGGGGAGAATTTTCTAGTTACAAATCATAAATTTAGGCAATATTGAAGTCATGTATAATACAACTCTGCCTTAACCACCCCCCCAAAAAGCGAGATAAATAGTTAACTAGAAGAGAAGAAGCATTTCATGATGTGTACTTATATCAAATCACCACAGTGTACACTTTAAATATCTTACAATTTTATATGTCAGTTATACCCCAGCAAAGCTGAAATTTTTTTTAATTGGCCATCTAGTGGTCAAGTATGGTCAACACGCAGTAGAAGATAACATTCATGTGTTAAACTGTGAGCATGCCCTGAATTTTTTATCAGTGTTAATATCTTTCCATGGATATATAACCCATATAATCCACCTGCTAGCCAAAAGTTAAAGGTACACTTCTTGGCCACAGAAACTTGTGTTTCTTTTGAATGACTCTTTTGGCCAGTCTGGATCACTAAAGCTGGCCATGGTAATGTTGACTGAATTCAGAAGTTTTCCATTGCTACAGTTGTGTTTTAATTAAAATCATAAAGTATTCTCTTACCTCTCATTTAACCAATCCTTTTTTTAAAAAATCAGGGTCATATAGTTTTAACTAAGTTTTTTCCAGTTAACATTAATTTTATAAGACATCAGATTTGGGCATATAATCAATGATGGTTGTTTTTTTTTCCCAATTTATTTATTTTCAGAAAAACATTATTCATTATTTTTTCACCACACCCAGTGCTCCATGCAAGCCATGCCCTCTATAATACCCACCACCTGGTACCCCTACCTCCCACCCCCCCGCCACTTCAAACCCCTCAGACTGTTTTTAACAAAAAAGACTAAATACATGTATATGTACTGTTTCTCTGGAAAGAGTCATAAAATTCAAAATTTTAAATTTTGAACCATGTACATATATTACTTTCTCAAAAATTAGTAATATTTATTTTTTAAAAGTCTATTAATGTACCACTTCACACAGACCACGATGGCTGTAATAAAAAAAAATGTATTGGTGAGAATGTGGAGAGAGGAATATAAATAGTGAAGCACTGTGGAAAACAGCTTGAAGATTCCTAAAAACTTAAACATGACCCATAAATTTCATTTCTTGTATATATTCCCAAAAGAATTGAGAACAGGTACTCAAATGTGTGTACATATATATTCATAAGTGGAACCACCCTGTTTGTCTGTCAACAGTTGGATAAACAAATTGTGGTAGATAGACATACAATGGAATATTATTCAGCCTTTAAAAAGTAATTAAATTTAGGGGTTCCTGGGTAGCTCAGTCTTAGGTGTCTAACTCTTGATTTTGGCTCAAGTTGTGATCTCAGGGTTGTGAGACTGAGCCCTGAGTTGGGCTCTACCCGGGCATGGCGCCTGCTTAAGAGTCTCTCCTCCCTTTGTCCCTCCCCCGCCAAAAATAAAAGAATTAAATTTTGATATAATATTGATACATCTTGAAAACTTTATGCTAAGTGAAATAAGCTGGACACAAAAGGTGAGAGAATGATTCCATTTATATGAAATATTCAGAATAGTTAAATCCACAGAGATGGAACACTGATTGGTGGTTAATAGGAGTTGAGAAGAGAGGATTATGGGTAGCAACTGCTTTAGGGGGATTTTATTTTGGAGTGATAAAAATGTTTGGAACTATATAGAGGTGTAATGGTGGTGCAACACTGTGAATGTACTAATTGCTACTGGATTGTTCACTTTAAAATACTTTTATGTTATGTGAATCTCACCTCATTTTTTTAAATTTTAAGTTTGTTAGCTATAGATTCAACTCAAGCTATGTGAAAGTTCCAGCAGACTTTTCTGTAGAAATTGATGGGGTCTCAAATCTCATATAAAAATGCAAAATGCATAAAATAGGACAATTTTGAAGACAAAGACAAAGTTGGAGGACTTCCACTTCCTAGAGTCAGAATTTAATATAAAACTACAACTACCGGGGCGCCTGGGTGGCTCAGTGGGTTAAAGCCTCTGCCTTCAGCTCAGGTCATGATCCCAGGGCCCTGGGATTGAGCCCCACATCGGGCTCTCTGCTCAGCAGGGAGCCTGCTTCCTCCCCCACCCCACCTGCCTCTCTGCCTACTTGTGATCTGTCAAATAAATAAATCTTAAAAACAAAACAAAACTACGAAGACAGTGTGGTACTAACATAAAGATAGACATATAGAAGAATAAATAGAATTGACAGTTGAGAAATAAATCCTTATATTTATAATTAATTGACTTTTTAAACAAAGGCACAAAGGCAGTTCATTGAAAAAAAGATAGTCTGTTCAACAAATGGTGCTATGACAATTGGATATCCACTAGCAAAAAAAGATGAACATAGCCCTTATCTCACACCATACACAAAGCTCATCAAAAGGGATTATACTCTTTTTTTATATTATTTTTTTTTTCCAATTTATTTATTTTCAGAAAAAAACAGTATTCATTATTTTTCACCACAACCAGTGCTATTAAGAGCTAAAACAAAACTTCTGGGAGAAAACAGGAGGAAATCTTTAGGACTGTAGACTGGGCAAAGATTTCTTAGATTTGACACCAGAAGCACAATTCATAAAAGAAAATTAGTAAGTTGATCTTCACCAAAATTCAAAACTAGTGTAGGTTGAAAGATACTGTTAAGACAAATAACAGAGTGAGATAAAATATTTGCCAGACATGCCCCATAAAGAATTTGTATCTGGAATTCATAGAACTTCTACAACTTAAGAAAACAAGTAATTCAGCGGCCCAAAAGATGGGCACAAGATAAAAGCAGACATTTACCAAAGAAAGTGTATAATTGGCTAATAAGTGCATGAAAATATGCTTAGCATTATTAGTCATTAGGGAAATGCAAATTAAAACCACGATGAGATACCATTTCTCACCCACTAGAATAGCTGTTACATAAGACAATTACAGGTGTTGGTGAGAATGTGGAGTAACCTTTATTGCTGTCATAGAGGTAAGTGATAACAGCCTGTTTGGAAAAGGGTTTGTAAATTTCTCAAAAAGTTACACATAAAATTTTCACACAAGTCAACAATTCCACTCCTATCTAGGAGAAATGAGAACATATGTTCATACACAGATTTATGAGCTAATATTCATAACATTATTCAGAATATCCCAAAATTGGAAATTCTGTAAATATCCAGTGAGTGGTGAATAGAGAAAATACTATATGTTCATATAATGGAATACTATTTAGCCATAAAAAACAACAAATTACTGACACATCTACATCATGGAAAAACCTCAAATTTTAAGCTATATAAAGGAAGTCAGACACAAGAGATTGTATATTATATGATTCCATCTATATGGTATGCCCAGAAAAGGCAAGTCTATAGTACAAAAAATTTATTAGGAGGTTCCTGGGGCTATGGGTGAGGAGGATTCATGGTAAATGGACAAAGGGGATCTTTCTGGGGAGCAGTGAGAATGTTGTAAAACTGACTTATGGTTACATCATTTGATAAAGTTAACTAAATATCATTGAACTATATACTTGAAATGGGTGAACTTTTTTGGTAGAAATTATGCCTCAATAAAGTTTTTTTTAAGATTTTATTTATTTATTCGACAGATAGAGATCACAAGTAGGCAGAGAGGCAGCAGAGAGAGGAGGAAACAGGCTTCCCGCTGAGCAGAGAGCCTGATGCGGGGCTCGATCCCAGGGCCCTGGGATCATGACCTGAGCCGAAGACACCCACCTGCCACCCAGGTGCCCCAATAAAGTTGTTTTTAAAAAATCCATGGGATGCCTGGGTGGCTCAGTTGGTTAAGCTGCTGCCTTCAGCTCAGGTCATGATCCCAGGATCCTGGGATCAAGTCCCATGTGGGGCTCCTTGCTCAGCAGGGAGCCTGCTTCTCTCTCTGCCTCTGCTTGCTTATGCTTTCTCTCTGTGTCTCTGACAAATAAATAAATACATAAAATCTTTTAAAAAAATAAAATAAAATAATAAAAAATAAAAAGTCCATTAGCAGGCACCTGGGTGGCTCAGTTGGTTAAGGATCGAGTCCCACATTGGGCTGCCTGCTCTGCAGAGAGCCTGCTTCTCCCTCTCCCTTCTGCCTGCTGCTCTGCCTACTTGTGCTCTTTTTCTCTCTGTCAAATAAATAAAATCTTTACAAAAATTTTTTTAGAAGTCCATTAGCTAGTTTTCCCTTCCCATTGTTTGGTTATATAAGCAAGAGGTATTTATAGGCCTACATGTTAAATTGTAGCAAATGGTATATCCAGTGATGAGTAAGAATGGTTTGTGCCTTCAAGGAGCTTAGAGTATGTAGTAGAGATGGTCAAGCCTACCTTTCAGTGTGATGAGGACTCTGTTAAGGGTAGTCACAGAATTGTGGGATTGCCAGAGGGTTTACCACTGGAGATTTCACCTAAACTGAATTCTGTAGTACAACTGGGAGTGAAAGCCTATACACAGGGAAAATGTAATGTGTTTAGGTATTGTTAGTACAGTTAGTACAGTCACACAGCTGGTAGACAGGAAAAAAGGTAATAGTGGCAGGTAAGACAAGAGATCAAGCTGGAGAGAAATGCACAGACCAGATAATTACAGAACCTTGATCACTAAGAAGGAAAAGTACTTTTCAAACACTTCTGTGTGTTTGAACTTTATCACTTCAGGAAGGAGGATTAGCAGCTATTGACTGATTTTAAGCAGAGGACTGGGAGGAGATTTGGGTTTTAGAAATCTCCCTCTGACTGCAAGTCTTAAAAATAAAGTGTTGGGCTGTAAGTGAGTACTGTAGGCTATTGAAGTAATAGTTACTTGGTGATAGAAAAATGGGTAGATTATGAAACATTATGGAAGTGACTATTACAAGACCTTGCTACTGATTGTAGGTAAGGAAGAGGAGGGGTCAAGATTGACTTTCAGAACTAATAACTATAACCACCAATATCTAGGGATACTGTTCCTGGAGAACAAGGAACAGTAGAGTGGGGAACAGGTCTGGGAGAGGAAATGGGTGTGATAGCTTTGGACATGTGCT
Source organism: Neogale vison (assembly GCF_020171115.1). Classification (NCBI taxonomy): domain Eukaryota; kingdom Metazoa; phylum Chordata; class Mammalia; order Carnivora; family Mustelidae; genus Neogale; species Neogale vison. Next base: position 82,075,953 of record NC_058095.1, read on the forward strand.
TGAGGTGTTTTTGGTATGTTAAAGCAGAGGCATGTTAAAGCAAAGGGGGATAACTTTAATTGGCAAACAACTGTGCAGTGGCCAGAGGACTGTCAGTCACACACTGTAGTGGTTTATTTGCATAGTAGCAGAAGCACATGATAAAGAGTGGGAAGCAGGTACAGCAGTAGCTAAGGAAATGGATGAGACTGCACAAGGGGTAAGAAAAGTCTAGGCATGTATACTCACTTCCAAATGGTGCCACTTTTGTGCTCAGCAAGGGCAAATCCAGGTTTCATGGGCAAGCCTGAAGAGCCCCCCTTAAAGAAAAGGAATACAGAGTTTTAACTATAGAACTAAATAAGCAAAAGTAATATTTACATAAACTGATAAAAGAAATCCCAACAAATAACAGATTTTCAAAAGTTGACAAATACTACAAATGTTACAAAATTCAGAGTCATCACAAAACACTTTCTTATTACACTTTTTATCTATATATGAACCACCATTTGAAATGCCAGATTTTGTGAAAAATTATGAATAACTCCTGTAGTCTTTGTGAGTACAAAATGTCAATGGGAAATGATGAAATTATAAGCAAACTTGGTATTTTAAACTGTTCTTAAAATAGAAAATTTGGCTTTTGGGGGATTTAGTCTTACATTGGTAGTATTTAACCCTTTAAAAAAAAGACTTAAACTGCTGTTAATATCAAAACTGGGAAGCAGTGAATAATAGCTAAAATTTGTTCATCACTAGATCTAAACAAATACAAATATAAATATTTTCTTAGCTGCTCTTTTTTCTAATGGGTTTTGTTATTTTCTAGATATACCCTCAAGGATAATTGCAAAAAGCATATTGAAGTATGGGATCCTTCTCCAGAAGAAATTATTTCAAATGAAGTAAACAGCTTAAATCCCGTGTCTGTAAGATCTCTACCTAATGAGAATCTCCAATCACTTTATAATAAGGAACTGCCTGTACATATCTGTAATGTGATATCTCCTGAGAAGATTTATGTTCAGTGGTTATTAACAGAAAACTTACTTAATAGGTATATAAGGAAAAGATATTACCTATGGGATTTTCCCTATATTTTGTTTCAAAGATCTAGAAATCATAAATGTGGACTTTTAAAAACAAAATTATTTCAGCTAAACAGTTATTTTAAAAACTAGTTAAATGTATACAAGTAGTATCTTTACTAGTTATTTTCACTGTATTAGAATTAGTCATTCTACAAATACCTAATTGGGCATAACCAGTATTCTAGGTGTGGGGGATATGGTGGTAAAAATATTTACATGTCTTTGCTGTCTTGGAGCTTAAATTCTGGTAGAGGGAGAGACAGTGGACAAATAAAATAGTTAATGTAACAGATGATGATAAAGACAATAGAGAAAAAGCAGTTGGGGAGGAAGGCAATTTTGGATAATCAGGAAGGACCTCAAGAAGACAGTTGACATTGTAATGGATCCTGAAGAAAGGGAGTAAGTAAACCACGAGGCTATCTGCGGGAAAATAATCTCAGGCAGAGGGAAGAACTAGTTCAAAGATCCTGCAGCGGAAATATACTTGGGTATTCAAGGAAGAACAAAATATCCAGTTTGGGCAAGGAGGGATAATAGAAGATATGTGGTTGGAGCATTATATGTTGTAAGAAAAGTTTTAAAAGTTAATTTTTTTTCTTTATATAGTTTAGAAGAAAAGATGATAGCTGCTTATGAAAACTCAAAGTGGGAACCTATTAAATGGGAAAACGATATGCACTGTGCTGTTAGGATCCCTGATAAAAATCAGTGGCGAAGAGGCCAGATCATCAGAATGGTTACAGACACACTGGTAGAGGTAATTGAAGAGTTTAAAATAGTAACTGAAGGTGAATGCATTCAATATTTTCATCCTGAAATTTTTTAGTCTCATTTTTATTATGTTATTCAGTGGCAAAATATATTTTGAAATATTGTCTTTCCACAGACTAAAAGTTATTGCTTTCATAGGTCTTGCTGTATGATGTGGGTGTTGAACTAGTCGTGAATATTACGTGTTTACGAGAACTTCAAGAAAACCTAAGGACAATGGGAAGATTATCTTTGGAATGTTCTCTTGTTGACATAAGGTAGTTATTCACTGAATAATTTTTCTCACTATTGAATAATTGTATATCTTTTTGGTTTTGGATGGGTTCTTGTCAGTTTTCATATTACTAACATTCTGAAATTTTATAAATCTAGTTAATTTTGAGGTTTTAAGAAAAGGGAAAGAAAAATTTGGAGCACATAAATTTTAGTGGTACTAAGGAATGGAGATAGGTCAGTATGATTGGTATCTAAATAGAATTCAAAGTGTTAAATATTAAAAAACTTGAGGGACATAGGCAGATAGAAATAATATGTATTTCATAAGCTTAGCATTGCATGGAAAGCCAAAAATATGTAAATTACAAAAAATGAATTAAGATTCTGGGAAAGTGGGGCACCTGGGTGTCTCAGTTGTTAAGCATCTGCCTTTGGCTCAGGTCATGATCCCAGGGTCCTGGGATCCAGCCCTGCATCAGATCAGGCTCCCTGCTTGGCAAGAAGCCTCCCTCTCACATTCCCCCTGCTTGTGTTCCTTCTCTCACTGTGTCTCTCTCTGTCAAATAAATAAATAAAAATCTTTTTTTAAATGAATAAAAATCTTAAAAAAAATTCTGGGAAAGTGGCATGAATTAGTTTTTGAGTCTAGTAGAATTCTACCATAAACACAGAGCAACTTGGATAGCAAAACTGAAGACTGCACAGTCTTTACAATAAAAGTGAGCAACTAGGTTTCCCTCTCTAAGCCTCCAGATACAAACAAGTGTGGGATACCATGCCCTTATGCGCCCTTTTGGTTACCAGTATTTGTATGGAAGGAAGGAAGGAAGGCTGACTGAAAGTAGTATTTCACTGGAGCATGCAAGCCAGTCTGAGAACAGCAACCAAGACTGTTGCTATTCAACCAAGATGCAAGATGCTCTTCAGAGCTGGATGCTAAAACATAATGTGCCAGAATTTCATGGTACTGGAGCTGTAGCCATATAACCTTTGGAAGTATTCCATGACCTCACACCGAGTAGAAACTCTTAGAAATAGAGCCTGATTTTAGCAAATCAGACAATGGGGCAAAGGAAAGAAAAGATGCAGACAAAAGTAGAGGAGAGGAACAAGATATCAAAATATGAGGCAATATTTTCTGTCATTTGGGGAAAACAACCAGAGAATTCTAGAGCCATGAAGCTAGGAAAGCAATTGTGATCCACCTCTTCCTTCTAAAAACACAGGAGATTTTTTAAAAAGATTTTATTTATTTATTTGAGAGAGAGAATATGAGAGGAGAGAGGGTCAGAGGGGGAAGCTCAGGGAGGGGGAAGCAGACTCCTCACTGAGAAGGGAGCCCGATGTGGGACTTGATACTGGGACTCCAGGACATGACTTGAGCTGAAGCCAGTTGGTTAACCAACTGAGCCACCCCGGCACCCTAGCACAGGAAATTTTATTTCACTTAAAACGTGAGCAAATGAAAGAATTACAGTCAAATTCTATACAAACTATTAGAAGTAAAAAGAATAAAAAGCCAAATAATAGCCCTAGAGGCAATAGAAACCCACCAAAAAGGCATGCTCACAAAATAATAAAACTGTAAATTTCAAAATGAGCTTAAAAATTTAGAAAATTATAGACACTGAAGAACAACATAAAACAAAATTATAAAAACTCAGAAATAAGATTGATTACAGAAGAAGTAAATTTGAAATGAGAAATGACAACACTCAAAAAAGAGAAATAAAATCTAAAAATCATATCAGAAATACAGACTAAACTAGAAAAAAGCACAAAAGCAAATACACAATAGATAATGCATTAAGAGAAATAGAAGATAGAGGGGTACCTGGGTGGTTCCGCTGGTTAAACATCTACCTTCTGCTCAGGTCATGATCCCAAGGTCCTGGGATGGAACCCCAAGCCAGGCTCCCTGCTCAGCAGGAAGCCTGCTTCTCCTTTTCCCTCTGCCTGCCCCTCCCTCTCCTTGTGCACACGTGCGCTCTCTCTCTCTGTCAAATAAAGAAATAGAAAGGAGGACAAAGTTTTAAAATTAAAAAGAACAAAAATCCAAAAGATTTAAAACAAAAGATCTCTAAAATTTTAAAAAGCCTCAACATATGTGTAATAGGAATTTCAAAGAAGAAAATTAAAAGAAATAGAACAGAAGCTTTTGACTTCATCAAAATCAAAAGCTTCTGCACAGCAAAGGAAACAGTCAAAAAAACAAAGAGGCATCCCACGGAATGGGAGAAGATATTTGCAAATGACAGTACAGACAAAAGGTTGATATCCAGGATCTATAATGAACTCCTCAAACTCAACCCACAAGAAACAGACAAACACATCAAAAAATGGGCAGAAGATATGAACAGACACTTCTCCAATCAAGACATACAAATGGCTATCAGACACATGAAAAAATGCTCATCATCATTAGCCCTCAGGGAGATTCAAATTAAAACCACATTGAGATATCACCTTACACCAGTTAGAATGGCCAAAATTAACAAAACAGGAAACAACATGTGTTGGAGAGGATGTGGAGAAAGGGGAACCCTCTTCCACTGTTGGTGGGAATGCAAGTTGGTGCAGCCTCTTTGGAGAACAGTGTGGAGATTCCTCAAGAAATTAAAAATAGAGCTTCCCTATGACCCTGCAATTGCACTCCTGGGTATTTACCCCAAAGATACAGATGTCGTGAAAAGAAGGGCCATCTGTACCCCAATGTTTATAGCAGCAATGGCCACAGTCGCCAAACTATGGAAAGAACCAAGATGCCCTTCAACGGATGAATGGATAAGGAAGATGTGGTCCATATACACTATGGAGTATTATGCCTCCATCAGAAAGGACGAATATCCAACTTTTGTAGCAACATGGATGGGACTGGAAGAGATTATGCTGAGTGAAATCAGTCAAGCAGAGAGAGTCAATTATCATATGGTTTCACTCATTTGTGGAGCATAACCAATAGCATGGAGGACAAGGGGCGTTAGAGAGTAGTAGGGAATTTGGGTAAATTGGAAGGGGAGATGAACCATGAGAGACTATGGACTCTGAAAAACAATCTGAGGGGTTTGAAGTGGCGGGGGGTGGGAGGTTGGGGTACCAGGTGGTGGGTATATAGAGGGCACAGCTTGCATGGAGCACTGGGTGTGGTGAAAAAATAATGAGTACTGTTTTTCTGAAAATAAATAAATTGGGAGGAAAAAGAAACCTAAAAAAAAAAAAAGAAATAGAACAAAATAAATACTAAAAACTACGATTCAAGAAAGTGTTCCCAAAATAAAAGATTACTTAGAACTATGTATAAAAGAGCACCCTGTATGTCTTGGAAAATCAATTCAGGAAATCTGACACTCAGATTAGTAAAATTATTCATTTATAAGAGGAAGAAGATCAAACCTTAATGTCAGATGGCATTCCACTGGAGAAACATTTTTTAAATACTAAAAGAAAATGGCAAGGTATGGGTTTTATATTCACCCAAACTGACCTTTAGGTATAAAGATTACAGACAAACTAGGAACCACTCCTGAGGAATCTATAAGAGAACAAACTTTATTTAATCAACAGTAAGCGAGAGAGTTTGACATAAGAACTGGTGGTGAGTGTTACATTTATTTTTACCTAAAGAAGAGAGACTAAAATGGTCATTGTTAGGGAAGCAGCATAGAATGGAAAGTAGATATGGCACAGTTTCAAAAATAATGTAGGGAGATACAAAGTAAAGTATTCATGGAAAGTTGAATAAGTTTGCCTTTTGCCTTATTAACTAGGAGTGAGGATTTCCAATAAGATACTGGGGGAAAGTTGTTAATAGTATTGATTTAACATGGGAACTATGTTAATATTTTATATAAATATTATATATGTTAAATATTTCATAAAATATTTCATATAAACACATATTAGTAAAACCAGTAAGGAAAATGTAATTCTAGTGTCAGAGAAAGTTCTTCAAATGACTTTTTTTTAAGGGAGGGGTTGGGGAAAGGGGATTGCGGCAGGGAAGAGGGACAGAGAGAAGTTCTCAGGCAGGTTCCACACCCAGCACAGAGCTTGACACACCAACATTTCACAACCCTGAGATCATGACATCAGCTGAAATTGAGAGTTGTACTCTTAACTGGCTGAGCCAACTAGGAGCCCTTTTTTCAAATGACTTTAAAACATAAAATGCTGTCTGTACATCCCTACCAGAATATATCCTAAGGACAAAAAAAACCACTTCTCCCCTCAAAAAATCAACTGTTTTTTTCATTCATCCCAAAGTTGGTTGTAGTGTTACTGAAACTACTCTGTGTGTATTGTGGGATAAGTCAAAATTACAATTATGTACGTAATATTGAGAGCTGGTATGGTTGATACATGATAAAGATGTTAAGATTAAGGTTAATTTACCTTTTACTTCTGATTTTGAATCAGAATTATATCTAGAAACTCATTTGATATTTTAATTATCAAAAATACATATCTGAAGGACCTAGTAGCAATGGCCTGTGCTGGTTTGTAAATTGTGGTCTCCAAGTCCCATTTCCCAATAAAAGAAATTAGAGCTCTTTGGAACACTGTCTGATTCCAGATCTTGGACAGAAAATTTCATACAGTATGAACCTAGAATATCTTGTCATAGCAAAAAACAAAGCTATAAAAAAATTGAGGTTATGACAAAAAGACTCAGTAGCCTATCTGAATAAACTTCCATTGACCAAATAAGGGACTTTAGCATTAGTAGGATAATTGTAATGCAGTAAAGCAATTGACATATTGTAAATCCCTAAGTTCATAAAGTGACTTAAAAAATCTTAAGAAATCTTATTGGTTATCATCACAGGATTCTAGGGAACGATCTCACTATTCCAAAACAGGTGAATAAGGAAAATGAAAATTTGTCTTGCTTTTCCTATACTATCTGTACCTCAGTATAATCAAATAGTTGGCAAGGGGAAGTTGTTCTTTTTAAGTATTCCAAATAACAAAAGAAGAATGATTTCACTAGAATTGTATCATTTTACAACCCTAACAAGGAGTCTAGGCAATGATTGTCAGTGGCTGTTAACATAACAAAATGAGAATTGGGCATTATGTGCTTCTTGATGGAAATACATAGCATAGACTATAAATACTATTGCTGAAAAAGTAGAAACCTGAATCTGATCAATACTGCATACCTAACTATGATTTTAAAGGAAACTCAAGGGACAGAGGAACATATTAAACACCATGGGAATGCCATCAGCTAAATCCAGGCATGGAAACATAGAACAAATGACTCCATTTCTTTAACAGAAAATCGTAGGGAAAAAATTCAAAATAATGATTTGAAACCTCACAAAAACATAAACACTATCTGAATGGTTGATATTAAGAATTAATGTGCTGTGGTTAGGTTTGTTTAAACAGACTTTTATTGAAGCGTAATTGTTATACAATACAATATTCATTTCAGGTGTACCATATAGTGATTTGATATTTATATACATTACAAAATGGTCACCACAATAAGTCATTTGTTATTGGTACCATTTGTTACCATACAAAGTTGTTACAGTCTCTGTCTTATTTATTTTATAATTGGAGAATTATACCTCTTCATCCCCTTCACCTATTTCATACATTTCCCCTCACCCCTCCCCTCTGGCAGCTACCAGTTTGTTCTCTGTATCTGAGTCTGTTTGTTTATCCATTTGTTGTTTAGACTCCACATATAAATGAAATCATATGATGTATGTCTTTCTCTGTCTGACTTATTTCACTTAGCATAATATCATCTAGGTCTACCCTTGTTGTTACAGGTGGCAAGATCTCATTCTTTTTTTATGGCTTAGTAATATTCCATAGTATGTGTATGCCAAATCTTCATCCATTCAGCTGTCAGTGGATATTTGGGTTATTTTCATGTTTTGGCTATTGTAAATAATGTTGCCATAAACATAGGGGTGCATATATCTTTTTGAATTAGTGTTTTTGGGATTCTTCAAGTAAATACCTAATAGTGGAATTATTGCATCTTATGGTAGTTCTATTTTTAATTTATTAAGGAGCCTCCATACTGTTTTCCACAGTAGCTGTGCCAGTTTGCATTCCCACGTTTGCATTCCCACCAACCATGCACAAAAGTTCCTTTTTCTCCACATTCTCACCAACATGCTATTCTTACGGGGGGGTTTATATGTTATTTGTGCATTTATTTTTAAATTTTTTTTCCAAGTTTTAGGTAGTTAACAGTGTAATATTAGTTTCAGGTGTACAAATTGGTGATTTCAACACCTGGTGCTCATCAAAAGTGCTTGTGTTTTTTATTATAACCATTCTGACAGGTGTGAGGTGATATCTCATTGTGCTTTTGATTTAAATTTCTCTGATGATTAGTAATGCTTCCCATCTCTTCATGTCTGTTGACCATCTGGATGTCTTCTTTGGAGAAATATCTTTCATGTCTTCTGCCCACTTTTAACTGGATTATTTGTTTTTTGGGTGTTGAGTTGTATACGTTCTTTATGTATTTTGGATGCTAACCCTTTATTGGCTATATCATTTGCAAATACCTTCTCCCATTCAGTAGATTGTCTTTTTGTTTTGCTGGTTGTTTTCTTTGCCACACAAAAGCTTTTCATTTTGATGTAATTCCCAGTAGTTTATTTTTGCTTTTGTTTCTCTTGCCTCACGAGGTGTACCTAGAAAAATGTTGCTATGGCCAATGTCAGAGAAATTACTGCCTGTGTTCTCTTTTAGGATTTTTTATGCTTCACATCTCATTTAGTTCATTTTTTCTAAAAAGACCTACAGATGGGCAGACTACAGTAGGATATCACCTCACACATGTTACAATACCTCTTCTCAAAAAGACAAGAAATAACAAATGTTGGTGAGGATGTAGGAAAAAGGGAAACCTAGTGCACTGTTGGTTGGAATATAAAGTGGTGCAGTCCCTGTGGAAAACACTAAAGAGGTCCCTCAGAAATTTAAAATAAAACCACTATATGGTCCAGCAGTTCCACCTCTAGGTATTTATCAAAAACAAAACAAAACGAAACAAAAAACAGAAACACTGGTTCAAAAAGACATATACATCCCTGTGTTCATTTCAGCATTATTTACAATAGCCAAGATGTGAAAGCAAGCTCACTGTCAACCAACAGATGAATGCATAAAGATGTGTGAGGTGTGATACCCCATTGTACCAGGGTAATTCTGGCCTTGTAGAATGAGTTTGGAAACATTCCTTCCTTTTTAACTTTTAAAATAGTTCAAGGATAAGTATTATCTTTTCCTTAAATGTTTGGTATAATTCACCTGTGAGACCATCTGGTCCTGGACTTTTGTTTGTTGGGAGGTTTTGTTTAATCATTATTATTACTATTATTGCTTCACTTTCATTACTACCATTTGGTCTGTTCAGATTATCTGTTTTTCCTGGTTATGTCTTAGAAGTTTCTGTGTTTTTAAGAACTTATCCATTTGTCCCATTTGTTGATGTATAATTGTTCATAATAGATCTTAGGAGACTCAGTATGAGTTTTTATTATAATCGGATTTCTGTTTGAAAAATACAAAAGTGACAATTTCCTGCTTCTAGGGGACCTTTTTTCATTGAGAAATCATGGAAATCTAATTTTTTGTACCCTGGTGAACACTGAGTAATGTATGGAATTATTGAATCAATATGTTGTACAATTGAAACTAATATAACATTGTATGTTAATTATACTTTATAAAAATAGAAGAATTTATAGACTCTTAGACTTGGAACTCAAAGATATTAGAGGCATCATGACAGTAGTTCTTTGTATACCACCCCTAATAAATGAACATTCAAAATCTGACTTCAGTGCTAAATTAAGCATCCCTCTCAAAGGAGGCTGTTTCTTTTTTTTTTTTTAATTAAGATTTTATTTATTTATTTGACAGAGAAAGAGATCATGACTAGGCAGAGAGGCAGGCAGAGGGGGAGGGAGAAGCAGGCTCCCTGCTGAGCAGGGTGCCTGATGTGGGACTCAATCCCTGGACTGCAGGATCATGACCTGAGCTGAAGGCAGTCGCTTAACCAACTGAGCCACCAGGCGCCCAAGGAAGTTGTTTCTTTATGAGGCATGTTCAGCCACTTTATTTCCTTACATGACATTAAAATTGATCTCCCCAGTAGTATACCTTGTTCTAATGACCCCTTTCTGTTCTAATTGCTGGTAAACCATTTATTTAATGTCCTTGAAGAACTTATATTAGGAGTTACCATAATCCACCTGTTTGTACAGAACATTTCTCTAATTTTACAGGTACCTCTCCCACTGTTCATAATTACTAATAGTGACTGTGGGACCATATCTACTGATAGAACAATCAGTTGAAAGAATTTATTGCCCTGGAATGGAAATCTCAGGCTGACATACTATAAAAATCTTAACCTAGTTTTCACTTCTACCTGGAATGGTTCAGTCAGAACAATTGAACAGAATTCTATCAGTCCTTTAATTGTATCCAATAATGTAGAGAATGTGTTCCTGTACACACCTTAGATAATAGCTTTTGAACTCCGATGGAGTACCATTATTTCAAGAGTCTGGTAATAGTTAACCTTAACTACTTCCGGGCCTTGTACTAATTACCTTATTGACATTACTTTAGTTAATCTTCATAATAAACCTTAAAACTATAGATAAGGTGTTATTTATTGGTAAAGAAATTGAGTCTTCAATAGGTTAAGTAATTATCCAGAGTAATGCATCTATTAACTTTTGAGCTAGGATTATAAACGAGGTCTGAATTGAAAATTGGAGCTCTATTTTTTGATGTGTTTGTCTGTTTCGTGTGGGTTGAGTTTGAGGAGTTCATTATAGATCCTGGATATCAACCTTTTGTCTGTACTGTCATTTGCAAATATCTTCTCCCATTCCGTGGGTTGCCTCTTTGTTTTGTTGACTGTTTGCTGTGCAGAAGCTTTTGATTTTGATGAAGTTCCAGAAGTTTATTTTCGCTTTTGTTTCCTTTGCCTTTGGAGACGTATCTTGAAAGAAGTTGCTGTGGCTGATAGGGGTGCCTGGGTGGCTCAGTGGATTAAGCCGCTGCCTTCGGCTCAGGTCATGATCTTGGTGTCCTGGGATTGAGCCCCGCGTCGGGCTCTTTGCTCAGTGGGGAGCCTGCTTCTCTCTCTCTCCGCCTGACTCTCTGCCTACTTGTGATCTCTCTTTCTCTGTCAAATAAATAAATAAAATCTTTAAAAAAAAAAGAAAAAAATTGGAGCTCTAATCACTGTTTTTACTGCCTCTCTGAGAAATCTCTAATTTTAGGAAAATACATATAACATACAATTTGTCATTTTTAGTGTATATTTTAGTGGTATTAAATACATTAAGAATATTGTGTAACCTTTACCACTATCCATTTCCATTTTCATTTTTCCCAACTGAAATGTACAGCTTTATGAATACAGATCAATGGTATTTTTTAAATGATGTAAGTCCTTTCAGACATTTAGAAAAGTTAGGGACATCTGGGTGGCTCAGTTGGTTAGATGTCTGCCTTTGGCTCAGGTCATGATCTCAGGCTCCTGGGATCAAGTCCCACATTGGGTTCCCTGCTCAGTGGGGGTCTACTTCTCCCTTTGCCTACTACTCCCCGTGATTGTGCTCTAGCTCTCTCTCTCTGAGACAAATAAATAAATAAAATCTTTTTTAAAATATATTTTAAAGTTAATATTTATAAAACATTAATTCATAACAGATCATAGGAAAATCCTAATATTGACACTGATTTTTATCTGAATACCATCATCATAATAAAAACAATTTAGGAGTCACTGACAATTTAAGCTTAACTCATAAGAACACAGGGCTTCTTAATAAATAATGTAGCACATTTACTAAATCCTACTTGGTCAGACTACATGCACAGTTGATTTTGTTAGCTTATTCATATAAACTGTTTACACATGAGAAGATTGACCAGATTGGTTATTTACTCAATGGGTCAGCTGCAGTGAAACTCCAGATCTAGAAACCATGTGTAAAAGAGCCTTCAGAGCCTGCATTTATGATACTTGTAATCTCTTTAGTGGTATTAGTTCTTATTCTTTGGAGGTGGTTCTGATGGTTAGAAAGTTGCTCAGTTTCAATTCTGTAAACTAAAATAGAATATGAAGCTGAATACTCTGCTTTTCGTTGATCTGTCCATATTTACTGAGCATTTTTACTATGAATATTAAAAAATACATTTTCTATAATTAATGAGTCTGCTGTTCATGGATGGCAATTCATATTAGATTTAAATTCCAGAAAAATTCCAAAATGTGCAGTGAAATCATTATTGCAAAGGGACTGTTCTTTTTAAATTTATGTTAAATAATTTTGAAGTTCCTCCTGTGGGCCAGGCACTATCCTAGGCATTAGAGATCTGATGGTAGACATAACACATAATACATTATCCCTGCTCTCTGAATTTATAATCTAGTCAGCATGTATAAAATGTATATAATATGTTAAAAAATACTTAAAATGTACCTTTTTAAGTGTTCTTAGCATAGCTGCGTGTATATATAACTGCATATAGCAGTTATACATGTGTTAGCGTATGATATGGCCCATTAAGTAGAATAGAGGAATGAACAAAAGGATATGAAAATAGGGCAGAAAATTGTGAAAACAGCATAAAGACATGTTAACACAAAGTTAAATTGATTTCTCACTATGTATGTAGTTTTTTCATACATATATATGAATATATACATATAGTGGGCTTTTTTATATTTCTATATGTTATGCTCTTTATTACAAAACAAGTTGTCTTTTGTTGTTGTTTTAGACCAACTGGTGGGAGTGACAAATGGACAGCTACAGCTTGTGACTGTCTTTCATTGTATCTAACTGGAGCTGTAGCAACTATAATCTTGCAGGTGTGTAGTGGGGTAAGCAATTATAATAGACGTGTATTGACTATTTCATTGATGTTTTCTAGATTTCGTTGTTGAGAAGATAACAGCAAATTATTTGGATTTTTTTGGCAGCCCTCTTTTTTCGTCTTATTTTGTTATAACACCTGTTTGATAATGGATGCCCCATAATGATTGTATGAGTTAATCAAAACATTTCCAAAGTAATAATCTTGAATCGATAATTTGCATATTAAAAAGCAGAATGTATGAAAAAAAAACAATGTATGTATGCTAGAGTGCGTTGTGGAAGCCTTCTACTATTCTTTACAAACTGAGAAGTTAGGCTTCTAGTGATATCATATTGATTGCATGTCATTAAAAAAATGTGTTTATAGGAATAAGGGTTTGAGAAGAGAATAATATTTTTCAGAACACCTAGACATATTATTTCTTTTTTTTAATTTTATACTTTTCATTGCATTAATGATTAGAATTTTCTTGAATAAGTAATTTGTCCATGTTACTTTTTCTATGTATACCTTTTCTATTTTCATAATTCCATTCAAAGCAGAATATAGGTTTTGCAGTTTCTTTCTATTCATACACACACACAAGACACACCTGGGAGAATACATTTCAGTTCTGTAATTTTCCAAGAGTTTAGGAGAATAGAGAAATTTGTAACTGATCCTTCCCTAGCCCACTGTGGGCTGAAAATGTTTTTAGTTGGGCTCCCCTTACACACACCCACCCTTAGGTAAGTTACTCCTTGGCAGGGAGGCCTTCCTGACATATTTCACAAACCAACTGTCTGTCCCCCTTGACTCTCTCCCATGTTTTTTCTCTCTGACAAAATATCAAAATAACTTTACTTGACTGGAAATTTATTTTTCTGGCTTGGATAAATGTGGAGGAAATGCCTGTAAGAAGTATGTTGTTGAAGTTTTCCTTTTAGTGTTTCATATTTACTCTGCTCTTAAATCACTGCAGGAAAACAATACAACATGGCCATTACCTGTGAAAATTTTCTGCAGAGATGAAAAAGGAGAGCGTGTCGATGTTTCTAAATATTTGATTAAAAAGGGTTTGGCTTTGAGAGAAAGGAGGTATAGACTTGTTTTTTTAACATCAGTTTATAATGAAGGCTTCTTATTTGCCTATGTACATCTTCATATCTGTGTGCTTTCAAGCCTGAATTTCATCTTGCATGCTCTTAATGATTTATAAACTAACCTTTAGGAGATAGTTCAGAAATAAATTCATTCAAGATCACTAATTTCTGTATTCAGGCCCATTAGTTCTTATATATTTAAATCCCTACTGATATTTTTGCTTTTATATATATATGTATATATATATATATATATATTTTTTTTTAAGATTTTATTTATTTATTTGATGGAGAAAGAGAGATCACAAGTGGGCAGAGAGGTGGAAGCAGGCTCCCTGCTGAGCAGAGAGCCCGATGCGAGGCTCAATCCCAGGACCCTGAGATCATGACCTGAGCCAAAGGCAGAGGCTTAACCCATTGAGCCACCCAGGTGCCCTTGCTTTTATATTTTGCCTTTTGCTTCGGCATTTATACTCTAAACCAGAGGAAAAGAGAATTACATAGCTGTTACCAGATCTGACCCTCTGACACCATTTGCTTAGACATAAATCTTTAAGCTTTATTTTGGAAATTGTGGTAGGTATATACCAAAATGTGTTTATGTGAAACAGAAATGGATAGCACAAATGTAATTGAATATTTACATTTAAAGTCTTTTCAGGTACTAACTTTGTGGTTTAAGGTACCATTTGTCCAAGGGGCCAAGGATTAAGATATTGCTATAGCCCTAGCTTCTTCTTCTTCTTTCTTTCCTTCTGGACGTAAGGTATATTGGAATTGCAAACACATGTTCCAAGTAGCCACTTCATACCATACATGGCCAGATTTCTTTTTTTTAATCTTACATTACTATATATTACCTTATATGGACTAGGACTCTAATCCTGATGGAAGGGAAGGAGAATAAGAAACCCAAAATAAAATGGGACATAAAGTAGTTGCCTAGGCATGGTAGATGCTGACTTAACTAGCTATGTATTGGTATACGGCAAGGCTCTGTGTATTGATGTCCTGCATGAGTCTCTTTTCGGGTTCACTGGCTTTAGGCTAAAACAGTTCCTTGATAAATGTTAATGTGAAAAATACTAGGCAAGTTAATACTGCTAACATCTGCCACTGCGGTATCCCCTAAACTACTAGCTGTCTCAAGGCTAGGGACCAAGTGGGAACGATCTTAATTGAAATATTATGTGGCTATTTCATAAATGTTTATCTCCTTTTGAAAGAAAATACAAGAAGAATACAAAATCCTATCTCCTAGGATTTTTTAAATAGTAGACATAACTTTTTTTTTAAACTGGAAGGGAATGATAGGAAGTAAAAAGAAAATTATGAATGAATATAGCATATTGCCATTCTCTCCCTAGTACTGTATTATTTTTTAAAGGACTTATATTTGTATTATTTTGATAGAACATGTGCATGTTCTGTCTGTGGACTACATTAGAATCAACCTGAAGGGGATGCCTGGATGGCTCAGTGGGTTAAGCCTCTGCCTTCAGCTCAGATCATGATCTCAGGGTCTTGGGATCGAGCAGAGCATCAGGCTCTCTGCTTGGCAGGGAGCCTGCTTCTCCCTCTCTCTTAGCCTGCCTTTCTGCCTACTTGTGATCTCTCTCTCTCTCTCAAATAATATTAAATCTTTAAAAAAAGAGAGAGATAGAATCAACCTAAAGTTGTTGTATTTACCTTTAACATCTAGTTAATTGTATAATACTGGTGATATACTTAATACGAAATTTTAAGACAGAGTAACATGTAAATATTATTTAGTAATTTAAAACATTTAAGTGCAATTTATTAATTTTTTTCTCATCAGGCTCACTTACAGTTTAAAATAATTTTTATTATTACCTAAATTATGCTCATTTTATGTAACAAATTAGACTAATGTATCCTAGACTAGAGCAAATAAAGTCTTTAAATTCCCAGTATATAAAAATAAATAAATAAATAAATTCCCAGTATATCTGAAGGACTCTTTTTATATTGCTTTCCACGGAATGTTTTTATTTGCTCATGTTTAGATATAATATTTTTTTGGATGTTACAGAACTACAAAATTAAATAACAGCTATTCATCATCTGAGAAGTCTCTGGAAATCCCCTTGGAACAAGAAGACTCAATGGTTACTAAGTGTATTAAGATTAACTTTGAACCTGACAAAAAAGCTGCTGATGTTATTAGTGAGTACAGGGTATCTGAATTTCAGCAGAAAATTCCAGAACCAAGAACCACTGGATGCTACAGACCACCAGCTATTCCTAACATGAAAGTATTTGAGGCAATTGTCAGCTGTATTGGCGATGATGGAACTATATTTGTAGTACCTAAATTGTCAGGTAATATATTTTATGTTATGTGGAATTAATCAGGACAAGGAGTAACTAACAGCTCCAATTCTCTAGTAAGTTATAAGCTGAAATACCTTGGGCAAGATTTAACCTCATTTTCACAGGTTTGTTGTGAGGTTAAATGAAATAACTCAAACAAAGTGCTTTCCACATAAAAATCATTTATTGAAACACTTGGGAATAGACACTGGACCTAAGTTAAGCATGGGGGTGGTTCCAGATTTGTAAGACCTGGCACTTACACAAGTTTGGAGGCTCTCTAAGAAAAAAGATACAGAAGTTTATATTCATTCAGAATGAGGACAGAAATCACAGTGGATGCCTGGAGTTTGGGGGCCCTTTGAGAATATTCAAAGATTTCCTGAGATTTATGTACAAGTATTTACTTACCACAACCTAGGTGTGTCCAGAATACTTTATAACTGACAATAACTCTAACACTCATGGGTCTTAAAGTTCCATGAAATCCATAGTAAGTCCACCTATGGATAGGTGGCTGTAAATTTGTTGAAATTTTTGTTTCATTTGTTGACCTCCTAAATACTGTTTTTTAACTCAAAAATAAATAAATCTGTGCAATTGGCTATACCAGAAGAGAACGGTGTTTGAGACTTTCAGCAGTAGTTCTTAATCCAGAAACTTTTCTTAAACTTTTATATAGTCATAGCTAAAACTGGTTGATTACTATGTTTCAGGAAGTGTTCTGGATGTTTTACATTTAATCCTGCACAGTATTGATAATGGAGATAAGTTCTATTATACCAAGTTTATAGAATAAACTGAAGCTTATGGAGGTAAAGGAACAACCCCAAAATCACACAACTAAAGTGGTAGAACTCTTATGGGAATTGACCCCACACTTTGCTTTCAGTGCTATATGGGGTTATGTATTTAGTATGGAATTGATGATCCAATTAGCAGTGAGTAGCAACATCCGAATTTTAATTTTATATCCCAGCATTATGCTGTATCTAAGTATCAACTAACACCTGACTTGTGTTCTATTTTACTTAGGTATAATGGCAAAATGACTTATCTTAAAGTGGTAGTTCCTTTATATGTTCCTAGTATGTGTTTAGAGCTTTAAATGATGCTTTACTCCCAAAATAATGCTTGCATTCATAACCAGAGAACAGAATAGTTATTTACATGTTAGTAGTATGTTTTGAAACATATAAAAGCTATGAATGAATCAGATTTTTTTAAAAGATTTATTTATTTTAGGGAGGGAGAGAGAAGGCACATGCACGCACATGGCGGGAGGGGCAAAGCTGTAGAGAGAGAATCTCAGGGAGATTCCATGCTGATAATGGCAGGGATCAATCTCAGGATCCATGAGACCATGACCTGAGCTTAAACTCAGAGTCACATGCTTAACTGATTGAGCCAGCCAGGTGCCCTGACTGAATTAATCTTTATTAAAACTCTATTGATTCCTTATGCTGTTGTCAAGGTGGTGAAATTATTAAAGGTTATTGATGATTTCATATTGAAAATGGTAGTAAATTCTTCCTAAATGCTTTCTATTTTTAATAATTTCTTCAGAACTCGAGCTAATAAAAATGATGAATGAAATTCAAAATAATTTAAAATGCCTTGGTCTTTTGGAGCCTTATTTCTGGAAAAAGGGAGAAGCCTGTGCAGTAAGAGGATCAGATACTATGTGGTATCGAGGCAAGGTAATGGAAGTTGTTGGCGGCACAATCAAGGTGAGTCTGATACTCTTGTGACTAATTTAAAGTTAATGCTGTAATGTTAAGTGGTCTTAATACATGAAAACTTAATATATGAAAGTTTGATTAAAACCTGTATTAATGAGATCAGTTTTGTAGGAAGTCCAATCAGATACATTACACACTTATTTATAACAAGAATTTTTATTTTGGGGGCACCTCTCTGGCTCAGTAGTGTGTACAACTCTTAATCTTGTTGTTGTAGATTTGAGCCCCACATTGGTACAGAGCTTATTTATAAATAAATAAATATATATATAAATAAATAAGAATTTTGGGGATGCCCTGGGTGGATGAGTCGGTTAAGCATCTGCCTTCCGTTTAGGTCATGATCCCAAGGACCAGCATCGGGCTCCTTGTTCAATAGGGAGTCTGCTTCTCCTTTTCCCTCTGCCCCTTGCACCCCCACCCCATGTTGGCTCTCTCTCTCTCAGATAAGTTAAATCTTTTAAAAAATGTAATGTTTTCAAAAATAAAGAATTTTTATCTTCAAGTTTCTTTTTATTATTAGTATTTATTAACTTGAACAACCAAAAGCCATTTTCAAGTAGGGACCTGGCCTCTGGTACTTTAATGGTACCACTTATTTGTAATTGGCAGCCCTATTTGTACATATAGTATGAAGTAAAACAACATGTTTTTCAATATGTTGTGTAATTCCTTAGTAAATTTGTTTACAGCTCAGCTAGTTAACCCTTTCACAATAACAGTTAATTTACCTTTCCAGAATAGTGAGATAGTACTTACTTGAGTTTCATGCAAAATCATCAGAAATAATTGTTTTTTTAAACTCTGTATATAAAAATATACATGAAAATACCTCCATTTACAGTGAATTAAGTAAAGCAATGAAATTGATAAAGTACTTCATAAGACATTTAGCACTTGAGACTCTGTTTTACGAGAGGAGGAAAAATTAAGAAGAGTGCTTTGTTTCTACTTGAACAAGACTTTTATTATCTATTTGGTGATGACACCTAACAATTACATAGCATGTTAGGTTGTTAAGCTTCTTGCACATGTGTGCGTTCATATTTTTATGATTTTCTTCCAACTATCACAGAAGTCGGTAATTCCCAATTTACCAATTAGAAAATTAACATTTAGATTCAGTGGCATGCCCAGGGTCACCATATCAGTGGGTATTGATGCTGGAATTCATATCCATGCATCAGATTGCTAAATTTCCAATCTAAGTGACATGCTGCTTCTGCTGGATTATAAGATTTAACTGATTTTAATAAAAGTAAAATGGTTTCAAATTTTCAGTATTTAGGCATAAGGATAAAGATTCATGTATCTATATGCAAATGAGTCCCATTTCACATACATTTGAATTTTTCAAGTAACCTCTTTTTAATATAAAAGTAAACTAAAATCCAATTTTTATTAAGTTATCATAATTCATGAACTTTCCATATAGGGGATCCAAGTAAATAAGATAATGGTGAACCTTATTTTTTCTCACACTAACATCTCTGTTTTAAAAATTTTTTTAAAAGTAGTTTGATATTTTTAGGGTAAATACCCAGTAGTGCAATTGCTGGGTTATAGGGTAGTTCTATTTTCAACATTTTGAGGAACCTCCAAGTTGTTTTCCAGAGAGGTTGCACCAGCTTGCATTCCCACCAACAGTGTAGGAGGGTTCCCCTTTCTCCGCATCCTCGCCAGCATCTGTCATTTCCTGACCTGTTAATATTTTTTTAAGATTTTTTAAATTTTTGTTTGTCAGGCAGAGGGAGAAGCAGACTCCCCCTTTGAGCAAGCAGCCCAATGCAGGACTTGATCTCCAGACCCTAGGATTGTGACCTGAGCCAAAGGCAGAAACTTAACCAACTGAGCCACCCAAGTGTCCCTAAAAGTACTTTGATATTTTAATCAGTACTTTTTTCCCTAAGGTCATTTTACATTTCAAGTATATACAATAAATTTTCCATTCCTTAACATGATAATCTTTCAAAATTTATTCTATGATGCATTAAGAAATAGTACATTAGAGGCAGCTGGCTCAGTCAGTGGAACATGCAACTCTTGATCTCAGGTTCGTGAGTTTGAGCCCCATGTTGGGTGTAGAGATTACTTAAAATAAAATCTTAAAAAATATATTGCCTTAAAATGTATTCACCCTAATTACCTGTGATGTACTTCAGATACTTTTTTTTTAAATTTTCAGGATAACAGTATTGATTATTTTTTTTAAAGATTTTATTTACTTATTTGACAGACAGAGATCACAAGTAGGCAGAGAAGCAGACAGGCAAAGAGGAAGGGAAGCAGGCCCCCCCGCTGAGCAGAGAGCCCGATGTGGGACTCGATCCCAGGACCCTGAGATCATGACCTGAGCCGAAGGCAGCGGCTTAACACCCTGAGCCACCCAGGCACCCAGTATTCATTATTTTTGCACCACACCCAGTGGTCCATGCAATCCGTGCTCTCTATAATACCCACCACCTGGTACCCCGACCTCCCACCCCCCCACCCCTTCAAAACCCTCAGATTGTTTTTCAGAGTCCATAGTATCTCATGGTTCACCTCCCCTTCCAATTTACCCCAACTCCCTTCTCCTCTCTAACTCCCCACCCATGTCCTCCATGCTATTTCTTATGCTCCACAAATAAGTGAAACCATATGATAATTGACTCTCTCTGCTTGACTTGTTTCACTCAACATAATCTCTTCAAGTCCCGTCCATGTTGCTACAAAAGTTGGGTATTCGTTCTTTCTGATGGAAGCATAATATTCCATAGTGTATATGGACCACATCTTCCTTATCCATTCATCCGTTGAAGGGAATCTTGGTTCTTTCCACAGTTTGGCGACCGTGGCGTGGCCATTGCTGCTATAAACATTGGGGTACAGATGGCCCTTCTTTTCACTACATCTGTATCTTTGGGGTAAATACCCAGGAGTGCAATTGCAGAGTCATAGGGAAGTTCTATTTTTAATTTCTTGAGGAATCTCCACACTGTTCTCCAAAGAGGCTACACCAACTTGCATTCTCACCAACAGTGTAAGAAGGTTCCCTTTTCTCCACATCCCCTCCAACACATGTTTCCTGTCTTGCTAATTTTGGCCATTCTAACTGTGTAAGGTGATATCTCAATGTGGTTTTAATTTGAATCTCCCTGATGGCTAGTGATGATGAACATTTTTTCATGTGTCTGTCTTGTATGTCTTGATTGGAGAAGTGTCTGTTCATATCTTCTGCCCATTTTTTGATATGATTGTCTGTTTTGTGTGTGTTGAGTTTGAGGAGTTCATTATGGATCCTGGATATCAACCTTTTGTCTGTAGTGTCATTTGAAAATATCTTCTCCCATTCCGTGGGTTGCCTCTTTGTTTTCTTGACTGTTTCCTTGGCTGTGCAGAAACTTTTTTTTTAATTTATTTTTTTCAATTTATTTATTTTCAGAAAAACATTATTCATTATTTTTTCACCACACCCAGTGCTCCATGCAAGCCGTGCCCTCTATAATACCCACCACCTGGTACCCCAACCTCCCACGCCCCCACCACTTCAAACCCCTCAGATTGTTTTTCAGTCCATAGTCTCTCATGGTTCACCTCCCCTTCCAATTTACCCAAATTCCCTACTCCTCTCTAACGCCCCTTGTCCTCCATGCTATTTGTTATGCTCCACAAATAAGTGAAACCATATGATAATTGACTCTCTCTGCTTGACTTATTTCACTCAGCATAATCTCCAACTTTTGTAGCAACATGGACTGGACTGGAAGAGATTATGCTGAGTGTGCAGAAGCTTTTGATTTTGATGAAGTCCCAAAAGTTTCTTTTCGCTTTTGTTTCCTTTGCCTTTGGAGACATATCTTGAAAGAAGTTGCTGTGGCTGATATCGAAGAGATTACTGCCTATGTTCTCCTCTAGGATTCTGATGGATTCCTGTCTCACGTTGAGGTCTTTTATCCATTTTAAGTTTATCTTTGTGTACAGTGTAAGAGAATGGTCAAGTTTCATTCTTCTACATTTAGCTGCCCAGTTTTCCCAGCACCATTTATTGAAGAGACTGTCTTTTTTCCACTGTATATTTTTTCCTGTTTTGTTGAAGGTTATTTGCCCATAGAGTTGAGGGTCCATATCTGGGCTCTTTACTCTGTTCCACTGGTCTATGTGTCTGTTTTTATGCCAGTACCATGCTGTCTTGGTGATCATAGCTTTGTAGTAAAGCTTGAAATCAGGTAACGTGATGCCCCCAGTTTTATTTTTGTTTTTCAACATTTCCTTAGCAATTTGGGGTCTCTTCTGATTCCATACAAATTTTAGGATTATTTGCTCCCACTCTTTGAAGAATACCAGTGGAATTTTGATTGGAATGGCATTAAAAGTATAGATTGCTGTAGGCAGTATAGAAAACAATGTTTATTCTTCCGATCCAAGAGCATGGAATGGTCTTCCATCTTTTTGTGTCTTCTTCAACTTCTTTCATGAGTGTTCTGTAGTTCCTTGAGTACAGATCCTTTACCTCTTTGGTTAGGTTTATTCCCAGGTATCTTATGGTTCTTGGTGCTATAGTAAATGGAATCGATTCTCTAATTTCCCTTTCTGTATTTTCATTGTTAGTGTATAAGAAAGCCACTGATTTCTGCACATTGACTTTGTATCCTGCCACGTTGCTGAATTGCTGTATGAGTTCTAGTAGTTTGGGGGTGGAGTCTTTGGGGTTTTCCATATAAAGAATCATGTCATCTGCAAAGAGAGAGAGTTTGACTTCTTCATTACCAATTTGGATACCTTTTATTTCTCTCTGTTGTCTGATTGCTGTTGCTAGGACTTCTAATACTATGTTGAACAAGAGTGGTAAGAGTGGGCATCCTTGTCGTGTTCCTGATCTCAACGGGAAGGACACAAGCTTTTTCCCATTGAGGATGATATTTGCTGTGGGTCTTTCATAGATAGATTCGATGAAGTTCAGGAATGTTCCCTCTCTCCCTATACTTTGAAGCATTTTAATCAGGAACGGATGCTGGATTTTGTCAAGTGATTTTTCTGCATCGATTTAGAGGACCATGTGGTCCTTCTCCCTTCTCATGTTAATTTGTTGTATCACATTGATTGATTTGCGAATGTTGAGCCATCCTTGTAGCCCAGGAATGAATCCCACCTGGTCATGGTGGATAATCTTTTCAATGTACTGTTGGATCCTGTTTGCTCGGATCTTGTTGAGAATCTTAGCATCCATATTCATCAGTGATATTGGTCTGAAATTCTTCTTTCTGGTAGGGTCTTTACCTGGTTTGGGGATCAGGGTAATGCTGGCTTCATAGAAAGAGTCTGGAAGTTTTCCTTCTGCTTCGATTTTTTTGAAACAGCTTCAGGAGAATAGGTGTTATTTCTTCTTTGAAAGTTTGGTAGAATTCCCCAGGGAATCCGTCAGGTCCTGGGCTCTTGTTTTTTGGGAGGTTTTTGATCACTGCTTCAATCTCGCTACTAGATATCGGTCTATTCAGGTTGTCAATTTCTTCCTGGTTCTATTTTGGGAGTTTATAGTTTTCCAGGAATGCATCCATTTCATCTAGGTTGCTTAGGTTATTGGCATATACCTGTTGATAATAACTTCTGATGATTGTTTCTACTTCCTTTGTGTTAGTTGTGATCTCTCCCTTTTCATTCATTGGCCACACTAATCCAAAAGAAAAGAGAGAAAGCCCAACTTCAGATGCCTTTAGGTCATCTGTTTCATTTTTTAAAATGGTGATTGCCAAACCAACCCAACTATATAGTGATAGGTTAATTTCATTACATTGGGAAAAAATAAATAACTTACTGATATTCCTTATTACTAAATTTAGAAGTTGAATTATCATAAATAAACAATTTCAGAGACTGGTGTTCTGGGTTCTGGTTGCATTTGTAAGGAGCTTGAAAGTTGCCACATCATTCTAACAAGTAAAAAGCTCAACAAACTGAAAAATCAACAACTCTTCTTAAATTTATAACAGAGGGAGTATACAAGGTATACCACTGCTCCAATGATGAGAATCAGGCAAACATAGGGAGTCACAGCTTTTAAGAGCAGAAACTTAAAACTGTAAATGGAATTATGTTTTGCTGGAGACTCTGTGTGGACAGCTCTGAAAGTTAAAAACTTCAGAGAGACCCAGTCCTAAGAAGGCCCTCCACAATTCTGTGTCATTTATGTTTAGGTATTCAACCTGATTCTCACAATAAATATAAAGAAAAAAAATCCCCTCATATGTCTGTCATCAGGAGCTTTTAAAATATGCCAGAGGATTCTGTCTTTTTGTAATAAGGCTTGATTTCAGGAAAACTAGTTAATCTGGACCTAACCATATAGATTACCACCTAACTGACGTAGGAGAAAAGAAAGTACCCAATTCCAGTCAACTCTGGCCTTCCACATGGAAAAAAGGAAATACCCAACTCCAGCCCACTTTATCCATCCTCTTATACCTAATGGAGAAGAACAAAACTGAAGAACACTTGTGAAATTTACAATCTATATTCATAGTGTCACTAAAAGACTAAGACCTAATCATAGGACTTCAAAACATTTCCCCTCCCTTCACACTTTACTACCACATTACTAAAGTCCTGTTTATAGCAGTTTCTTTTACATAGTACATCATATCCAGCTATCAAGAAAAATAAATTACAGACAAAACAGTATGGTATTAGCATAAAAATAGACATGTAGATCAGTGGAACAGAATAGAAAGCAGGGAAATAAACCTATGCATATATGGTCAGTTAATTTATGACAGAGGAGCCAATAATATATACTGGGGAAAAGACAGTCTCTTCAATAAATGGTGTTGGAAAAACTGGGCAGCCACATGCCAAAGAATGAAACTGGATTCTATCTTACACCATATACAAAACTTAATTCAAAATGGATCAACGATTTGAATTTAAGACCCGAAAACATAAAACTCCTGGAAGAAAACACAAGCAATAACTCTTTGACATGGGTCTTGGTGATTTTTTGTACACACCAAAAAGAAAGGTAGCCAAAGCAAAAGTATACAACTAGGACTACATCAAACTAAAAAGAGTCTTCACAGCAAAGAAAACCATCAATAAAAGGAAAAGGCAAATTATCAAATGAGAGAAAATATTTACAAATTGTATACCTGATAAGCTACCAATATTCAAAATATATAAAGAATCCATACAAAGCAATAGCAAAGAATCTGATTTAAAAATCTGAATAGACATTTTTCCAAAGAAGTTATACAGATGACCAGCACATGCATGAAGATGAGCTCAAAACCATTAATCCTTAGGGAAATGCAAACCAAAACCACAATATCACCTCACACCTGTTTTGAAAAACTTAAGCTTTGACTTATCAAAAAGGTAAGAAATAAGTGTTGGTGAGAATGTGGAGAAAGGGAACTCTTGTGTACTGTTGTTGAGAATATAAATTTGTACAGCCGCTATGGAAAACACTATGAAGTTTCCTCAGAAAATTAAAATAGAACTATCATATCCAGAAATTCCACTTCTGGGTATTTATCTGAAGGAAATGAAAACACTAAATAAAAAATATATATGCATCCTTATGTTCATTGCAGCATTATTTACAATAGCCAAGATATTGAAAGGACCTAAGTGTCTTTTGATAGATGAAAGGATAAGGAAAATGGGATATGTATGTATATATATATATACACATATATGAAGTGGGAGATTATTCAGTCATTAAAAAAAAAGGAAATCTTGCTGTTCACTACAACATGAATGGACCTTGAGGTCATTATGCTAAGTGAAATAAGTTCGAGAAAGACAAATACCATAAGATATCACTTATTTGTGGAATATTAAAAAAATCATCAATATAAAAAAAGTTCAGGGATACAGAGATCCGATCTGTGGTTGCCAGAGGTGGAGAGCTGGGGGCATGCAAAATGGGTGAAGGGATCAACAAGTATAAACTTCAAGCTATAAAATAAATCATGGGGATATAATGTACAGCATAGTGCCCATACTTAATGATTATATTTGGAAGTTGCTAAGAGTAAATCCTAAAGTTTTCATCACACACAAAAATATTTATGTAATTTCCTTACACCACACATGAAAATAGACTCAAAATGGATGAAGGACCTCAATGTGAGAAAGGAATCCATCAAAATCCTTGAGGAGAACACAGGCAGCAACCTCTTCGACCTCAGCCTCAGCAGCTTCTTCCTAGGAAGATTGCCAAAGGCAAGGGAAGAAAGAGCAAAAATGAACTATTGGGACTTCATCAAGATCAAAAGTTTTTGCACAGCAAAGGAGACAGTTAACAAAACTGTAAGACAACTGACAGAATGGGAGAAGATTTTTGCAAATGACATATCAGATAAAGGACTAGTATCCAAAATCTATGAAGAGCTTACCAAACTCAACACCCAAAGAACAAATAATCCAGTCAAGAGATGGGCAAAGGACATGAACAGACGTTTCTGCAAAGAAGACATCCAGATGGCCAACAGACACATGAAAAAGTGCCCCATATCACTTGGCATCAGGGAAATACAAATCAAAACCCCAATGAGATACCACCTCCCACCAGTTAGAATGGCTAAATTTAACAAGTCAGGAAATGACAGATGCTGGCAAGGATGAGGAGAAAGGGGAACCCTCCTATACTATTGGTAGGAATGCAAGCTGGTGCAGCCACTCTGGAAAACAGCATGAAGGTTCCTCAAAAAGTTGAAAATAGAGCTACCCTATGACCCACCAATCACACCACTGGGTATTTACCCTAAAGAAACAAATGCAGTGATCCAAAGGGGCACGTGCACCCAAATATTTATAGCAGCAGTGTGTACAATAGCCAAACTATGGAAAGAACTTAAATGTCCATCAACAGATGAATGGATAAAGAAGATGTGGTATATATATCTACAATGGAATACTATGCAGCCATCAAAAGAAATGAAGTCTTGCCATTTTCAATGACGTGGATGGAACTAGAGGGTATTATGCTTAGCGAAATAACTCAATCGGAGAAAGACAACTATCCTATGATCTCCCTGATATGAGGAAGTAGAGATGCAACGTGAGGGGTTTGGGGGGTAGGAAAAGAATAAACGAAACAAGATGGGATCGGGAGGGAGACAAACCATAAGAGACTCTTAATGTCACAAAACAAACTGAGGGGGGCTGGGGAAGGGGGTCAGGAGAGGGGGGTGGTGTTATGGACACTGGGAAGGGTATGTGCTAATGTGAGTGCTGTAAAATTGGCGATTCACAGACCTGTACCCCTGGGGCTAATAATACATTATATGTTTATAAAAAAATTTATGTAAGGCAGTGGATATTAACTAGATTTATTGTGGTGATCATATCAAAGTGCATATAAAAATCAAATCATTGTGCTGTGTCCCTGAAACTAATATAATGTTATATGTTAATTAAACATAAATAAATTTTAAGTTTTAAAAAAGGAAAAAATCACAAGGCATACTAAAAAGGCAGAAAAGACTACTGGAATAGACATAGACATATCAGAACAAGACCTGACAGGGATGATGGGATTATTAGAATGAGAATTTAAAACATCTATGATTAATACGCTAAGGCCTCTCATGGATATAATAGGATGTGCAAGAACAATGCACAATGTAAGCAGAGAGATAAAAATACTTAAAAAAGGTAGAGATCGAAATTATATAAAGAAAAATGAAGATTGTATTTGATGGACTTATTGTAGACTGGACACAGGTGATATGTATATCCACAGAGACCTCTAAAATTGAAAAGTGAAGAAAACAGAACCAAATACCCAAGGACTGTGGGAGAATAAAGGAATAAAGAAGTATTTGAAACAATTATGACGGAGAATTTTCCCCAAATTAATGTCACTCAACCACAGATCCAGGAGCTAAAAGAATACCAACTAAGATAAATTCAATAACAAAAACAAAACAAACAAAAAAATACACCTGGGCATATCACTTCAAACTATAGAAAATCAAAGTTAAAGGAAAAAACTGAAATAAACCAGAGGGGAAAAAAGCACCTCACCTATAGAGGAACAAAGATAAGAATTACATCCAACTTCTCCTCAGAAACCATATAAAGAAGAAAGTGGATTGAAATATTTAAAATCTTGAGAAAAACACCCCACCAACCTATAATTCTGTACCCTATGAAGTTACCCTTCAAACTGAATGAGAAACAAAAATTGAGCTTGTGGTAGACCTGCCTTGCAAGAAATATTTTTTAAAATTCTTTAAAAAGAAAATAATAAAGGTCAGAAACTCAGATCTACATATAGATAACTGAAGAAGGAATAGTGAAGATAAAATAAAACTTGTAGTGGGGTGCCTGGGTGGCTCAGTCAGTTAAGAGTCTGATTTTAAATTTCAGCTCAGGTCATGATCTCAGAGTCATGATATTGAGCTTCACATCAGGCTCCATACTACGTGCACAGCGTACTTCAGATTTTCTCTCTCCACCTTCCTTTACTCTTCTCTGCTTGTGCTTTCCCTCTAAAATATAAATAAATAAATAATAAAACTTGTAGCTTTCTTATTCTTAATTGATATAGTATAATAGTTCAAAGTAATAGGAGCAATGTATTCAACTACATATGTATATACTATATACATATACCATATGCATAGATATATGCATGCTTAAATATAAGTATAATCAATGACAATGGTACAATGAATGGAAGAGAGTAATTAAGATTATTATTATATGATACTCATAATACCTGTAAAATGACATAATGTTATTTGAAAGTATCCTTGGGCTCATGAAAATGTTTAATAATAATAATAATTCATTATAATAGCAAACTGAATGGAAACCAACTAAAAAATGCTTTTTCCCCCCTTGTGGAAAAAAGGGGGGAATGCAACTTTCTTTTTTGTAAATGTAAGTTCTGTTAGCAAGCATATAACACGTCATTAGTTTTTGATTTAATGCTTTTTAAAAACTATAATTGATACACTTTTTAAACAAACACAAACAGAAAATGCAATCATATAAAATGCTCAGTTTAAACCACAAGAGACAGAAGGATGGTGGAAAACAAAAGCAACAAATAGAAAACAGTAACAAATACACTGGATATTAATCCAGCCATATCAGTAATCAATTTGAAGATCAGTGGTTTAAATGCACCAAATTACTATATGTTGTCCATAAGAAACTCACTTTAAGTGTAAGACACATATCAATTAAAAATAAGTAAAGATATACACTATGGAGTATTATGCCTCCATCAGAAAGGATGAATACCCAACTTTTGTAGCAACATAAACGGGGACTGGAAGAGATTATGCTGAGTGAAATAAGTCAAGCAGAGAGAGTCAATTATCATATGGTTTCACTTATTTGTGGAGCATAACAAATAGCATGGAGGACAAGGGGCATTAGAGAGGAGTAGGGAATTTGGGTAAATTGGAAGGGGAGGTGAACCATGAGAGACTATGGACTCTGAAAAACAATCTGAGGGGTTTGAAGTGGCGGGGGCGTGGGAGGTTGGGGTACCAGGTGGTGGGTATTATAGAGGGCACGGCTTGCATGGAGCACTGGGTGTGGTGAAAAAATAATGAATAATGTTTTTCTGAAAATAAATAAATTGAAAAAAAATAAGTAGAGAAAAATATTCTATGTCAACACTAATCAAAAGTATGCAGGAGTAGTTATAATAATTGTAGAGTAGATTTCAAAGCAGGAAAATTATCAGGGATAAGGAAGGGTGTTACATAATGACAAAGAGGTCAGTTCTCCAAGAAGACATTATAATCCTTAATGTGTATGTGCCTAACAACAGAGAGTGAACCTACATCAGGCAAAAACTAATAGAATTACAAAGAAAAATAGGTTTACCTACTATCATAGTTGTGGACTTCAACACTCCTCTATCAGAAATAGGTCCAAAAAGCAGAAAATCAGCAAGGATGTAGTTGAACTCAAAAAAACCATCAATCGACTGAATGTAATTGGCATCCCTGGACTAATTCATCAAACAAGAGCAGAATACACATTCTTCTCAAGCTCACGTTGAACATTTACCAAGATATACCACATTTTGAGCCATAAAACAAACCTTAAGTTTAAAAGGTTATGCCCTATGACCCAGCAATTGCACTACTTGGTATTTACCCTAAAGATACAAACGTAGTGATCCAAAGGGGCACGTGCACCCGAATGTTTATAGCAGCAATGTCCACAATAGCCAAACTATGGAAAGAACCTAGATGTCCATCAACAGATGAATGGATCAAGAAGATGTGGTATATATACACAATGGAATACTATGCAGCCATCAAAAGAAACGAAATCTTGCCATTTGCGACAACACGGATGGAACTAGAGCGTATCATGCTTAGCGAAATAAGTCAAGCGGAGAAAGACAACTATCATATGATCTCCCTGATATGAGGAAGTGGTGATGCAACATGGGGCTTAAGTGGGTAGGAGAAGAATCCATGAAACAAGATGGGATAGGGAGGGAGACAAACCATAAGTGACTCTTAATCTCACGAAACAAACTGTGGGTTGCTGGGGGGAGGGGGGTTGGGAGAAGGGGGTAGGGTTATGGACATTGGGGAGGGTATGTGCTTTTGGGTAAATTGGAAGGGGAGGTGAACCATGAGAGACTATGGACTCTGAAAAACAATCTGAGGGGTTTGAAGTGGCGGGGGGGGTGGGAGGTTGGGGTACCAGGTGGTGGGTATTATAGAGGGCACGGCTTGCATGGAGCACTGGATGTGGTGAAAAAATAATGAATACTGTTTTTCTGAAAATAAATAAATTGGGAAAAAAGGGTAGAAATCAAACAGGGTCTGCTCTCATACCAGAATGGAATTAAACAGGAAATCAGTAACAGAAGGATACCTGGAAAATCCCAAAATACATAGAGATTTAATAACAAACTTCTAAATAGCACATGGGTCAAGGAGGACATCTCGAGAGATTTAGAGATATTTTGAACTAAATGAAAATGAAAACACTTATCAAATTTATGAGGGGCACCTGGGTTGCTCAGACAGTTAAGTGTCCATCTCTTGATTTCAGCTCAGGTCATGATCTCAGGGTCATGATATCAAGCCCTGCATCAGGCTCTGCACTCAGTATGGAACCTGCTTAAAATTCTCTCTCTGGTGCGCCTGGGTGGCTCAGTGGGTTAAGCTGCTGCTTTCGGCTCAGGTCATGATCTTGGCTCCCGGGATCGAGTCCCGCATCGGGCTCTCTGCTCAGCAGGGAACCTGCTTCCTCCTCTCTCTCTCTCTGCCTGCCTCTCTGCCTACTTGTGATCTCTGTCTGTCAAATAAATAAATAAAATCTTTAAAAAAAAAAAATTCTCTCTCTGCCCTCACCACCTCAAATGAAATGTCAAAATTTATGAGATGCACTGAAACCAGTGATAAGAGGAAAATTCATAGCATTGAATGAATAGATTAGAAAAGAACAAAGATTAAAATCCAGAGCAATCTATATTTTCAGTGCCATCCTGATCAAAATACCATCATCATTTTTCAAAGTGCTGGAACAAACAATCCTAAAATTTGTATGGAACCAGAAAAAAGACCTTGAATCACCAAGGAAATATTGAAAAAGAAAGAGCTGGAGGCATCACGTTGCCTGACTTTAAGCTTTATTACAAAGCTGTGATCACAAAGACAGCATGGTACTGGCACAAAAACAGACACATAGACCAGTGGAACAGAGTAGAGAGCCCGATATGGACTCTCAACTCTGTGGTCAAATCTTCAACAAAGCAGGAAAAAATACCCAGAAGAAAAAAAGACAGTCTCTTCAATAAATGGTGCTGGGTAAATTGGACAGCTATGTACAGAAGAATGAAACTCAACCATTCTCTTACACCATACACAAAGATAAACTCAAAATGGATGAAAGACCTCAATATGAAATAAGAATCCATCAAAATCCTAGAGGAGGAGGGGCGCCTGGGTGGCTCAGTAGGTTAAAACCTCTGCCTTCTGCTCAGGTCATGATCTCCGGGTCCTGGGAACGAGCCCTGCATAGGGCTCTCTGCTCAGCAGGGAACCTGTCTCCTCCTCCTCTCTCTCTCTCTCTGCCTGCCTCTCTGCCTACTTGTGACCTCTCTTTGTCAAATAAATAAAATCTTAAAAACAAAATCCTAGAGGAGAATATAAGCAGTAACTACTTCAACATCAGCCACAGCAATTTCTTTCAAGATACATCTCCAAAGACAAGGGAAACAGAAGTGAAAATGAACTTTTGGGACTTCATCAAGATAAGCTTCTGCACAGCAAAGGAAGCAGTCAACAAAACAAAGAGGCAACACAAGGAATGGGAGAAGATATTTGCAAATGACACTACAAAGGGCTGATATCCAAGATACATAAAGAACTCAAACTCAACACCCAAAAAACAGAAAAATCAAAAAATGGTCAGAAGATATAACAGATAACTTCTCCAGTGAAGACATGCAAATGGATAGCAGACACAGGAAAATTGTTCCATCATTAGCCATCAGGGAAATTCAAATCAAAACCACATTGAAAAGGGTGCCTGGGTGGCTCAGTGGGTTAAAGACTCTGCCTTCAACTCAGGTCATGATCCCAGGGTCCTGGGATCGAGCCCCACATTGGGCTCTCTACTAAGCAGGGAGCCTGCTTCCCCCCTCTCTCTGCCTGTCTCTCTGCCTACTTGTGATCTCTGTCAAATAAATAAAATCTTTTAAAAAAACACATTGAGATACCACCTTACACCAGTTAGAATGGCAAAAATTAACAAGGCAAGAAACAAAAATGTTGGAGAGGATGTGGAGAAAGGGGAACCCTCTTACACAGTTGGTGGGAAAGCAAGTTGGTGTAGCCACTTTAGAAAACAGTGTGGAGATTCCTCAAAAAATTAAAAGTAGAGGTACCCTATAACCCTGCAATTGCACTACTGGGTATTTACCCCAAAGATACAGATGTAGTACAGAGAAGGGCCTTAGGTACCTCAATAATATTCATAGCAGCAGTGTCCACAATAGCTAAACTATGGATAAAGCCAAGATGCCCTTCAATAGACAAATGGATAAAGAAGATGTGGTCTATATATACAATGGAATATTACTCAGCCATCAGAAAGGATGACTACCCAGCTTTTGCATCAACATGGATGGGACTGGAGGAGATTATGCTGAGTGAAATAACTCAAGCAGAGAATGTCAATTATCATATGGTTTCACTTGTAGAACATAAGGAAGACATTAGGAGAAGGAAAAGAAAAGTGAATTGGGAGATATCTGAGCGGGAGATGAACCATGAGAGACTGTGGATCCCGAGAAACAAACTGAGGGAAGGAAGGTGGAGAATGGATAATCCTGGTGGGAGATATTAAAGAAGGCAAGTATTGCGTGGAGCACTGGGTTTTATATGTAAACAATGAATCTTGGAACAGTACATCCAAAACTAATGGTGTATGGTGACTTACATAATACAGTAAAAAAGGAAAATCAATTTTCCAAGTTTCCTCCTTAGAAAAATTAAATCCATAGTAAACTGGAAAAAAAATAACTTGAGCAGGAATCAATAAAATTGAAAACAGGAAATCAAAAAAGAAAAGCTATGAGATTGAAAGTCATTTCATTGAAAAGATGAATAAGCTTCCAGGTGGGCTAAGAAAAAGGGGACACAAATTACTAATATCAGAAATGAAAAGATATCAACAAATTGTAAGCACATCAAAAGATAAGGAATACTATGAATAGCTCTGTGCCTACAGATTTAATAACCTAGATGAACTGGACAAATTCCTTAAATGATACAATCTGCCAAAACTCACACAAGAAGAAATAGAAAATCTGAATAGGCCTATATCTGATAAAGAAATTGAGTCAGTAATTAATAACCTTCTAAAACAAGAACACATGGCCCACATGGTTTCATTGGTGAATTCAACCAAATATTTAGGGAAGATACTTTACATCTTCTTTACAGTCTCTTTCAGGGGATAGAAGACTAGGAAAGACTTCCTTATTCATTCTATGAGGCCAGCATTACTCTAATACCAAAACCAGGCAATTACATTATAAGAAAAGAAGGTTACACACCAGTATCTCAGGAATATACATGCAAAAATTCTCAACAAAATATTAGTAAATCAAATCCACAATGCATAAAAATAATTTTATATATATGTCATGACCAGATGGAAGTTATCCCAGATATTCAAGGCTGATTCAACATTTGAAAATCAGTTAATGTAATCTACACATTAACAGGCTAAAATCGAAAAATCATATGATCATATCAGTATATGTAGCTGCTTTTGAGAGGATCCAATACCCATTGATGCTAGAAAAAAACAAAACAAAAAAAAAAACACCACAACTGTAATAGGAGCAGAGGGGAACTTTCTTCTTGATAAAAACTGACAACGAAAAACCTATAGCTAACATCATACTTAATCGTGAGAACCTCAAGACCTCAAGACTTTCCCACTAGACAAGAATGTTCCCTCTTGCAACTCCTTTTCAACATTATACGAGGAATACTAGGTAGTGCAATAAGATAAAAGAAAATAAAAGATAAACAGATTGGGAAGGGAAAAATAAAACTTGGTTCACAGATGACATGTTTATCTAAAAAAGGCAAAAGAATCAACAAAATTCCTGAACTATAAGCAGTTATAGCAAGGTTGCTATAATATATATAAGGATATAAGGTTAACATACAAAAGTATCAATTTCCTGTTGATCAGCAGTGAACACATAGAAACTGAAATTAATACAACACTATTTACATTAGCAATCCTAAAAACAAAATACTTACGTATAACTGTAACAGAATATGTAGAAAATCTGTATGAAGAAAACTACAAAACTCTGATGAATAAAATCAAAATGAGCAGAGGGATATTCCATGTTCATGAATTGGAAGACTCACTATTGTCAAAATGTCAGTTCTTCCCAACATGATTTGTAGATTCAATGCAATCCCAATCAAAATCATAGCAGGTTATTTTGTGGATATCAACAAATTGATTTTAAAGCTTATATGAAGGGGCAAAAGACCCAGAAGAGTCAACAAAATATTAAAGGAAAATAACAAAGTCAGAGGACTGATGCCACCTGACTGCAAGACTTAATATAAAATTATAGTAATGGAGACAATGTGGTATTAGCAAAACAACAAATAGATCAATGGAATGGAATAGAGAGCCTGGAAATAGACCCATGAAAATGTAGTCAACTCATCTTTGATAAAGAAGTAAAGGCAATACAACTAGGCAAAGATGGTCTTATCAACAAATGCTGGTGGAACAAGTGGACATCCACATGGATCTAGACTTTTACACTCTTACACCCTTCACAAAAATGAACTCAAAATGGATCACACACCTAAATGTAAAACACGAAACTTAAAACTCCTAGAAGATAGCAGAGAAACTCTCAGTGACCTTGGGTATGGTAATGACTTTTTAGATATACCACCAAAGACATATCCCACAAAAGAAATAAGAAATAAGCTGGACTTCATTTAAATTAAAAACTTCCCCTCTGTTACAGCCAGCCTCAAAAGAATGAGAAGACAAGCCACACACTGGGGGAAAATATTTGCAAAAGATACATCTGGTAAAGGACTATTCTCCAAAGTGTACAAAAGACTCTTAAAATTCAACAAGAAAACAAACCGATTTATTCCTTTATTGAATGTAAATCAGTGCTTCTAAAATACTTGGAGAAACAAAATTAAATTGTCTCCAAAAAGAAATTCTTAATGAATGTATAAATCTAATAAGACTGTCTTTAAAAAAAACTTCAGGGACGCCTGGGTGGCGCAGTTGGTTAAACGACTGCCTCCGGCTCAGGGCGTGATCCTGGAGTCCCGGGATCGAGTCCCACATCAGGCTCCCAGCTCCATGGGGAGTCTGCTTCTCCCTCTGACCTTCTCCTCGCTCATGCTCTCTCTCACTGTCTCTCTCTCTCAAATAAATAAAATAAAATCTAAAAAAAAAAAAAAACTTCAGTTTATGCATAAAGAAACTTCTGACAATGAAATTTAATACATACATTATGGAATGAGGGAGTTCTGTGGGGTTTTTTGCTGGAGATTATTCAAATCCAGGTTTAGATATTTTTCTAGAATGTCTGGTATTTCAGACCTTTCTGGCCCCTGGTTTTTAATAGTAAATTTAAATTATAAATTTTATTTATCCTGTTTCAGGTACAATATTTGGATCATGGATTTACCGAGAAAATTCCACAATGTCATCTTTACCCTATTTTACTATACCCTGATACACCCCAGTTTTGTATTCCATGTCAGCTCTATAATACCAAACCTGTGAGTAAATTGTAATTTGTGGGATGATTAATCTTAAATACTGTCTTTTTATTAACAATAATTTTCTGAAAATTAGAATGTAAGATGATATCCCTTTCAGTTGCAGCAAAAATAATAAAATACTTAGAAATAAGTTTAATAAGACAACTAAAGCCTTTATGAAGAGCACTACAAAATCGTACTGAAGGATATAAAAAATCATATAATAAGTGAGGAAACCTAATCTCTTCATAGATGGGAAAGTGTAAGATTGTTAAAATATAGCTATTTCTTCATCAAATAAGATCGTAACAGATGGGAAGCTGAAAATCAGATAAAGGAATGGCATTTTAATTATCTCTTGCTTCATAACAAATTGAGCTAAAATTTAGTGGACTAAATTAACAATAAACTTACCTTCCCTCATAAAATTTCTGTGGCTCAGGATTCCTAGTGATGCTGCAATGAATATCCACTAGAGGTTCAGGCATCTAAGGGTTCACTGGAATAGAGGAGCCACCTCCAGATAGCTTTCATGGCATTGGCAGGTTGAGGCTCCTCAGTGGCTTCTGGCAGGAGGCCCCAATTCTTTGCTATGTAAACCTCTTAACATAAAAACACAACAGTCCCTGCTCCTTAGTAAATACATATCATAGGCATTAGGAAAGCACCATGTTGACATATTGGTGTTTTAAAAAAAAGTTTTGTGATGCTTTGTTTTTAATGTAGGTTTATATTTTTAAAGCATTAAATGCTTCAAGAGAAAACTATTGTGGAACCCCAGACAAATTATTAGTTTCTTCAGATCATTTTTATCATATACCCATGATATTCTCTTAAAACTACTTGTATATTTTATAATATACAAGTATAATATACAATATTTTAATTACTGTTAACCTGGGTATGGCTACTTTTGTATTTCTTTATCTGCCTTCTGCTCTGTCCTATTTTTTGAAAGTGTGAAAGAATCTGAGTTTATTAATCCCAAATAGGTTGGGAATGTGTGGCAACCAGATGCAATAGAACTCCTTCAGGAACTGCTTTCAAAGAGAGAGGTGGAAATTCACATTATGGTAATGTATATTTACAGCATATATTATAACATAATTTGAGGGATATTTTTATGACAAGCCATGTTCCTGTGTGAATATAATTTATTCATTAATATGAAAAGTTACCAGTTGGGTTTCTAGGCTTGTTTTAAATAAACCTAATTTTGAGCAAGTTCCTGAGAACTTCCATAAATACTAAAGTCAGTAATCTGAAAGATTCTTTGTGAGCAACAGGGAGCAGCATCAAAGAACTGGAATTGCTTATAAGCACATGTAGTTTTCAGGATGTTACCGTGTATGTAGCACTGTGTTAGGTGCAGGTGCTCTCAAAGAACTTATCTAGTTAGTGAAACAACCAGATATGGGACAAAAACCTAAAAATTACATACTACAAAGTAACATACCAAGAGCCAAAGTGATAAAAAGAGTAAGTGTGTGGAAACAGCCAAGATTCCCTTCAACAGACAAATGGACAAAGATGTGGTCCATATATACAATGGAATATTATGCCTCCATGAGAAAGGATGAATACCCAACTTTTGTATCAGCATGGACGGGACTGGAGGACATTATGCTGATTGAAATAAGTCAAGCAGAGAGTCAGTTATATGGTTTCACTTACTTGTGGAGCATAAGGAATAACACGGAGGACATTAGGAGAAGGAAAGGAAAAGTGAATTGGGGGAAATTGGACTCTGAGAAACAAAACTGAGGGTTTTGGAGGGGAGGGGGTTAGTGGGATAGGTGAGCTTGATGGTGGGTATTAAGGAGGGCACGGATTGCATGGAGCACTGGGTGTGATGCATAAACGATGAATCTTGGAACACTGAAAACGTAAAATTAAGTTTAAAAAAAAAGGAGTAAGTGTGATAGGAATTCAGAGATGGTAAGAAAAGATGGAAAATTTCTCCTGACCAGGGAAACAGAATGCACAACTAAACACAGAGAGACAGAACTGGGCATGGCACATTGAGGAAGTAGTTGCTAGAATAATAGAATCTAACAATAGTAGAATTATAACGGCTAGATTAATAGGAGTTTTATGAAGGAAAAGCTTTTATGAAGGTGAATAGGATTTAAGAGAGGTAAAAGTCAACCATTGGCACACTACATCAAGAACTAATGATGTATTGTATGGTGACTAACATAACACAATAACAAATAAATAACCACCAAAAAAGTCAGTCATTGGAGCCCTATTGTCATTTTCTGAGTAGTGAGGTGATAAGTTTAATCTGCAGCTGTGTTTGAGGATTCCAGTAGTAAGGTGCAAAACTGTAAGGAAAGTATTTCTGTATGAAAGGTGTAATTAAAGGATGATAAAGACTTACCAAGAACCACAGACCCACTTACATAAAACAGTAGAGCAGCTTTATTGTTGCTGATATTAGTACCACGAGCCCCTATCTGGTTACTTATAGCCTCTGTGGAAAGTCATGGCAGTTGAAATTTTTTAGTTTATCAAGGTAGCTTTCTTTGCTGCTTAGCTTAACACAGGAGAGCAATTTGTAGTATCCCCAAGGCTGCTTAAAATGTCAGAAAGTGTGAACATGCATGCCCTGCAGCCCTTACTGCCATATCTGAACTTACCCAGACTTGCTCCTGTGTCTCTTATATACTACTAAGAAATACTGAGTACTTATCAGCTGAGTTCTGTTCTTAGCCTGGAGGTACAACAATGAACTGAAGAGCCAAATTTCTGCCTTTAAGGAGTTTCCGTTTTAGTGGTGGGAAACAAAATTAAAAACATAACATATAAGGTATATTAGATCGTGGTAAGTGCTAGGAAGAAAGTAAAGAAGGAAAGGCTGATGGGGAGGGTGGGCCCGGGAGAAGGTAACATTTTAAATACAGTGGTCAGAGAAGACCTTACTGCAAAAAATGAGAGATAAGTAAAGACTTTAAAATGGTGAGAGGTCAAACCATGCAGCTCTCCAGAGAACAGTGCGGAGAGCTCCAAGCAGGAACACTCCTCCTGGAGTGTTAAAGGGATTGGCAGAGAAGCCACTAGGGCTGAAGCAGAAGGAGCAAGACAGAGAAGAGTTGGAGATGGGGGAGATATGTGAAAGTTTTAGCTCTCAAGCTGACCCAGGCAGCCACTTGAGGATTTGATCAAAGGAGTGACATGACCTACCCTTGCATTCTAGTATTTCCAGTCTGCTACACTAAGTGTAGTACTGGAGCTACTGGAGAGTGAAAAAGGGAGCAGGAAGATCTGCTGAAGGCAATTACAGTAACTCAGTAGAGACAGTAGGCCTAAGGTGGTACCAAGTGTATGGTACTTAAGTTATGTACATGTTCAGTACCTAGTAAATGTTAAGAGGACTTAAGAATTTTAAAACTATTCTCCTAACTCCTTCTAAACAGTCATGAATTTTTTCTGATTCCTGCCATTTCTGGATTTTTAACAGAACTTCATTTCTTTACCTCTGGACTATCTTTTCTTTCTCCTTCTACTTAGTATAAATTATTAGTATCATCTAAAGGTGATGCAATTTTTTTCTGTTCCGATAACACTTTATTTATGAATACTTAAATTTGAATTTCATATAATTTCCACATGCAATAGAATATTATTTTTTTATTTTGTCCTCAACCATTTAAAAATGTAAAGATCCTTTTTAGCTCACACACCATACAAAAACATGTGGCAGGCCAGATTTGGTCCACAGACTATGGCTTGTCAACTTGTGTTCAACACGGTGAGTTTTGTAAAGTGAGGCATCTCTTAAATTCATCTATACCTTCCTTCTAGTACCTAATTCATTGCCTTACTGTAATTTTTTTATAAATAACTAGAAAACTCTCTACCTTATGGACATGTAAGCATATTTCAAAGAAACCATGGTAGTAGAATTGCTGTTTTATAACCTGCCAAAATACTAGGAAGCAAATTTTATGAAACGAGCAGCTAGCCAAACTGGTAATACTGTGGTCATTAGAAATCTAATTTCATATTTGTCTACCCTAAAATTTTAATCTTCAAACAGACTTTATTTTTATATTAATAATCTTGTTTGTTGAACTTAAATAGGAATTACCTGAAAACCCATGGGAGAAATTATCTATTCATCTCTATTTTGATGGAATGTCACTTTCTTATTTTATGGCATACCATAAGTATTGTACTTTTGAGCATTCTGAAGAGATATTGAAAGAAGTAAGTGAGCTATTTTTCTATAAAAATCTAAATTATAGAAAAACAAATTCTGGATAAAATGTCATATACTGCCTCACACTTCAAGTCTTTAGTACAGTTCTATGTGTCTGATATGTTAAGAAAGTATAGAGAATTATCAATTATTTGTTGAGAAAGCAATATATCATGCTTTATAAACATCCTAAAAAAGACTTC
Source organism: Neogale vison (assembly GCF_020171115.1). Classification (NCBI taxonomy): domain Eukaryota; kingdom Metazoa; phylum Chordata; class Mammalia; order Carnivora; family Mustelidae; genus Neogale; species Neogale vison. The sequence goes on from NC_058095.1 coordinate 82,116,716, forward strand.
AGTTGCACTAAGATTCAATTAATGTTTCATATCTTTAAACTTAGTGAAAAGGCCATATGTTATCTAATGTTGTTTGAATATAGAAATGTAAATTATAAAGTGCTAATAGAATTCACTGCCAGAAAAGGATTCTCTCAGCAGATAATTTTTTTCCTTTTATTTGACATTATAACATTTCCTCCATTTTGCCTTTTTACAGGAAACTCAGAGCTGGATTTTAAGCTTAATTTCAATAAATAGCCCTCTCCAGTTTCCCAGTGCTACTGTTTCTTAATATTTTTAAAAACATAACTAGCCTATTATAGATATGTTTTCACATTGCAATATGCCATAAATACTTAATGGAAATGGGGAATTCATCATAAATAATAACATTAACATTTTATATAGCAAGGTATTTTTATTTCTAGACTTACAGTTTACTTGTTAGGTTTTTAAATATTCCTGTTCATAACAGTATGCAACCAAACATTGAATGTTCAGTTCAATATAGAAAACTTTCTTCTTCACATAGAAACTGTGATATTACTTTATACACGTAATTCTTGTCAGTTTTTTTCTTATGAGCAGAAGGGTGTGTGTGGTATGTGTGTTGATGTGCATGCGTGTGTATTTGTAAAAAGGTATACCATCTGTTAAACTGGTTTTATAAAGATTACTAAGTCCCTCCTTTCCAGTTGTACTCTTTAGTGTGAACATTTTTTTTAAATATGTAAGAATTTCTTCTTTCTCATAATAAACTGCAGCTTGTCCTTGAGCAACACAGGTTTAAACTGCTTAGGTCCACTTACATGTGGATTTTTTACAGGACTGTAAATTTATTTTCTCTTCCTTATGATTTTCTTAATAACACTTTTTTTTCCTCTAACTTACTTTATTCTAAGAATACATATATAATACACATAACTTATGAAATATGTGTTAATCAACTTTTTGTTATTGATAAGCCCTCCAGTCAACAGTACGCTACTAGTAATTAAGTTTTCAGGAAGTCAAAAGTTATATATGGATTTTCATCCCAAACCCTCATGGTGTTCAAAGGTTAACTGTAATTCCTATTGACATGCATTTAACATAATTTGAGGATTCTTACTATTGCACTATTAAGTTTACTCCAGAACAGTAGATTTTCCCATAGTTAACACAAAATAACTATGCCAACAAGAACATGCACCCAGTTTTTGTGGGGATGAAATATGAAAGTGCCTTAAAAATACTATATAGTTGAAGATGGTTTATTTATTAACAATACTATATTATTTCAGAAGCTAGAAGATTACAATAAAAAGTATGAGGATGAAAGATGGGAAATAAGATTTGAGGTAAGTTTCAACCCAAATATTTTGGAAACTTTGGACACTTTCATCAGTACAAATGATCTAATATAAGATCAGGAAGTAAGCATTTTCTTTTATTATGGCTTTATTGAGATATAATTTACATACTCTAAAATTTACCTTTTTAAACTGTACAATACAGTGGTTTTTTTGTATCGTCAGAGTTGTGCAGTCATCACAGCTATTTAATTCCACAACATTTCATCATCCCAAAAAGAAGTTCCGTACCAATAGGAGTCAGCTTCCCATTTTTCCCTTTCCCAGTGTCCTGCAAACCACTAATCTTCTGTCTCTCTGGATTTGCCAATTTTGGAAATTTTATAAAATAAAGAGAATCATATAATACATAGCCCTTTGTAACTGGCTTCTTTAGCTGGAATAAAATTTTCAAGTTTCATTCACGTTGTAGTGTAGTACATATCCTTCTTATTGCTGAATAATACTCCATTGTATGGATATACCACATTTTATTTATGCATTACTCTGTTGATGGACAATCTGTTGGGTTTCTATCTTTTTGCAGTTGTGAATAAAGCTGTGAACATTTGCATACAAGTTTTTATGTAGACATCTATTTTTCCTTCTCTTTTGGTATGGACCTAATTCCTACTAGTGGAATTGCTGAGTCATATGGTGACTCTATTTACCATTTTAAGGAACTACAAGACTGTTTTCTAAAAGTTATGCACCATTTTACTTTTATACTAGGAATGTACAAGGTTCCATTTTTTTCCCATATCCTTATCAACACTTGTTATCTGACTTGTTTCTCACCCATAGGTATAAAGTGGTATCTCATTGTGGTTTTGATGTGCTTTTCTCTCATGACTGATGATGGCGAGCATCTTATCATATGCTCTTTGGCCATTTATATATTTTCTTTGGAGAAATCTCTGTTCAAGTACTTTGCCCAGGATTTGACACCAAAAGCAAAGCCAACAGAAACAAAATTTTAACCAAGAAGCTTTTGCACAACAAAATAAAAAGGTGGCCTACAGATGGGAGAAAATATTTGCAAATCATATATCTGATAAGGCATTACTATCCAAAATATATAAAGAATATATATATATATATAACTTATACAACTCAATAGTAAAAAATAAACAATCTGATTAAAAAGTGGGCAGAAGAACTAAATAGACATTTTTTCGAAGAAAACATACAGATAGCCAACAGGTACATGAAAAGGTGCTCAGCATCATCAGTCATCAGGGAAATGAAATTTAAAACCACAGTGTGGTATCACTTTACATATATTAGAATGACCATCATCAAAAAGACAAGAGATAAGAAGTGCTGGCAAGAACATGGAGAAAAGGGAACCTTTGTGTACCAGTAGAGGTAATATAAACTGGTACAAGCATTATGGAAAACAATATGGAGGTTCCTCAAAGAATTAAAATTAGAATTACCCTTCTCAATTTCACTTCTAGGTATATATCCAAAGGAAACAAAATCACTATCTTAAAGAAGTAACTGCACCCATATGTCCATTGCAGCATTACTTACAATAGCAAGACATGGAAACAGCCTGTGTCCTTCAGTAGATGAATGGATAAAGATGTGGGGTGTGGGTATATGTTATACACATTCTTTTTTTTCCCCATTTATTTATTTTCAGAAAAACAGTATTCATTATTTTTTCACCACACCCAGTGCTCCATGCAAGCCGTGCCCTCTATAATACCCACCACCTGGTACCCCAACCTCCCACCCCCCCCCCGCCACTTCAAACCCCTCAGATTGTTTTTCAGAGTCCATAGTCTCTCATGGTTCACCTCCCCTTCCAATTTACCCAAAAGCACATACCCTCCCCAATGTCCATAACCCTACCCCCCTTCTCCCAACCCCCCTCCCCCCAGCAACCCACAGTTTGTTATACACATTCTTTACACAATGAAATAGTGTTCTTTTCAGCCATAAAAAGGAAGTCCTGCCTTTTGTGACAACATGGATGGACCTTGAAAGTATTATGCAAAGTGAAGTCAGTCAAATACTATATGATCTCACTAATATGTGGAATCTTAAAAACTGAACTCAAATACAGAGAAAATATTGGTGGTTGCCAGGGATGAGGGTATGGGGGAAATGGAAATGGGTGAAGGCAATCAAAAGATACAAACTTCCAAAGTCCTGGGGATATAATATACAACATGATGACTATAGTTAACACTGTATTGTATATTTGAAAGTTGCTAAGAGAGTAAATCTTTAATGTTTTCATCAGAAAATGTTTTCACCAGAAAATGATTGATGTTAGCTAAACTTGTGGTGTTCATTTTACACTTATATACATATACTAAAATCATTATGTTGTATACCTTGCACTAATACAATGTTATGTGTGAATTATATCTCAATAAAACCAGAAAAAATGGAAAATAAAAGTAGAAAATAATGAAAAGAATTCCTCTGCCCGTTTTTAGTTGGGTTGATTTTGTGGAACTGTGAGAGTTCTTTACATATTCTATACATAAGTCCCTTATCAGATACATGATTTGCAGATATTTCCTTCCATTCTATGAGTTATCTTTACACTTTGTTATTAGTATCCTTTAAAACACCAAAGTTCTAAGTGTTTTTTTTAAGATTTTATTTATTTACTAGAGAAATAGAAAGAGTGAGCACAAATGGGGCAGAGACGCAAAGAGAGAGGGAGAAGTGGACTCCTGACTGAATAGGACCCTGAGATCATGACCTGAGCTAAAGGCAGACACTTAAAACCAACTGAGCCACCACCAGTTTTTAATCTTGGTGAAGTCTAGTATATATGCTTTCTTTTTTCCACTTGTGCTTTTTGATGCAGGAAGTAAGAGGTGTTTTGTTTTGTTTTGTTTATTTTTTTATTTTTTCCAATTTATTTATTTTCAGAAAAACATTATTCATTATTTTTTCACCACACCCAGTGCTCCATGCAAGCCGTGCCCTCTATAATACCCACCACCTGGTACCCCAACCTCCCACCCCCCCCGCCACTTCAAACCCCTCAGATTGTTTTTCAGAGTCCATAGTCTCTCATGATTCACCTCCCCTTCCAATTTACCCCAACTCCCTTCTCCTCTCTAACACCCCTTGTCCTGAGGAAGTAAGAGTTTTAATGAAAGTTCCAATTATTTATAAGTAGAATTTTATTTCTGTGATTATAAAAATAACAAATGTAGTATAAAGTGCTTTGTAACAAATCAGTAATATAGCAGTCAGTAATCAGTGTTCACTGAATGCTACTAAGTGGTTCAGATAGGTTTCGTTCTGTTTTGTCACCAGTTTGGAAATATAAATAGTAATAAACTAATTTAGTTTGAATGTGATCATTTTACTTTTTATGCTAATTACCACATTTAAAACTCTTTAAACTTTCTTGAACACCACCTACATTTTTATATTTTTGTTTTTAACAACTGCTGACTGCCAGGTTCCTCTTGGGAATCACCTAGCTTTTTATTTTTTTTTTCAGAGTTTAAAGAGAGCACACTTTTTTTGATGATTTTAACTTAAATCTTCTTTTGGCATTTCATATATTATTTTAGGTTTTTTTTTTTAAAAAAAAAAGACTTTATTTATTTATTTATTTATTTATTTATTTGGACAGAGCACAAGCAGGGATAGTGGCAGGCAGAGGGAAAAGGAGACACAGACTGAGGGAGAGGAGGAAGCAGGCTCTTGTGGGAGCAAGGAATCCAGTGTGGCACTTGGTCCCATGGGATCATAACCCAAGCTGAAGATGTTTGCCTAACCAGCTGAGCCACCGAGATGCCCCATACTACTTTAGTCTTTACTGTAAAATATGTACTTACTCTAAAAATAAATGAAATACTATAGAAATTTGAATTAAAAAATGTACCCCTTTCCATACCTCAAATAATTGAGTGGCAATTACTGTTAGCTGTTTGTTAACCATTCTTCTGGAGTTTTATGTGTATAGGTAAATATATATACATAAACATGTATTTATATGAGTGTTTTAACACAAATTTTTTTTATTGAGGGAACAAAAGGGTGTTAAAGGTCTTTACTCACATTTTGGTCCTACTAAAACAATCATTTTGTGGTATCCATTATCTAAGAGAGTTTGCTTTCTGCTAATTGAAAATACATTGGCAACGTAATGAATTTTATCAAATTTTAATAATGTACTAGATTTCTGTAATAGTCATTCTGAAATTTGAATTTATTTGTGGTGCTTTAGGAATTGCTTTTGTCTGAAACAGAGACTCCTATTTTACCACCATATTTGCCTTCATCTCTGCCTCCCCCAGAAGAACTCTATGCTGTTCAAGTTAAGCACGTTGTCTCACCTAATGAAGTATGTAATCTAAATGATTAGTTGCTGATTGAAAATATAACAGGAAATCTTAGTCTTAAACTCTAGGTTTGACTCTTTATGCTTACATCCTCCTTTTTTTCAAATTTCATTTAAATTCTTTTTTTTTCAATTTATTTATTTTCAGAAAAACAGTATTCATTATTTTTTCACCACACCCAGTGCTCCATGCAAGCCGTGCCCTCTATAATACCCACCACCTGGTACCCCAACCTCCCACCCCCCCGCCACTTCAAACCCCTCAGATTGTTTTTCAGAGTCCATAGTCTCTCATGATTCACCTCCCCTTCCAATTTACCCAAATTCCCTACTCCTCTCTAACACCCCTTGTCCTCCATGCTATTTGTTATGCTCCACAAATAAGTGAAACCATATAATTCACTCTCTCTGCTTGACTTATTTCACTCAGCATAATCTCTTCCAGTCCCGTCCATATTGCTACAAAAGTTGGGTATTCATCCTTTCTGATGGAGGCATAATACTCCATAGTGTATATGGACCACATCTTCCTTATCCATTCGTCCATTGAAGGGCATCTTGTTTCTTTCCATAGTTTGGCGACTGTGGCCATTGCTGCTATAAACATTGGGGTACAGATGGCCCTTCTTTTCACGACATCTGTGTCTTTGGGGTAAATACCCAGGAGTGCAAATTTCATTTAAATTCTAATTAATATAATACTGGTTTGGGAAGTAGAATTTAGAATTTAGTGATTCATCACTTAGATATAACGACACCCAGTGGTCATCATAACAAGTACCTTCCTTAATACTTATCATCACGCATTTATCCTATCCCCTGCCATCAACTGTCAGTTTGTTCTCTACAGTTAAGGGTCTCTTATAGTTTGCTTGCCTCACTCAAGTTTTCCCTTTCCCCTATGTTCATATGTTTGGTTTCTTAAATTCCACATATGACTGAAATCGTATATTTGTCTTTCTCTAACTGACTTATTTCACTTAGCATAATACACTCTAGCTCCATCCATGTTGTTGCAAATGGCAAGATTTCATTCTTTTTATGGCTGAGTAATATTCCATTATAAATATATACCATATCTTATTATCCATTCATCAGTCAGTGGAAATTTGGGTACTCTCCATAGTTTGACTGTTGTTGATAATGCTGCTGTAAACATCAGAGTGCATGTACTCAAATCTGTATTTTTTTAATCCTTTGGGTAAATAACAGTGCAATTGCTGGATCCTAAGGTAGTTCTACTTATAGCTTTGTGAGGAACATCCGTACTGTTTTCCAGAGTGGCTGCAGCAGTTTTCATTCCCACCAGCAGAGTAAGAGGTTTCCCCCTTCTCTGCATCCTCGCCAAAATCTGTTGTTTCCTATGTTGTTAATTTTACCCATTCTAACAGGCATGAGGTTATATCTCATCACGGTTTTGATTTGTATTTTCCTGATGATGAGTGATATTGAGCCTCTTTTCATGCTCCTGTTAGCCATCTGGATGTCTTCTTTGGAAAAATACTTGTTAATGTCTCTGCCCATTTCTTAACTGGATTATTTATTTTTGGAGTGTTGAGTTTGAAAAGTTCTTTATAGATTTTAGATACTAACCCTTTATCAGATGTCATTTACAAATATCTTCTCCCATTCTGTAGGCTGCCTTTTAGGTTTGTTGATCATTTCCTTCACTGTGCAGCTTTTATCTTGATGAAGTCCCAGTAGTTCATTTTTGCTTTTGTTCCCTTGCCACAAGAGATGTATCTAGTTAAGAATTTGCTGTGGCTAAGGTCATAGAGATTGCTGCCTTTGTAGTGCTCTAGAATTTTGATGGTTTCCCGTCTAACACTTAGGCCTTTCATCCATTTTGAATTTATTCTTGTGTATGGTGTAAGAAAGTGGGCCTCTTTCATTCTTCAGCATATGGGTGTCCAGTTTTCCCAACACCATTTGTTGAAGAGACTGTCTTTTTTCCATTGGATATACTTTCCTGCTTTGTCAAAGATTAGTTGGACATAAATATGTGGGTCCAATTCTGGGTTTTCTGTTCTCTTATATTGACCTACCTGTCTGTTTTTGTGCCAGTACCGTACTGTCTTGATGACTACAGCTTTATAATAAAGTTTGAAGTTTGGACTCGTGATACCTCAGGCTTTGGTTTTCGTTTTCAGGATTGCTTTGGCTATTGGGGGTCTCTTGTGGTTCCATACAAATTTTAGGACTGTTTGTTCTAGCTCTGAAAATTTCTGGTGGTATTCTGTGTTGGTATTCTGTAGAATGCTATGGATAGCATAAACATTTTAACTATATTTACTCTTTCAATCCATGAGCATGAAATATTTTTCCTATTTCTTTGTGTCAGCTTCAGTTTCTTCCATAAGTGTTCTATAGTTTTCAAAGTACAGATCTTTTACTTCTTTGGTTAGGGTTATTCCTAGGTATCTTATGGGTTGGTGCAATTGTAAATGAGATCGATTCATTGATTTCTTTTTCTGCTGCTTCATTATTGGTGTTTGGAAATGAAACAGATTTCTGCACAGTGATTTTATATCCTGTTACTTTGCTGAATTCATATATTAGTTTTAGCAATTTTTTGGTGGTCTTTCAAGGTTTTCTACATAGAGGATCATGTCTGCAAATTGTGAAAGTTTGACTACTCCTTGCCAATTTGGATGCCTTTTTTTTACAGTGTTCCAGGATTCATTGTTTATGTACTACACCCAGTGCTCCATGCAATATGTGCCCTCTTTAATTTTTCTTTTTTTTAATAAATTTTTATTTATTAGAGAGAGCAGAATTAGAAACAGAACACAAGAGGAGGGGATGGGCAGAGGGAGAGGGAGAAAGAGGCTCCCCAATGAGCAGGGAACAGGACATGGGGCTCAATCCCAGGACCCTGGGATCATGACCTGAGTCAAAGACAGATGCTTAATGGACATATCTGGGTGGCAAGCCTGGATGCATTTTATTTGTTTTTGTTGTCTTATTCCTGAGGCTGAGACTTCCAGTACTATGTTAAGTAGTAATGGTGAGAGTGGACATCCCTGTCTTTTTCCTGACAGTAGAGGAAAAGCTCTCAGTTTTTTCCCATTGAGGGTGATATTAGCTGTGGTTCCTTTGTATATGGCCTTTATGATGTTGAGGTATGTTCCACCTATCCTTTGTTGAGGGTTTTCATCAAGAAAATATGCTATATTTTGTCAAATGCTTTTGCTGCCTCTATTGAGAGAATCATGTGGTTCTTATCCATTCTTTTATGTGGTGTATCACATTGATTTACAAATATTGAACCATGCCTGTAGCCCAGGAATAAATACCACTTGATTGTGGTGAATAATTATTTTAATGTAATGTTGGATTCAGTTTGCTGGTATCTTGTTGAGAATTACTGCATCCCTGTTCATCAGGGATATTGGCCTGAATTCTCCTGTTTAATGGGATCTTTGGTTTTAGAATCAAGGTAATGCTGGATTCGTGGAAGAAGTTTGGAAGATTTCCTTCCATTTCTGTGTTTTGGAACACTTTGAGAAGAATAGGTATCAACTCTCCTTTAAATGTCTGATAGAATTCCCCTGTGAAACCATATGGTCCTGGACTTGGCTTTGTTAGGAGAATTTTTATTACTGATTTAATTTCTTTTCTGGTATGGGTCTATTCAAATTTTTAATTTCTTCCTGTTTTAGTATTGGTCATTTATATGTTTAGATGAATTTATCCATTTCTTCTAGAATTCCCAGTTTTTTGGCATATGATTTTACATAATATTGTTATATTGTTTTTATTATATTAACATATAATGTATTATTAGCCCCAGGGGTAAAGGTCAGTGAATCACCAGGTTTACGCACTTTACAGCACTCACTATAGCAGATACCTTCCCCAGTGTCTATAACCCAACCACCTTCTCCCTATCCCCCTCCCCCCAGCAACCCTCAGTTTTTTTTGTGCCATTAAGAGTCTCTTATGGCTTGTCTCCCTCCTGATCCCATCTTGTTTCATTTTTTCCTTCCCTATCCCCAAACCCCCCACGTTGCCTCTCAAATTCCTCATATTAGGGAGATCATATGATAATTGTCTTTCTCTGATTGACTTATTTCAATCAGCATAATACCCTCTAGTTCCATCCACATCATCACAAAAGGCAAGATTTCACTTCTTTTGATGGCTGCATAGTATTCCATTGTATATATACACCATATCTTCTTTATCTGTTCATCTGTTGATGGACATTTAGGTTCATTCCATAGTTTGGCTATTGTGGACTTTGCTGCTATAAACATTCGGGTACACGTGCCCCTTTGTATCAGTGCATTTGTATCTTTAGGTAAATACCCAGTGGAGCGATTCCTGGGTCATAGGGTAGCTCTATTTTCAACTTTTTGAGGAACCTCCATGCTGTCTTCCAAAGTGGTTGCACCAGCTTGCATTCCCACCAACTGCCTTTCTCTGCATCCTTGCCAGCATCTGGTATTTCTTGACTTGTTCATTTTAACCATTCTGACTGGTGTGAGGTGGTATCTCATTGTGGTTTTGATTTCTATTTCCCTGATGCCAAGTGATGTGGAGCACTTTTTCATGTGTCTGTTGGCCATCTGGACATCTTCTTTGCAGAAATATCTGTTCATGTCTTCTGCCCATTTTTTGATTGGATTATTTGTTCTTTGGGTGTTGCGTTTGATAAGTTATTCATAGATTTTGGATACTAGCCCTTTATCTGATATGTTGTTTGCAAATATCTTCTCCCATTCTGTCAGTTGTCTTTTTTTTAATTTTTATTTATTTATTTTTATTTTCAGCATAACAGTATTCCTTGTTTTTGGACCACACCCAGTGCTTCATAAAATCCATGACCTCTCTAATACCCACCACCTCTTTCCCCCAACCTCCCACCCCCGTCACTTCAAACCCTCAGATTGTTTTTCAGAGTCCATAGTCTCTCATGGTTCGCCTCACCTTCCAATTTCCCCCAACTCCCTTCTCCTCTCTAACTCCCCTTGTCCTCCATGCTATTTGTTATGCTCCACAAATAAGTGAAACCATATGATAATTCACTCTCTCTGCTTGACTTATTTCACTCAGCATAATCTCTTCCAGTCCCGTCCATGTTGCTACAAAAGTTGGGTATTCATCCTTTCTGATGGAGGCATAATACTCCATAGTGTATATGGACCACATCTTCCTTATCCATTCGTCCGTTAAGGGCATCTTGGTTCTTTCCACAGTTTGGCGACTGTGGCCATTGCTGATATAAACATTAGGGTACAACTGTCAGTTGTCTTTTGGTTTTGTTAACTGTCTCCTTGCTGTGCAAAAGCTTTTGATCTTGATGAAGTCCCAATAGTTCATTTTTGCCCTTGCTTCCCTTGCCTTTGGCAATGTTCCTAGGAAGACGTTGCTGTGGCTGATATCAAAGAGGTTGCTGCCTGTGTTCTCCTCAAGGATTTTGATGGATTCCTTTCTCACATTGAGGTCCTTCATCCATTTTGATTCTGGTTTTGTGTGTGGTGTAAGGAAATGGTCCAGTTTCATTTTTCTGCATGTGGCTGTCCAATTTTCCCAACACCATTTATTGAAGAGGCTTTATTTTTTCCATTGGACATTCCTTCCTGCTTTGTCGAAGATTAGTTGGCCATAGAGTTGAGCATCTATTTCTGGGATTTCTATTCTGTTCCATTGATCTATATGTCTGTTTTGTGCCAGTACCATACTATCTTGAGGATGACAGCTTTGTCATAGAGCTTGAAGTCTGGAATTGTGATGCCACCAACTTTGGCTTTCTTTTTCAACTTTCCTCTGGCTATTTGAGGCCTTTTCTGGTACCATATAAATTATAGGATTATTTGTTCCATTTCTTTGAAAAAAAATGGATGGCATTTTGATAGGGATTGCATTAAACATGTAGATTGCTTTAGGTAGCCCAGACATTTTCACATTGTTCTTCCAATCCATGAGCATGGAACATTTTTCCATTTCTTTGTGTCTTCCTCAGTCTCTTTCATGAGTACTCTTAGTTTTCTGAGCTCAGATTCTTAGCCTCTTTGGTTGGGTTTATTCCTAGGTATCTTATGGTTTTAGGTGCAATTGTAAATGGGATTGACTCCTTAATTTCTCTTTCTTCTGTCTTGTTGTTGGTGTAGAGAAATGCAACTGATATCTTCCCATTGATTTTATATCTGACTTTTTTTTTAATTTTTAATTTTTTATAAACATATAATATATTTTTATCCCCAGGGGTACAGGTCTGTGAATCGCCAGGTTTACACACTTAACAGCACTCATCAAAGCACATACCCTCCCAATGTCCATAACCCCACTCCCCTTCTCCCAACCTTCCTCCCCCCAGCAACCCTCAGTTTGTTTTGTGAGATTAAGAGTCACTTATGGTTTGTCTCCCTTCCAATCCCATCTTGTTTCATTTATTCTTCTCCTACCCACTTAAGCCCCCATGTTGCATCACCACTTCCTTATATCAGGGAGATCATATGATAGTTGTCTTTCTCCGCTTGACTTATTTCGCTAAGCATGATACGCTCTAGTTCCATCCATGTTGTCGCAAATGGTAAGATTTCTTTTCTTTTGATGGCTGCATAGTATTCCATTGTGTATATATACCACATCTTCTTGATCCATTCATCTGTTGATGGACATCTAGGTTCTTTCCATAGTTGGCTATTGTGGACATTGCTGCTATAAACATTCGGGTGCACGTGCCCCTTTGGATCACTATGTTTGTATCTTTAGGGTAAATACCCAGTAGTTCAATTGCTGGGTCATAGGGCAGTTCTATTTTCAACATTTTGAGGAACCTCCATGCTGTTTTCCAGAGTGGTTGCACCAGTTTGCATTCCCACCAACAGTGTATGAGGGTTCCCCTTTCTTCGCATCCTCGCCAGCATCTGTCATTTTGATTTTAGCCATTGTTGATTTTAGCCATTCTGACTGGTGTGAAGTGATATCTCACTGTGGTTTTTGTTTTTTTTTTTAAGATTTTTTATTTTATTTGACAGAGAGAGGTCACAAGTAGGCAGAGAGGCAGGCAGAGAGAGAGGAGGAAGCAGGCTCCCTGCTGAGCAGAGAGCCCGATGCGGGACTCGATCCCAGGACCCTGAGATCATGAACTGAGCCGAAGGCAGCGGCTCAACCCACTGAGCCACCCAGGCGCCCTCACTGTGGTTTTGATTTGTATTTCCCTGATGCCGAGTGATATGGAGCACTTTTTCATGTGTCTGTTGGCCATCTGGATGTCTTCTTTGCAGAAATGTCTGTTCATGTCCTCTGCCCATTTCTTGATTGGATTATTTGTTTTTTGGGTGTTGAGTTTGCTAAGTTCTTTATAGATTTTGGATACTAGTTCTTTATCTGATATGTCGTTTGCAAATATCTTCTCCCATTCTGTCAGTTGTCTTTTGGTTTTGTTAACTGTTTCCTTTGCTGTGCAAAAGCTTTTGTTCTTGATAAAATCCCAATAGTTCATTTTTGCCCTTGCTTCCCTTGCCTTTGGTGATGTTCCTAGGAAGATGTTGCTGTGGCTGAGGTCGAAGAGGTTGCTGTCTGTGTTCCCCCCAAGGATTTTGATGGATTCCTTTCTCACATTGAGGTCCTTCGTCCATTTTGAGTCTATTTTTGAAATGGTCCAGTTTCGATTTTCTGCATGTGGTTGTCCAATTTTCCCAACACCATTTGTTGAAGAGGCTTTTTTCCATTAGACATTCTTTCCTGCTTTGTCGAAGATTAGTTGACCATAGAGGTGAGGGTCTATTTCTGGGCTCTCTATTCTGTTCCATTGATCTATGTGTCTGTTTTTGTGCCAGTACCATGCTGTCTTGAGGATGACAGCTTTGTAATAGAGCTTGAAGTCCGGAATTATATCCTGACATTTTACTGATTTCCTATACAAGTTCTAGTACATTTGGAGTGGAGTCTTTTGGGTTTTCCACAAAAAGTATCCTATCATCTGCAAAGAGTGAGAGTTTGACTTCTTCTTTGCCGATTTGGATATCTTTAATTTCTTTTGTTGCCTGATTACTGAGGCTAGGACTTCTAGTACTATGTTGAATAGCAGTGGTAATAATGGACATCCCTCCCATGTTCCTGACCTTAGTGGAAAAGCTTTCAGTTTTTCTCCATTGAATATGATATTCGCAGTGGGTTTTTCATAAATGGCTTTGATGATATTGAGGTACATACCCTCTATCTCTACACTTTGAAGAGTTTTGATGAAGAAAGGATGGTGTACTTTGTGAAATGGTTTTTCAGCATCTATTGAGAGTATCATATGGTTCTTGTTCTTTCTTTTATTAATGTGTTGTATCACATTGATTTGCGGATGTTGAACCAACCTTGCAGCCTTGGAAAAAATCCCACTTGGTCGTGGTGAATAATCCTTTTAATGTACTGTTGGATCCTATTGGCTAGCATTTTGGTGAGAATTTTCGCATCTGTCTTCATCAAGGATATTCGTCTGTAATTCTCCTTTTTGATGGGGTCTTTGTCTGGTTTTGGGGTCAAGGTGATGCTGGCCTCATAAAATGAGTCTGGCAGTTTTCCTTCCATTTCTAGTTTTTGGAACAGTTTCAGGAGAATAACTGTTAATTCTTTAAATGTTTGGTAGAATTCCCCTGGGAAGCCGCCTGGCCCTGGGCTCTTGTTTATTGGGAGATTTTTGATGACTGCTTCAATCTCCTTACTGGTTATGGGTCTGTTCAAGTTTTCTGTTTCTTCCTGGTTCGGTTTTGGTAGTTTATAGGTCTCTAGGAATGCATCCATTTCTTCCAGATTGTCAAATTTGCTAGCGTATAGTTGCTCATAATATGTTCTTATAACTGTTTGTATTTCTGTGGTGTTGGTTGTGATCTCTCCTCTTTCATTCATGGTTTTATTTATTTGGGTCCTTTCTCTTTTCTTTTTGAGAAGTCTGGCCAGGGGTTTATCAATCTTATTAATCCATTCAAAGAACAAGCTCCTAGTTTTGTTGATTTGTTCTATTGTGTTTTTTTTTTTTTTTGGTTTCTATTTCATTGATTTCTGCTCTGATCTTTATAATTTCTCTTCTCCTGCTGGGTTTAGGCTTTCTTTGCAGTTCTTTCTCCAACTCCTTTAGGTGTAGGGTTAGGTTGTGTATTTGAGACCTTTCTTGTTTCTTGAGAAAGGCTTGTATCCCTATATATTTTCCTCTCAGGACTGCCTTTGCTGTGTCCCACAGATTTTGAACCATTGTGTTTTCATTATCATTTCTGTCCATGAATTTTTTCAGATTCTCTTTAATTTCCTGGTTGACCCATTCATTTTTTAGAAGGATGCTGTTTAGTCTCCATGTATTTGGGTTCTTTCCATATTTCCTCTTGTGATTGAGTTCTAGCTTCAGAGCATTGTGGTCTGAAAATATGGAGGGAATGATCCCAGTCTTTTGGTCCTGGTTGAGACTTGATTTGTGACCCAGGATGTGATCTATTCTGGAGAATGTTCCATGTGCACTGGAGAAGAATGTGTATGCTGTTGCTTTGGGATGGAATGTTCTGAATATGTCTGTGATGTCCATCTGGTCCAGTGTGTCATTTAAGCCTTTATTTCCTTGTTGATCTTTTGCTTGGATGGTCTGTCCATTTCAGTGAGGGGGGGTGTTAATGTCCCCTACTATTATTGTATTATTGTTGACGTGTTTCTTTGATTTTGTTATTAATTGGTCTATATAGTTGGCTGCTCCCATGTTAGGAGCATAGATATTTAAAATTGTTAGCTCTTCTTGTTGGGCAGACCCTTTGAGTATGATCTAGTGTCCTTCCTCATCTCTTATTATAGTCTTTGGCCTAAAATCTACTTTATATGTTTCCACCCCAGTTTTCTTTTGATGTCCATTAGCATGGTAAATTGTTTTCCACCCCCTCACTTTAAATCTGGAGGTGTCATTGGGTCTAAAATGAGTGTCTTGTAGACATCATATCGATAGGTTTTGTTTTTTTATCCATTCTGATACCCTTTGTGTTTTGATTGGGGCATTTAGCCCATTTACATTCAAGATAACTCCTGAAAGATATGAATTTAGTGCCATTGTATTGCCTGTAAGGTGACTGTTACTGTATATTTTCTCTGTTCCTTTCTGCTCTACTGCTTTTAGACCCTCTCTTCGCTTAGAGGATCCCTTTCAATATTTTCTGTATGGCTGGTTTGATGTTGGCAAATTCTTTTAGTTATTGTTTGTCCTGGAAGCTTTCAATCTCTCCTTCTATTTTCAATGCCATCCTACTGGATATAGTATTCTTGGCTGCATATTTTTCTCATTTAGTGCTCTGAATATATCATGCCAGTTCTTTCAGGCCTGCCAGGTCTCTGTGGATAAGTCTGCTGCCAGTGTAATATTTCTACCATTGTATGTTACAGACTTCTTGTCCCAAGCTGCTTTCAGGATTTTCTCTTTGTTACTAAGACTTGTAAGTTTTACTATAAGATGACGGGGTGTGGACCTATTTTTATTGATCTTCATGGGGGATCTCTGTGCCTCCTGGATTTTGATGCTTGTTCCCTTTGCCATATGAGGGAAATTCTCTACAATAATTATCTCCAATATACGTTCAGCCCCCCTCTTTCTTCTTCCTCTGGGATCTCAATTATTCTAATACGGTTTCGTCTTATGCTATCACTTATCTCTTGAATTTGCCCCTCGTGGTCCAGTAGTTGTTTGTCTCTCTTTTGCTCAGCTTCTTTATTGTCTGTCATTTGGTCTTCTATATCACTAATTCTCTCTTCTGCCTCGTTTATCCCAGCAGTGAGAGCCTCCATTTTTGATTGCACCTCATTAATAGCTATTTTTATTTCAAGTTGGTTAGATCTTAGTTCTTTTATTTCTCCAGAAAGGTCTTTTATATCTCCAGACAGGGTTTCTCTAATATCTTCCATGCCTTTTTTGAGCCCAGCTAGCACCTTGAGAATCATCATTCTGAACTCTAGATCTGACATATTACTAGTGTCCATATTGATTAGGTCCATAGTCTTTGTTACTGCCTCTTGTTCTTTCTTTTGTGGTTTTTCTGGCTTGTCATTTTATCCAGATAAGAATATATGAAGGAGAGAATAAAATAGTAAAAGGGTGGCAAGGACCTCAGGAAAATATGCATTAACCAAATCAGAAGAGACCTCAAATCGTGGGGGGGAAACGAGCGGTAAAAAGTAGTTTAAAAATTTTAAAAAAGAAAATATATATATTTTCTTATATATATTTGAAAGTATGAGTAGAACAGAGACACCCACTTAATTTTGGGAGTTTTTCGGTGTCTTAGAAGAAACTACCTCCCAAAATTTTAAAGAGGAAAAAAAAATACACACACACTCACACACACACACACACACACACACACACAAATAAGGGTAAACATGATCAAGGGATGGAATATGAGTATAAAAATGAAAATTTTAAAAAAATTCTTTAAAAAGGAGTTGATAAGATAAGTTGGTTGGGAAAAGAAAACAAAGGAAAGTGTAGAGAATTTGCTGAGGCTGGAGCCTAGAACAAAGCCCTGTGCTAGATTTAGGGTATATTTTGATCTATTAGAAGAAGTTGTATCCCAAAATTTTTTAGATGGAAAAAACCCTATGTGTATACAAAAAATAAAGTTAGATACAATGAGGGATAAAATATTACTATAATAATGAAGATTCAAAAGGATTTTTTAATGAATGGTATTGTTAAGATAAACTAGTTAAAAAATGTTAAAGAGGAAAGAGTAAAAGTTAAAAAATTAGAATAAGAAAAAAAATTTTTTTAAATTAATTAACTTTGCAAGACTAGAGAATCATGGGGAGAAAGCCATGAATTCCATGCTTTGCTTTCTCCTCCTCTGGAATTCTGCTGTTCCCCATGATAAGTGAACTTGGTCTTGGCTGGATTTCTTTCTCATCTGGGGTTGGGGCCTTTTGTAGTTCTCAGGTGTCTTTGCCCAAGGCAGAATTGCATCGCCCTTGCCAGGGCCAGGCTAAGTAATCTGCTCCAGTTTGCAATCAGAGCTTTTGTTCCTTGAACACTTTCCATAGAGTTCTGGAGGATGGGAATGAAAATGGTTGCCTCCCAATCTCCAGTGAAGAGGAGCCGAGAGTTCAGGGCCCCACTCCTCAGAGCGCCCTTGGAGAAAAGTGCTCAATCACTCCCGTCTCCCTGGTCTCCTGCCATACTCTGAGCTCACCCAGCCTGTGATCAAGCGCCTCTGTCTCTGGCACACAGACCCACCTGGAATCTCCAAAGCAGATCCTGGCTGCTGTTCCTGGGGGGTCTCCTGGGATCTGCCACTTTGGGGTCCCTGCTCAAAGAGCAGTGGCCTAACTGTGCCACAGATCACAGTTTAAGGTAACCCGGAGTTGAGAGCTCACTCCTCAGCTCTGTCTCTGTAGCTGGCTTTCCTGCTCTAATACCTGCAAGCTCTGCGACACTGATACCCCCGATCCTTCTGTGACCCTGTGGGACCTGACACCATGCTGTCCCTGGCTTCACCCCGGCTTAGCCTCTGGAGCGATTCCCTCAGTGGAGCAGATTTTTAAAAGTTCTGATTTTGTGCTCCGTTGCTCTGCTAATTGCCAGGAGCTGGCCCTTCTCCCCACAGTCTATCTTCTTTTTGCTTTGGATTCATTTCTCCACAGGTCCTACTTTTCAGAAGGTGGTCAATTTTCTGTTCCTAGAATTGCTGCTCTTCTCTTTGATCTCCTGTTGGATTTGTAGGTCTTCGGAATGGTTTGATAAACTATCTAGCTGATCTCCTGCTACCTGATGTCATCTCAGCCTGCCACTCCTCTGCTATCCAACTCCTCTTCCTCATAATATTCTTATATTCTTATAATTATTCTTCTTGTAATTATTTGTAGTTCTGTAGTTGTGATGTGTCCTCTTTCATTCATTATTTATTTAGGTCTTTTCTCTTTTCTTTTTAATAAGTTTGGCAAGGAGTTTATAAATTTTAATTCTTTCAGTGAACCAGATCTTAGTTTTGTTGATCTGTTCTGGGTTTTTGTTTCTATATCATTTATTTCTGTTCTGATCTTAATTATTTCCCTTCTTCTACTGGCCTTAGTTTTGCTGTTCCTTTTCTCCCTCCTTGAGGTATAAAGTTAGGTTGTTCATTTGAGACTTTTCTTGCTTCTTGATGTAGATTTGTATTGCAGTATGCTTCCTTTAAAATCACTTTTGCTGCATCCCAGAGGTTTTAGACTACCATGTGTTCATTTTCGTTTGCTTCCATTTTTTTTATTTCTTAATTTCCTGTTTAACCAGTTTATTCTTCAGAAGGATGTTCTTTAATCTCCATGTATTTATGATCTTTCCATATTTTTTCTTTTTTTTCATTATGTTAGGCACCATACAGTACATCATTAGTTTTTGATGTAGTGTTCCATGAGTCATTATTTGCGTAAAAACCCATATTTTTTTCTTGTGGTTAACTTCAAGTTTCATATTGTTGTGGTCTGAAAATATGCATGGTATGACCTTGATCTTTTTGTATTTGTTGAAGGCTGATTTATGACCCAGTGGGTGATCTATTCTGGAGAATGTTCCATGTGCACTCAAAAAGAATGTGTATTCTGCTGGTGTATTCTGAATATGTCTGTTAAGTCCACCTGGTCCAGTGTATCATTCAAAGCCTTGTTTCCATGTTGATTTTCTGCTTAGATAATCTGTCCATTGCTGTAAGTGGGGGTATTAAAGCCTTCTACTATTATTGTATTATCATCAATGATTTTCTTCGCTTGTTGTTAATTGATTTATATGTTTGGGTGCTCCCAAGGTGGGGGCATCAATATTTGTAATTGTTAGGTCTTCTTGTTGGATACACCACTTAAATATGACATAGTGCCCCTTTACATCTCTTGTTAGAATTTGTAGTTTAAAATCTAGTTTGACTAATATAAGTATGGCTACTCCAACTTTCTTTTGGCATGTATTAGTATGATAGATGTTTCTTCATCCTCTTGTTTTCCATCTACAGGTATCTTTAGGTCTAAAAGGAGTCTGTTGTAGGTAGCATATCGATGGGTCTTGTTTTTTAATCCATTCTGATGCCCTTTGTCTTTTGATTGGAACATTGAGTCTCTTTACATTTGGAGTAATTATTGATAGGAATTTAGTGCCATTGTGTTAACTGTAAAGTTGGTGTTTGTGGTGATGTTTTCTTTCTTTTCTAGTCTTTGTTGCTTTGGGTCCTTTTTTTCCCCACTCAAAGAGTCCCCTTCAATATTCTTGCAGGACTGGTTTAGTGGTCATGAACTCCTAGGTTTCTCTGGGAAACTTTATCTCTCCTATTCTGAATGACAGCCTTGCTGGAGTTGGCTGCATATTTCTCCCATTCAGCATGTTAAATATATTTGTCATTGTTTTCTGGCCTGCCAAGTTTCTGTGGATTGATCTGCTACAACCCTCATCCATCTTCCCTCATAGGTTAAGAATTTTTTTCCTTGCTGCCTAAAGATTCTTCCTTGTCTGTTTATTTTGTGAATTTGACTATGATATGTCTTGGTGGTGATGGTCACCACCATTGCTGAATTTAATGGGAGTTCTCTGTACTTCTTGGATTTTATTGTCTGTTTCCTTCCCAGTTTAGGGAAATTTTCAGCTATACTTTGCTCAAATACACCTTCTGCCTCCTTTTCCCTCTCTTCTGGGACTGCTATGATATGAATGTTATTAAGCTTTAAGGAGTTGCTGAGTTCCTTAAGTTTGTATTTGTGATCCAATACCTTTCTTTATCTCTTTTTTCAGCTTATTTTCCGTAATTTTATCTTCTATATCACTGATTCGTTCATCTGCTTTGTCCATCCTCATTGTTAAGTCAGTAACAGCATTTTAAATTTTGGCCTGATTGGTTTTTAGTTCTTTTATCTCTGTAGTAAGGAATTTTCTAATGTCTTCTATTCGTTTTCAAGCCCAGCTACTATCCTTATAAATTTTTTAAATTCTTTTTCATACAAATTACTTACATCTGTATTGATTAAATCCCTGGCTGTTAGTTCTTCCCGTTCTTTATTTTGGGGTGAATCCCTCCATCTTGTCATTTTGTCTAGGTTCCTGTTTTATTGTATGATAGCTAGCTTGTCATATTCCTGCTGCTGAGGATAATGACTATATTAAGAAGAGGTCCAAAAAAAGTGGAGGGATCCTATATCACTCTGTTGTTGTGTTTTGATGTTCCTACTCTCAGGTCAGTCCTCTGCAGATTTCTCCTTGCCTGCAGTGGTGGAGGCATGTTTAGACCCTGCCCACTGTGTGGCAAGTTTTAACTAGGTGTGTCTTGGTCTGCTTATTAAAAGAAACTAGAAGGGGAGGTGAACCATAAGAGACTATGGACTCTGAAAAACAATCTGAGGGTTTGAAGGGGCAGGGGATGGGAGGCTGGGGTACCAGGTGGTGGGTATTATAGAGGGCACGGATTGCATGGAGCACTGGTTGTGGTGCAAAAATAATGAATACTGTTATGCTGAAAATAAAAAATAAATTAAAAAAAGAAACTAGATCCAAAAAAAATTTAAATAAAAAATAAAGGAGAAGCAACAGCTAGATCCTACTTCCCCTAGAACTGAAGCTTTGCAGCACTCTATGGTCAGTAGATTTGGTGCATGTGAGAGGTTTGTGCTGATTCTCTAGGGAAGAACCTGCTGCACTGATTCTCAGGCTGACTTGTCCTAGTGGAGTTGCACTTGCAAGGCACAGGGGGGTGGAGCTTGGTGGTCTCCACTGGGGGGGTGCTTTGTTGCTCCCTGAGGTCAGTCAGTGCTGATGGAAGGGGGAGGGGGGAAATGGCATCACCCTGTTCTCTCATCCCCAGAGTGGGGAGTTCAAGCCAGCCACTCTTTTGGAAGTCCTCACAGAAGAGCAAACAGTCACGCCTCTTATGCCCCCAGCTTCTGTTAGATTCCTACCTTCACCCTGTCTTTGTCCAAGTTGTCTGTCTACTTAGGTGGCACAGTACTCCTATGTTTTATCTCAGGCATATGGCTGTTTTATGGACCCACTGGGCATAGATCCACACTGATCCTCTTGGGGAGGGTCTTGCCATGCTTTTGCCATTTGCCAATTTGTCCCATAAAAGTAGTTGCATGACAAGTAGTTGTTTGGAGTCTATGGTTAAGTGTAGCAAAAAGCCAACACCAAGGCTTATTGCTCTCAGCTGGTGTCTGTTCCTGTGTTAGGGAATGGGGCAGTACGTTGGCACCACCAGTTCTTCTGTCCCTGGAAAAGCTGTGCCACCACTCCCAGATGCACTCCAAGAAGGGAAACTTTCTTGCCTTACTACCTAGAGGATCCTTAGACCATACTGCCTATTCCAGGGTCTCAGCCCTCCTTCCCAGTAGGTGTACCCCTAAGCCCACCAGGCATGACCTCAGTAATAGCATGGACTTCTAAAACTTCAGACTTTGCACTCTGGTGCTTATAGTAATATGTGGGAATCCACACTTCTCTTTTTCCCAGTCAGTAGTTTGGGCGAACAGTTTTTCTTGTGTCATCCCCTGCATGCTGCTTCATCCTTTCTTTCCCTTCCTCTCTTTTTCTCTCTCTCCGCAATCAGGGCTCCCTTCCCTCCATGGCACTCACTGTTCTTTTCTCCCCCAATCCACTCTCTGCAGCCCCTACCTTCCACCTGGTGGTCATTTTTCTACTTGTAGAAATGCAGTTTTCTTCTCTCAGTCCTCAGATCAATTTCTCATGTTTATTTAGCTGTGTTCAAGGGAAAAGGCAAGCCCAGGGTCCCCCTTCTCCTCTGCCATCTTAACTCCTCTTCTCATCTTTCGGATTTTAAATAGTTGACTTCCAGTGTGCCAACTGTATAATTTCCTCTTCAGACATTTGTTAATAAAACAAGTGTCTCTTAAGGGCTTGCTGGGTTTCAAGTGTTGTGTTGCTTTAGTCTATTTATGTCAATATTAAATTTTTAAGGCAGAACTGTTTCCATCTTTGAAATCTTAAACATCTCATTTCCTTGTCCTCTTCCTACACTGAACTCTAGATACTCCTTATTCTGCTCTGTTTTTCCATGTCATTTATCACCTTCTAATACATTTTCTTACTATGTTTGTCTGCTTCTCCCTATTAGAATGTAACTACATGAAGACTGGGAGCTTTGCCCTTTTGGTCACAGATGTGTCCCCAGGATCCAGAATATTGCCTAATATATAGTAGTAAATCAATAAATATTGATTGAATAATAAGTGCCCTGAAGAAAATTCAATTATATGTCCTTACCTAACAAGAAAGAAGAAAAAGGTGGCAAATTAAGTAGAACAGGCAGTTCCTTTAGCTGTTTTACATATTAGACCATTCTTTCACAGGAAAATTTGCTAATTCCATTAAGGAAGATAGCAGTGTACAACTGTGTTGGGTTTTATAATGATTTCTTTTCATATTAGTTATTTATTGCTGCATAAGAAATTATCCCAAACTTAGCAGCTTAAAACACGTATGAGAGTCAGAAATCCAGGAGCTAGTTAATTAAGTGCTGGCTTAGGATGTCTCATTGACAAGTGCTCAGCCAAGATAGTGGGGGGCGGGGGGCACGCTGCAAGACCCACTTCCAAAAAGACTCCCATGGATGTTACCTGGAAGGCTCAGTTCTTGGCCCTGTGGGCCTCTCCATTGGTATGCTAAGAACATGGTTGCGTGCTTCCCTGAGAGAGAACAGTTGTAGAAAGAGCGTACCACCAAGACAGAGGCCACATGTCTTTGATGATCTGGTCTCAGCAATCATGTATCATCACTTATGTCATTATCTTTTGGTCATAAAGATCAATTCTGGTATCATGTGGGAGGGAAATTGTACAAGGTATCATCGGGATCCATTGTTAGAGACTACCACAGTAATTTTGTCCATATAAATGAATATTAAACATTATAGAATTTGAAAGGTTTTTTTCCTTCCCTTTATCCACTTAGGTGTATATTTGCCTTGATTCTGTAGAAAGTTGTAATCTGTTTAACCAGCATAGTGATACAGATGACAGTGGAATCAGCTGGGAATCTGAGTCTGAGAGCCTTAATGAAGCACTGCGGAGGTTTAATAAGAATGTGGAGACATTTCCTCTTCTGACAGATTTTAGAACAGGTATACTAAATCTTCTGAGTAAAATGGGATTCTTAATAAACCATTGTTTTGTTTTAAGGGCTTTTGAGTTTCAGCTATTTCTAATGTTAACTGATGTATTTTTAAATTTTCTACTTAAATTCAATTTAATTAACATATAGTGTATTATAAGTTTCAGAAGTAGAACTTAGTGATTCTTCAGTTGCATGCACCCAGTGCTTATTACATACATCAAATGCCCTCCATAATGTCCATCACCCAGTTACCCATCCCCTGCACCTGCCTCCCCTCCACAGCCGTTTATTTCCTAGAGTTGAAAGTGTCTTATATTTTGTCTTCCTTTCTGTTTTCATCATATTTTTCCTTCCCTTCCCCTATATATATGTTTTATTTCTTAAATTACACATGAGTGAAATCATGTGATATTTTTATATACTTTATATGCGTGATCTCTTTGATTCCTCAAGACACTCTATAGATGATCTTTCTCATTTTCTAGATGAGTAAAGTAAGAGAAGGGAAATAACTGCCTTGGGTCACTTCCATTTTCTAAAACTCAGGCTGCATTGAAAAATTGCATAAAGATGATTTTTCTAAGCTTGAGGTTTTGCCATTAGCTCAAATTGTTAGAGTTGTCATTCACACCTGAGTGGCAGTAATTTTAATTACAAACTATCTACACTGATAATTTGAAGTAGGGTAGGGGAGCTCAGATTGTCCTGTCCTGTCAGGATAGGTCAAATCATGTTTTTTTCCTTCTAATCCATTTCTACCCATATTTAGTAAATATATGTGATTCTTCTATGAATAAAATGCATCTTATTACTGGTGTTGACAATTTCTGAAAAGCAAGAGTGGTGTCTACATTTTGTGTGTGTGTGTCTTTTTGTGTTTGTGTGTCTATACATTTTTATCAGTATGCGATATATAGAGTAGATTTATTCATAGCATTTTGTACATATCAAAAGATATGCTAAAGCAAAGGAAAACATCAGCCTAAAGTCTTACCTGGTTTTAGTCAATGAGATTTTAATTAGTTGTGACTCTTGTTTTGGTGATAAATAGCACTGGCTATTCCCTCTGCCTGGAATGTTCTTCCCCCAAACTGTAAGCAGTTTAGATCTCTGCTTAACTGTCTCCATATTGCAGGTCTTCCCTGTCCTCCCCATATAAAGTAGCACTGCCTGCCACCTTCTCCTATGCCATTTTTCTCCATGACTTCTGTTCCTTTTTTAAATAGCACTCTGAACAAGGGACTCTTTGTACTGCTGTGTCACTAGCAGTTAGAAGGATACCTTGCACAAGTTAGGTGCTCATAAACATTTGTTGAATGAGTGGAAGAATAAGTTCATGATTTTTACTTTTTATAAACTCAGATTTATAGTCTGGAAGAAGCAGTTCCTTCCTCATTGTCTTCTTGTCTCAAGGGAAGTCACAGAAGCATTCTGTGTGTAATGTGATCATTCATGGAGTTATATATAGCTCCATTTTCTGTGGGCATTTTATTTTTTCTGTGAGTATTTATTTTTCTGTAGGTATTTTTTATTCTTCAATAAGTTTTTTTAAGTATTCATATGTACAAGTTGATTCATAACCAAGTGCCTATTAAATAGTTGTGTAAGTTAAAATAACACAACTAGCTGGGTTTTTTGGTTTTTTATTTTTTTAGTTCTATTTTGAGATGAACTTTCAGCCATGTTTTTAAGGATGGAAATGGTAGAAGCTGAGACTGTTAACAGTGATTCAGTCAATTGCTTACTGTGCAGACAGCTCAATTAGAAGACATTCTTTACTATTCTATTGATAATCTTTTCAATAAACACAATAAATTATTTAAAACTCTTTGATAAAAATCTTTGTACATTAGAGTCATGTAGTGTTTAAATATTACTTGCCCAGAGCTATACTCTGTGGAGATTATGTAGAAAAGAATATGATAATATAAAGAGAGGGATGGAAGTGGGGCAAGACAAGAGCTCAAAGTGTGTTCCATCTACTCAAATCTGAAAGTGTCTGTAGAGAAGAGAATACATATTATACCAATTTTTCCACAGTTTTACTCAAACCTGGCATTCATTTATTAGCACATTTTCTATTGGGCAATTGCTTGTAACAGGTACTATATTAGCAATACACATACAGTTCTGCACATAAGAACTAATGGGACAAGAAAACCAGGTTCAGTATGAAAATAACAGCTCATATCAAAGGTGTATGCACAGTACCATCGGGTCACAGAGAAATTATGACTAGGAGTAGTTAGGGCTTTTTATAAAAATCATGTTGGAGCTGATCTTTGAAAAGAGATGATTATCCAGAAAAGGGTATAGGAGAACATTTTAATTACAGGGAACTTCCATGAACTAAAGTAGTAGGTTAGGTAATTTTCGTTGGGTAACACTTGGAAATATGTGATAGGAGTTGGTTGGGAATAATTGTGAAGAACCCTATTATTGCAGTACTAAGCACTTGATATTGCAGATGGTTATAATACCCCTGAAGAATTTTAAAGAAGGGCAATTGAAGTTTTTAAATTCAAAACTGAAAGGAATAGCAGAAACTATTTTATTATCTTCTGCAGAAGATGATGGCTTAAATGAAAAATTTTGGGAGTCTAACAAGTGCGGGCACTGAAGGATAATTGAAGCCATGGGCAGAACTAGAAACTATGAGAATGGGAGAAGTGCCTTTCTTAAGAGTGTAATTCTTAGGAATTAGGAAAAACAAGGCGTATAAATTATAAACAGAAAAAAGCAGAATCCAACATATGACAGACTATTGTTTGTTTAAATCTGAATGATGGGTTTATGGTGATTACATTTTCTTTGTAATTTTCCGCATTTAAAAAATTGTTTTTTAAAGAAAATACAAGGTAATGTGATTTTTTTTCCTTTTTCTTTCTTTCCAGAAATGCCCTGCCTTGCAGAATATGATGATGGCTTATGGTATAGAGCAAAGATTGTGTCTGTTAAAGAATTTAATCCTCTAGCTGTCCTGGTGCAATTTGTTGATTACGGATCAACTGAAAAACTGACAATAAACAGGTTGTTTTATTTTTGTCAACTTCGTTGAACTAGAATTCTTAGAGGTTTTTTAAATAGTAATTATTGGGAAGAGAAAAACTATTTTAAAGCTATTTACTAGGATTTTTTGAAAGTGTGTCTTTTTATTATGGTAAAATATAGAATTTACCATTTTAACCATTTTTAAGTATACATTTAATTGTCATTAAGTATATTCAGGATATTGTGCAGCTATTGCCACTGTCTATTTTCAGGATGTTTTCCTAATCCCAAACAGAAATTCCGTATATATTATATATATTATATATATATAATACGAATTTCTGTTTGGGATTAGGGATTATATGTATTATTTATATAAATAATACATATATATGCATATGTATATATTTATATATAAATACATATAAATATATATTTATATTTATATATAAAAATATATATGTATATATATAAATATATATGGCTAAATAATACTAAATAATACTCCTAAATACTACATTTATTTATTCACATGTTGATGGACACTTGGGTTGTATCCATCCTCCAGCTATTATGAATAATGCTGCTATGAACATTAATTGTGCAAGTAGCTGTCTGAGTCCCTGCTTTCAGTTGTTTAGCATGTATACCTGGAGGTGGAGTTGCTGGAGCATATGGTAATTTTGTTAAACTTTTCGAAGAACTGCTAAACTTTTCTGCAGTGTCTATACCATTTTACATTCCCACCAGCAATATACAAGCATTCCAGTTTCTCCACATCCTTGCCAACACGAGTTATTTTCCATTTTTTGTTTGTAATATTGTGGTAAAATACATGTATCATAAAATTTGTCATCTTAACCATTTGAAATTAGTTAACATTAACTATTCAACTAATTTAACTATTTAATTAACAATTAAATTAGTTAACATTAGTTAACTATACTTACATTGTTATGTAGCCAACTTCCAGAACTCTTCATTTTGTAAAACTGCAACTCTGTACTCTTTAAACAACATTCCTCATTTATTTCCCCCTCATCCCCCTCACCCGGCAACCACCATTCTACTTTCTTTCCCTATGAACTTAACTATTATAGGTAAACCATATAAGTGGAATCATATAGTATTTGTCCTTTTGTAACTGGCTTATTTTACTTAACATAGTTTCCTTAAGGTTTGCCGTGCTGTAGCATGTGTCAGAATTTCCTTCCTGTTTAAGGCTGAATAATATTCCATCATATGTGTACCCTACCTTTTTTTTCTCCATTCATCCATGGATAAATGTTTATTTGGGTATCTGTGTTGATTCCACCTTGTAGCTATTGTGAATAATGCTGGTATGAACAGGAGTGTACATATATTTCTTCAAGGCCCTGCTTTCAATTCTTTGGGGGTATATGAGAACTAGAATTGCTGGATCATACTCGTTCTATTTTTAGTATTTGGAGAAACCAGCAAACTGTTTTCCATAGCAGCTGTACCACTGTACCATTAGTAGACAGTCAAATGATAAGTGAATGAGTGGGTTTCGAAGTGACATTAAACTTCATTCCCAGAATGGGAATTCTGATCAAAACTGTGGAAAGGACTGAACTGTAGTAATTTTGAATTGTTTAATGCAATAGAACCTGCATCAAAAGGTTCAAATAAACACATACAACACTCATGTTCTAAGTGTCCAAGAATTCCAGTCTCTATCTACATCCTCATAAACACTTCATATTTTCTGGTGTTTTGATAGTAGCCACCTTTTTAAAAAAATTTTTTTTAAAGATTTTATTTATTTATTTGAGAGAGAGAGACAGTGAGAGAGAGCATGAGCGAGGAGAAGGTCAGAGAGCGAAGCAGACTCCCCATGGAGCTGGGAGCCTGATGTGGGACTCGATCCCGGGACTCCAGGATCACGCCCTGAGCCGAAGGCAGTCATCCAACCAACTGAGCCACCCAGGCGTCCCCCTTTTTAAAAATTTTTATTTGAGAAACAGAGAGAGTGTGAGAAGCAGGAGGGTCAGAGGGAGAAGCAGACTTCTTTGCTGTGCAGGGAGCCTGATGCAGGACTTGATCCTGGGACTTCAGGATCATGACGTGAGCCAAAGGCAGTTATTTAACCAACTGATCCAGCCAGGAACTTTAAAGTAGCTACTTTAATGGATGTGAAGTTGTATTTCACTGTAGCTTTGATTTGCTTTTCCCTGGTGATTAATGATATTGAGCACCATGTCATGTGGTTGTTGACCATTTATATATCTTCTTTGGAGAAATGTCTACTTTCTAGTGTATATTTTCTCTCATCCTGTAGGTTGCTTTTTCACTGTTGATTATGTCCTTTGTAGAGTTTTTAATTTTGCTGTAGTCAGATTTTTTCTTCTGCTGTTTATGCTTTTGATATCACAGCTAATTCATTGCCAAATCCAATGTCATAAATTTTTCCCATTGCAGTTTTAGCTATTAGAGAATTTTAATTGTGACATTCTGAACATTTTAAGAATTTCTTTTGTGACAGACTGCGTCAAATTCCTCTTCACCTTATGCAGTATCCAGCCCGTGCCATAAAGGTTCTCTTGGCAGGGTTTAAACCTCCCTTAAGAGATCCAGGAAAGACAAGAATACCATATTGTCCCAAATGGAGCATGGAAGCACTATGGGCTATGATAGACTGTCTTCAAGGAAAACAACTTTATGCTTCTTCCATGGTAACTATCTATCTTAATTATCCAAAATCTTATTGAAGATATTTCTAGCGTCCCTAGCCACTTTCTAAAGTGCTTTCTATCTATGCAACTCTAGATGCAAAAAGAAAAAAAATGCTTTAAAACATATAAATCTGTAAATACTATAAGATTAAGGCTTATTAAAATTATGCTTGTTTATATTTAGCAAATTTTTATTAGCCCTACAATGACATAAAATATAACTGATGTAATGAATAAGAAAAATGATCAAGATGAGTATCCTATAGTCAAAGAACTCATAAATCAGTGAGAGAAATGAAACATTTGTAAACCATTTGTAAATATGAGGTAGAATGAAATATGTTCTATAAAATAAGTATAGGTACAAGGACACTTCCCTCTGTACAGATCAGGATAGGATATGGTATTTGAGCTCCTCCTTAGTAGACAGTCAAATCATAAGTGAATGAGTGGGTCTCAAAGTGACATTAAACTTCATTCCCAGAATGGGAATTCTGGTCAAAGCCGTGGAAAGGATTTGAACTGTAGTAATTTTGAATTGTTTAATGCAATAGAACCTGCATCAAAAGGTTCAAATAAACACATACAACACCCATGTTCCACACATACCACACACAAAGAAATATACAATGCACAGTACACTTACAGAAGATAACACACAAAATATATAGCACAAGGCACCCATACACCACATACCACACATACTGTATGCCACACCAAAGAAACATAACACACACATACTGAAAACCTTTCCCACACACTACACATACCACAAACACACCACACACATCATAAAACTACACTCAGAGCACACATATACCACACATAATACACACACTACACACTCTGAACACACAAAACAAGAATTAAACAAAACATACAAGACATACAAACACTACATATAGCACGGACACCATAGAAACCCCACAAAACCACAAAAGTACCATTCATATACCACATATTCACGGCAGACACCACATATAACCAACACCACATGAACAGCTCAAAAATACACACCACTGAAAAACACCACACATACAGCACTCACACCTTGCACATAATAGAGAAACATATAACACACTACACACATAGAACATACAAAATAAATTGCAATCACAACACCCAAACACCATATACTCACCATTCAACACACACCAAACATAACATACACACATCACTCAAAAAATATTCAGACCTCATACACACCTACATCACATCTCTACTACAAACTGCACACACAACACATATTCATCACATATATCACATCACTCAGTACTTAAACACCCCACATATAACATACCATAATCACAAATACCACATGCCACACATAATCTGACACACAGTACACACAGACCATGCACACACATATGCTGCACATGTTTTACACACACCATACATATACCTCAGACACACCATACACCACATAAAAACCACACTCAGTACACATATAGCATACACACAACACATATCATACATATTCCAAATACACAACACACACTAACTAAACATAAAACATAGAGTACATAAACAGAGTACACACATATCACACATACACCACAAAAACACAACACACACACACATAAAATAGACAATGCACAGTGTAGAAATTTCATTCACACACCACCACACATAACCACCACCACATAAACACACAACACTGGGACACACACACCACTCACAATAGACACCAGCATACACTATACACTAAGGAAAATAGCATACACACAAACAATACACAAAACACATGGAACATAAACACACCAAACACATCAATACTAGTGTATTGATTTCATGTGTGCACAGTATATGTTTGGTGTGGTTATGTGAATAAATAGTTTTATTCACCACACATACTACACATATATCAAATACATCAGACAACACTTAAACATCATACACACCACTCATAAACCAAATACAACACACTTATGCTATACACACAAGTATATACATACATATATGCATACATGTTTGACATACCATGCCCCCACATCTCACGCATACACATAATGCACACATACTAAACACACACAACACATACACCACAGATATACCATGCACCAGTCAAAACCACACTCACACTGTCCATACACCACAGGCACTACATACATACAGCACACAACATCATACACTCCATACAGCACACACAAACTATACATAACACAAACCACACATAACACTATACAAAACCACACACCAAAATATACCACACACTACAGAAATACCAAATACCACAAATACACCACACATACTAACACTACACATATACCTCACAAACCTACAATACCAAAATAAAACACACATCACACATATATTACTCAACACCACCCATCACACACAGAAAAAGACAAAATGCGTAACACATATAGAATATACATACACAGAGGGCCTGGGTGGCTCACTTGGTTAAGTGCCCAACTTGTGATTTTGACACAGGCCTTGTGTAGGGCTCTCAACTCAGCAGGGAATCTACTTGAGATTTTTTCTCCTTCTCCCCCTCCCCCTGCTCAAGCACATGTACTCTCTCCCTAATTGATAAATCATTAAAAAAAAAATACAACACATAGTGCACACACATACCCATGTACACACTACACATACAACACGCACACCAAACATACCACAGACACACCACACAATCAACACACACACTCCTATATCACATACATACATTTATTTAAAAAATAAATGTTCAAATGTTCATATTGTGTTTAATATAAATATGCTTGCTTTAGAGCTTTAGCATGTCACAAAGGGGAAGTCCATAGGCAGAATCTGGCCTGAACGTGTTTTAAAATTGGAAAAATTAACCCCCCAAAAAGTCTCTATTTTGGGGGCACCTGGGTGGCTCAGTCGTTAAGCAGCTGCCTTCAGCTCAGGTCATGATCCTAGCATATTAGGATCGAGTCCCACACTGGGCTCCCTGCTTGGTGGGAAGCCCACTTCTCCCTCTGACCCTCCCCTCTCATGCTCTCTCTCTCTCTCAAATAAAATCTTTAAAAAAATTTTTTTAAATTTTAAATGTCTTTGTATTTCTGATTTCTGATTAAATATTATAAATTCTAGGAATCCTGACTGCTATATGAGCAGTGAGCTCATATAACAACTCCTTTGAATGGACTAATTCAACAACTTCTTTGAGGACTAATTCACCTTAGTCCTCAATACTGCTGTTTTCAGCCCAACCTACCCTGATTTTGGGACCCAGGATTTGCAGATTCCTGATGTACTGGCTCTGACAAGAGTGAACTCTTAATATAACAGTGCTTTTACTAGAAAGTGCTTTTTGAAAACCTCCATACGCACCATGCTTTTGTGTGTCAAAGTAGTGTAAATAGCCATACACAGTTTCTCTCAAGGAGCCAGTAAAAATACAGACAGGGCTAGTAAGTATTCTTACAGACATGTATTTATTCATCTCTATGAAAAACTCATAATTTGGCCAGTTTATGCATAAAAGCATAAGGCCTTCTAGATAGAATATAAATGAATCTTAACAGGGATGGTGGTGTTAAGGCCCACTGGCTTAATCTAGGAAAACTTTGGGTTGGAGTTACTTTTTTTTTTTAAGATTTTATTTATTTGAAAGAGAGCATGAGAGCTAGGAGTGTCAGAGGGAGAAGCAGACTCCCCACAGAGCAGGAAGCCCGATGTGGGACACGATCCTGGGACTCCAGGATCATGACCCAAGCCAAAAGCAGTTGCTTAACCAACTGAGCCACACTGGCACCCTGGAGTTACATTTTTAAATAAAGTATAAGAATGGAAAGAATGGATTTAATAGGAAATCATCACAAACACCTTTTAAAATACAAATTGTTAATAAATTTGGAGAGTGCGTTTTCCTTCCTATGTGATATAGGCCAGATGTAGGAGGGGAAAACCAGCAAAGACCTTACTGTATTTTTTTGACAACTGTCTTTTAATTTTAGGCTCAGGCACCAGAACAAATAGTGACATTATATGAAGATGAACAATATCCAGTTCATATGTCATTAGTAGAAATGGGGCTGGCGGACCAAGATGAATGATGTAAGTATCATGGCTTCTTGTTCCTGCATGTGACTAATACAGTGGAGATTAATGCTAAATTACCCATAAAAGCACCTTCAGACTTTCCTTGATTTCTCGAAGAATGACAACAAAGCTCAACAAGAATCTTTCTTCTAAACTTCTTCATAGGCCCTTTTCACCTATCGAATACCAGAATCAAAGAGGATCTCCATCTGTAAGAATGCTTGAAATGACTATCATAGTAACAGATAGTTGCTGGGGATGGGCAGAAGAGCAGAAGGAAGTGGACACTTTAAGTAATTTAAGCATATTAGTATATGGTATGCACAGAACAACATTGAACAATCCATGACCTAATAACAAAGCTATTAAAATACTTGGGTAACCAGCTATTTATTCATCCACATAAATGTAACAAGTGATTCAGTAACTAGTCTGAACATTTACTTAAGCAAATGTTTTAAAGTAACATGCATTTTGTTTTTTTCAGGTATACAGTGCAGAGCATCTATACAGCAGCCCAGAAGAAAGTTTTCTGTTATGCATAAGCCATTTCAGGCTTATTTATCTTGACTTGTTCTGCAATAGTGATGGCCTTTTTTTCCTTACATGTTAAGCTGTCAGTAGTTGTTTGAAAGAGTTAATAAATACTTACTTTCAAATATTTTCTGGATTTACTTTATAATAATTTCATATTTTAGGCACATGAAAAAAATGTAGTTCATTTTATTATGAATGTATATTAAGTTTCAGACAGCAGACCTCTCAGTACATTTGAAGACTCCTGTAGTGCCCTTCCCCAGTTATTCTCTTCCCTGCAGAGATGAACACTGTTGTGACTTTGGTGTTTATTATCCTTACATTCTTATTTTTACTGCATATGAATGCATCCATAAAGCAAAGTATACTGCTGCTATATATATT
The DNA here is from genome assembly GCF_020171115.1 of Neogale vison. Classification (NCBI taxonomy): domain Eukaryota; kingdom Metazoa; phylum Chordata; class Mammalia; order Carnivora; family Mustelidae; genus Neogale; species Neogale vison. The sequence continues at coordinate 82,151,021 of NC_058095.1, forward strand.
TTTAATGAGTGTGCTATTGCACCTTTAATTTTCCCACTATTTGTGCTGTTTATCCATGTTGGTATGCTGAACTTTTTTTTTATTCACTTTCACTCTCCTGTCCATCTCTGCACATAATTCTGCTGATATTTAGGTTACCAGTTTTTTTTTCTCAATTACAAATATTCTCCTGTAGGGCCCCTGTGTACACATTATGGGTTTTCTAGTATATATACTTAGTAGTTTAACTTACTGGGTCATGGAGTAATTGCTTTCCAAAAAGTGGATTTACTCAATTTATTACCATCAGTAGTCCTTGGCATTGTGTGGTATGGCCACACTGTTATTTGACAGTATTGATTCTAATATTAAAAAAGTATCTCATTGCTACTATTAACATTGGGGTACAGATGGCCCTTCACGGTCGCCAAACTATGGAAAGAACCAAGATGCCCTTCAACGGATGAATGGATAAGGAAGATGTGGTCCATATACATTATGGAGTATTATGCCTCCATCAGAAAGGATGAATACCCAACTTTTGTAGCAACATGGACGGGACTGGAAGAGATTATGCTGAGTGAAACAAGTCAAGCAGAAAGAGTCAATTATCATATGGTTTCACTTATTTGTGGAGCATAACAAATAGCATGGAGGACAAGGGGTGTTAGAGAGGAGAAGGGAGTTGGGGTAAATTGGAAGGGGAGGTGAACCACGAGAGACTATGAACTCTGAAAAACAATCTGAGGGGTTTGAAGTGGCGGGGGGGTGGGAGGTTGGGGTACCAGGTGGTGGGTATTATAGAGGGCACAGCTTGCATGGAGCACTGGGTGTGGTGAAAAAATAATGAATACTGTTTTTCTGAAAATAAATAAATTGGGGAAAAAAAAGTGAATAGATTTATCAGTTCTAAAAAAATGAACATTTATGTCAAAAGCACACTAGTGCAAAATTAGAATTTGGGTTTCTCTGTAAAAAAATACTTTTCTTAGATTATTAACCTGTTCTTAATAAGAAATTATTTTTAGAAAAGGTTTTCTTCTTTATTTTTTAAGTAATTTGCCTGGAAAACATATTTTGTGTTTTAGAGTAATGCCCTGTGCTTCATGTGCCTTTATCAGGACTTTGATTACATAACAAAACCAAGTATTCTCAACTGTAAAAGATCTAAGTTATTTACACTAATATAATCGTGGGTATTTGCTCTCAAAATCTTTTATTGTCACTGTGGTTAAATAGATAATCCAAATTCTAGTTAATAAAATATTCAGAACATTTAATATTTTTGTCAAGTTCCCCCAAATCAAATTCTAAATAGAATATTTTTGATCCTGAACTAACTTTGAAAACTCCCAGAGAGTCCCTGAAAAATCTCAAATTAAATTTGATCTCACAACTTTGTGAAAGAGAGATGTTAAAGCAATTGGGTTTATTTTTAATTATGTAATTTATGTTAAATTATGTTCAATAAAAAGTGATGATAGAACTTTTTGGGTTACAATTGTATGGATATATGTTACTATTTTAAGTATTCTAGAAGTTCTATGATATTCATAAAATTTGTTAATACCTTCAAAAAAAAAGTGGGAGTCATTGCCAATATTACTGTATATTGCCCTTTAAGGGACTATACAACCTGTAATTATTATGTAAATTGATATGTAGATAACCTATCCTTCCTTCAAGGACATCTTGCTTCTGTCAACCTATACAGCTTTATAGATTTTAACATCAAGGTACCTGTCGTTGATCTTTAACACGAGCTCTAGTGATTTTTCCCACCCCCTCCATTCTCAAGTCTCCCATTTTAACCATTACATACCACCACAGTAAATGTTTTCTCCTGTGCTTATCTGTACTCACAGAATGAATTCTTCTACCTCTTTTGGTGTTTGATCTGTCTGTATTCATTCAGTGTTTTAACCTCCTATTCTATTACAACTAAAGAACCTCTTCAGTAGATAAAATGCTTTAATTTTAGAACTAACTGAACACAGTATATTCTGACTAGAGACATTCTCTTACTCCTCAAGTAAACTTTTTCTGCAAGTCCTTGTTTTATGGCTGATGTGCTCGTGGAATATCTGTGCTGTTTTATTTCTTGTACTTCTTGGCTTTTATAACCATCTTCAAAAGAAATGCCTCATTATTTTTGCCCATTCAGTTTATAACAAATAATGCTTTCCTTAGTCGTGCATTTAACTGTAGAAAGACAGGTGAATTAAAAATGAAAGCTGTTCTTGTACATTTCAAAGAATGTAAAAAGCTATGGTGTTTTATTTTATAATCCAAACAGTCTTTTCCATTTATATATATATACACACACACACACCATATATAAATTAAACCACAGTAACCACAAGAAATGTATTTTTTAACAAGAAAATCAGTTAGTGTTATTTCATGATTAGTCAGGCACAGGATCATTACAATTTTGTATCCATTAAAACATTACCATCCTTGTCTTTAACCCTTATTCGACCAGATGTATATTTTGTTTCTTGATGACCATTTGTATATACAGTTTTAACAGTGCCATCTGGATATTCCCGTCTCTTGAACTGGGCAGTGTGTAGTTCTCTTTGGCCATTATTAAACTCTATGATTTTGTTGCCATCTCTGTAAATTTAAAATAAAATTTAATTTCTTTAAATTATTAAATATACAATAGGAAAATGCTCTAAAAGTGGCTTTTTGATTCTGGCAGTTCTCTCCTTAGAACCTCCACTGGTCCTTTCCCTGCACAGTACCTTCTTTAAAAATTCTTTCCACCCTGTTTCTGCTTCAAGCTGACAGTTCCATTGACCAAATTAGCAATTAAATGTGCCCATGAAGGGCGCCTGGGTGGCTCAGTGGGTTAAGCCGCTGCCTTCGGCTCAGGTCATGATCTCAGGGTCCTGGGATCGAGGCCCGCATCGGGCTCTCTGCTCGGCGGGGAGCCTGCTTCCTCCTCTCTCTCTCTGCCTGCTTGTGATCTCGCTCTGTCAAATAAATAAATAAAATCTTTAAAAAAATTTAAAAAATGTGCCCATGAAAAGTTTTTTTTTTTTTTAAAGATTTTATTTATTTATTTGACAGAGATCACAAGTAGGCAAAGAGGCAGGCAGAGAGAGAAAGGAGGAAGCAGGCTCCCTGCCGAGCAGAGAGCCCGATGCGGGACTCGATCCCAGGACCCTGAGATCATGACCTGAGCCGAAGGCAGCGGCTTAACCCACTGAGCCACCCAGGCGCCCCCATGAAAAGTTTTTAATGAATTTATGTTTTCACTACAAAATGCTTAGGCTTTTTAACCTTATATGTATTCTGCCTCTAAGAAAAATTGGACATTATATTAAAATATGGCTTTCAGGGGTGCCTGGATGGCTCAGTCAGTTAGGTGGCTGCCTTCGGGCTTAGGTCATGATCCCAGGGTCCTGGGATTGAGCCCCTCGTCAGGCGCCTTGCTCAATGGGGAGACTGCTTCTCCCTCTGTCTGCCACTTCCCCTGCTCGCGTGTTCTCAATCTCTCAAATAAATAAAATCTTTTTAAAAATATAGATGGGGGTGCTTGGGTGGCTCAGTCATTAAACGTCTGGCTTTGGCTCAGGTCATGCTCCCAGAGTCCTGGGATCAAACCCCATGTCAGGCCCCCTGCTTGACAGGAAGCCTACTTCTCCCTTTCCATTCTCCCTGCTTATGTTCCCTTTCTTGTTGTGTCTCTGTCAAATAAATAAATAAAATCTTATAAATAAATGGTTTTCAGTTTTGACCTTTATCCTTTTCACTAAGTTATAAGCAGTCTGAGTGCTTGCTCTTTATCAGGTTGGAGAAGAGCATTTATATCCCTGGGAAGGGCCATAAATCAGACTTAAGACCCATTCTGAAGCAGTGCAACAAAGTATCTGTTAATCCCAAGTGGATTGCTTGATGTGTGTGCAGGACATTCAAACTGAATCTAAATCTTTATGTGCCGTTAAAAACACAAAGCTAGGCTACAGACTGTGAATCACCATTTCTCAACTCAGTAGTTTTTTGCTATTTTGGTTACTTCTCAGATTGTATGTGAATGTAATGGCTTTATGCCACATATAAGTGTTAGACCAAAAAGCCGTTTTGAGAGCCACTCTTTTATCAAGTGCAGCCCCAGGACCAGGGATGACAGCATCACCTGAAACATTAGTAGTAATGCAAATTATTGGGGTGGGATCCAGCAATCTGCAATTGAACAATTCTTCCAGGTGGTTTTAATGCACAGTGAAGTTGAAGAACCACTATAAATAAAAAATGCCAAAATAATCCTGAATGATCTGATATCTGGGATTTGCTTGAATATAGATGAAAAAAGACTAGCCACAAGTTAATATTTGTTGAAGATGAATGGATGGATACATGGAGTTTTTCATATTATTTTCTCTACTTTTTATTATAAAAAATTTCAAACTTAAGAGTTAAAAAAAAGATGGAAAAGTTTCTGAAATTGCTCAAAGTATAATTTACATATAAGATTTTCTTCAAGTTTTAGGAGAGATTGGTATTTATTTAGTTGAGAACCAAAGAAAGTTTCAAACCATGTTAAAGAAAAACACTACCATGAACATCAAAGTTCCTACATTATTTGAATTATTTTATTGTTGAATTATTATTATTTATAATTAATTATTAATTATAATTACTATTGAATTATTATAATATTGAATTATTTTATTGTTTTTACCATTTACTTTTTTTTTTGCTAACTTTCAATTACTGAACTCAAGTAGTTAAATGCACACTCTAGAAGAGGAGAGTACAAACTTAAGTAGGACAGATCTTCACTATGGTTTCAATTAAAATGGTGACTATGAAAAGCTCTGTATTGTGGACTTAAGAAGTCTCTAATTTCAAGAAATTTAACACTCAGAAGGATAAAGAAGTTGCTATTTTAAAGAATTGAGTCAGGGAGGCCAGAGGACTAAAATACTAATCAGGCAGGGACAGGGATACCCAGAAAATCAAAATATAAGAAGAGATACAGTCTAATTCAAATACTGCCATCATTGTTCGATTGTTCTTAAAAACTGATAGGGTAGCTTTCCTTCTCTGTGTCTTAAATATTTAGTTTTCATATTTCATCAAATTAATTTCTTTTTTAAAGATTTTATTTATTCGAGAGAGAAAGCATGAGCAGTAGTGAGGGGCAGAGGGAAAGGAAGAAGGAGACTCCACGCTGAGCAGGAAGCCCAATGGGGGGCTCAATCCCAGGACCCTGGGATCATGACCTGAGCCAAAGGCAGATACTTAACCACATGAGCCACCCAGGCACGCCACCAAATTCATTTCTGTACAAATACTTGCCATTCCCCTTTTGTGAAGTGCTATACAGAATTCCTTTAAGTTTCTAGGTTATAGACTATATATTAGAACCTATATGTCTCAGTTCTAAACTCCAAAATGCTGAACAGAAAAGAATATGCTATAGTTATGAGTATGCTCTCAAAGTGTGTCTCTGTATTCACTGATAAACTTTCTGAAATTCTGAATGACATATAAATGTTTTAAGATTTTAAAAATTCACTGAACCTCATCAAATCTATCTATGAAAGACCCACAGCAAATATCATCCTCAGTGGGAAAAAGCTTGCAGCCTTCCCATTGAGATCAGGAACAAGACAAGGAGGCCCACTTTCACCACTCTTGTTCAACATAGTATTAGAAGTCCTAGCAACAGATCAGTGGCTTTCTTATACACTAACAATGAAAATACAGAAAGGGAAATTAGAGAATCGATTCCATTTACTATAGCACCACGAACCATAAGATACCTGGGAATAAACCTAACCAAAAAGGTAAAGGATCTGTACTCAAGGAACTACAGAACACTCATGAAAGAAATTGAAGAAGACACAAATAGATGGAAGACCATTCCATGCTCTTGGATCGGAAGAATAAACATTGTTAAAATGTCTATACTGCCTAGAGCAATCTATACTTTTAATGCCATTCCGATCAAAATTCCACCGGCATTCTTCAAAGAGCTGGAGCAAATAATCCTAAAATTTGTATGGAATCAGAAGAGACCCCGAATCGCTAAGGAAATGTTGAAAAACAAAAATAAAGCTGGCGGCATCACGTTACCTGATTTCAAGCTTTATTACAAAGCTGTGATCACCAAGACAGCATGGTACTGGCATAAAAACAGACACATAGACCAGTGGAACAGAGTAGAGAGCCCACATAGGGACCCTCAACTCTATGGTCAATTAATCTTTGACTAAACAGGAAAAAATATACAGTGGAAAAAAGACAGTCTCTTCAATAAATGGTGCTGGGAAAACTGGACAGGTATATGTAGAAGAATGAAACTCGACCATTCTCTTACACCGTACACAAAGATCAACTCTAAATGGATAAAAGACCTCAACGTGAGACAGGAATCCATCAGAATCTTAGAGGAGAACATAGGCAGTAATCTCTTTGATATCAGCCACAGCAACTTCTTTCAAGATACGTCTCCAAAGGCAAAGGAAACAAAAGCGAAAATAAACTTCTGGGACTTCATCAAAATCAAAAGCTTCTGCACAGCAAAGGAAACAGTCAAAATAACAAAGAGGCAACCCACGGAATGGGAGAAGATATTTGAAAATGACAGTACAGACAAAAGGTTGATATCCAGGATCTATAATGAACTCCTCAAACTCAACCCACATGAAACAGACAAACACATCAAAAAATGGGCAGAAGATATGAACAGACACTTCTCCAATCAAGAAATACAAATGGCTATCAGACACATGAAAAAATGCTCATCATCATTAGCCCTCAGGGAGATTCAAATTAAAACCACATTGAGATATCACCTTACACCAGTTAGAATGGCCAAAATTAACAAAACAGGAAACAACATGTGTTGGAGAGGATGTGGAGAAAGGGGAACCCTCTTACACTGTTGGTGGGAATGCAAGTTGGTGCAGCCTCTTTGGAGAACAGTGTGTAGATTCCTCAAGAAATTAAAAATAGAGCTTCCCTACGACCCTGCAATTGCACTCCTGGGTATTTACCCCAAAGATACAGATGTTGTGAAAAGAAGGGCCATCTGTACCCCAATGTTTATAGCAGCAATGGCCACAGTCGCCAAACTATGGAAAGAACCAAGATGCCCTTCAACGGATGAGTGGATAAGGAAGATGTGGTCCATATACACTATGGAGTATTATGCCTCCATCAGAAAGGACGAATATCCAACTTTTGTAGCAACATGGACGGGACTGGAAGAGATTATGCTGAGTGAAATCAGTCAAGCAGAGAGAGTCAATTATCATATGGTTTCACTCATTTGTGGAGCATAACCAATAGCATGGAGGACAAGGGGCGTTAGAGAGGAGTAGGGAATTTGGGTAAATTGGAAGGGGAGGTGAACCATGAGAGACTATGGACTCTGAAAAACAGTCTGAGGGGTTTGAAGTGGCGGGGGGGTGGGAGGTTGGGTTACCAGGTGGTGGGTATTATAGAGGGCACAGCTTGCATGGAGCACTGGGTGTGGTGAAAAAATAATGAATACTGTTTTTCTGAAAATAAATAAATTGGGGAAAAAAAAAAAAAAACCACATTGAGATATCACCTTACACCAGTTAGAATGGCCAAAATTAACAAAACAGGAAACAACATGTGTTGGAGAGGATGTGGAGAAAGGGGAACCCTCTTACACTGTTGGTGGGAATGCAAGTTGGTGCAGCCTCTTTGGAGAACAGTGTGGAGATTCCTCAAGAAATTAAAAATAGAGCTTCCCTACGACCCTGCAATTGCACTCCTGGGTATTTACCCCAAAGACACAGATGTCGTGAAAAGAAGGGCCATCTGTACCCCAATGTTTATAGCAGCAATGGCCACAGTCGCCAAACTATGGAAAGAACCAAGATGCCCTTCAACGGATGAATGGATAAGGAAGATGTGGTCCATATACACTATGGAGTATTATGCCTCCATCAGAAAGGATGAATACCCAACTTTTGTAGCAACATGGACGGGACTGGAAGAGATTATGCTGAGTGAAATAAGTCAAGCAGAGAGAGTCAATTATCATATGGTTTCACTTATTTGTGGAGCATAACAAATAGCATGGAGGACAAGGGGTGTTAGAGAAGAGTAGGGAATTTGGGTAAATTGGAAGGGGAGGTGAACCATGAGAGACTATGGACTCTGAAAAACAGTCTGAGGGGTTTGAAGTGGCAGGGGGGTGGGAGGTTGGGGTACCAGGTGGTGTGTATTATAGAGGGCACGGCTTGCATGGAGCACTGGGTGTGGGGAAAAAATAATGAATAATGTTTTTCTGAAAATAAATAAATTGGAAAAAAAAAAAAAACCAGACACAGAGACCAGTGGAACAGTAGAGAGCCCAGATATGGACCCTCAACTCTATGGTCAATTAATCTTTGACAAAACAGGAAAAAATATACAGTGGAATAAAGACAGTCTCTTCAATAAATGGTGCTGGGAAAACTGGGCAGCTATATGTAGAAGAATGAAACTCGACCATTCTCTTACACCGTACACAAAGATCAACTCAAAATGGATAAAAGACCTCAACGTGAGACAGGAATCCATCAGAATCCTAGAGGAGAACATAGGCAGTAATCTCTTTGATATCAGCCACAGCAACTTCTTTCAAGATATGTCTCCAAAGGCAAAGGAAACAAAAGCGAAAATAAACTTCTGGGACTTTTTCAAAATCACTTGGAAATAGAAATTGAAATTTGGCAAATCTAGAAGCAAATTTAACAGAAATCATACCTTTGTACTCTTACAATTGTACCATCTGGAAAAATGCTTTCTTCTTCTCCATCAGGAAATAGGTTTTTGATAGTCTGGTCAGGAAATATGATTTCTTTTCTCCCATCTGGGAAATGTTTTTCTGTTTTAAAAAGTATTTACTGTAAGTATTTACTCCAAGTAATTAATACTTATTTACTATAAGTATTTAATTTTAAAGAAAGGAAAGTAGTTAACTAGGAGAGGGCAGAGCAAGTTTTTACCTATTTGTCCACTTGAGAAATGTAAGATTTCTAGTCCTTCTGGATAAGTAGTGTGAGTGGTCTGGGCAGATGCATAGTAATAGATCTGTAAAGACACAAAGTCAGTATGTGTTTTCTCTAGAGAGGTTTAAGCCATGGAGAAAAACATTCCTAGGGAAACTTACCACTCTCTCATCTGGCATGACCTGTTTCACATCACCATTAAAGAAAGTGACAGTGACAGTCTTTCCATCTGCACTCACTTCTTTTCGAGTTCCATTTGGAAACAATATAACATGGCACCCATTCTTGTAAACCTTTTCTACCTATCAAAACAAAACAAAACAAAACAAAAAAACACCAGATTATCAATAGATTTCCTCCAGACACATGACAAAAATATCCCTAATTCTCTTCCAAACTGCCTACTTTGAACTCTTTCATAATAAAAGGCAAAAACATCATCTCAAAACCATTGTCTCTGAGTATCAACAATTCACCATTCTTCTGTTACCTATTCCCCCAAAACAAACTCATTTTTTGCTGAGTTTTCTTTTTTTTATTAAGTATAGTTGATACACATTAGTTTCAGGTGTACAACATAGTGATTTTACAAGTCTGTATGTTGTGCTGTGCTCATCGCAAGTGTAGCTTTCCCATCTGTCACCAGATAATGCTATTAAGGTATCATCGACCATATTCCCTATGCTGTTCCTTTCACCCCCATGACTTACACATTCCGTAACTAGAAACCTATATCTCCCACTCACTTTGACCCATTTTGTCCATACCCCCACCCTACTCCCACTGGTAATCATCAGTTTGTTCTCTATATGTATAGTTCTGATTCTGCTTTTGGTTTACTCATTTGATTTTTTAGATTCCACATGTGAGTGAAATCATATGGTACTTAGTCGGACTTATTTCCCTTAGCATAATACCATCTAGGTACATCGTGTTGTAGCAAACAGCAAGATCTCGTCTTTTCTTATGGCTATGTAATATTCCACTGTATGTGTGTGTCTGTGTGTGTATACACACCTTATCTTCCTTATCCATTTGTCTATCAATGTACACTTAGGTTGCTTCCATACCTTGACTATTGTAAATAATGTTGCAATAAACTTAAGGGCACATATATCTTTCTAAATTATTGTTTTTGCTTCCTTCAGCAAATACTCAGTAGTAGAAAAGTGGTATTTCTATTTTACTTTTTTTTTTCTATTTTAACTTTCTGAGGAACCTCTGTACTGTCTTCCACAGTGGCTGCACCAGTTTGCATTCCCATCAACAGTATACAAGGGTTCCTTTTCTCCCCCATTCTAACACTTGTTATTTGTCTTTTCGACTATTAGCCATTCTGACAGGTGTGACATGATAGCTTATTGTGGCTTTGATTTGCATTTTCCTGATTAGGGATGTTGAAATTTTCATGTGTCTGTTGGTCATCTGTATATCTTCTTTGGAAAAATGTCTGTTCAGATCCTCTGCCCATTTCTTAACTGGATTATTTGGGGGGGGTTGTGTAGTTCTTCATATATTTTGGATACTGACACCTTATCATATATGTCATTTGCAAATATCTTCTCCCATTCAGAGTTGCCTTTTTGTTTTATTGATGGTTTCCTTTGCTATGTGCAAAAGCTTTTTATTTGGGTGTAGTCCCAATAGTTTTACTTTTGTTTCTCTTGTCTTAGGACACCTATCTTGAAAAATGTTGCTAGAGCTAATGTCAAAGGGGTTATTGCCTGTGCTCTCTTGTAGTATTTTTATAGTTTCAGGTCTCACATTTAGGTTTTTAATCTCTTTTGAGTTTGTTTTTGTGTATAGTATAAGAAAGTGATCCAGTTTCATCTTTTGCATGTAACTGTCCAGTTTTCCTAACACCATTTATTAAAGAGACTGTCTTTTTCCCGTTGTCTTTCTTGCTTCCTTTGTCATAGATTAACTGACCATAAGAGCATGGGTTCAGGGATACCTGGATGGCTCAGTTGGTTAGGTGTCTACCTTTGGCTCAGATCATGATCCCAGGGTGCTGGGATTAAGCCCTACATTGGGCTCCCTGCTTGGTAGGAAGCCCACTTTCCCTCTATTCTCCCCTGCTTCTGCCCTCTCTCTCTCTCTCTCTCTCTCTGTCAAATAAATAAATAAAATCTTTAAAATAAAACAACAAAAACCTGTCCTCTTTAAAAAAAAAAAAAACAACAAAAAAACGTAAAACAGGCCTCTCTGTTCTGTCCCATTGATCTGTGTGTCTATTTTTGTATCAGTACCATACTGTTCCATTACTACAGCTTTGTAATACAACTAGAAGTCTAGGATTTTTTCTTTCTTAATTGCTTTTGATATTCAGGGTTTTTATTTTATACATGCGTATTTTAGTATTATTCTAGTTTTGTGAAAAATGCTGTTGCCATTTTGATAGGGATTGCACTGAATCTGTAGATAGTTTTGAGTAGTGGACATTGTAACAATATTCATTCTTCCAATCCATGAGCATGGAGTATCTTTCGATTTGATTCTATCACCTTCAATTTCTTTTCTGCTGAGTTTGTTTTTTTTTTTTTTTTAAAGCAAACCACAGATATCATGTCACATGTAAAACACTTCAATTGATTTAAGGGTAGGTTTATAATATAACCAAATCATTACTGTCCCTAACAAACTGTTATTCATTCACCATATTTTAACTTCCATGTTGTTTCCCCTATATTCACAAAATAGACTTTTTACAGTTTATTTGAATCAGGATCAAAATATGGTCCAAAAACAACACTTGATGACATGTCTCAACCTTTAACATTCCCCTCCCTGCCCCTTTTTTAATGATGATTACTTATTGAAAGAACTGGGTCACTGAACATGTAAAATTTCCCAGATTCTGGAGTTGGTCGACTGCTTTCCAATCATGGTGTCATTTAACATGTTCTTGTATGCCCTATACTTCCTGAGAAAAAACTAGTAGTTACAGCTAAGAGGCAATGAATAAAGTCTAGTTGAATTATTCTAATAAGAATACTTTCTGCAAACTGCTGAGAGCTTCTTACGGCTACACATTCAGAAGTGCAGTATGTGACTGTCCTCATGACTGCAAGACCAACGGGGTCACATCAGTTAGATCTGCCATGAAGACCCAACAACCTCTCATCTAGGAGTTCAGTGCTTATTCATGACAGCTGCTTAGATCCCTTATTTCATAAGGGATCATCATCACAGTGATGATTCTCAAATTTTCTCATTCCTTTCCCATTTATCAGCAGAATTCTCAAAAAGAAAACCTTTTCCCACCAACAATCTGTTACATGAAAGCAGGACTTGTACAGGAAAAGTCTATAATTACTTCCTTCTACTACTGTTCTTTTGTCCTTCCCTCACTCCTCAAGACTAGTAGTGAGACTAGCAGTGAACTTTGGCCTTAAAATTTCAATTAAAATAGGTCAAATTAGGGTATTTGGAAAAGTAGATTTTCTATAAACCTGAGGGAAAATTACCTCATCCCCTCCCTGCTAACAAACCTGTTTATGGCCCTTCCCTTTTTAGTCTTTCTTCTAGCTGGAACACCCAGCCAGGCAGTATCCTGCTCAAAAATTTCCTAAACACAAAAATAAAACTGTGTAGCTGGAGGTGGACAGAAAGGCTGCAGGAAGGGTAAACCTTGAATGGAAGCTTTTAAAAAGTACCAAAGATGACACTTTTTAGCTATGTTTAGAGGAAGAACAGCGTTTAAACAAAGGAAGTATATTCCTTCTTTTGCTGTATCTCTACACTAAAAATGGCAACTAAATGCATGTGTGTGTCAAGCATTTTTAGGAGTCCAGAGGCTCAAACTAAGGTCACACTCCAAGGAACTACAGTTCTTAAGTGTCCTCAACAGTGTTAAAGACCAATTAACTTAGAATCTAAGTGTTCCAACTCTACTTTAACCTGTATTTCTTACAGTATTCATTATTTTTTTAAAAAATTTTTAACCTTTCCATCAGGATGACTGATTTCTCCCTGAATTTCTTCTTTTTCCTCTTTTTTGTTGTCCTTTATACATGCAGGATCTGGGAAGTCCACTGGTTCGGGAGGCTCCCTGGGTGAGGCAATCTGTAAGGACAAGATGTTCTCTTTTCATCTGTCCTAAAGGACATGTTAATCACATTTCAAGCAGCTAAAACTCACATTTATTTCCAAATGCCAGGTTCTACTATTATAGGATTCAATGACTAATGACTAGCATTTGGTGTTCTATAAAAAACATTCACAATGTTAAGTAAAAAACATCCTTCATAGGCACACCTCGGTAGGTCACTTAAGCGTCTGACTCTTGGTTCCAGCTAAGGTCATGATCTCCGGATCGTGAGATCAAGCCCCAAGTCAGGCTCCACACGACTGCACAGAGTCAGCCTGAGATTCAATCTCTCCCTCGCCTTATGCCCCTCCCCCTCACACCTCTCAAATAAATGAATAAAATCTTTTATAAAATCCTCCTTTATAAATGGTTTAGAAACTTAAATAACTAACTAATAACTAAGCCTGAGTGATGTATGCTTAAATATATAAAAATATAAAGATATTTACTTGTCCCTTATCCGAACTGCCTAAATCGCGATGAGGCACAGGCTTGGATCTTCGAGATAGATTGCCTGTTAGAATATAATTGTCAAGAGTTAATTTTAAGATTTAATTGAAAGTTTTAAATTTACTTAGTATTATGGTCAAACATTTCCTTAGTTCATATCCCCTTAAGAACTACTGTCCTAAGGGGCATTAGAGAGGAGTAGGGAATTTGGGTAAATTGGAAGGGGAGGTGAACCATGAGAGACTATGGACTCTGAAAAACAGTCTGAGGGGTTTGAAGTGGCGGGGGGGGGGTGGGAGGTTGGGGTAACAGGTGGTGGGTATTATAGAGGGCACAGCTTGCATGGAGCACTGGGTGTGGTGAAAAAATAATGAATATGTTTTTCTGAAAATAAATTAATTAGGAAAAAAAAAAAGAACTACTGTCCTTTACCCATTAAGGTATTCTTAATATTTTTGTTACCAATTTATAGGAGTTTATTAATGAGTTTCAGATATTTACTAGGCACTTAAATCTGTGTGACTAAGAAAGACAAAGACAATATCTATTTTTGAGAGTTTACAATCTAGAGGAAGAGATAGTTGTTCAACTAACCTAACAGATGAACCCAAAGTTATTTTGGAAATAATCACAAGGACTTTAATTAGAGGCTTAACAAAATAACTGGGTATTTCATTAAAATCTAGACCTAACTGCTGTGTTCTAAACTTTTTAGATTGACTAGCACACCAATAATATACTGTATTAGTAATACATTATTATAAAATAAGCATACACACAAATCAACAACAAATTAATGTTAAATGTATGTTAAAATGTATGTTAAAAAATACATTGAAGTTCTAATATTTTCTTCCTATATACCAATAGTCATATTATGAACATTCCTGATTTGAAAGTTTTCAAGTACGTGCCACTGGATGCTACATGGAGAACACGTAGAGAAGAAGAAGAAAAGCAGAGTCCATTCAGGAGGTTGGCAGGCATCTGAGGCGGCTTGTTTGGCACCCAGTGAGAAAGAAAGTTTTAAGTGCACTTTGTTAGATCACTGATAGGTCTTATAGGTCCCAAAGAGCCAAGTTATCAGCAGTTTCATACGGTTCAACCTACTTAATTGACTCAGAAAATATCAACACCAGGAGGTTTAGTTTAGAAATCCTTTGGAGTGTTTTGGCTTGGCCAATTAGGTGGACAGGAGACAGGTTCTGGGCATGAAAGGAGTGTTCTGTTTTGATATGATAAAGGACGAACTGCCTCCACCTCCAAGGTGCAAAGTAAGCTCTAAAAAGGACTAATATCCCCATTTTACAGGTGAGGAATCCAAGGCTAAGGTTAAATAACATGCCAGAGTAGTCAACTAATAAAGGGAAACCAGGATTCAATCCCATCAAGCTTAATTCTCTCAAGCTGTTCATGAGCAGTAACTTGAAGCCTCTAAGCTAAACACCCCCTGGGAGGTCCAGGAAAAGTGAGCAGCATGGAGCTCTGACTCCTACGGCTGTGTTTACCATTCTGAGCACTGTATAAACATACTTTATAAATTACATATAATATAAATTTAAGAAAGATTAAATAGCTATAGATATTAGGAATAGCTATAGATAATATAGCTTTAGGAATAGCTATAGATAATATAGAAGGATATGTTTATGACTTCAAGACAGGGAAGACTTAAGAGGCACTACCTATAAAGGAAAAAAACTAAAACCCAACAGTGAGTAAGAATTTGAGGAATTTGGGCGCCTGGGTGGCTCAGTGGGTTAAGCCGCTGCCTTAGGCTCAGGTCATGATCTCAGGGTCCTGGGATCGAGTCCCGCATTGGGCTCTCTGCTCAGCAGGGAGCTTGCTTCCTCCTCTCTCTCTCTCTGCCTGTCTCTCTGCCTACTTGTGATCTCTCTCTGTCAAATAAATAAATAAAATCTTTAAAAAAAAAAAAAAAGAATTTGAGGAATTTGGGGGAACTTTAAGGTACTATCAAGCATCGAAGCAGCATAAGTCATTCCTTTTTTCTCCCCATTTTATTTTTTTTAAAGATTTTATTTCTTTATTTGACAGAGAGAGATCACAAGTAGGCAGAGAGGCAGGCAGAGAGAGAGGAAGGGAAGCAGGCTCCCCGCTGAGCAGACAGCCCAATGCAGGACTCGATCCCAGGACCCTGAGATCATGACCTGAGCCAAAGGCAGCGGCTTAACCTACTGAGCCACCCAGGCGCCCCTTTCTCCCCATTTTAAACAACTTATTAGACCTCCATAACTGAATAAAAGTGCCTCAGCACCTTACACCAACAGATCTAGGAGGATTCTTGCCTACCTGTGCATCCAAAAATAAGACCTCAATTAGGGATGCAGCTCCAGGAGTTGGTGAACCTACCTCACTCCCACTCACCACAACTGGAAAAGAAACCCAGAGAGCTATAAACATTGGCAGATACCCAAAGACAAGAGAGAAAATGTAGAAATCTAGTCTGCCTGAAGGGAGATTCTAGCATACCACTGGAACAGGCCAGAGATGAGTTTAGACACAGAGTAAAGAACTTGCCAGAGCTGCTCCCCTCCCCAGGGTGACACTGCATACTAGGTTGTTTGGCAGTGGCAGTCACAACCTTCCCAAAGGAAGCAGTAGAAAGCAAAAGCAATGAGTGACTGCCCAGCTAGCTCAGTTATGTGGGTTGTGGCTACAGAAAACTCTATCTCTTGGCAGTACCCAGATTTCTGAGGAAGGACCCCCATGACTTGGGGAAGGAACGAGAAAGGGAAGGAAGCATACTAGAATATCAAAGAGCATTAGAGGAACGTGGTCCCTGCTGTCTGCTTCAGCACTTCAATAGAAGTCACCCACAGGACTCTGGTAGGATCCCACTCAAGGATCTTCCCTTAGGCCCAAGGGTACCCTCAAAGTGCAAGTGCTAAACCCAAACCTCTCCAACTCTGCTGCCAGTTCCTTGTGTGTCCTCCCAACTACATCCAAGAAAGCAAGATCTGGTAGGCAGGGAGCATGCTCAGAAAAGAGGCCACAGTTGGTGGGCAGGGTTACAAATTTGAGCTATCATACCACCTTCTGGAATACAGAAGAAAGATTTCCAATAGCCAGCCTGGTGAACTGTAAAAACCAAAGAAGTCATAAAAACTAAGGAGGATCTGCTATTTCAAATGTGATAACAGAAGTCCATAGCTATAAACAGTATTAAAAAATCAAGGAAGGGGGCGCCTGGGTGGCTCAGTGGGTTAAAGCCTCTACCTTTGGTTCAGGTCATGATCCCAGGGTCCTGGGATCGAGCCCTGCATTGGGCTCATTGCTCGGCAGGGAGCCTGCTTCCCCCTCTCTCTCTGCCTGCCTCTCTGCCTGATTGTGATCTCTGTCTGTCAAATAAATGGATAAAACCTTAAAAAAAAATCAAGGAAAAATGACATCACAAAAAGAAAATAATAATTCTCTAGCAACCAAACTCAAAGGCATGAAATACTGCAATCTAACTGATAAAGAACTCAAAATTGTTTTCTATGAAAAAATCCACCAAGTTACAAGAAAACCCAAGACAATTCCATGAAATCAGGAATAAATTAATAAACAGGAGTTCTTTATAAAAGACTAAAATTATAAAAAAGAGCCAAATTCTGAAGGGGAAGAATTCAATGAATGAGATGAAGAATGCAAAAGAGAGCATCATTAGCAGACCAGACCACGTGGAAGAAAAAAGTGACTTAGAGAACAGGAATACAGAAATAATATAGTTAGAAGAGAAGCAGGAATGGAGATTTTAAAAGAGTGAAGAATACCAACAAGAGGTATGAGATTCCATCAGAAAGGCAAATACTTGGAAGAACTGGGGTTCCAGAAGAGAAGGAGAAGGGAGCAGAGAGTTTATTTAAAGAAATTACTGCTGAGAACTCCCAAACATGAGGAAGGATTTGAACAAACAAGTCCATGAAACTAATGGGATACCCTATTATCTCCATGTGAGAAGATCTTCTCTAAGATCAAAAATTAATCACAAAGAATCTTAAAGGGGTACCTGGTGGCTCAGTCAGTTAAGTGTCTGCCTTTGGCTCCGGTCCCTCAGGTCATGATCCCAGAGTTGTGGGATCAGGCCCTGTGTTGGGCTCCCTGCTCAGAGGGGAGTCTGCTTCTCCCTCTCCCTCTCCCCTTGCCCCTCCCCCTGCTCATGCAAAATCTTACTAATACATAAAATCTTTTAAAAAAAGGAGAGGGACAAGAAAGGCAGCCAGAAAAAAAAAAAAAAAGTAACCTACAAAAAGAAAATGAAACAAAAAGCCAAAACCCATAGGACTAGCTGGATTTCTCAGCAGAAACTCTACAGGCCAGGAGACAGTGGAATGACATATTCAAAGTGATAAAATACAAAAATTGCCAGCCAAGAAATATTTTTATCTAGTAATCCTTCAGATATGAAGAAGAAATAAAGGCTTTCTCAGATAAACAAAAGCAGAGGGAGTTTAATCACCTGCCTTGCAAGAAATGCTGAAACAAAAAGAGGCTAATCAGCAACATGAAAACGCACAAAAGCACACAACACAATGGTAAAGACGAAAAATTTATAAACGAATATAGAAAACTTCATTCTACAATAGGATGCTGTATTAAACACAACTATAGTATAAAGGTTAAAGGAAAAGAATATTAAAATAACTATCACTCAATGGTAAAAAGCTAAAAGCTTTTCCTCTGGTATTAGAACAAGGCAAAGAGGCCCACTCTTGCCATTTTTATTTGACATAAAATTGGAAGTCCTAGCCACAGCCATTAGGCAAGAAAAAGAAATAAAAGGCATCAAATTGGATAGAAAGTGTCACTATTTGCAAACAACATGACACTAAATTTAAGACACCCTTAAAGACTCAACCAAAAAAAAACAAAAAACAAAAAACAAAAAACTAAGAATAAATGAATTCAGTAAATATATAGGATAGAAAATTAACATAAAGGGACAACTTGAGGGGCAACTGGGTAGCTCAGTTAGTTGCGTCCAACTATTGATTTCAGCTCAGGTCATGATCTCGGGGTTGTGGGATGATGCCCCAAATTGGGCTCCTCACTGAGCATGGAGTCTGCTTAACAGACTCCCACTTCCTTACCCCTTGCCACGCCCCTGCTCGTGCTCTCTCTCTAAAAAACAAAACTAGCTGAGTTTCTATACACTAATAACAAGCTAACAGAAAGAGAAATTAAGAAAAAAATCCCATTTATAATTACATCAACAAGAATGAAATATCTGGAAATAAATTTAACCAAGGAGGTGAAAGACCTGTACCTGGAAACTTACAGTTTCCAGACAGTGATAAAAGAAACTAAAAATGACACAAATATGTGTGTGCTGATGGGAAAAATTAAATACACACTGTGCACATGGTAAGAATTAAAATGTCCATAATACCCAAAGCAATCTACAGATTTAGTGCAATCCCCATCAAAATACCAATGACAGTGTTCACTCAATTAGAACAAAGAATCCTAAAATCTGTATGGAACCACAAAGGACCCCCAAAAGCCAAAGCAATCCTGAGAAAAAAGAACAAAGCTAGAGGCATTATAATTCCTGATTTCAAACTATACTGTAATATAGTAATTAAAATAGTATGGTAGTGGCATAAAAATAGTACTGGCACAGACCCATGGAACAGAACAGAAAGCCCAGAAATAAATCCTCACATGTACGATCAATTAATATTCAACAAAGGAGCCAAGAATATTCAACAAGGAAAGGATAGTCTCTCCAATAAATGATGCTGTGAAAACTGAACACATGCAGAAAAATGAAATTGGATCTCTATTTTTGACTAAAGACTTTCATAAAAAACCTGATACCATAGAAATTCTAGAAGAAAACAGAGGGAAGGAGCTCCTAGACACTGGTCTTAGCAATACTTTCTCTTTTTTTAAAATTTTATTTATTTATTTGACAGACAGAGATCACAAGTAGGCAGAGAGGCAGGCAGAGGGAGAGACGAGGAAGCAGGCTCCCTGTCGAGGAGAGAGCCTGATGCGGGGCTCAATCCCAACACCCTGGGATCATGACCTTCCTTATTCCAAAAGCACAAGCAACAAAAGCAAAAATCAACAAATCAAAAATCAAAAACATCTATAAAACAAAAGCAACAATTAACAAAATGAAAAGGCAACCTAAAAGGGAAAATTTTTGCAGACTATATATCAGATAATACATACAGAAAGAACTCTTATAACTCAGTAACAAAAACAAAACAAAAACTATGATTGAAAAATGGGCAAAGAGACTTAATAGACATTTTTCCAAAGAAGACATCCAAATGGCCAACAGTACATGAAAAGATGCTCAACATCACTAAGCATCCAGGAAATGCAAATCAAAACCACAAGATATCACTTCACACTGTCAGAAAGGCTATCATCAAGAAAACCTGAGACATGGGAGGAAGCAAGCTGGCTGAGGAGTAACAGACTAAAATATCATTAGGTCTCAGGAGTTCAGCTAGATGGTTATCAAACCATTCTGAACATCTACAAACTCAATAGGAGATAGAAGAGAAGAGCAGCAATTCTAGGAACATAAAATCGACCACTTTCTGGAAGGTAGCCTATGTGGAGAAGTGAATCCGAAGCAACGGGAAGATAGACTACGGGGGGAGGGGCCGGCTCCCGGCAAGCAGTGGAGCAGCGGAGCACAAAAGCAGAACTTTTAGAAACCTGCTCCAATGAGGGACATCGCTCCAGAGGCACAGTATGGTCCCAGGACCCACGGGGTCAAAGACAGACCAGGGGTGTCTGAGCGCAGCAGAGCTGCCAGGTATCAGAGAAGGGAAGCTGGCTACAGAGACAGAGCCAAGGAG
This sequence comes from Neogale vison, assembly GCF_020171115.1. NCBI lineage: Eukaryota > Metazoa > Chordata > Mammalia > Carnivora > Mustelidae > Neogale > Neogale vison. Next base: position 82,171,354 of record NC_058095.1, read on the forward strand.
TGAGTTCTCAGCTCAGGGTTACCTTAAACCATGATCCAAGGCACAGTTGGGCCGCTGCTCATGGAGTTGCAGATGGGGAGAGACCCCCTCCTTCCTCCTCTGGGAGGAGCGGTGAGGGAGTACATGGCAGGAATCTGCTGGATTTGGAGACTCCAAACGGGGCCGTGGTCACAGATAGAAACAATTGGTCACAGTCCAGGTGAGCTTGGAGTACAACCGGAGACCAGGAGATGGGAGGGACTGAATGTTTTTCTCTGAAGGTGCACTGAGGAGTGGGGGCCCAAGCTCTCCTCCCCTTGGGGCTGGAGATTGGGAGGCCGCCATTTTCATTCCCATCCTCCAAAGCTCTACAGAAAGCATTCAGGGAACAAAAGCTACCAAGAGCGAACTGGAGCAGACTACTTAGCCTGACCCCTGGCAAGGGCGCTGCAATTCCACCTTGGGCAAAGACATTTAAGAATCACTGAAACAGGCCCTTCCCCCAGAACATCAACAAGAACATCCAGTCAAGACGAAGTTCACCAATCAATGTGAACTGAGGAAATTCAGAGCTAGGGGAAAGCAATACTTAGAATTCATTGCTCTCTTCCCACGATCCTTTAGTCTTGCAGAGTTAAATTTTTTTAAATTTTCTTCTTATTCTGTTTTTTTAACTGTTCCTCTATCCTCTAGTGTCGATTTTTAACTCTTTTATCTTAACAATACCTTTTTTTAAAAAATCTTCTTCAAGAAATTAAAAATAGAGCTTCCCTATGACCCTGCAATTGCACTCCTGGGTATTTACCCCAAAGACACAGATGTCGTGAAAAGAAGGGCCATCTGTACCCCAATGTTTATAGCAGCAATGGCCACAGTCGCCAAACTATGGAAAGAACCAAGATGCCCTTCAACGGATGAATGGATAAGGAAGATGTGGTCCATATACACTATGGAGTATTATGCCTCCATCAGAAAGGATGAATACCCAACTTTTGTAGCAACATGGATGGGACTGGAAGAGATTATGCTGAGTGAAATAAGTCAAGCAGAGAGAGTCAATTATCATATGGTGTCACTTATTTGTGGAGCATAACCAATAGCATGGAGGACAAGGGGCGTTAGAGAGGAGTAGGGAATTTGGGTAAATTGGAGGGGGAGGTGAACCATGAGAGACTATGGACTCTGAAAAACAATCTGAGGGGTTTGAAGTGGCAGGGGGGTGGGAGGTTGGGGTACCAGGTGGTGGGTATTATAGAGGGCACGGCTTGCATGGAGCACTGGGTGTGGGGAAAAAATAATGAATACTGTTTTTCTGAAAATAAATAAATAAATAATAATTTTTAAAAAATAAAATAAAATAATTAATTAATTAATTTTTAAAAAATCTTCTTAAATTTTCATTGCTATAGTCATATTTTATCCCTTCGTGTATTTAACCTTATTTTTTTAATGCATATAGGCTTTTTTTCTTTAAACTTTTGGAATGCAACTTCTTCAAATATATCAAAATATACCCTAAATCTAGCACATGGCTTTCTAGTCCCCACCCTGATCACATTCTCTCCTCTTTTTTTTCTTTTTCCCACAAACTTATCTTATCAGTTCCTTTTTTTACATCTTTTTTTAAAAGATTGTATTTATTTATTTGACAGAGAAATGTCACAAGTAGGCAGAGAGGCAAGCAGAAAGAGAGAGGGAAGCAGGCTCCCTGCTGAGCAGAAAGCCCGATGCAGGGCTCGATCCCAAAACCCTGACATCATGACCTGAGCTGAAGGCAGAGACTTAACCTACTGGGCCAACCAGGTGCCCCTAGAATCATTTTTAATTTCCATCTTTACAGTCATATTCCATTCCTTAATCATGTTTGCCCTTATTTTTCTATATATATGTTTTTCTTTCTATATAATTTTGGTAGGTAGTTTCTTGTAAGATACCAGAATACACCCAAAATCAAGTGGGTGGCTCTGTTCTATTCACCAGTCTAATACATAGATATTTTTTATTTTTTATTTTTTAATTATTATTTTCCCCCTTCCTTCTCCTCTCAGTTTCGGGTCTCTTCTGATTTGATTAGCTTTTATTTTTCTGGGGTCTTTGCCATCCTTAGTATTTAGTATTTGATTCTCTCATTTATATATTCTTATCTAGATAAAATGACAAGTCAGAAAAGCTCACCATGAAAAAAAGAACAAGAGGCAGTACTGACGGCTAGCGACTTAATCAATATGGACATTGATAATATGTCAGAATTAAGAGTTCAGAATGACAATTATTACGGTACTAGCTGGACTCAAAAAAGGTATGGAAGATATTAGAGAAACCCTGTCTGGAGATATAAAAGACCTTTCTGGAGAAATAAAAGAACTAAGATCTAACCAACTTGAAATAAAAATAGCTATTAATGAGGTGCAATCAAAAATGGAGGCTCTCACTGCTGGGATAAACGAGGCAGAAGAGAGAATTAGTGATATAGAAGACCAAATGACAGACAATAAAGAAGCTGAGCAAAAGAGAGACAAACAACTACTGGACCACGAGGGGCAAATTCAAGAGATAAGTGATAGCATAAGACGAAACCGTATTAGAATAATTGAGATCCCAGAGGAAGAAGAAAGAGGGGGGCTGAACGTATATTGGAGATAATTATTGTAGAGAATTTCCCTCATATGGCAAAGGGAACAAGCATCAAAATCCAGGAGGCACAGAGATCCCCCATGAAGATCAATAAAAATAGGTCCACACCCCGTCATCTTATAGTAAAACTTACAAGTCTTAGTAACAAAGAGAAAATCCTGAAAGCAGCTTGGGACAAGAAGTCTGTAACATACAATGGTAGAAATATTACACTGGCAGCAGACTTATCCACAGAGACCTGGCAGGCCTGAAAGAACTGGCATGATATATTCAGAGCACTAAATGAGAAAAATATGCAGCCAAGAATACTATATCCAGTAGGATGGCATTGAAAATAGAAGGAGAGATTGAAAGCTTCCAGGACAAACAATAACTAAAAGAATTTGCCAACATCAAACCAGCCATACAGAAAATATTGAAAGGGATCCTCTAAGCGAAGAGAGGGTCTAAAAGCAGTAGAGCAGAAAGGAACAGAGAAAATATACAGTAACAGTCACCTTACAGGCAATACAATGGCACTAAATTCATATCTTTCAGGAGTTATCTTGAATGTAAATGGGCTAAATGCCCCAATCAAAACACAAAGGGTATCAGAATGGATAAAAAAACAAAACCTATCGATATGATGTCTACAAGACACTCATTTTAGACCCAATGACACCTCCAGATTTAAAGTGAGGGGGTGGAAAACAATTTACCATGCTAATGGACATCAAAAGAAAACTGGGGTGGAAACATATAAAGTAGATTTTAGGCCAAAGACTATAATAAGAGATGAGGAAGGACACTAGATCATACTCAAAGGGTCTGCCCAACAAGAAGAGCTAACAATTTTAAATATCTATGCTCCTAACATGGGAGCAGCCAACTATATAGACCAATTAATAACAAAATCAAAGAAACACGTCAACAATAATACAATAATAGTAGGGGACATTAACACCCCCCCTCACTGAAATGGACAGACCATCCAAGCAAAAGATCAACAAGGAAATAAAGGCTTAAATGACACACTGGACCAGATGGACATCACAGACATATTCAGAACATTCCATCCCAAAGCAACAGCATACACATTCTTCTCCAGTGCACATGGAACATTCTCCAGAATAGATCACATCCTGGGTCACAAATCAAGTCTCAACCAGGACCAAAAGACTGGGATCATTCCCTCCATATTTTCAGACCACAATGCTCTGAAGCTAGAACTCAATCACAAGAGGAAATATGGAAAGAACCCAAATACATGGAGACTAAACAGCATCCTTCTAAAAAATGAATGGGTCAACCAGGAAATTAAAGAGAATCTGAAAAAATTCATGGACAGAAATGATAATGAAAACACAATGGTTCAAAATCTGTGGGACACAGCAAAGGCAGTCCTGAGAGGAAAATATATAGGGATACAAGCCTTTCTCAAGAAACAAGAAAGGTCTCAAATACACAACCTAACCCTACACCTAAAGGAGTTGGAGAAAGAACTGCAAAGAAAGCCTAAACCCAGCAGGAGAAGAGAAATTATAAAGATCAGAGCAGAAATCAATGAAATAGAAACCAAAAAAAAAAAAAAAACACAATAGAACAAATCAACAAAACTAGGAGCTTGTTCTTTGAATGGATTAATAAGATTGATAAACCCCTGGCCAGACTTCTCAAAAAGAAAAGAGAAAGGACCCAAATAAATAAAACCATGAATGAAAGAGGAGAGATCACAACCAACACCACAGAAATACAAACAGTTATAAGAACATATTATGAGCAACTATACGCTAGCAAATTTGACAATCTGGAAGAAATGGATGCATTCCTAGAGACCTATAAACTACCAAAACCGAACCAGGAAGAAACAGAAAACTTGAACAGACCCATAACCAGTAAGGAGACTGAAGCAGTCATCAAAAATCTCCCAATAAACAAGAGCCCAGGGCCAGGCGGCTTCCCAGGGGAATTCTACCAAACATTTAAAGAATTAACAGTTATTCTCCTGAAACTGTTCCAAAAACTAGAAATGGAAGGAAAACTGCCAGACTCATTTTATGAGGCCAGCATCACCTTCACCCCAAAACCAGACAAAGACCCCATCAAAAAGGAGAATTACAGACGAATATCCTTGATGAAGACAGATGCGAAAATTCTCACCAAAATGCTAGCCAATAGGATCCAACAGTACATTAAAAGGATAATTCACCACGACCAAGTGGGATTTTTTCCAAGGCTACAAGGTTGGTTCAACATCCACAAATCAATCAATGTGATACAACACATTAATAAAAGAAAGAACAAGAACCATATGATACTCTCAATAGTTGCTGAAAAAGCATTTCACAAAGTACACCATCCCTTCCTGATCAAAACTCTTCAAAGTGTAGGGACAGAAGGCACATACCTCAATATTATCAAAGCCACCTATGAAAAGCCCACCACAAATATCATTGTCAATGGAGAAAAACTGAAAGCTTTTCCACTAAGGTCAGGAACATGGGAGGGATGTCCATTATCACCACTGCTATTCAACATAGTACTAGAAGTCCTGGCCTCAGCAATCAGACAACAAAAAGAAATTAAAGATATCCAAATCGGCAAAGAAGAAGTCAAACTATCACTCTTTGTAGATGATATGATACTTTTTGTGGAAAACCCAAAAGATTCCACTCCAAATCTGTGGAATCAGATTTGGAGCTTGAACTTGTACTGGAATTCAGTAAAGTGTCAGGATATAAAATCAATGCAGAGAAACCAGTTGCATTTCTATATACCAACAACAAGACAGAAGAAAGAGAAATTAAGGAGTTAATCCCATTTACAATTGCACCCAAAACCATAAAATACCTAGGAATAGAGGGGGGACAAGATGGCGGGGTAGTAGGAAGAGGCGTCTTTTTAGCCAGTACCCCAAAGTGAGCTGATTACCTACCAAAGAACTCTGATCACCCATGAAATCAGCCTGAGATCAGAATTATACACGTCTGGATCTCTACAGGGGCAGAAGACACCAGTGAGCAGGTAAAGCGGTATGGGAACGGCGGACTGATATCAGAAGATAAACAAAAGGGGGAGGGAGCCACCAGTGGCAACCAGTGGGAAAGTAATACCCCAATCCGAGCGAGAGCGCCCTGTGTCTGGGGACCAGCAGTAACTCGGAGACTGGTTGAAAGCACTCCAAAAGAGCAAAGGATCGCGGGGGGAAATTGTGGGAATTGGGGCGGCTAGGGAGAGGGGCTTAAGTCCCCGGTCCCAGACGGCCTCCCCGGCGCTGAGGCAGAGAGAGTGCGGCGGAGAAACCGCTCCTGATCCCTAAGCCGCCAGCGCGCCCCAGAGCGCATGGGTTCCGGCTCCTGTGAGGGGATGGGAGCCGCGCCGGTCTGCAAAATGCGCACTAGCCCTACCACAAAGCTTGAGATGCGCGCGCACATCCCTCACTCTCCCCTGAATTACTGAGGCCCGGCGGGCGCTCCTTGACCCGCGCCATTGTTTCAAAGCCTAAGCCGCGTGCGCGCGCGAAACTCTTCCCTGGACAGAGGCGCGCAAAAGCCCAGCCTGGGGCTCACGGACCCGCGCCCCGTTCTCAGTGCCCCAGACGCGTGCCCGACCCACAGCCGCCTCTGAAAAGAGGTGCGCGCAAGCCGGGCACTCCCAGCCAGGGCCGGCGGCAAAATCTCAGTGTGGGATCGCTGCTTGGAACCTCTCTGGCGGTCGGGAGCTCCCAGACAGCCTCCACTGCCTTGGCTTTGGGGACGAGCAAAAGATCCTGCGTCCCCAGGGTCTGCACCTTGGAACCTGCGCTGCCAGCGGCCAAGAGGGAATTTATTCAGCTTCTGCACCCAGACTGAGGCTTCTCTCTGAGACGGAGATCAGGGTGCGGTTTGATTTCTTCTAATACTACAAAAACCATCAAAGGCGGTCAAGGTGAGAGGGAAAAAAGTGAACAAGCAAAAAAACCGCCAGAGAACAAAAGCCTGAAAAAAACCAGTTTCCCCAGAGCCCACCCCCTTGGGGGGGGGGAACTAACTCAGGAAACATCATGGACTGACAACCCACGTGGCAGGCCCCTCCCCCAGAAAACAAACAAAAAAGAAAAAAAAAAAAGGACTACAAGAGAACCACCACTACTTCATAGGAAAGCTTGTATTGTTCACTCGTTTCCACTATTCCGGTTCATTTTTTTTTTTTTTTTTTTTTTACACAGGGGTAATTTTTTTTTCCCAATTTATTTATTTTCAGAAAAACAGTATTCATTATTTTTTCACCACACCCAGTGCTCCATGCAAGCTGTGCCCTCTATAATACCCACCACCTGGTAACCCAACCTCCCACCCCCCCGCCACTTCAAACCCCTCAGACTGTTTTTCAGAGTCCATAGTCTCTCATGGTTCACCTCCCCTTCCAATTTACCCAAATTCCCTACTCCTCTCTAACGCCCCTTGTCCTCCATGCTATTGGTTATGCTCCACAAATGAGTGAAACCATATGATAATTGACTCTCTCTGCTTGACTGATTTCACTCAGCATAATCTCTTCCAGTCCCGTCCATGTTGCTACAAAAGTTGGATATTCGTCCTTTCTGATGGAGGCATAATACTCCATAGTGTATATGGACCACATCTTCCTTATCCATTCATCTGTTGAAGGGCATCTTGGTTCTTTCCATAGTTTGGCGACTGTGGCCATTGCTGCTATAAACATTGGGGTACAGATGGCCCTTCTTTTCACATCTGTATCTTTGGGGTAAATACCCAGGAGTGCAATTGCAGGGTCATAGGGAAGCTCTATTTTTAATTTCTTGAGGAATCTACACACTGTTCTCCAAAGAGGCTGCACCAACTTGCATTCCCACCAACAGTGGAAGAGGGTACCCCTTTCTCCACATCCTCTCCAACACATGTTGTTTCCTGTTAATTTTGGCCATTCTAACTGGTGTAAGGTGATATCTCAATGTGGTTTTAATTTGAATCTCCCTGAGGGCTAATGATGATGAGCATTTTTTCATGTGTCTGATAGCCATTTGTATGTCTTGATTGGAGAAGTGTCTGTTCATATCTTCTGCCCATTTTTTGATGTGTTTGTCTGTTTCGTGTGGGTTGAGTTTGAGGAGTTCATTATAGATCCTGGATATCAACCTTTTGTCTGTACTGTCATTTGCAAATATCTTCTCCCATTCCGTGGGTTGCCTCTTTGTTTTTTTAACTGTTTCCTTTGCTGTGCAGAAGCTTTTGATTTTGATGAAGTCCCAGAAGTTTATTTTCGCTTTTGTTTCCTTTGCCTTTGGAGACGTATCTTGAAAGAAGTTGCTGTGGCTCATATCAAAGAGATTACTGAGTATGTTCTCCTCTAAGATTCTGATAGATTCCTGTCTAACGTTGAGGTCTTTTATCCATTTAGAGTTGATCTTTGTGTACAGTGTAAGAGAATGGTCGAGTTTCATTCTTCCACATATAGCTGTCCAGTTTTCCCGGCACCATTTATTGAAGAGACTGTCTTTTTTCCACTGTATATTTTTTCCTGTTTTGTCAAAGATTAATTGACCATAGAGTTGAGGGTCTATATCAGGGCTCTCTACTCTGTTCCACTGGTCTATGTGTCTGTTTTTATGCCAGTACCATGCTGTCTTGGTGATCACAGCTTTGTAATAAAGCTTGAAATCAGGTAACGTGATGCCGCCAGCTTTATTTTTGTTTTTCAACATTTCCTTAGCGATTCGGGGTCTCTTCTGATTCCATACAAATTTTAGGATTATTTGCTCCAGCTCTTTGAAGAATGCCGGTGGAATTTTGATCGGAATGGCATTAAAAGTATAGATTGCTCTAGGCAGTATAGACATTTTAACAATGTTTATTCTTCCGATCCAAGAGCATGGAATGGTCTTCCATCTATTTGTGTCTTCTTCAATTTCTTTCATGAGTGTTCTATAGTTCCTCAAGTATAGATCCTTTACCTCTTTAGTTAGGTTTATTCCCAGGTATCTTATGGTTCTTGGTGCTATAGTAAATGGAATCGATTCTCTAATTTCCCTTTCTGTATTTTCATTGTTAGTGTATAAGAAAGCCACTGATTTCTGCACATTGACTTTGTATCCTGCCACGCTGCTGAATTGCTGTATGAGTTCTAGTAGTTTGGGGGTGGAGTCTTTTGGGTTTTCCATATTAAGAATCATGTCATCTGCGAAGAGAGAGAGTTTGACTTCTTCATTACCAATTTGGATACCTTTTATTTCTCTCTGTTGTCTGATTGCTGTTGCTAGGACTTCTAATACTATGTTGAACAAGAGTGGTGAAAGTGGGCATCCTTGTCTTGTTCCTGATCTCAATGGGAAGGCTGCAAGCTTTTTCCCATTGAGGATGATATTTGCTGTGGGTCTTTCATAGATAGATTTGATGAGGTTCAGGAATGTTCCCTCTATCCCTATACTTTGAAGCGTTTTAATCAGGAACGGATGTTGGATTTTGTCAAATGCTTTTTCTGCATCGATTGAGAGGACCATGTGGTTCTTCTCTCTTCTCATATTAATTTGTTGTAACACATTGATTGATTTGCGAATGTTGAACCATCCTTGTAGCCTAGGGATGAATCCCACCTGATCATGGTGGATAATCTTTTTAATGTGTTGTTGGATCCTGTCGGCTAGGATCTTGTTGAGAATCTTAGCATCCATATTCATCAGTGATATTGGTCTGAAATTCTCCTTTTTGGTAGGGTCCTTGCCTGGTTTGGGGATCAGGGTAATAATTTTTTTAACCTATTTACCATCACAGCGAGCTGTACAGTACATCAAATTCCATAATACCTTTCTAACCTGAACGTTTTGATACATACACCTATGTTTTTCTTTTGCATTTTTATTTTTTGAATTCCCTTTTTAAAAAAAAATTTAGTTTAGTTTAGTCTAGTATATTCCTTTTTATTTTTATCCTCTAATATTCATATAGAGTTAACTTCAAAGTAATCCCCTTTTCCCAATTATTACTACCCCTATAGGTAAACCAATTTTTAATCCCCTTTATCTTAGGAAAGTTGAGTCCTTTAACAAAGACATCAAGATACATCCAGGAAGAATCAAAACAACCTTCCTTGCACACACTGAGAATTTATAAGAACTCTCCCATCTTCTTCCACCAGTGTTTCTGTGTTTTTTGTGTTTGCCTTATAGCATATAAATTTTACACTTGTGGTTCTTTTTGACGAGGTTCTTTCTTTATTTGCATATATTTTTTTTTTCTTTTTTTCTCTTGCCATATAATTGTATCAGTCTTTTTATCTCTTTTTGTTTGTCCACTTCATAAATCTTACCTTGGGGCCCATCTGGGCTGAACCTTCTCTTTCATCTTCCCTTTCTTTCCTGTCTCTCTCTCTCTCTCTCTTTTTTCATTTTTTGTTTTTCTTTATCTTCTTTTCCTCTTTTTCTTTTCTTTTGTCGCTCGTTTGGGTGGGGAATCCTGATTGCTCAGAAGTGTTCCAGGGTGCGCCTTGACTGCACCAGAGTTGATACATCCAGCTACATCTGTTCAGTCTTCTCCCATCAAAATGACTAGGAGGAGGAATGCCCAACAGAAGAAAAATACAGAGGATGGACCTTCTGCAACAGAGCTAACGGCTATCAACATAGACAATATGTCGGAAAGAGAATTCAGGCTAATAATTATCCAGGCAATAGCTAGGTTGGAGAAAGCCATGGATGACCAAACAGAATTGATTAGGGCCGAACTGAAAGCGACCAGACAGGATGCTCACAATGTTAGGGCGGAGCTTAAAGCTACGAGGGAGGAGGTCCACAATGCTCTCAATGAGTTCCAATCTAATCTAAACTCTCTCAAAGCTAGGGTAACTGAGACAGAAGATAGAATTAGTGATCTGGAAGACAAACAGATAGAGAGAAAGGATCAGGAGGAAGCCTGGAACAAAAAGCTTAGATCCCACGAAAGCAGAATCAGGGAAATAAATGATGCCATGAAGCGTTCCAATGTCAGAATTATTGGAATTCCTGAAGGGGAGGAGAAAGAAAGAAGTCTAGAAGATATCGTGGAACAAGTCCTTCATGAAAATTTTCTGAATCTCGCGAATGAAACCAGCGTTCATGTACTAGAGGCTGAACGGTCTCCACCCAAGATTATACACTCCAAAAAAACATCACGACACCTGATAGTCAAATTGAGAAATTATAATTGTAGGTATAATCTCTTGAAAGCCGCCAGGGCAAAGAGGCTCCTTACTTACAAAGGGAAGCCCATCAGAATAACGGCAGACCTGTCCACAGAGACCTGGCAAGCCAGAAGAGGCTGGCAAGATATATTCAGGGCACTAAATGAGAAGAACATGCAGCCAAGAATACTTTATCCAGCAAGACTGACATTCAAAATGGATGGAGAGATAAAGAGTTTCCAAGACCGGCAAGGCTTAAAGACTATGCAACCACCAAGCCGATACTGCAGGAAATATTAAGGGGGGGTCCTATAAAAGAGGAAAAATACCAAGAATAGCATTGAACAGAAATATAGAGACAGTCTACAGAAAGAAAGACTTCAAAGGTAACTCGATGTCAATAAAAACGTATCTATCAATAATCACTCTCAATGTGAATGGCCTAAATGCACCCATAAAACGGCACAGGGTTGCAGATTGGATAAAACGACGGGACCCATCCATATGCTGTCTACAAGAGACCCATTTTGAACCTAAAGATACACGCAGACTGAAAGTGAAGGGGTGGAGAAGCATCTTACATGCCAATGGGACTCAAAAGAAGGCTGGGGTAGCGATTCTCATATCAGATAAACTAGACTTCAAACTAAAGACTGTAGTCAGAGATACAGAAGGACACTACATAATCCTTAAAGGGACTATCCACCAAGATGATCTAACAATTGTAAATATCTATGCTCCCAATATGGGAGCAGCCAATTACTTAAGAAAACTGTTAATCAAGATAAAGAGTCATACTGATATGAATACACTAATCGTAGGAGATCTTAACACGCCTCTTTCAGAATTAGACAGATCATCGAAGCAGAAAATCAATAAAGAAACAAGAGCATTGAATGACACATTGGACCAGATGGACCTCATAGACATATACAGAACATTCCACCCTAAAACAATAGAATACTCATTCTTCTCAAGTGCACATGGAACCTTCTCCAGAATACCACATACTGGGTCACAAATCAGGACTCAACCGATACCAAAAGACTGAGATTATTCCCTGCATATTCTCAGATCACAATGCTTTGAAACTGGAGCTCAATCACAAGGAAAAGTTCAGAAGGAACTCAAACACCTGGAAGCTAAAGACCACCTTGCTTAAGAATGCTTGGATCAACCAGGAGATCAAAGAAGAACTGAAACAATTCATGGAAACCAATGAGAATGAAGACACTTCGGTCCAAAACCTATGGGATACAGCAAAGGCGGTCCTAAGGGGAAAATATATAGCCATCCAAGCCTCGCACAAAAGAATTGAAAAATCCAGAACACACCAGCTGTCTCTACACCTTAAAGAACTGGAGGATCAACAACAAATCAAACCAACTCCACACATGAGAAGGGAAATCATCAAGATTAGAGCTGAGATCAATGAAGGAGAAACCAGAGATACAGTAGAACGTATCAATGAAACTAGAAGCTGGTTTTTTGAAAGAATCAATAAGATCGATAAGCCACTGGCTACACTAATCCGAAAGAAAAGAGAGAAATCCCAAATTCATAAAATTATGAATGAAAAGGGAGAGATCACAACTAACGCCAAGGAAGTAGAAACAATCATCAGAAGTTATTACGAACAGTTATATGCCAATAAGCTTAGCAACCTAGATGAAATGGATGCATTCCTGGAAAAATATAAACTACCAAAATTGAACCAGGAAGAAATCGACAACCTGAACAGACCGATATCTAATAACGAGATTAAATCAGTGATCAAAAACCTCCCAAAAAACAAGAGCCCAGGACCTGACGGATTCCCTGGGGAATTCTACCAAACCTTCCAAGAAGAAATAGCACCTATTCTCCTGAAGCTGTTTCAAAAAATTGAAGCAGAAGGAAAACTTCCAGACTCTTTCTATGAAGCCAGCATTACCCTGATCCCCAAACCAGGCAAGGACCCTACCAAAAAGGAGAATTTTAGACCAATATCACTGATGAATATGGATGCTAAGATTCTCAACAGGATCCAACAGCACATTAAAAAGATTATTCACCATGATCAGGTGGGATTCATCCCTGGGCTACAAGGATGGTTCAACATTCGCAAATCAATCAATGTGATACAACAAATTAATATGAGAAGAGAGAAGAACCACATGGTCCTCTCAATCGATGCAGAAAAAGCATTTGACAAAATCCAACATCCGTTCCTGATTAAAATGCTTCAAAGTATAGGGATAGAGGGAACATTCCTGAACCTCATCAAATCTATCTATGAAAGACCCACAGCAAATATCATCCTCAATGGGAAAAAGCTTGCAGCCTTCCCATTGAGATCAGGAACAAGACAAGGATGCCCACTTTCACCACTCTTGTTCAACATAGTATTAGAAGTCCTAGCAACAGCAATCAGACAACAGAGAGAAATAAAAGGTATCCAAATTGGTAATGAAGAAGTCAAACTCTCTCTCTTCGCAGATGACATGATTCTTAATATGGAAAACCCAAAAGACTCCACCCCCAAACTACTAGAACTCATACAGCAATTCAGCAGCGTGGCAGGATACAAAGTCAATGTGCAGAAATCAGTGGCTTTCTTATACACTAACAATGAAAATACAGAAAGGGAAATTAGAGAATCGATTCCATTTACTATAGCACCAAGAACCATAAGATACCTGGGAATAAACCTAACTAAAGAGGTAAAGGATCTGTACTTGAGGAACTATAGAACACTCATGAAAGAAATTGAAGAAGACACAAATAGATGGAAGACCATTCCATGCTCTTGGATCGGAAGAATAAACATTGTTAAAATGTCTATACTGCCTAGAGCAATCTATACTTTTAATGCCATTCCGATCAAAATTCCACCGGCATTCTTCAAAGAGCTGGAGCAAATAATCCTAAAATTTGTATGGAATCAGAAGAGACCCCGAATCGCTAAGGAAATGTTGAAAAACAAAAATAAAGCTGGCGGCATCACGTTACCTGATTTCAAGCTTTATTACAAAGCTGTGATCACCAAGACAGCATGGTACTGGCATAAAAACAGACACATAGACCAGTGGAACAGAGTAGAGAGCCCAGATATGGACCCTCAACTCTATGGTCAATTAATCTTTGACAAAACAGGAAAAAATATACAGTGGAAAAAAGACAGTCTCTTCAATAAATGGTGCTGGGAAAACTGGACAGCTATATGTAGAAGAATGAAACTCGACCATTCTCTTACACCGTACACAAAGATCAACTCAAAATGGATAAAAGACCTCAACGTGAGACAGGAATCCATCAGAATCTTAGAGGAGAACATAGGCAGAAATCTCTTTGATATCAGCCACAGCAACTTCTTTCAAGATACGTCTCCAAAGGCAAAGGAAACAAAAGCGAAAATAAACTTCTGGGACTTCATCAAAATCAAAAGCTTCTGCACAGCAAAGGAAACAGTCAACAAAACAAAGAGGCAACCCACGGAATGGGAGAAGATATTTGCAAATGACAGTACAGACAAAAGGTTGATATCCAGGATCTATAATGAACTCCTCAAACTCAACCCACAAGAAACAGACAAACACATCAAAAAATGGGCAGAAGATATGAACAGACACTTCTCCAATCAAGAAATACAAATGGCTATCAGACACATGAAAAAATGCTCATCATCATTAGCCCTCAGGGAGATTCAAATTAAAACCACATTGAGATATCACCTTACACCAGTTAGAATGGCCAAAATTAACAAAACAGGAAACAACATGTGTTGGAGAGGATGTGGAGAAAGGGGAACCCTCTTACACTGTTGGTGGGAATGCAAGTTGGTGCAGCCTCTTTGGAGAACAGTGTGGAGATTCCTCAAGAAATTAAAAATAGAGCTTCCCTATGACCCTGCAATTGCACTCCTGGGTATTTACCCCAAAGACACAGATGTCGTGAAATGAAAGGTCATCTGTACCCCAATGTTTATAGCAGCAATGGCCACGGTCGCCAAACTGTGGAAAGAACCAAGATGCCTTCAACAGATGAATGGATAAGGAAGATGTGGTCCATATACACTATGGAGTATTATGCCTCCATCAGAAAGGATGAATACCCAACTTTTGTAGCAACATGGACGGGACTGGAAGAGATTATGCTGAGTGAAATAAGTCAAGCAGAGAGAGTCAATTATCATATGGTTTCACTTATTTGTGGAGCATAACAAATAGCATGGAGGAAAAGGGGTGTTAGGGAGGAGTAGGGAATTTGGGTAAATTGGAGGGGGAGGTGAACCATGAGAGACTATGGACTCTGAAAAACAATCTGAGGGGTTTGAAGTGGCTGGGTGGTGGGAGGTTGGGGTACCAGGTGGTGGGTATTGTAGAGGGCACGGCTTGCATGGAGCACTGGGTGTGGTGAAAAAATAATGAATACTGTTTTTCTGAAAATAAATAAATAAATAATAATTTAAAAAAAAAAAAAAAAAAGATACCTAGGAATAAACCTAACCAAAGAGGCAAAGAATCTGTACTCAGAATACTAAAAGTACTCATGAAAGAGACTGAGAAAGACACAAAGAAATGGAAAAATGTTCCATGCCCATGGATTGGAAGAACAAATTTTGTGAAAATGTCCATGCTACCTAAAGCAATCCACACATTTAAGGCAATCCCTATCAAAATCCCACCCATTTTTTTTTTCAAAGAAATGGAACAGATAATCCTAAAATTCATATGGAACTAGTAAAGACCTCAAATAGCCAGTGGAATGTTGAAAAAGAAAGCCAAAGTTGGTGGCATCACAATTCTGGACTTCAAGCTCTATTACAAAGCTGTCATCATTAAGACAGTAGAAAGTATGGTACTGGTACAAAAACAGACACATAGATCAATGGAACAGAATAGAGAACCCAGAAATAGGCCCTCAACTCTATGGTCAACTAATCTTTGACAAAGCAGGAAAGAATGTCCAATGGAAAAAAGACAGCCTCTTCAATAAATGGGGCTGAAAAAATTGGACCTTTTCCTTATACCACACACGAAAATAGACTCAAAATGGATGAAGGACCTCAATGTGAGAAAGGAATCCATCAAAATCCTTGAGAAGAACACAGGCAGCAACCTCTTTGACCTCAGCCGCAGTGACTACTTCCTAGGAATATCACCAGAAGCAAGGGTAGCAAGGGCAAAAATGAACTATTGGGATTTCATCAAGATCAAAAGCTTTTGCACAGCAAAGGAAACCAAAGTCTTTTGGTTAACAAAACCAAAAGACAACTGACAGAATGGGAGAAGATATTTGCAAATGACATATCAGATAAAGGGCTATAAAGAACTTAGCAAACTCAACACCCAAAGAACAAATAATCCAATTAAGAAATGGGCAGAGGACATGAACAGACATTTCTGCAAAGAAGACATCCAGATGGCCAACAGACACATGAAAAAATGCTCCATATCACTCGGCATCAGGGAAATACAAATCAAAACCACAACAAGATACCACCTCACATCAGTCAGAATGGCTAAAATTAGTAAGTCAGGAAATGACAGATGCTGGCAAGGATGAGGAGAAAGGGAAACCCTCCTACACTGTTGGTGGGAATGCAAGCTGGTGCAACCACTCTGGAAAACAGCATGGAGGTTCCTCAAAAAGTTGAAAATAGAACTGCCCTATGACCCAGCAATTGCACTACTAGGTATTTACCCTAAAGATATAAACGCAGTGATCTGAAGGGGCATATGCACCCGAACATTTATAGCAGCAATGTCCACAATAGCCAAACTATGGAAAGAACCTAGATGTCTATCAACGGATGAATGGATAAATAAGATGTGGTATATATACACCATGGAATACTATGCAGCCATCAAAAGAAATGAAATCTTGCCATTTGCAACGACATGGATGGAACTAGAAGGTATCATGCTTAGTGAAATAAGTCAATCGGAGAAATACACCTATCATATGATCTCACTGATATGAGGAAGTGGAGATGCAATGTGGGGGGTTTTGAGGGGAGTAGGAAAAGAATAAATGAAACAAAGTGGGATTAGGAGGAAGACAAACCATAAGTGACTCTTAATCTCACAAAACAAACTGAGGGTTGCTGGGGAGAGGGGGGTCAGGAGAGGGTGGTGGGGTTATGGACATTGGTGGGGGGCTATGTGCTATGGTGAGTGCTGTGAAGTGTGCAAACCTGGCGATTTACAGACCTATACCCCTGGGGGAAAAAAATACATTACATGTTTATAAAAAAATAGAAATTAAAAAAAAAAAAGATTAAAAAATGAAAAAAAAACCAAACATTCAAAAAAAAAAAAACCATTCAAACTACCTTGCAGGTTTGAAAATTAGTGAACTAGAGTTGCAGATCAACATGACTCTCAAAAACAATGTACAGTAAAAAATAAAAGGCAATGGAATACATATAGTATAACTACTCAGAAAGTTCAAAAACAAAACTTTTTTTAGGGCTGCACCTATGAGAGTACTCAAGGGGGGGAACAGCCCTGGGGTGTTGCTACTCTATTTCTTTATCTAGTTGGTAGTTATCTAAGTATGTCCTTTGTAATTATCAAACTGTATATGTTATATCCAATTTTCTAAATTTAATTCATGATAATAATTTCTAAAAATTCCAGGTAGATTAAAGATGTTCATAAGAGAAAATAGTATATTTGTGACCTAGGGCTTGAGAAAGATTTCTTACAGTCATGAAAAAAGATTGATAAATTCAATAATAAAAGGGAAAACAGAGGCATCTGGGTGGCTTAGTCTGTTAAGCCTCTGACTCTTGGTTTCTGCTCAGGTCGTCAACTCAAGGTCTTGAGACAGAGCCTCACATCAGGTTCCCTGCTCAGGAGGGAGTCTGCTTCCCCTCTCCCTCTCCTTCTGCCCCTCCTGGGATCCTTGTGGACTCTCCCTAAAACAAACAAATCTTAAAAAAAAAAAAAAGTCAAAAATGGGGAAAAATGCACATAAAAAACACAAACAGAAAAGCTAAACCCAGAACTGGGAGAAAATATTGGCAGTGCTTCTAAATGAGAAAGGATGAGCATGAAGAATAACTTCAATAAGGAGAAACTTCGCCCTCCCCGCTAAAAAGTTTAAAGATTGTTTATTTATTTGAGAGAGAAAGAGCATGATAGAGAGCATGGGCAGGGAGAAGGTCAGAGGAAGAAGCTGACTTCCCATGGAGCTGGGAGCCCAATGCGGGACTCCATCCCAGGACTCCGGGATCATGACCTGAGCAGAAGGCGGTCAGTTAATCAACTGAAACACCCAGGCACCCCCCACTAAAAAGTTTTAAACAGGCAAAAGAAATGAACAGTCAATTCACAAAAGAGGAAACCCAAATTCCCACTAAATATACAAAAAGATGCTCACATGATCTTACCAGTAATCAGGGAAACACATATTAAAGTTACACTAACCCACCATTTCACACCCATCTGACTAGACACAATTTCAGTCTGACCAGGTCAAGAATAAGCACAAGGAGGATATTCTGCTGATCGTAAGAAAGAAAAAAAAAGGGAAAACCACCTTGCAGAACAAAGAGAAAACCTCCTACACCACAAGCCTGGTATGACCCAGCATCCTCACTCTTGATATGTGTTTTAGAGAAACTCACAGGATAGCTATGTTCTGCAGCCCTATTCATTCTATTGACAAACTAGAGGAAAAAACATGAAGTCCATCAACAGGAAAACTCAACTGTAACAAATACACATGGAATCTGTATAGCTATTAAAATCAGTAAACTAGGGTTTATATGTATTAATGTGAATATCAAAATATTGAGAGAAACAAATTGTAGAGGGATACATAGAAACAATACTATATTGATTTATGGATACAATGTAGTAAAAGAATGAAAAACAAACAAAGGAATGTTGTCAGGGTGGAAATAAGTAGGAGAGTACACAGGGGCTACAATGATATTTACAAAGCTTTACTTCTTAAATTGGGTGCAAATTCTCTATTCTTTAAATTCCTAAAGTATTTTATAAAAAGATCGTGCAACTTCTTACCTTGTGTCGGCAAATGATTTTTCTTACATTTTTCTACCTGGGTTCCTGAAGAAATTTGACTCTTTTGCAACCGAAATGAATTCTATAGTATGAGATAATTTTGAATATAAAATTAGTGATAGTCTACACATTAGTACAATGAATGAAAGTAAAACTCAGCTTGCAATGAAAATGGCTTAAGTTTGTTCATTTATGTTTTCATTTTATTTTTCACTACAGGTCAGAGGGAACAAACTATTATTTAGGAAAATGAACTACACACACACCCCACCTTCAGATATACAGTGGATCCTGAAAAACACTGGGGGGAGGGGGGCTAAGGGCAATGACCACCCCACACACCTGAAAATCCATGTGTAACTTTTGACTCCCCCAAAATGTGACTACCAACAGCCTACTGTCATCTGGAAGCCATCCTGATGACATAAGCAGCGTATTAACACTTATCCTGTATGGCATATGTATTGCATACTGTATTATTACAATAAAGTCCACTAGAGCAAAAAAAAAAGTTATTAAAATCTTAAGGAAGGCAAAATATATTTACAGTGTTATACTCTATTTATTGAAAAAATCTGCATAGAAGTGGACCTGCACAGTTCAAACACATGTGGTTCAAAGTGAGGGGATAACAGACAACATAAAATAAAAGAGTCTCTGTGATTGCTATCAGATTAGCCAAAGAAGAGGGCAGGAACTCAGTATCAGCAAAACCCCTTTATCTCAACCTCTCCCGTGAGCACGTCCCTTACCATCTTGCTCTCACTTTGAGCCCTAGCTCCCTACTGAGATGATGACTCCCCATAGCCCCCTTCCAGGGACAGAAGTTTCTCACCCTCCGAACTCCACTCCCTACGTTTGGGGTAGGGTAGAGGTCTTCCTTGCTCCCTATCACCACTTCCAACAAATCTCTCTCCTCCCTAACCACCCCTGCCCCAGCTCTGCTTCTCACGTCCATGATTCAGCCAGCCACACGTACCCCTTGCCAGGAGATAACTCCACTGCCTTAGCTTCTGTTTCCTGACCTACTCTATCCTACCTCAGTCATGCAGTCATTATCAGTAACTGCAAAGATCTCATTTCTAAGCCCTCAAAGCCAGAAAGTGCAGTATTCTACAAAATAATTAGCCTAATTAGACATTCAAATTAGACATTCAAAAAGCCAATGTCATTTAATAAAATGCTAAAGTATTTGCGGTAAGATGCCATGATTTCTGCAATTAGCTTCAAATGGTCCAGCAAAACACACATACACAAGTGGTAAAATGTCAACAGTGGTCATATCTAGGTGACTATTCAGGTCACCTGATCATCATCATACTACTCTTTCAAATTTCTGTTTAGGGAAGCTGTTTTAATAAAATGGTAAGAGGCAAGAATCCCACTCTCTTCTGACTGCCATATCCTACCCTTCTAGCTTATTCATCTAACACCCTAACTCCACCAATGTGTACAATCTACAAGTCCTTGCTATGTCTGCAGCTTACATGGTTCACTGCTGTCATTCTGGCTGCATATACTGTCAACTTCCCTACCCCTCACTCACTCTGTGGTATTCACCTGGATGACCACACCTCTTACTCACTTGAAATATATGACTCTAACCTACACTCGTCCCCAAAGCAGCCCAGGAATCAGGCTACATTTCCTCAGTCCCTTTGCTTTCCACTCCCTTAGACGACGATGTCACACTTTCTCCCATCTACTTGAACATCCTACACTTTTCTATCCTCACTCTCAGCAGATGCCCACGCTTCCTACTTCACTGACAATGCGAAGGCATTAAAAGGGAACTTCCCACCAGCAGGCACCACACATCAAGCCCAGAGTCCACACCTTCAACATTCTGCCACAGGGCACATACTGTTCAGCCAAGTCCAGCCCCTCCCTTCATTCCCTAAATCCCCTCTCCTCTCATTAATAAACATTGCTTCAACAATTCCCCCACATTCTCCTGCATCAGTATTTTCCTCTTTATTGAATCAATCCTACCAATACATAAACACTTAATTTTTCCCTTTAAAAAAAAAAAAACTTTCCTTAAAGCCAACACCTCATCTCTTTACATTTATTGCCAAACCTCTCCACAAGGTTCTTAAACTCTGTTTGAAACTTCTCATTCTCTGATCTCATTCTCTGAAGATAAAAATCAGGCTTTTATCTTCTATACATCCCTACCTGGTAAATCTCATGACTAATTTTCAGCCCTCGTCTAATTTAGCAGCAGCTTTTGAAACTGCTGGCTAGTCTCTTCTCCTAAAAGTCCTTTCTTTTCTTGGCTCTCAGGACACCACTCTGGCCTCCTTTACTCCATCCTCTCTGGTTAACCATTCTCCTCATCCCCCGTCTTCTCACACTCTGGCTCAGTGTGTGGATCTCTTCACTACCCACACTTTCAGCATTGGTGATCTCTGCCAGCCTAAAACTTTTATCACACATCCTGATGAACCCCAAACTTCTAGCTCCAACCTAACCTTCTCCTGATAGGTGCACAGCTGCCCAGGTAACGTCTCCACGTTTTCAAACTTCTCCACAGGCATTTCAAACTTAGCCTGTCTAAACCTGAGATCCTAATATCCATGCCCCCAAGAAAAACATGTTATCTTCTTGTCTTACGATAAATGGAAACTCTAGTATGCCAAAACACTATACTACACTTGGAAACTGTACTCTTGACTCCTTCCTTGCTGTCATACCCCATATCCAGCTCATCAATAAATTCTGTCCATTTCTCAGCCATCCACTGCTTCTCCCCTAGTCTTAAGCCACTGTTCTCTCTGGTGTGAATTACTCCAATGGTCTCCTAACCAGTGTTCCCAATTGTGTTTATGACCCTCCACTCCCAGTTCAGTCTACAGTAGACAGTAGACAAGGTATACTTACTAAAACAAAAGATTAAGTCAACTCCAATCTCAGCCCTTAAGGGCTGGGGGAGGGGGGGGGGCCTTCTCAGAGAAAACACCCAAGGGCTTACAGGAACTGACTAAGGCCTAATGAACCTTGCACCCAACTCCCTCTGTCCCATCTCTGATCACATCCCCTACCATTCTCCCTATTACTCCCCTGTAGCTCCATCAGCCTCCGCCATACTCCTGCTCAGGCCCACAAGGCAGATAGCCTCTGGGCCTCAGGCTCCTCTATGGGCTCTACTCTCACCCAGGTACCCCTTTATTATATTTATATTTAAAACATAATAATTATATATATATTTAAGTTAATATATTCAATATATTTAATACTGTGGGCCATTATTCAAATGTCACTTTCTCAGTAAGACTTTCCTTGGCCATCCTGTCTAAAACAGCAACACCCCCCACCCCATCCCCTTTTCCTGCTTTTTTCTCCTTGGTTCTTGTCACTATATAACACACCATATATTTTATTATCTATCTTCTTTATAGACCTCCCACCACTAGAATAAAAATTCCAAGAGGGCAAGGAAGTTCACCTATTTTGTTAATTGCTTTATTCCCAGTGCCCAAAATCAGTGTCTGGCACATGATAATTGTGAAAATAGATGAATGAAAGACTAATTATCTGATTTGAAAAGTTCATATGCATGTGACTCACTGTAAGAAAAACTTCACTTGGCCTGTTTTAACTAAGATTATCTGCCTATCGTGCTATAATTCTTTTAAAAGAATTCTAAAAATGAATTTGAAAACTCTGCAAAGCAATTGCCCAAAAGAATTGGTCAACTGTGGTAAAATATACATAACATTCACCGTCTTAACTACTGTTAAGTGTACAGGTCCGCAGCACAAGGCACATACACACTACTGTGCACCCTCACATCCACCCAGCTCTAGTACTCTTTTCCTCTTACAAAACTGAAACTCTGTTCCCATTAAACAGCAACTCCCCATTCCCACCCCCCACCCCCAGCCCTGGCAAACACCCTCTAGGTTTCAGGTCTATAAATTGGAGCACTCAGATATTTAACATCCTGACTTGACGAAACTAGCTTCAAACCTACCATGGACGCGTCCCTTTTCGTGGCAGCCACACAAGGACCCATCCTGATGCTGTTCTCAGTAGCTTCTGCTTTCTTCCAGGCATCAAGTCGGAACCTTTCCATCACTTTTATTTCTTCCCTGAGGTCTGTGTTCTCTCTGACCAACATTTCTATCTGGCTTCTAAGACGGCCTTGTGTACTTGACCATTTTGCTTCCTTTCTTTTCAAATCTTCTTGTAAATCTGCTATCTGCTGTTTCAAAGCCTCTCAAAAACAAAACAACAACAACAAAAAAACCTAGGATTAGAACAATGCAATAGAAGAGACACACCAACAATATAGAAGTGCTGCCCTAGCATAGAGAGTAGAAAAGGGAAAGCTTGGTCAATAATATTTCAAAAATAATAAGTTTTTCATGAAAGGGACTGGGGTTCAGGTTAGAGCCTCACCTTATACCATCAACAAAACTGATTCCAGAAGGAGGCAGGCACCACTTAGGAGTCATTGCAATAACACTGCCATGAGGTATAAAGGTCTATACTAAGCTATTAATTGAAGAAGAGAGATAAATAGGGGATTATCTGGTAAAGAAAAAATTAAGAAGAATTTATGACTAATTAAAAGAAGAGTTAGGTAAAAAAAAAAAAAAAAAGATTCAAAGTCAAAACTATCAGTCCTGAAAACAGATTCTACTTGGAATTCATGACAAGAAATTGGTTTTAAGAAAATGATCTGTTTTGTGGAGCCTGGATGGCTAAGTGGGTTGAGCCTCTGCCTTTGGCTCAGGTCATGATCTCAGGGTCCTGGGATAGAGCTCCGCATCAGGCTCTCTGCTTGGCAGGGAGTCTGCTTCCCCCATTTCTTCTGCCCGCCTCTCTGCCTATTTGTGATCTCTCTCTCTCTTTGTCAAATAAATAAATAAATATTTTAAAAAAGGAAAGAAAGAAAATGATCTGTTTCAGACACACTAAATGACCCATGTGAAGAAAGAAATTGCTGGAAATGTCTAGAAGCAATGTACAATTACACAAAAATTGAGATTAATGTCAGAACTAAGGAAAAATTAGTCACCTACATGGCTCATGTGGGTATAAAATATGGGGAGTGCCTGGGAGCAGAGGCAAGGGGCATGGGCGAAAGCAAGACCTCATTGCTCACCAACTGAGAACTGACCTGATGTGAGCCTAAAGGCAGTGAGAAACCCTAAGCAGCTCACTAATAGATATGTAAAACTTGACATCCATCCATTCTCATGTAAGCCCCATGACTGCCAAAAAGCAACCAGGTGACAGAAAGAGACTAGGGCTTGAAGGACCTCCCTTGGAGGGTGGCCACGTCACAGGAAGCATGAACTCTGGGTTTGGGTGAGAAATCAGGGCTCAAATCCCAGTTCTGTGTCTTAAAAGCTCTTGAAACAGATCCTTTACCTCTTTGGTTAGGTTTATTCCCAGGTATCTTATGGTTCTTGGTGCTATAGTAAATGGAATCGATTCTCTAATTTCCCTTTCTGTATTTTCATTGTTAGTGTATAAGAAAGCCACTGATTTCTGCACATTGACTTTGTATCCTGCCACGCTGCTGAATTGCTGTATGAGTTCTAGTAGTTTGGGGGTGGAGTCTTTTGGGTTTTCCATATAAAGAATCATGTCATCTGCGAAGAGAGAGAGTTTGACTTCTTCATTACCAATTTGGATACCTTTTATTTCTCTCTGTTGTCTGATTGCTGTTGCTAGGACTTCTAATACTATGTTGAACAAGAGTGGTGAAAGTGGGCATCCTTGTCTTGTTCCTGATCTCAATGGGAAGGCTGCAAGCTTTTTCCCATTGAGGATGATATTTGCTGTGGGTCTTTTATAGTTAGATTTGATGAGGTTCAGGAATGTTCCCTCTATCCCTATACTTTGAAGCATTTTAATCAGGAACGGATGTTGGATTTTGTCAAATGCTTTTTCTGCATCGATTGAGAGGACCATGTGGTTCTTCTCTCTTCTCATATTAATTTGTTGTATCACATTGATTGATTTGCGAATGTTGAACCATCCTTGTAGCCCAGGGATGAATCCCACCTGATCATGGTGAATAATCTTTTTAATGTGCTGTTGGATCCTGTTGGCTAGGATCTTGTTGAGAATCTTAGCATCCATATTCATCAGTGATATTGGTCTAAAATTCTCCTTTTTGGTAGGGTCCTTGCCTGGTTTGGGGATCAGGGTAATGCTGGCTTCATAGAAAGAGTCTGGAAGTTTTCCTTCTGCTTCAATTTTTTGAAACAGCTTCAGGAGAATAGGTGCTATTTCTTCTTGGAAGGTTTGGTAGAATTCCCCAGGGAATCCGTCAGGTCCTGGGCTCTTGTTTTTTGGGAGGTTTTTGATCACTGCTTCAATCTCGCTACTAGATATCGGTCAATTCAGGTTGTCAATTTCTTCCTGGTTCAATTTTGGGAGTTTATAGTTTTCCAGGAATGCATCCATTTCATCTAGGTTGCTTAGCTTATTGGCATATAACTGTTCGTAATAACTTCTGATGATTGTTTCTACTTCCTTGGCGTTAGTTGTGATCTCTCCCTTTTCATTCATAATTTTATGAATTTGGGCTTTCTCTCTTTTCTTTTGGATTAGTGTGGCCAGTGGCTTATCGATCTTATTGACTCTTTCAAAAAACCAGCTTCTAGTTTCATTGATACGTTCTACTGTATCTCTGGTTTCTACCTCATTGATCTCAGCTCTAATCTTGATGATTTCCCTTCTTATGTGTGGAGTTGGTTTGATTTGTTGTTGATTCTCCAGTTCAATCAAAAGCTTCTGCACAGCAAAGGAAACAGTCAAAAAAACAAAGAGGCAACCCACGGAATGGGAGAAGATATTTGCAAATGACAGTACAGACAAAAGGTTGATATCCAGGATCTATAATGAACTCCTCAAACTCAACCCACACGAAACAGACAAACACATCAAAAAATGGGCAGAAGATATGAACAGACACTTCTCCAATCAAGACATACAAATGGCTATCAGACACATGAAAAAATGCTCATCATCATTAGCCCTCAGGGAGATTCAAATTAAAACCACATTGAGATATCACCTTACACCAGTTAGAATGGCCAAAATTAACAAAACAGGAAACAACATGTGTTGGAGAGGATGTGGAG
This sequence comes from Neogale vison, assembly GCF_020171115.1. NCBI lineage: Eukaryota > Metazoa > Chordata > Mammalia > Carnivora > Mustelidae > Neogale > Neogale vison. The sequence goes on from NC_058095.1 coordinate 82,197,221, forward strand.
AAAGGGGAACCCTCTTACACTGTTGGTGGGAATGCAAGTTGGTGCAGCCTCTTTGGAGAACAGTGTGTAGATTCCTCAAGAAATTAAAAATAGAGCTTCCCTATGACCCTGCAATTGCACTCCTGGGTATTTACCCCAAAGACACAGATGTCGTGAAAAGAAGGGTCATCTGTACCCCAATGTTTATAGCAGCAATGGCCACGGTCGCCAAACTGTGGAAAGAACCAAGATGCCTTCAACAGATGAATGGATAAGGAAGATGTGGTCCATATACACTATGGAGTATTATGCCTCCATCAGAAAGGATGAATACCCAACTTTTGTAGCAACATGGACGGGACTGGAAGAGATTATGCTGAGTGAAATAAGTCAAGCAGAGAGAGTCAGTTATCATATGGTTTCACTTATTTGTGGAGCATAACAAATAGCATGGAGGACATGGGGAGTTAGAGAGGAGAAGGGAGTTGGGGGAAATTGGAAGGGGAGGTGAATCATGAGAGACTATGGACTCTGAAAAACAATCTGAGGGGTTTGAAGTGGCGGGGCAGGTGGGAAGTTGGGGTACCAGGTGGTGGGTATTATAGAGGGCACGGATTGCATGGAGCACTCTGTGTGGTGCAAAAATAATGAATACTGTTATGCTGAGAATAAAAAAATAAATTAAAAAAAAAAAAAAGCTCTTGAAACAAGGTATTAACCTCCCTGAACACCAGCCTCCCTATTTATAAAATTGTGGAGTATAACCAATAAATGAGCAATTTCTAACTGGTAAACATTATCATCATTAGGGCAAAGAGACTTATTTATACCAAAATGGTAACACAGAACTCTAAATAGGTTAAGAATTCAAAAGCAAATAAGCCAAACAGAGAAAGACAAATGCTGTATGGTATCCCATGTGAAATCATAGAGAAAAAAAGAAAAAAGCCAATTTCATAGAAACAACAGAATGGTGGTTGCCATGGGCTGGGGGAAAGGGAATGGGGAGATGAAGGTCAAAGGATAGAAACCCTCAGTTCTAAGACGAATAAGTTCTGAGGAGCAGCATACGACATGGTGACTACAGTAATAATACAGTGGTGTACACTGACAGCAAATGTTGCTGAGAGCAATTCTTAAGCATTCTCAGCACACACACCCACACAGAGTTAACTATGTCAGGTGATGGGCGTGCTACCATCTTGATCTTGCTATGTATATATATAAAATCATCACACTGTACATTTTAAGTATATATTCTTATGTTTTTTAATTATTCATCAATAAGGTTAAAAAATTATTCAACAGCAACTAATATTTATAAAACACCTACCATCAGGTACTGCTCTGGGTCCCTGGAATATGAAGAACAAAAAGATTGTAGGGAGTTGTGTGGAAGGTGCCAGGCTCTAGGGAAGAAAAGGCAAGGTAGGCAGAAGAAAGCAATGTTGTGGGGAAGGGAGGCTGCAGTTGCGGGGAAGGGAAGCTGCAGCACACACTACAGCAGATCTCACAGAACAGAGACCGAAGGAGGCTCAAAATGAGCCATGTGGCTCTTCTGGGAAAGAGCACTGCTAAAAGCACCAGCAGAGGAGATACACCAGAGAGGAGAGTACCTGGGCACAGTCACAGAAGAGCAAGCAGGCTAGTGAGCTGGGGCAGGAATGACACAGAGGAGAAGGCATGAAAAAGGTGAAAGAACTCCAGTTCATACAGGAACTTGAGGCTGTAAGGACTGTTGCTCTAACTATAAGAAAAAAGTGGAGCCATTAAAGGGCAGAGAGGGAGTAGACCTGGCGTCTTTCAGAAGAATTACTGACTGCTACATGGTAAACAACCATGGAAAAGACAGGGCAGGAGCAGAGCTGTGGCCAGCCAGTCCTTGAACTCAGAGATGGCAGCTCAAGTCTGGGTACCTTTCTGACAGATGAGCATGCATTGTGAGAGAAAGAGAAGTGAACAATCCTAGGTTTCTGGCCGAGCATGTGGGAAGTCAGGGATACGGCCACCTGAGATGGAGAAGGCTGGAGAAGGGAAGTTCAGAAGTTCATTTGGAGACACATGGAGGTGAAATATCCAGTAGCTGGTCAGACCAGATCAGCACATCCAGCGGGTCCAGGCCAGGATTTAAATATGTAAGTCTTTAGCATGTAAATCCCAACTGAAGGCATGAAACTAGAGAAGATCATCAAAGAAGGACAGGACCTCCTCCCGGCTGGGTGGCCTCCACCATTAAGTTAAAGAGGAGGAAAAAGACAAAGAGGACAAGGCAAGGCATCAATCAGTTAAGGGGAAAACCCAGAGCATCAGGTATCCATCCTGTGAGTCAAACGGAGTCAAACGAACGAAATCGCTGGTGAGGAGTCCCACGCTGCTGACAGGCAAGTCACATGAGGACCACAAGCTCCCCCATCAGGGAGAGACTGGAAACTGCAATAGGGGCAGTTTCAAAGAAGTGGTGCGGAGGGAAGCATGTTGTAGACAAAACAGGAGTTGAGATCAAAGACAGTGAAACAGACAACACTTTCAAGGAGTTTTGCTACAAAGAAACATGGTTGTGACCGAAGGAGTATGGGGGCAAGAGAGATTATAAGAAGTAACAGCAAGTGGGTACACTGATGGCAAGATTCAGCAGAGTGGAAATGGATGGTTTTAGAGAAACAAGAAATGCTGGAGCAGGGCTGTAGGTGGTGAAGGGGTGAGATCTGGTACATAAGCAGGGCTTCCCCATAAGCATGGACCTTCTCCCCATTAAATTTTTCATCCAGCTAAACCAAATGTTATGGGCACAAAGATGAAGGAGGTAGGAAATGCCAGGCCTATAGTTTTGCCAACAAAATTTGATGGCTTAAGAAAAAGGGAATAAAGAATACACTTATAGAAATGACTAGAGTAACTGTCTCTGGGGTTTAAGGACATAGGAAGGTGAGGGAAACCAATGAATTGGAAGGTCCTAAAGGGGTCAAAAGAATAGAATCATAGAGGGAATGACAAATATTAATATATTTGGTCAAAAGGAATAGAAAACAGGATTTAAAGTAACAGCTAGAAGGAATATGTGTGAAGAAGAGAAAGAGAAGGGGTCAGGATAAAAAAAGATATGCAGAAGATAAAGTCAAAAGAAACTATTATTGATGGAATTTGAAGGTGGAAAAAGTTTAGACCTCTTTTTATCGCAGGTGTGAATGGGTAAAAAGTCAGAAGAAAAGGCAGATTTAGTAGGAATAAGGTAAGTTAAATTTGAAACATCCAAAAAGAGCTAACCAGCTCACTACAATAGCACCTCATAGATCGTGGACCCTCAAATACCTTCTGAATGAAGAAACAGATACACATGTTGGAAACTCAGCAGAGATCTGACTGAACATCAATGTGTAAATGGTCAATGAAAAGTCACTGCATAAAAACTGGAATAATGTTACATGATTAAGATAAAAGAATCAGTGTAAACTCATGACTTCAGAAAGTCATCACCCTTCCCCAGCTATGCACTGTGACAGGAACCAACAGCAAGGATACCACTGCCATTGACCACCAATCCTCATATGACTCCTTAGTAATAAGACAATAGGGCTCCCTAGATAGTGGCTGATTCCAGATCTGGGGTAGGCTGAAGAAAAACAAAAGCAAAAACCAGGTTATCTGAAATAACCAGTTGTTAGAGAAAGCAGGGATAATTTCAACCATCTAAGGGCAAGGGCAAAGCTGAAGGACAAGGAAGCTGATGTACATATAGGGCTCCCACTGGCCAAACTGGGGCCACTTCATTATCAAAAAGGAGATTTTTGTAATAAATTAGAGTAACTTGAGTCTGTAAAAGGCCATAAATCAATAATGATGAATATAAATTCCAGGAAGACAGAAATGTCTTCTTCATCAACAATTCCCCAATGCTCATCATAAAGGGTTCTCAAATCAATGTGCTGAAAGAATGAACACCCAAAAGAAAAGAGTTAGTATTTTCAAAAACTATAATATAAAAGAAGGTTCAATATACCATCTCTATTCTTTTAATGATTTAGTAAGTAGAAGAGTAGCAATAAATATAGGTTTGTTTTTATTACATATATATTTCTTAAAGTCATACTTGCATAGTGTAAGAAAAAGAGGAAGTGTAACAAAAACAGAAAGAAATAATGAATACCCATGGCCACACACAATAATCAAGTCTGGAAAGGGTCTAATGCTTAAGTCAACACTATCAAAGTACAAAGAGTGTTCAGGAATGATTTCCAAAACTATGAAATAGATTGTTAATGTCTAACATACTAGATTCAATAAACTGAGCATTAAACAAAAACATAACGGGATATGTTTCTTCCCACAAAAATAAATAAATAGATTTAAAGACCCTAGTTGACATGGCATGTTATAACTTAAGTTTGGGTTTACAGATGGGCTTTCTCAAGGAAGGTATACTACATGAGAGGGGAGAAAGCAGAGACTGAAACTAAAAAATTCTAGTATTTACTTTTATTTATTTTTTTTTTTTAAGTAGGCTCCACACCCAGTATGGAGCCCAATGCAGGACTTTGAACTCACAACCCTGAGATCAAGACCTGAGCTGAGATCAACAGCTGGATGCTTAACCAACTGAGCCACCCAGGCGCCCCAAAAATACTAGTATCTAAAATATGGAAGAGTTTGTACTTTATACCATGAGCAATGGAGAGATTTTTTTTTTCCAATTTATTTATTTTCAGAAAAACATTATTCATTATTTTTTCACCACACCCAGTGCTCCATGCAAGCCGTGCCCTCTATAATACCCACCACCTGGTACCCCAACCTCCCACCCCCCCGCCACTTCAAACCCCTCAGATTGTTTTTCAGAGTCCATAGTCTCAATGGAGAGACTTTTAAAATTTTTTCTTTGGTAAACTGAAGTTTTACTTGTTTGTTTTTTAAGATTTTACTTATTTATTTGAGAGAGAGAGAATAAGCAAGAGCAAGCAGAGCAAGGGGAAGGGGCAGAGGGAGAAGCAGACTCCCTGCTGAGCAGGGAAGCCTGACGAGGGCTCAATCCCAGGACTCCAGGATCATGACATGAGCCGAAGGCAGATGCTTAACTGACTGAACCACCCAGGCACCAATGAAGTATTACTTGTAATGAAATTCAGTATGTCCGTGTTTTCTTTGTACTTAGTCCTTTGTGTCCTCTTAGAAATCTTTGCATACGTCAATGTCACAAATACATTCACCTATTTTTTTTCTAGAAAGTTGACTTTTAGCTAGAAATTAGTTATTTTTATTTATTTAAAGATTTATTTACTTTTATTTTAGAGAGAGAGTGAAAGAGAACAGGGGGGGAGGGACAGGGAAATGAAGAGAGAAACTAGAATGTACTCCATGCAAAGTACGGAGCCTGATGGAGCTCAATCTCAGGACCTGAGCCAAAACCAAGAGTCCAGATGCTTAAATGACTGAGCCACCCAGGTGCCCCTGCGGTAGTTATTTTGAACTACTACATTCCTCTGATTATGTCCATTCTAACTTTGAAATGAAGAGGACTGATTACTTGGCCTATCAGTTGATAAGTTTTAAAATTAAACACCCAGTTAGTATAGGGCATTAAATTTGTATAAATGACTGGAAGTAACAGTATTTGGTGTAAGGGGTGCCAATCAGATCAACACAACATGATGCTGGTGAATTTCCAACTCTTGGTTTCTTAATTCATCCATGGAATTACTGTAGTCTGGTTTTTGTTTTTTTTTTTTTGGAAGCCTCTACTAAGAAAAGAACTGATATACCTTGTTCTTTAAAAGTCAGACTACAAAAAATGTTCCTCATGCCGTCTCAGGCTGATAACTTACTGAGTCAATGGATGATTAATAAATTGATACCCAGGGGCCCCTGGGTGGCTCAGCTAGTTAAGCATCTGACTCTGGATTTCAGATCAGATCACGTTCTCAGGGTCCTGAAATCGAGCCCCACGTTGGGCTCCACACTCAGCAGGGAGTCTGCTTAAGGAATTGCTTCCTATCCCTCTGCCCCCTCCCTGCTCTCAAATAAATAAATAAATCTTTTTTAAAAAATGTTTTAAAAAACTGACACCCCATTTCTCTTTGACACATCACTCTGATATTCCTACAAACTCTGATATTCCAGGGCCCGAGGGAGGAGAGCCAAGGGACAGCCCTCCTACTGTGTGCCCCACAGCACTGGAACAAACATATCACGTAAGTCTAACATAAAGAACTGGCATACCTGTATTTCTTCACGTTCTTTTTTATCTGGAAAACTTCTTGCAACTGTAGTATACTTTTCAAAAACTTTGCGTTCCTTTTGTAGCTTCCTCATTTCCTCCTTTTTAAACTCTTCTATTCGAGCCAATTCTTTTGCTTTCTGTTGTTCAAAGTCAGTAATTTCTTTCCTAAAATGACCAAACCACGTTATCATTTGAAGGGACCATCTTAATGGAGTAATCCACATGTCATATGAAATGGAACATCAGTGACAGCCTGGAATGGAGGAGCTGCTGGTCTTCGTGAATCCATCTTCAACCCATAGTACTGAAATAACTGTCAGTTAACTCCATAAAGCATCCCTCCAACAAATATTCAGTGAGCACCTACTATGAATCAAGCACTATCCCGGGTACTGGAGAAACCAGTGAAAAAATAAATACCCTTAGTCCCATGGAGCTTTTCATTCTAATGGAAGAGGCAGACAATAACAAGATAAATAAAATATATGGCATATTAGAAGGAGAAAAATAATGCAAAGAATAAGGGTAGGAAGTATCAAGGAGATTGAAATTATGGATGAGGTCATCTTGCTGAGATAATATTTTACGTAAAACCTGAAGGAACTGAGAAAACAGCCATAAGGATATCTGAACAAAACAGTTCAGAAAGAGGGAACATCACATGCAAAAGCCCTGAGGTAGAAATATGCCTGATATGGTCAAAGATTACAGGAGGCCAGGGTGGATAAAACAAAGTTGAAACAGAAAAGTAGGAAAAGGTATCAAAAAATAAAACAGAGAGCCAAATGAATTAGGGTCTAATAGACCAGTGTGAGGACTTGGTGTCTTAGCTTAGGAGAATATTGATCAGAGGAACTATCATAACCCAGGTGTATTTTGATGTTCTGTTAAGAGCATAGGGAAAAGGACATATCAAGATGGTAGAACAGGAGGTCCCAGCTCACATCTCTTTACACAAAAAACAAGCTGACAACCATACACAGAAAAAAGTACTTTTGTGGGAGCTCTACCATCCAGATAAGAGGTTGAGAAACCCCAAGCCCATCTGCCAAACCCATCTGTGTCCCTGGTAACAGGCCCACAGACCTCAGTCATGACTATAAAATGTGAAACAGTTCTGTCACATGGCTCTAGCCTGGCTGTATCGTGGTACTGGAGGCAGTCCTGCTCACCCAGGGGCCCAGCAGGAGGATGCTCAAAAACCTGGCAGGAGTCACACCCATTCTCATCCCTGGTAACAGACCCACTGTCTGCACACTAACAGCAGACCTGGAAGCAGCCCCATGACTAGCTTCAGCACTGCTGGACTGTAGTCGTACAAGCAATCCTGTCCAACTGGGGATCTAGTAGGAACTACATCCACCATGCCCCTGTTAAGAGACCCACCAATATGCCTGGGTGGCTCAGTTGGTTAAGCGACTCAGGTCATGATCCTGGAATCCCAGAACTGAGTTCCGTGTGGAGCTCCCTACTCAGTAGGGAGTCTGCTTCTCCTTCTGACCCTCCCCTGTCTTGTGCTCTCTCTCTCATTCTCTCAAATAAACAAATAAAATCTTGAAGAAAAAAAAGAGAGAGAGAGACCCACCAATTATGGACTCCAGTATAGACCCAGCAAGAGCCACACTACAATCCCATTCAACTGTGATCCTAGAATCTAGCCACCAGTCCAGGGATCCAGTTGGAATAGGTCTTTACCTGCCAAAACTGGTCTTTAAAGAAAGAGTTTTCTGCCCTTTCAAATGCAAAAATGTCAACACAAGGCTACATTAGAATCAGGCAAATGTGGCACCACCAATGGAAACTAATAAAGTTTCAGCAATCAATCCCAAAGAAATGCAGATCTAATAATTGCCTGATAAAGAATTCAAATTAACTATTTTAAAGCAGCTCAGCAAACTACGAGAGAACACAGATAAACAACTCAACAAAATCAGCAATACACGAAAGAAAACAAGATGCTCAACAAAGAGATAGAAATCATTTTTTAAAAACCACAGTTATTAAAAACTAAATAAATAAATAAAACTTTAAAAAGAGGGGGCACCTGGCTGGCTCAGTCAGGGGAGCATGTGACTCTCAGGTTTCATGAGTGTGAGCCCCATGTGGGGTGTAGAGATTACTTAAAAATAAATAAATAAAACTTAAAAACCAGAAATTCTGGAGCTGAAGAATACAATCAATAAAGTGAAAAAAATACAATAGAGAGCTTCAACAACAGACTTAGTCAAGAAGAAGAAAGAATCTGACTCAAAGACGTGTAATTTGAGGTCAGTTAGAGGAAAAAAAAAAGAAAAAGAATGAACAAGAATGAAGAAAGCCCATGAGATCCAATACATTCATTGTGGAAGTCTCAGAAGGAAAAAACACAAAATCAACAAACCCCTACTAGACCTAAGAAAGAGAGAAAACTCAAATAAAATCATAAAGAGGACACTTTACTATAGATGCCCCCAGAAATAAAAAAGATCATATTGTGAGCAATAATATTCCCAAAACTGGATAATCTAGAAGAAACAGATAAATTCCTAGAAATACACAACCTACCAAAACTGAATCGAGAAGAACCAGAAAGCCTGAACAGAACAATAATGAGGAAATTGAATCAGTAATCAAAAACTCCCAAGAAAGAATAGTTCAGGACCAGATAGCTTCACAAGTAAATTCCAGCAAATATTCAAAAAATAATTAATACCCATTCTGCCTAAACTCTTCCAAAAAAGGGAAGAAATACTTTCAAACGCATTTCATGAGGGGAGTCACTTGGATACCAAAGCCAGACAATGACACCACAAGAAAACTATGGGACAATCCCTGATGCAAACATATATAAAAATCCTCAATAAATACTAGCAAACCAAATCCAACAGCACTTTAAAAGGATTTACACCATGACCTAGTGGGATTCATCCCTGGAAGTGAAGGCTGGCTCAACATATCAAATCAGTTAATGTGATGTAAACTGGTGTAACCACTCAGTATGGTGGTTCCTCAAAAAATTAAGTATAGAATTGCCATATGACCCAGCAATTCCACCCCTGGGTATATACCCAAAAGAACTAACAACCTGAACAGGTATTTACACACCAACGTTAATAGCATTATTCACGATAACCAAAAGGTAGAAACAACCCAAATGTCCAACGACAAGCCAAGAAATACCAAGGACTGACAGAGTAAATTCCGGTTGTTTTAAGCCACTTAGTTTGTGTAGACAGTTGATCCTTGAACGACATGGGTTTGAACTACATGGATCCATTTACATACAAATTTTTACAGTACAGTACTGTAAGTGTATTTTCTATTCCTTACAAGTTTATTAACATTTTCTTTACCTTACTTCATTACAAGTATATGTATATAACTCATGAAACAAACCATGTGTTAATCAACTGTACACTATCGGTAAGACTTTCAGGCAGTAGTATGTTATTAGTAGCAAAGTTTTTAGAGAGTCAAAAATTATATGTGGCTTTTTGGCTGTACAGGGGGATGGAGCCCCTAACCTCCACATTGTTCAGAATCAACTATATGTTGTTACAGTAGCCCTAGAAAATTTATGCAATGGCCAAGGTAGCACTTGAATTAACAGCTTCAAAATGCTTTTCAAGGTGCGCCTGGGTGGCTCAGTGGGTTAAAGCCTCTGCCTTCAGCTCAGGTCATGATTTCAGGGTCCTTGGTTCGAGCCCTGCATCAGGGCTGAGTCTCTGCTCAGCATGGAGGCTGCTTCCCCCTTTCTCCCTGCCTGCCTATTTGCCTACTTATAATCTCTCTCTATCAAATAAATAAATATTTTTTTAAAAAATCCTTTTCAAAATTCAATTTGTAATGTCCTCAACTAAGAGAATTCCCCTTTTAACACATTTCTGACTACAATGGGTCATTTTAATTAAAAAATTTTTATGCAGTTAAGATTTCAAAGAAAAATATTTCACTTTTTAATTTTATTTTGGTGGATTGACAAAAATTATTTCAAATACTTTACATATCATCTTGAAAACTCAATCATTATATTTTTTCCCAACTTATAGATGCAAACTTACCTAAGTTTTTCCAAGGCACTTTCCCGTTCAATGCGAAGTTTAGCTAAAGATGTGTTCTCAGCTTTAAATTTTTCTATTTCTGTTTCCAATTCAATAACTTTCTCTCTCAAAACTTGAGATCGAACACTGTCACCTATAACATGGGCCATATATATTGAATTTCACAAAAGGCCTTCAGCAGCAAGAACAATAGTTAGCTTTTAACACTAAGAGGCAAAAATACTGTCAACATTGTTACTATTAAAATGCATAAGAAACAATGCTTCTAATAACAACAACAAAAATTATATTGGCCTAACTTTCCAGAAGAAACCAATAAATTTAAGAAAAACATTATTCAACCTCAAACTCTTGAGGTTGAATCGGACAATCGGACAATCGGACAATGAATTAACATTACATATAAAAAGAAATTCAAATAATGTTTTTAACATCTAATACATATATTTTTTGTTAACAGTCAATATTGAAAGACATTTGTAGGGTAACAGATGGTAACTAAACTTATCATGGGATCATTTTATAATGCATAAAAATATTAAATCACTATAATGTACACCTGAAACTAACAGGATGTTGTACATCAATTATACTTCAATTTTAAATATGTACATTTAGGACTCTTTATAGAGCCAGTTAAATGACTGACTCTCGGTTTTGGATCAGGTCATGACCTTGGGTTCATGAGAGCCCATGTGTTGGGCTCCATGCTCAGTGGGGAGTTCCCTTCTTTCCCTCTCCCCTCTCCAGGCCCCACCCCCTGCTCACATGCTCTCTCTCTCAAATAATTAAATACGGACACCTGGGTGGCTCAGTTGGTTGAGTGTCTAACTCTTGCCCACTCAGCGAGGAGTCTGTTCAAGAAGTCTCCCTCTCCCTTTGCCCCTCCCCCCCATTTACACATGCTTGCATGTGCTCTCTCTCTAAAATAAATAAATCTTTAAAAATAAATAAATCTTTTAAAAATGAATAAATATATGCACATATACAAATAGCTTAAGAACATTAACAAGTAATTCACAAGACATCTAAAGCATTAATCAACACCAAAATCAAAGTTTACCTCCACTATGCACAGAAATATAAATTAAGAATTTTTCCATACCAAATTTGTCAATGCTTCTGTCCTTCTATTACCCCTATGAAAAACTGATTTTTGCACAAAAATATACATTACAGTGTTATTTCTAATAGTGAAAAATAATTTAAGTATTCAACAATAAGGAATAAGGAAATTATTGAATAATGTTGCATTCATACAGTGTTGTGCAACCATTTTTAAAATACATGAAAAAGGGCACCTGGGTGGCTCAATTGTAAGCATCTGCCTCTGGCTGAGGTTATGATCCCAGGGTCCTGGGATTAAGCCCCGCATGGGGCTCCCTGCTCAACAGGGAGTGCTCAACTGGTGTGCGCTCTCTCTCAAATAAATAAATAAATCTTTTTTAAAAATACACAGAGTTTTAAAAATATAGCCAATATGTATTATACACTTGGTCAAAAAAAATAAGGTAACTTTTAACAAATAACTGTACCATATTAAAAATACATAGGAAAAATGACCGGAAGGAAATACCCCAAAATGACACCACACCTACCTTTGGATAGTTTAGTTATAAACATTTTTCATTCTATATTTTTTAAGCTTCCAAACTTTCTGCAAAAAGTACTACTTTTAAAATCAGAGTACTTTTTAAATAGTTTAAGTTATAATTTATATTTTAAAGCACCTATGCTTTGCTAGTCATTCAGAATTTATAATATAATATAATAGAAAGGAGTTTTTCAATATATCACTATTAATAATTCTAAAAGCCCATCACATTAACAGAGTACTACAAAGCCATTAAATGGAATAAGCAGATGTATATGTGGAAAAGAACAATCTTCAAAATTTATTATAAATCAGGTGAAGGCATCTGGGTGGCTCAGTTGATTAAGCATCTGCCTTCGGCTCAAGTCATGATCTCAAGGTCCTAGGATTGAGCATGGGCAGAGAGCTCTGTCCTCAGTGAGGAATCTGCTTCTCCCTCTCCCTCTGTCCCTTCCTCTTCTTTACCCCCTCTACACGCTTATGTGCACTCTCTCTCCTAAAATCTCTAAAAAAAAAAAAGGTGAAAAATTGTATTTAAAAAAAAAGTCATTTGTGTAGAAAGGCTATATACCCACTCACCCATATGCTTTCACACACACAGAATCTTTTTAGAATACACAAAGGAAATGGTTCCTCTAGGAACCTACAAAACTAGGAAAGGGAACTAGGAGGGCAGGTCCAGGGAAGAAAAGAAACTTCAATTTTACTGTATTTCTTCTTGGTCCTATTTAGCAAGGTAGTGCATGAGGTAGTAAAAAAATTAAGTAAAAACATAATCATTTTTAAAAGAGCACAAAGGTTCATCTTACAGCGACACAAACCATAAACTGGGTACTCTCTGGCTACAAAAGTGTTATCTCACTTTATAACAAATTAATTTTAAAGCCTTGAGAATAAAGCATAAGCTTAAACTTGAAAAATCTAAAATCACAATCCACCCGAGTCTTATACTAGTGGTTATTATTTAGGCCCACAAAATAAATAAAATTTTAACAAATTTCCTAATTAGACTTATACTGAGCAAATAGAAAGGAAAGGATTTTAAGCATTCTAATAGCAGACTAATAAGGTAAATGTGAAACTTATAACATTCTGATACCTATTTTATAATGCTGACTTACCAAGTGGTTGGTCTTGACTTGGGTTTAACTTGGGTTCATTTCCCAAGTGTGAATCTAATTTTGGTTTTGGTTTCAAAGCAGGGAAGAACTTCATCATGAGATCCGATGTAGGAGGAGGGCTTATGCTCCTACTGGGTTTGCTCAAGTCTTTTCCCTTCTTGACCGGTGCAACTTTCCTCTTTATTGTTTTGTCCGACACACATATTTCACTCTTAGGGTAGGCTGTTTGAGGAGTCCCATAAATGGAGTCATTCCCCAGAAAAGCATCATGCTTAAATGAATTCTCTTCAAGGTCTGTCCAAGTTCTTTCATCGTCAAAGTCAATTTTACTCATACTTGTGGATGAGGGTCTTCTTGAGGACTCAGAAACTTTGTTTTTCAAGATTTCTATAGTGACAGACTCATCACTACTATAATCTTTATCAGACAGATCTAAATCAGCATCTCTCCTTTTATCTTCTTCTTGAATCCCAGTGTCCCTAAAAGGGTCCTTACCATCACAGACTTGTGGACTGTCTTCTCTGCTGCTAAAATCCCTCTCTTTATCCTCAGTTGATGGTTTTATAGTAACATCAAGTTGTTCCTCAGAGTCAGTGCTACTGTCACTGTTGGTGACACCTTCATCATCACTTACTTTCCACTGAGTTTGATTTTCAGAAGTGCTCATTTGGAGTGCTTTCCTACTGACTTTACATGACTGTTCCCTACACCCTTCAGGTGAGGAGACTGAATCAGATTGGTTGGCTGTGACCTCACACTCACCCTCATGTTCAGGTTCAGTACAGCCTGAAGCCTCATTGTGGTTACATTGAGTAACAGGATCCAGTGTCACCATCTGCGGCTGCACAGCTTTGACAGGGGTAGAAGACAGCCGGTGGCCTTTGCAGATCTGCTGGTCTCTCTCTAAGATCTTCAGTACAAATGAGGAATTACTGGAAAATGATATTTCATCAGCAGCTTGTTCCAAAAACAAAAACTCATCTAACTCTAAATTTTCCTTTTCCTTTTCTCGTTCCCAATTCTCTAATTTTTTCTGAAGAGAAATGTCAAGAGAAGATTCTGACTTTTCCAAGGTCTCATGTTTTGGGCTATTCGAACACATGTAGCTGACCAGTCCTGCCGAAAAAGGAAGTTTGTCTTTACCCTGTGTCTTATTCCAGACTTTGCAACCAGTATCACAAAGTTTTGCACACTCAGGTACATCTTCTCTATTATTAGACTCAACTTTTTTTTCTAATTTGATCTGATCTCTAAATTGCCCATCATATTTCTTCCCTCCAGGTATTTTCAATCCTGTTGGAGGAAGACTTTTCCTGTTACTACTCTTAAGCACTTTGGGCTTCTGGTTGACTGTGACGAAATCACTCTTGGCTCTACCTTTATTGTTCTTTTTAACAGGCGGGTTCTCTGTACACAGTTCTTTTTTTATAAGAGCAGTTTTCCGCTGGAATTGTTGTCTATCCATTTTAAACACAGATTGGTCCTCTGGAGTGCTCTGATTAGTCACTAGTTTATTTTCTCTTCCTTTCTGAGACTTAGATTTAGCATTAGTAAATCTAGCTAAACCTTCTCCTCGTTTCAAGAATGGTTGTTTTGGTTTTGCTTTGATTAGGAACGATCCTTCAGCTTCCTTAAATAGAGAACAATATTTGAATTAATTCTGGTATATCCAAGTTATCTCAAAGTTATTTTTAAAGAAAATTACAAACAAATCTCTAAAGCCTTAATGAACTTAATCAAAATAGTGGCAATGCCTACCCTTAGTTGCCTTCGTTTCAGTTCTTGTTCTTCCAGCCGAATTTGTTCTTCTAAGTAGTCTTCAAATGTCTGTTTCCTTTCTCTGATAGCAGCTTTAATAGGTCTAATCATAAAAATAATTATTTAACATGCAAATCAAGATGTGGTATTTGACACTTAGTGTGCCTGACACAGAAACCCCTGACTACACTAAGAACTAACCTTTCTCAAAGTCACCGACCCCCTTTGAAAATCCAATGAAAGCTAAAATCCCACCCCATCTCCCAAAATACAGAGAAGGCAACACTCCACACGACTTGAAAAAAACCCTTCTATACCCATCTATTGCCTGTAGATTAACTTTTGAAATATCATATTCACTGCATCACTTTAAAATACATTTTAAAAATTTCAAATATATATCTTTAAGATAAAGAGCATTGACAATGTAGATAAAGCAATAATCAGACGTAATTTTTCTTTCCATAACATACACTAAAATATTTCAAATATTTAAGAAAATAATAAACTTCAATATTGATATTTTATCTTTGTCATAAATTTTTAAATTCTGTAACCAGACTTACCCAATTATAGTTTAGAGGTAACACCAAATGTGAGACCCAATATTAATTTGTTTCTCTTTGCCAAAATGGGATTTATTTAACTATTTGAGAGAAGATTAATTTTATCCAGATTTTGTTCTCTTTGGTGAAAAAACTTTGCTCAGTTTTTCCAAAACTATGTCAAATCTACTTGAACTGATATATTTCCCTAAGCACTACAGTGACAATATGTGATAAGTTTTATCTTTGACATCATACTTAAAAGCATATTCAAGCAAAAACAAGAAAACCATGCATCTTTCAAAGAAAAGAGAAAGTGCTCTATCTTAATAGCTGACTATTAAATTAAACTGTCATTCTTCTTATTCCTTTCAACATGGATGATACCTTTCTTTAGTATTAGCCACTTCTGAAGAATCACCAATTTTTTTTACATTCACATCATTCCCTTCCTCAATAGGTTCAGTCACCTTTTCCCAACATGGTAAAACACCTTCTCCTAGGATAAAAATTAGGAAAATTTAGTTGCAAAAAATAAAGTCCTAAAACTTAATAACTTTACAAGTTACTATGCTAAAAAAAATATTTATCAAAAGTAACATATGCTAGGGGCACCTGGGTGGCTCAGCCAGTAGGGCATCCAACTCTTAACTTCAGCTCATGTCATGGTCTTAGAGTTGTGAGATGGAGCCCTGCAATGGGTTCTGTGCTCAGCAGGGAATCTACTTCTCTCCCCTTTCTGCCCCTTCCACCCACCCTTTGAATGCACACTCTCTGAGATAAATAAATTTTAAAAAAAAAAAGTAACATATGCTAAAGATTTTAGAGCTCTCAAGGATTTCTTTACTATCACAGACATAAACTACAAAATCCTAATTGAATAAGTTACATTCTTCAAAAGGTTAATGTTATGAAAAAAAGTGTGGGCTTTTCTTTTTCTTTTTCTTTTTTAAAGATTTTATTTACTTACTTGACAGACAGAGATCATAAGTAGGCAGAGAGGCAGAGAGAGAGGAGGAAGCAGGCTCCCCGCCGAGCAGAGAGCCCGACGCGGGGCTCGATCCCAGGACCTTGGGACCATGACCCGAGCCGAAAGCAGAGGCTTCAACCCACTGAGCCACCCAGGCACCCCAAGTGTGGTCTTTTCTAAATTAAAAATTACTAAAGAGCTATAACAACAAAATATAATAGATGAACTTGACTGGATCCTGTTTTAAAAAAAAAAAATTGGGGGCGCCTGGGTGGCTCAGTGGGTTGGGCCGCTGCCTTCGGCTCAGGTCATTATCCCAGGATCCTGGAATTGGGTCCCGCATCGGGCTCTCTGCTCAGTGGGGAGCCTGCTTCCACCTCTCTCTCTCTGCCTGCCTCTCTGCCTACTTGTGATCTCTCTATGTCGGATAAATAGATAAAATCTTTAAAAAAAAAAAAAAATTGGGGGGGCACCTGGGTGGCTCAGTCATTAAGCATCTGCCTTTGGCTCAGGTCATGATCCCAGGGTCCTGGGATTGAGCCCCACATCAGGCTCCCTGTTGGGTGGGAAGCCTGCTTCTCCCTCTCCCACTCCCCTTGCTTGTATTCCCTCTTTTACTGTATCTCTCTCTGTCAAATAATTTAATTAAATCAAATTAAATTAAATCAAATTTAAAAACTTCAAAGGACATTTTTGGGACAATAGCAGGAATTCTAAAATGGATTTGAATATTACAGAATATTACTGGGATTATACAGAAGAATGTCCTAATTTTTCACTTGATGTATGCTGAAATTTTTAAAATGATGTAACATAATATCTGCATATTACTTGCAATGAAATGACTGAACAAATTATACATAAATATAGACAGAGATATAGATACAGGTATAAATATATATAACACATACAAATATATAAAGACAAAGTAAACATGGCAAAAATTAACTGCTGAATTGAGATCTACTGCTAATCACTGCAGTGGACTTTCAAGTTTTCTGAATGTTTGAAATTTTCCAAAATAAAAGGTTAAGAGAGTATAACATTTAAAAAAATGTTTAAAGGCATTAGACCTTTCCATACAAAGGAATTATTCTAAATTAGAAATAAAATATTATGCACAAAAGTGCCTAACCCTAAGTAGTATTATCTGTATTTTTTATAACTTACTCCAAAGAACATATTCATGAAAACACCATTAAAATTGAGAATTAAGTTTAAATCTAAAATAGTGGAAACAAGTCAGCCCTACTTCAAAGAACATTAAATACTGATATATTATTTGATGACTAGCATAATGATGAGAACCATTAAAATTATGGTTATGGACCAGGTGGTGGGTATTATAGAGGGCACGGCTTGCATGGAGCACTGAGTGTGGTGAAAAAAATAATGAATAATGTTTTTCTGAAAATAAATAAATTGGAAAAAAAGAAAAAAATATGGTTATGGAGACTATGGAATGTACCATAAGCATTTTCCATGTTGAGAGGGCAAGGAACACAATTATACAATATTCTATGGTTACAAAATGTTTAAAAAAAAAAAAAAAGTGGAGGGAGGAGTGGGGCACAGAAATAGGAGTTAAGAAAAAAAAGACAAGAAGAAAATGCCATGAGAGCTCCATAAGTTTAGACCATCAGACACTGCTGGTTCTCTGGCAGAAATGTGCTAGATACTGGGAATACAGAGATGCACTGAGGACAAATGGAATGTTTGGGGTTGCAGGAGATTTCTTTTCTGAAAAATAACTGCCATCACCAACCTATTTCTCACATTTTCCATCTTCTATCATGCTTCCCCACCACAACCACCATGTATGTTTTAAATCAACCTTAAGCTATTTCTAAGCTCTTCGAGTGCCTGGGTGGCTCAGTCATTAAGCATCTGCCTTCAGCTCAGGTCAAGATCCCAGGGTCCTGGGATCAAGCTCCGCATCGGGCTCCCTGCTCTGTGTGGAGCCTGCTTCTCCCTCTCCCATTCCCTCTGCTGTGTTCCCTCTCTCACTGTGTGTCTCTCTCTGTCAAATAAACAAATAAAATCTTTAAAAAAAAAAAAAACAAAAAACTATTTCTAAGCTCTCAAAGAGAAATGGTATACAAGGAACTCATTGCCTCCCTTTTTGAAGACCTCATGTGACCCGGGAAGGTCTAAAGTCAGCATGAGTACTGCAATTGTTCTTGGAAAGTCACAAACTCTATGTCCAGTTCTATATCCAATCCAGGCTCAGTGGCTGTGCAATATGTAGGGGCTCATAATAAAAGCCACAGAGGACAAGAAAAAATGCAGAAAGGACTTTTCTTATCTTAGCACAGCTTGGTAACACTCCTAATTAGGTACAGAAGAGAAAAATATAAGTAACTTACCTAAAGAATGGTTATGGTTTTCTTCCTTCAAATCACTTTTCACAAGTGTTTCTTGATATTGTGCCTCACCAAACAAATTGAGAGAAGCACCACTTTTTGAAGTTAAGACTAAATCTGGATGAGTAGTTCTACAAAAGTTGTTTTGTTCATCAGATAAAATGCTGGAAGTGTGCATTTTCTCTAGGGTTTCATTCTGGTAGATATACGATGGTAAGAAGGGTGTGGTTTTCTCTATGGTGGCTGAATTTCCTGGAGATCTATACTTCTCGCTCTGATCATCAGGCAGTGGGGTTAAACCTGGCAATTAAAAACATCACCAAAACTAATGACTTCTTAGAACATTTTCTCTCCTGTTATTAATCCCTACCCACCAGGTTTTCTCTAAAGTGATGAAAGTATTTGTTTCTTCCATATTAGGAAATTCTGTTTAAAATCATGAAATTTTAAGTCTAAAAATGACTCTTGCATAGTTTATTTATACTGCAATTCCTGTGCAGACAGTGTACACCTTGCAGAGCTGCAACACTGCCTGATTCTGGAAGGCACTGCCTGATTCATGTTCCATGAGAAGAGAAGCACTGCTGGAATTGTCAACTCTGCAGTCCCGTGACAAACACGGAGAGTGCCAAGGCAGATGGCTACAAAATGATTGGAATAATTCCCCAATGACAAATAACTGCCCCGTGTCACGGCCTATAAAAGCACCTTTCCTCTAGATTACTGTTAACATTTTGGTATCTTCAGGCAGTAGAATTATAGGTGACTTTTGTACTTCTCTGTAGTTTCTAAATTTCCTGTATTACCGTTTCACTATTTTCTTGAGTCTCTGGTTGGGAAATAAACACAGAGATTCCCCTGCTATATATCTCTAATTTGTAATTCTTGAAGGGTAGATGTCAAAACTCCATCCTAGTTGTTGTACCATCCCCTTGAAATCCTCCTACTATTCTTCTCTTCTCCCAGAATGTCTCAACTAAATTTAGAAGTGAAGGGGCATCAGGCTGGCTCAGTCAGTAAAGCATATGACTTCTGGTCTTGGGGTTGTGAGTTCAAGCCCCACACTGGTTGCAGAGATTAAAAAATCTTTAGGGGCATCTGGGTGGCTCAGTCAGTTGAGGGTTCAACTCCTGGTTTCAGCTCAGGTCATGATCTCATGGATCATGGAATGAAACCCTGCATCGGGCTCTGTGCTCAATGATGAGTCTGCTTGAAGATTCTCTCCCTCTGCCCTCCCTATCCCTTGCCCTGCTTCTTGTACATATGCATGTGCTCTCTCTAAAATAAATAAATAAATATTTTTCTTAAATCTTAAAAAAGAGGGGGCGCACCTGATTGGCTCAGTGGTTAAGCATCTGCCTTTGGCACAGGTCATGATCCCAAAGTCCTGGGATCAAGCTCCCTGCTCAGCGAGAAGCCTGCTTCACCCTCTCCCACTCCCCCTGCTTATGTTTCCTCTCTAGCTGTTTCTCTTTGTCAAATTAATAAAAAAAATTTTTAAAAAGCAATTTATCTTTAAAAAAAAAAAGATGAAGAAGAAACACAATGAGAAATGTTTAATAAAACATAAAAAGAGCCAGGCTACCTACCTATCTCTCATACCCATCTGCCTCACCTCCAGCCCACAAATAAATCTGGAAAATAGGTAGATCCTCTCTGATTATCAGGTTCTACATCCTTTCTTTTATAACAATACTCTCCCCATTCACATTTTTGACTGACAGTCATCCCACTTCAGACTGAAGATGTCTTTGATAAAAGTCCAAAAGCTCAAAGTGGCAACTCACATGTGTTGGAGAGGATGTGGAGAAAGGGGAACCCTCTTACACTGTTGGTGGGAATGCAAGTTGGTGCAGCCTCTTTGGAGAACAGTGTGGAGATTCCTCAAGAAATTAAAAATAGAGCTTCCCTACGACCCTGCAATTGCACTCCTGGGTATTTACCCCAAAGATACAGATGTCGTGAAAAGAAGGGCCATCTGTACCCCAATGTTTATAGCAGCAATGGCCACAGTCGCCAAACTATGGAAAGAACCAAGATGCCCTTCAACGGATGAATGGATAAGGAAGATGTGGTCCATATACACTATGGAGTATTATGCCTCCATCAGAAAGGACGAATATCCAACTTTTGTAGCAACATGGACGGGACTGGAAGAGATTATGCTGAGTGAAATCAGTCAAGCAGAGAGAGTCAATTATCATATGGTTTCACTCATTTGTGGAGCATAACCAATAGCATGGAGGACAAGGGGTGTTAGAGAAGAGTAGGGAATTTGGGTAAATTGGAAGGGGAGGTGAACCATGAGAGACTATGGACTCTGAAAAACAGTCTGAGGGGTTTGAAGTGGCGGGGGGGGGTGGGAGGTTGGGGTACCAGGTGGTGGGTATTATAGAGGGCACAGCTTGCATGGAGCACTGGGTGTGGTGAAAAAATAATGAATACTGTTTTTCTGAAAATAAATAAATTCGGAGAAAAAAAAAAAGTGGCAACTCACAAAGTGTGGTCTGCAAACCCCTGAAGGTCTCTAAAATCCTTTCAGGGCATCCCCCAGGCCAAATCTATTTTTGTAAAATATTAAGACAATATTTGCCTTTTTCACATTGCCGACACCTGCACTGATGGTGCAAGAGAAAAATGGAAACTGCTGGTTTCACTCGAAAGCAGGACAGGAGCACCCAACAGTGCTAGCAGTCACTGCATGAGTTACTACCAAGCACTTGCAGTTTAAAAAAAAAAGAAAGAAAGAAAGAAAGAAAAAACCTGTTTTACTTAAGAATGTCCTAAAGTTACAAAAATTATTAATTTTTTAATTGAATTTTAACTGTTGAGACATGTATTCTATTGGACAAAACAGAAAGTATGCATAAATCATTTCTGCTGCAAACCAAGATATGGTTGTGCCATTTTTTTTTTTTTTTTTGGAGTTGTAAGCTCAACTAGCCACTTCTCTCAAAGAACATTATCTTTATCTTAAAAAAAAAAAAAGAGAGAGAGAGAGACAAACTATCATGATTTAAACTTGGTATTTGGCAGGTATTTTCTCAAAAATGAAACAAGTGAACCAGTCACTTCAAGGAAAATAACTGACAATATTTGCTAAGAATGGTAAAATTCAAACCTTCAAGTAAAAATGAGGACTCATTAAACATGTCTACCACCATGATCTTGACAGTTTCATAATACTTGAGGACTTTCATGATGAAATCTGTAGTGGTATTAATGGATATAATTTTTTTATATTACATATTGAAATGTTAGTATTTTAAAGACCCACATAAGTCCATGAACCACTATTTCCCAAATAATCAATGCACAATTTCACCAGATCATGCAAAATAAAAGAGCCATTCAAAATGTCAAGATATTCCAATATAATTTATGTAATAGAGTATAAAAAAGTACATGAATATGGTTTCAGACTCCATACTGTGAATCACTACTAACTTAGGTTTGGATACAATATCAAAGAAAGAACCACAATTACTTCAAAAGGCTATCATAGTATTCCTCTTTCCTTTTTCCAATTAAACACCATGTGAAGCTGAATTTTTTTTCACATGCTTCAACCAAAACAATATAACTTAGGAAACTGAATGCAGAAGCAAATAGGAGAATCAGCTGAACTCTTTTAACTCAAGAGATTTTCAAAAATAAAAAACTATGCCATTCTTCTAATTTTTTAGAAAAGCCTTTTCATTTAAAAAAATGTTAGTTATGATAACATGTAACTGGTTATTATTTTAAGTGAATTAATTTTTTAAAATCTCTGGCTGGGAGACAAGATGGCGGAGAAGTAGGAGGAGGCACCGTTTCCACTTGTCCCCTAAACTGAGCTGATTACCTACCAAAGAACTCTGATCACCCATGAAATCAGCCTGAGATTAGAATTATACACTTCTGGATCTCTATGGGGGCAGAAGACGCCAGCACGCAGAAGCGTTCCAGGGTGCACCTTGCCTGCACGATGGTTGATACACTGAACTACACATCTGTTCAGCCATCTCTCACCAAAATGACTGAGGAGGAGGAATGCCCAACAAAATAAAAATTCAGAGACTGGGCCCTCTCCATGAGAGCTATTGGATATGGACATAGACAGTATGTCAGAAAGGGAATTCAGGCTAACAATTATCCAGGCAATAGCTAGGTTGGAGAAAGTCTTTGATGACAAAATAGAATTGATCAGGGCAGAAGTAAAAGCCACCAGGGATGATGTTAACAATGTTCTCAATGAGTTCCAATCCAATCTAAATTCTCTCAAAGCTAGGGTAACTGAGGCAGAAGATAGAATTAGTGATCTGGAGGACAAACAGATAGAGAAAATGGATCAGGAGGAAGCCTGGAACAAAGAGCTTAGAAGCCATGAAAACAGAATTAGGGAAATAAATGACGCCATGAAACGTTCCAACGTCAGAATTATTGGAATCCTTGAGGGGGAGGAGAAAGAAAGAAGACTATAAGATATAGTTGAATAAATTCTCCATGAAAATTTTCTCAATCTCACGAATGCAACCAGCATTCGTGTACTAGAAGAAAGGTCTCCCCCCAAGATCCCAAGATCATAAAATCTAGAAAGACCTCCAGACACCTGACTATGAATCATAATTGTAGACAGGAGTTCCTGAAAGCAGCTAGAGTGAAGAAATTCCTTACAAACAGAGGAAAGCCCATCAGAATAATGTCAGACCTGTCCCCAGGAACCCGGCAAGCCAGAAAAGGCTGCCAAGACGCATTCAGAGCACTAAATGAGAAGAACATGCAGGCAAGAATACTTTATCCAGCAAGACTGACATTCAAAATGGATGGAGAGATAAAGAGCTTCCAAGACTGGCAAGGTTTAAAAGAGTAGTGACCACCAAGCCAACAATGCAGGAAATATAAAGGAGGGGTTCTATAAAAGAAGAAAAAAACTAAGACTATCATTGAACAGAAATTTATGGAGACAATCTACAGAAAAAAAGACTTCACAGGTAACATGATGTCAATAAAAACATATCTCAATAACCATAACTCATCATGAATGGCCTAAATGCACCCATAAAACAACACAGGGTTGCAGATTGGATAAAACGACAGGAGAGACCCATTTGGAACCTAAGGATACATCCAGACTGAAAGTGAAGGGATTGAGAAGCATCTTTCATGCCAATGGGCCTCAAAAGAAGGCTGGGGTAGCGATTCTCACATCAGATAAATTAGATTATAAACTAAAGACTGTAGTCAAAGATACTGAAGGGCACTACATAATTCTTTTTTCTTTTTTTTTTTTTAAGATTTTATTTATTTGACAGAGACACAGAAATCACAAATAGGCAGAGAGGCAGGCAGAGAGAGAGAGGGGAGGAAGCAGGCTCCCTGCAGAGCAGAGAGCCCGATGCGGGACTTGATCCCAGGACCCTGGGATCATGACCCGAGCCTAAGGCAGAGGCTTTAACCCACTGAGCCACCCGGGCGCCCCGGGCTCTTCATAATTATTAAAGGGACCATTCACCGAGAAGATCTAACAATTGTAAATATTTATGCCCCCAATATGGGAGCAGCCAATTATATAAGAAAACTATTAATCAAGATAAAGAGTCATATTGATATGAAAACATTAATAGGAGGAGAACTTAACATGCCACTCTCACTAATAGACAGATCATCCAAGCAGAAAATCAATAATGAAACAAGAGCATTGAATGACACATTGGACCAGTGGAACTCATAGATATATACAAACATTCCACCCTAAAACAACAGAATACTCATTCTTCTTGAGTGCACATGAACCTTCTCCAGAATAGACCACATACTGGATCATAAATCAGGGCTCGACTGATACCAAAAGACTGAGATTATTCCCTGCATATTCTCAGATCACAATGCTTTGAAACTGGAGCTCAACCACAAGGAAAAGTTTGGAAGGAATTCAAACACCTGGAAGCTAAAGACCACCTTGCTTAAGAATGCTTGATTCCAGGCGCCTGGGTTTTCAGCTAGGGTCATGATCCCAGGGTGCTGGGATGGAGCTCTGCGTCGGGCTCTCTGCTCAGCAGGGAGTCTGCTTCCCCCTCTCTCTCTGCCTGCCTCTCTGCCTACTTGTGATCTCTGTCTGTCAAATAAATAAATAAAATCTTTAAAAAAAAAATTGAAAAATCCAGAATACACCAGTTGTCTCTACACCTTAAAGAACTAAAGAATCAACAACAAATTAAGCCAACTCCACACACAAGAAGGGAAACAATCAAGATTAGAGCAGAGATCAATGAGATAGAAATTAGAGATAAAGTAGAATGCATCGATGAAACTAGAAGCTGGTTTTTTTTAAAGAATCAGTAAGATCGGGCGCCTGGGTGGCTCAGTGGGTTAAGCCGCTGCCTTCGGCTCAGGTCATGATCTCAGGGTCCTGGGATCGAGTCCGGCATCGGGCTCTCTGCTCAGCAGGGAGCCTGCTTCCTCCTCTCTCTCTCTGCCTGCCTCTCTGCCTGCTTGTGATCTCTCGCTGTCAAATAAATAAATAAAATCTTTAAAAAAAAAAAAAAAGAATCAGTAAGATCGATAAACCACTGGTCAAACTAATTCAAAAGAAAAGAGAGAAGGCCCAAATTAATAAAATTAAGAATGAAAAGGAAGAGATCACAACTAACACCAGGAAATAGAAACAATCATCAGAAATTATCAGATGCCTGGCAGGC
The DNA here is from genome assembly GCF_020171115.1 of Neogale vison. Lineage (NCBI taxonomy): Eukaryota > Metazoa > Chordata > Mammalia > Carnivora > Mustelidae > Neogale > Neogale vison. The sequence continues at coordinate 82,222,482 of NC_058095.1, forward strand.
TCAATTGGTTAAGCGACTGCCTTCAGCTCAGGTCATGATCCTGGAGTCTCAGGACAGAGTCCCACATGGGGCTCCTTGCTCAGCAGGGAGTCTGCTTCTCCCACTGACCTCTCTCCTCTCACGCTCTCTCTCTCTGTCTCTCTCTCTCTCTCTCTCTCTCTCAAATAAATAAAGAAAAGAAAAGAAAAAAGAAGAAAGAAAGAAATTATTATCAACAGTTATATGCCAATAAGTTAAGCAACCTAGACGAAATGGATACATTCCTGGAAAACTATAAACTTCCAAAATTGGACCAGGAAGAAACTGACAGCCTGAATAGACCAATATCTAGTAACGAGATTGAAGCAGTGATCAAAAAACAAGAGCCCAGGACCTGACGGATTCCCTGGGGAATTCTACCAAACATTCAAAGAAGAAATAACACCTATTCTTCTGAAGCTGTTTCAAAAAATTGAAGCAGAAGGCAAACTTCCAGACTCTTTGTATGAAGCCAGCATTACCCTGATCCCCAAACCAGGCAAAGACCCCATCAAAAAGGAGAATTTCAAAAAAAAAAAAAAGGAGAATTTCAGACCAATATCCCTGATGAATATGGATGCTAAGATTCTCAACAAGATCCTTGCCAATAGGACAAAACAGTGCATTAAAAATATTATCCACCATGACCAGGTGGGATTCATCCCTCGGTTTCAAGGGTGGTTCAACATTCGCAAATCAATCAATGTGATAGAACAAATCAATCAGAGAAAAGAGAATAACCACAGGGTCCTCTCAATTGATGCAGAAAAAGCATTTGACAAAATTCAGCATCCATTCCTGATTAAAACGCTTCAAAGTATAGGGATAGAGGGAACATTCCTCAACTTCATCAAATCTATCTATGAATGATCCACAGCAAATATCATCCTCAATGGGAAAAAGCTGACAGCTTTCCCTTTGAGATCAGGAACACGACAAGGATGCCCACTCTCACCACTCCTGTTCAATATAGTATTAGAAGTCCTAGCAACAGCAATCAGACAACAAAGAGGAAAAAAAGGTATTTGAATTATCAAAGAAGTCAAACTCTCTCTCTTTACAGATGACATGATACTTTAAATGGAAAACCCAAAAGACTCCACCCCAAACTACTAGAACTCTTACAGCAAAATTCAGTAACGTGAGGCAGGATACAAAGTCAATGTACAGAAATCCATTGCTTTCTTATACACTAACAATGAAAATACAGAAAGGGAAATTAGAGAATCAATTCCATTTATTATAGCACCAAGAACCGTAAGATACCTGGGAATAAACCTAACCAAAGAGGTAAAGGATCTCTACTTGAGGAACTACAAAACACTCATGAAAAAAATCAAAGAAGACACAAAACGATGGAAGACAATTCCATGCTCGTGGATCAGAAGAATAAACATTGTTAAAATGTCTATACTGCCTAGAACAATCTACACTTTCAATGCCATTCCAATCAAAATTCCACCAGCATTTTTCAAAGAGCTAGAGCAAACAATCCTAAAATTTGTATAGAATCAGAAGAGACCCCGAATTGCTAAGGAAATGTTGAAATAGAAAAACAAAACTGGCGGCATCACATTGCCTGATTTCAAGCTTTAGTACAAAGCTGTGATCACCAAGTCAGCATGATACTGGCATAAACACAGACACATAGACCAGTGGAACAGAGTAGAGAGCCCAGATATGGACCCAAAATTCTATGGTCAAATAATTTCAACAAAGCAGGAAAAAATACACAGTGGAAAAAAGACAGTCTCTTCAATAAATGGTGCTGGGAAAATTGGACAGCTATACATAGAAGAATGAAATTCGACCATTCTCTTACACCATACACAAAGATAAACTCGAAATGGATAAAAGACCTCAATGTGAGGCAGGAATCCATCAGAATCCTAGAGGAGAACATGGGCAGTAACCTCTTCGTTACTATCAGGAGTAACGAGGAGAACATGGGCAGTAACCTACTTCGTTACTACCTCTTCTTTACTTAACGTTACTTCGTTAAGTATCAGCCAGAGCAACTTCTTTCAAGATATGTCTCCAAAGGCAAAGGAAACAAAAGCGAAAATGAATTTTGAGGACTTCAACAAGATCAAAATCTTCTGCACAGCCAAGGAAACAGTCAACAAAACAAAGAGGCAACCCACGGAATGGGAGAAGATATTTGCAAATGACAGTACAGACAAAAGGCTGATATCCAGGATCTATAAAGAACTTCTCAAACTCAACATACACAAAACAGATAATCATATCAAAAAATGGGCAGAATTATTTACCAAAGGAGATCGAATGGGTCTCAGGCCAACGCTGAGGTTGCTGTAGTGTTCATCAGCCCTCTCCGTGCTTTGCTCTATAGAATATGTGTCTGTGTCTCAGGGACGGTGTTCAAGGGGCAGAAGACGCCAGTGAGCAGGGTGGGGAATCCTGATTGCTCAGAAGTGTTCCAGGGTGCATCTTGACTGCACCAGAGTTGATACATCAGCTACATCTGTTCAGTCTTCTCCCACCAAAATGACTAGGAGGAGGAATGCCCAACAGAAGAAAAATACAGAGGATGGACCTTCTGCAACAGAGCTAACGGCTATCAACATAGACAATATGTCGGAAAGAGAATTCAGGCTAACAATTATCCAGGCAATAGCTAGGTTGGAGAAAGCCATGGATGACCAAACAGAATTGATTAGGGCCGAACTGAAAGCGACCAGACAGGATGTTCACAATGTTAGGGCGGAGCTTAAAGCTACGAGGGAGGAGGTCCACAATGCTCTCAATGAGTTCCAATCTAATCTAAACTCTCTCAAAGCTAGGGTAACTGAGACAGAAGATAGAATTAGTGATCTGGAAGACAAACAGATAGAAAGGATCAGGAGGAAGCCTGGAACAAAAAGCTTAGATCCCACGAAAGCAGAATCAGGGAAATAAATGATGCCATGAAGCGTTCCAATGTCAGAATTATTGGAATTCCTGAAGGGGAGGAGAAAGAAAGAAGTCTAGAAGATATCGTGGAACAAGTCCTTCATGAAAATTTTCTGAATCTCGCGAATGAAACCAGCGTTCATGTACTAGAGGCTGAACGGTCTCCACCCAAGATTATACACTCCAAAAAAACATCACGACACCTGATAGTCAAATTGAGAAATTATAATTGTAGGTATAATCTCTTGAAAGCCGCCAGGGCAAAGAGGCTCCTTACTTACAAAGGGAAGCCCATCAGAATAACGGCAGACCTGTCCACAGAGACCTGGCAAGCCAGAAGAGGCTGGCAAGATATATTCAGGGCACTAAATGAGAAGAACATGCAGCCAAGAATACTTTATCCAGCAAGACTGACATTCAAAATGGATGGAGAGATAAAGAGTTTCCAAGACCGGCAAGGCTTAAAGACTATGCAACCACCAAGCCGATACTGCAGGAAATATTAAGGGGGGGTCCTATAAAAGAGGAAAAATACCAAGAATAGCATTGAACAGAAATATAGAGACAGTCTACAGAAAGAAAGACTTCAAAGGTAACTCGATGTCAATAAAAACGTATCTATCAATAATCACTCTCAATGTGAATGGCCTAAATGCACCCATAAAACGGCACAGGGTTGCAGATTGGATAAAACGATGGGACCCATCCATATGCTGTCTACAAGAGACCCATTTTGAACCTAAAGATACACGCAGACTGAAAGTGAAGGGGTGGAGAAGCATCTTTCATGCCAATGGGACTCAAAAGAAGGCTGGGGTAGCGATTCTCATATCAGATAAACTAGACTTCAAACTAAAGACTGTAGTCTGAGATACAGAAGGACACTACATAATCCTTAAAGGGACTATCCACCAAGATGATCTAACAATTGTAAATATCTATGCTCCCAATATGGGAGCAGCCAATTACTTAAGAAAACTGTTAATCAAGATAAAGAGTCATACTGATATGAATACACTAATCGTAGGAGATCTTAACACGCCTCTTTCAGAATTAGACAGATCATCGAAGCAGAAAATCAATAAAGAAACAAGAGCATTGAATGACACATTGGACCAGATGGACCTCATAGACATATACAGAACATTCCACCCTAAAACAATAGAATACTCATTCTTCTCAAGTGCACATGGAACCTTCTCCAGAATACCACATACTGGGTCACAAATCAGGACTCAACCGATACCAAAAGACTGAGATTATTCCCTGCATATTCTCAGATCACAATGCTTTGAAACTGGAGCTCAATCACAAGGAAAAGTTCAGAAGGAACTCAAACACCTGGAAGCTAAAGACCACCTTGCTTAAGAATGCTTGGATCAACCAGGAGATCAAAGAAGAACTGAAACAATTCATGGAAACCAATGAGAATGAAGACACTTCGGTCCAAAACCTATGGGATACAGCAAAGGCGGTCCTAAGGGGAAAATATATAGCCATCCAAGCCTCGCTCAAAAGAATTGAAAAATCCAGAACACACCAGCTGTCTCTACACCTTAAAGAACTGGAGGATCAACAACAAATCAAACCAACTCCACACATAAGAAGGGAAATCATCAAGATTAGAGCTGAGATCAATGAAGGAGAAACCAGAGATACAGTAGAACGTATCAATGAAACTACAAGCTGGTTTTTGGAAAGAATCAATAAGATCGATAAGCCACTGGCTACACTAATCCGAGAGAAAAAAGAGAAATCCCAAATTCATTAAATTATGAATGAAAAGGGAGAGATCACAACTAACGCCAAGGAAGTAGAAACAATCATCAGAAGTTAATACGAACAGTTATATGCCAATAAGCTTAGCAACCTAGATGAAATGGATGCATTCCTGGAAAAATATAAACTACCAAAATTGAACCAGGAAGAAATCGACAACCTGAACAGACCGATATCTAATAACGAGATTGAATCAGTGATCAAAAACCTCCCAAAAAACAAGAGCCCAGGACCTGACGGATTCCCTGGGGAATTCTACCAAACCTTCCAAGCAGAAATAACACCTATTCTCCTGAAGCTGTTTCAAAAAATTGAAGCAGAAGGAAAACTTCCAGACTCTTTCTATGAAGCCAGCATTACCCTGATCCCCAAACCAGGCAAGGACCCTACCAAAAAGGAGAATTTCAGACCAATATCACTGATGAATATGGATGCTAAGATTCTCAACAAGATCCTAGCCAACAGGATCCACAGCACATTAAAAAAATTACCCACCATGATCAGGTGGGATTCATCCCTGGGCTACAAGGATGGTTCAACATTCGCAAATCAATCAATGTGATACAACAAATTAATATGAGAAGAGAGAAGAACCACATGGTCCTCTCAATAGATGCAGAAAAAGCATTTGACAAAATCCAACATCCGTTCCTGATTAAAATGCTTCAAAGTATAGGGATAGAGGGAACATTCCTGAACCTCATCAAATCTATCTATGAAAGACCCACAGCAAATATCATCCTCAATGGGAAAAAGCTTGCAGCCTTCCCATTGAGATCAGGAACAAGACAAGGATGCCCACTTTCACCACTCTTGTTCAACATAGTATTAGAAGTCCTAGCAACAGCAATCAGACAACAGAGAGAAATAAAAGGTATCCAAATTGGTAATGAAGAAGTCAAACTCTCTCTCTTCGCAGATGACATGATTCTTTATATGGAAAACCCAAAAGACTCCACCCCCAAACTACTAGAACTCATACAGCAATTCAGCAGCGTGGCAGGATACAAAGTCAATGTGCAGAAATCAGTGGCTTTCTTATACACTAACAATGAAAATACAGAAAGGGAAATTAGAGAATCGATTCCATTTACTATAGCACCAAGAACCATAAGATACCTGGGAATAAACCTAACTAAAGAGGTAAAGGATCTGTACTTGAGGAACTATAGAACACTCATGAAAGAAATTGAAGAAGACACAAATAGATGGAAGACCATTCCATGCTCTTGGATCAGAAGAATAAACATTGTTAAAATGTCTATACTGCCTAGAGCAATCTATACTTTTAATGCCATTCCGATCAAAATTCCATGGGCATTCTTCAAAGAGCTGGAGCAAATACTCCTAAAATTTGTATGGAATCAGAAGAGACCCCGAATCGCTACGGAAATGTTGAAAAACAAAAATAAAGCTGGCGGCATCACCTTACCTGATTTCAAGCTTTATTACAAAGCTGTGATCACCAAGACAGCATGGTACTGGCATAAAAACAGACACATAGACCAGTGGAACAGAGTAGAGAGCCCTGATATGGACCCTCAACTCTATGGTCAATTAATCTTTGACAAAACAGGAAAAAATATACAGTGGAAAAAAGACAGTCTCTTCAATAAATGGTGCTGGGAAAACTGGACAGCTATATGTAGAAGAATGAAACTCGACCATTCTCTTACACCGTACACAAAGATCAACTCAAAATGGAAAAAAGACCTCAACGTGAGACAGGAATCCATCAGAATCTTAGAGGAGAACATAGGCAGTAATCTCTTTGATATCAGCCACAGCAACTTCTTTCAAGATACGTCTCCAAAGGCAAAGGAAACAAAAGCGAAAATAAACTTCTGGGACTTCATCAAAATCAAAAGCTTCTGCACAGCAAAGGAAACAGTCAACAAAATAAAGAGGCAACCCACTGAATGGGAGAAGATATTTGCAAATGACAGTACAGACAAAAGGTTGATATCCAGGATCTATAATGAACTCCTCAAACTCAACCCACACGAAACAGACAAACACATCAAAAAATGGGCAGAAGATATGAACAGACACTTCTCCAATCAAGACATACAAATGGCTATCAGACACATGAAAAAATGCTCATCATCATTAGCCCTCAGGGAGATTCAAATTAAAACCACATTGAGATATCACCTTACACCAGTTAGAATGGCCAAAATTAACAAAACAGGAAACAACATGTGTTGGAGAGGATGTGGAGAAAGGGGAACCCTCTTACACTGTTGGTGGGAATGCAAGTTGGTGCAGCCTCTTTGGAGAACAGTGTGTAGATTCCTCAAGAAATTAAAAATAGAGCTTCCCTATGACCCTGCAATTGCACTCCTGGGTATTTACCCCAAAGATACAGATGTTGTGAAAAGAAGGGCCATCTGTACCCCAATGTTTATAGAAGCAATGGCCACAGTTGCCAAACTATGGAAAAAACCAAGATGCCCTTCAATGGATGAATGGATAAGGAAGATGTGGTCCATATACACTATGGAGTATTATGCCTCCATCAGAAAGGATGAATACCCAACTTTTGTAGCAACATGGACGGGACTGGAAGAGATTATGCTGAGTGAAATAAGTCAAGCAGAGAGAGTCAATTATCATATGGTTTCACTTATTTGTGGAGCATAACAAATAGCATGGAGGAAAAGGGGCGTTAGAGAGGAGTAGGGAATTTGGGTAAACTGGAAGGGAAGGTGAACCATGAGAGACTATGGACTCTGAAAAACAGTCTGAGGGGTTTGAAGTGGCGGGGGGGTGGGAGGTTGGGGTACCAGGTGGTGGGTATTATAGAGGGCACGGCTTGCGTGGAGCCCTGGGTGTGGTGAAAAAATAATGAATACTGTTTTTCTGAAAATAAATAAATTGGAAAAAAAATTTAAAAAAAAATGGGCAGAAGACATGAATAGACACTTCTCCAATGAAGACATACAAATGGCTATCAGACACATGAAAAAATGTTCATCATCACTAGCGATCAGGGAGATTCAAATCAAAACCACATTGAGATACCATCTTACACCAGTTAGAATGGCCAAAATTAACAACAGTAAACAACGTGTGTTGGAGAGGATGTGGAGAAAAAGGAACCCTCTTACACTGTTGTGGGAATGCAAGTTGGTGCAGCCACTTTTGAAAACAGTGTGGAGATTCCTTAGAAATTAAAAATAGAGCTTCCCTATGACCCTGCAATTGCACTCCTGGTTATTTACCCCAAAGATACAGATGTAGTGAAAAGAAGGGCCTTCTGTAACCCAATGTTCATAGCAGCAATGGCCACGGTCGCCATCTGTGGTAGGAACCAAGACGCTCTTCAACAGACGAATGGATAAAGAAGATGTGGTCCATATACACTATGGAGTATTATGCCTCCATCAGAAAGGATGAATACCCAACTTTTGTATCAGCAAGGACGGGACTGGAAGAGATTATGCTGAGTGAAATAAGTCAGGCAGAGAGTCAATTATCATATGGTTTCACTTATTTGTGGAGCATAAGAAATAACACGGAGGACATGGGGAGATGGAGAGGAGAAAGGAGTTGAGGGAAATTGGAGGTGGAGATGAACCATGAGAAACCATGGACTCTGAAAAACAATCTGAGGGTTTTGAAGGGGTGGGGGGGTGGGAAGTTGGGTGAGTCTGGTGGTGGGTATTATGGAGGGCATGTATCGCATGGAGTACTTGGTGTGGTGCATAAACAATGAATTCTGAAACACTGAAAAGAAATTTAAAAAATTAAAAATTAAAAATTGTTTTTTAAATATCTCCATTTTCATTTCTGATACAGTAAATTCATCAGTATATGCCCATGTAACAAATGCTCTCTGGGGTCCTCAATATTTTAAGAGTGTTAAGGGGTCCTATGACTAAACAGTAAAAACCACTGCCCTAAAAGCAATGTTCCATAAATAAATGGGGCTAGTTCTTAAATATTAAGAACTGTGAAATCTGCTTCCCTATTGTTCTACCATAGCGCTATTTCTACCTTAAGAAGTATCACAGGCTGTTAGTTAAATGCTCTTGATTATCCTCTTTATGTATTTCATAAAGGAACCCTGAACCATTCAACTATTTCAAGACACACACTATGTTCTCTATATTTGCTAAGATAAGCACCCTATTCCTTAAACCAGTCTTCATATGGTACATTTCTCATCACTACCACTCCCCAAATCCCATCTGGCTACACCCTGCATAGTTATCTGCCAATGTCTTTTCTTCTCTGTATTCTCAATGCCCAGTGCAACCTCTGAACAGAACAGGCACCTTCCTGAATCAGTAGTGTCTTAAAAGGGAGCACCGAAAAGCAACTGCACATCACTATTTTACAAACTGTGGGACACAATCCATTAGTAATTTTATCATCAGAATCATGACTGGCATTTTTTTTAGTGACCAAGAATAGGATTAGATAAATAGAATATATCCTTGCTACATGTCAGGTGCACCAGTAAGATCTGATTTATGAAATCTCTTTGAAATTATGAGTTCAAATGTTTTCATTATAATGCAGTATGGTCAAACAACTTTCAAAACCACTGTTCCAGATCACATTTTAACAGGTTTAGTTTCTCCTGATAAGTACATCATTCTTTCTTTTAATTGATCTAGCCTACAACAAAGAATTTTGTCATCTCCCACCACAGAAAACATTTCTGGTATGGTCCTTTTGCTGAACAGAACGGCTTCTACACATAGTTACATTTATGACCCTGAGGCAGAGAATGTAAGCCAGTAGCTCCAGGCCAAACTTGGCTCTAGATATTTTATTCTGCTACATCTTTTTAAAATTTTATTATAAATAAATATGAATGCCATTATGCAGGGCACACATGTTCCAGAATGGCACAGCTCCCACTTGCCCTAATTATATAACACTAGCACCATTTCACAGTTCTCTGCAAGGCCCCTAAGGAAACTGGAGTTTACAACAAATGATAGAGAAATGGTAGAAATAACCTGTGAGACAACTGAAGGTGAGAAATGTATGTAACTGTCCACTGTTGTACTAACTGAAGGTTCTATGTAAGCAAAAAAATACCTGGCAGTGTGTGTTGTCCAGACACCATAGTAAGCAGCTTCTCTTGTTCTTCCATGAGTCTTTGTAGTTGCTCTAACTGCTGCCTCTTCAGCTGTTCCTGCTTCTTCTGTTGTACTTCTTTCAACTTTTTAAACATAAAATTTATTTGATTAAATTAACTTTACATTTCTTTATGGATCTTTGCTCCTTATATTTATCTTAATGCCTCTCATCTCCCTTTCCATATCACCTCTAAAAAAGAGTTCCAAATGGAGATTCCTAAGTAACTACACCTACCACCAATACTCCAAAATCCCATCTTTTTATGAAGGGTACCATATCGACTGTCCCAACTAAGAAACATTAAAAGTCATATGAATCCATGGGTTCTTAAAATAGGATAGGTGTCAGTACATTTATGATCAACATTTTCTCCCTAATATTTGATCAACCATTTCTAATTTAGTTTTTACCAAGTAAAACAGAAAATTAAAGACATTTTTACCTCAAGTGGTATATCTTACATACCAAACCTCTGTTAATGTTTCACATTAGACAAAAGGCAAAATTTGGTGTTTTGAGGATTTCATAGTAAAGGGGAAGAAACAAGAGGCCCTGAGCAGGTGACTTTTCATCATCAACAGAAACTTGCAATAACATAAATACATATTGGGTCAAATACTTTTGTACCTGTTCAAGCTTTTTAAAAAGTGGGTCTTTATAAGCTACTTCTTTGCATTCACTGGAAAGATCTGAGATAAAGTCATTTTTGTTGTCTTCCCGGTATCCAGGAGCATCTTGACATACCACTATTTGTGGTCCTTCTTTAGTTAAAGGAAACACTATATGTGTTTCAGATTTATCTGATTGTAGTTTATAAGGGCTGTTAGACTCCAACTTCTGTACTTCACGAAGTGAATCTTCTTCACTTATAAGGCTGAAGCTATTTGAAAAATGAGTGGCTTTAACAGGAAAACTGGTAGAAATGTTTACATTTGCTCGCTTCTCTTCATCTCCTTCCAAAAGAGGAAACCCACGATTTAATATGACCCCAGCCCGAGAAGGATTGGTCATCCATTGGGTTAAGAAGTTCTGTCCATTGTTCAATTCAGAAGAGGTTGGCATCAGGAACATTTTGGTCCAATGATAATATTATATTTAAATAATATAAAGGTTAGAAGAGCTACTAATTTCCAAAACCTGTAGAAAGAAGATGCCAACAAAAAGCATTGGTTAAAGCTATTCTACCCAAAACTCGAATCAGCGCAAAAATCTACTGAATATTTCAAATACAAAAGACTTCAACCAGCAAAGCAGTTGGGCATTAAACTATGTGGTTTCTTTTCAGTCTTAAAAAAATCCAAATTGAGTCAATCAAAAACCTAAGTTCCCTTCTGACTTAATCATTTGATTACTGAGGATTTTATACAAGTGCTAAATAAAACAAAATAAAAACAAAATAAAATAAAAACAGCTCACATAAAACTCTAGGAACTAGAGCATCTTCTAAGTTATTTGATTACTATAACTATCAAATATTACCCATATTAAATACTTTCATGCTTCTGGCCCTAGTCCCACATGGCTTCTCTGCCCAACTGGGGAGCCCATGTTCTCCCTGCTTACAGAACAAGAGTCACCACCATGGTTTCACTGGCATTTCTCTAATTCCTTCAACCCCCTTCTAGCCCCTCACCCACCAAGCAGACCCTCATCTGTATTCTTAGAGGTCTCCGATATCAATATTTTGGCATGCATCTCAATATTAGGGGTACTCTGCCTTTGTGTTCATAATCTACCAAGCTGTGAGTTCCTTGAAGATATAGTCACCCATGTCTAGCACCACCCATTCCTGCTAGGAAGGAATGGAGAAACTTGATAAATGTTTGCTAAAATTAAGTAAAATTAAATCAGAACTAAGATTCTATTATTTAAAATAAATTCAGTATTATAAAATATTATTTTGTGTTCATTCGATGCTCAACAACAAAATTACATTAGTTCATATAATAGAACAGCTACTTTGTATGAATCATACTCTAATATAACCAAATTCCTAGTGTAATTCAGTCACCATGCAATAAATTTAAATGGCACATCACAGAGAAGATAAGCTTGTCTTCCTCTGTATGACTGATTTCACTCACCTAGTATTTATTGAGTCCTTTCTCTGTGCCAGATACTATTTTAGTCACTGGGCATATGGCATATGGCAGTTAATAAATCAGAGTCTTAGTGAAGAAAATGCATGCATATAAAAGAAAGCTATAGTTTTAAGAGTATTACTGTATGCTATATAGTAATAAATGCTGAGGAGAAAAATAAAAGCAATATGGGAGAAGTAGATTTGCAAGTTTAGAGAGGGTAGACAGGAGTCCTCCTCAAGGACTCCTGAGGAGATAAACTCAAGGACCTGGTGGAGGTCAAGGAACAAGTGGCGCAGATATGAGGGATGGAATAAGACCCCAGCCTTCATATTGAAAACCTTCACTTGCAGAATGACCTCCACTAATTCTTACAGTCCCATCACCACTATCTATCTCAAATTCTCTGGAATTAATTTCGGTATGTGTTTAGACTTATTACATCAGCCACTTGGCTCCTAAGCAACTCTTTATCTTCAATGCTCTGATATCCATGCACATGCTTTATTCCATGTCCATTGTCCACGCAGCCCCAAAGTCCATCACTAGCAAAATCTATTATCCTCAACCTCGTTTCTCACTTTCCTGAAAACACCTCTTCCTACACAGCCCATACTCTGGAACACTGGGCCTGGGAGTAGAATATGTGTTTTTTGTATTGTCCTTTTTCGCTTCTAGATGATTCTCCCTTCCTCCACCATAAAAACCACTAAATTCTGAATCTCATATGATTTTATTATTTACGACTCCCTCCTTTATTGTCTACCAAACCTCCAGAGGTCACCAGGGTCCTCCGCTTCATTCCTTAAAATTTTCTGACTAAGCAACTGGAAGAACAGTGTTGCCATTAACTGATGGGGAAAACTGGGAATGAAACAGGTTTGAGGGAAATGTGAAATCAAGAGCTGAATTCCAAAAATTTTTTAGTCTTTTTTTTTCAAGATTTTATTATTTGGGGGGCTGCAGGAGCAATGGGAGGGACAGAGGAAGAGGCCAACTCCCCACGGAGCAGGGAGTCCGATGCAGGGCTCCATCCCAGGACCCTGAGATCATGACCTGAGCCGAAGGCAGACACTTGACTAAGCTACCCAGGTGCCCCTGGCACATTTGAAGATGCCTAGTAGACATTGCAGTCATCATCATATAAGCAGCGGAACACACAAGAATGGGATTCACAGAAGAATGGGATTCATGGATGAAGCCAAGGCTGTGAAGCATAAATGTGAGTATCCCTAGCATACAGATAATATTTAAAGCCTTGACCCTGTTGAGATCACTAAGTGACTAACAGTAGACAAAAAAGAGAAGATGTAGAAAGTATAGTATCCTTTAGGCCAAGTGAAGAAAGTGGTTTTTTATTGTTTTGTTTTGTTTTTAATGAAGAAAGTATTTCAAGAAAGAAAGATAAGTGTTAAAAGCTGTTAACACATGAAGGGTGAGGAGAACTGAGAACTGACCTTGGAATTTAGCAAAGTAAAGGTCATGATAACTTTGATAAGAGCAACTTGGGGAAGAGGAAGGCTGCAAAAGTTTGAATGGAGGGAATACACGAAAGAACAAGAAACTGAGGATAGCTAACTCTTTCCAGGAGTTTTGCTATAAAGTGAAGAAAATAAATAGGACAGTAGCTGCCCAGGGAGGCAGAGTAAAGAAAGATTTTTTAAGACAGGAGAAATAAAAGCATGTCTGTAGGTTGATGAGAATGAAGAAAGTAGAGAATTACTATAGCATTGACCTTGAGGGGAGAAATGAGAAAATTTAGTACCAAAGTGAAATAACATGTCACACTATTTTTCAGATACAATTCTAGACTTTAAGATAGATAGACAGCCAAACTGATGGATATCTCCAAAGAAAATGAAAAATGGCAACTTGAAGGCAAACATATATTTAGCTTTGTAACCAGTATCTGAAAAAAAAAAAGATATAAACAGAAAAAGAAATATAGATGCCCAAACATCAAAAAAGTTCATCATCACTCAACTGAATAGTAATTAAAACAATAACGACATAATATTTTTCACATACCAGGTTGGAAAAGCTAAAAACTGCTAAACCCCAGTGTGGGAAAAGAACTCTTTCATAAAGTGTTACTTGGGAATGTAAACTGGTAAAAACCTTTTGAAGGGCAATTTGACAATATCCATCCAAACTGTAAATGTACAGAAACTTTGACTCAGCAATTTCACATCTAGGCATTTTGTGCTATACTGGCACAAGTTCACAACATTTGTAATAAACTGAGATTAATGTCTTAAATGTCTATTAAGGGAGGACCAACTAATTACATCATTCACATTATGCAATGGTTACAGAGAACCAAGTAAGCTTATTAAGTACCAATATGGGAGTCCTGAATATATCCAAGATATAGTTAAATTGACAAAGGCAAAATGCAAAAGACTTTATTAAGAAATAAAGACAAAAAAGCACAATTACCTAGAACTGTGCTGTCCATTATGATAGCCACTGATCACATATGGCTATTTAGCACTTGAAAGTAGCTAATGTGACTGGAGAACGGAAAGACAGATGGGGTCATTTTTTTAACTAAAACCGGATTTAATGGAATTTTAAAACAAGAGACTGCTGTTTCCCTTGTTGCTTTACTGAGTGTAACAACATACACTGAAAATACTTATGCTCCATTTTCTGAAGCAGAATCCTGAAATAATGTCATCGGTACAGCTGTTAAAACATATATACAAATACTATGAATCATCAGTTTGTAGTACTGTTCAAAGAAAATATAGGACAAAAGGAATACTTGCAAGCTATTCAATAAGCAAAGACCAAAGCGACAGTGTGATTTTTCTCAGATATCAGTTGGAAAACAGCTATTCACACATTTTTAAAAACTGCTGCAACAAACAGCAACATAATGCTGAGTCCAAGTCTCAACAGATTCATACTCTTTCCATGTAATATGAAGTTCAAAAACAGGCAAAATAAATTGATAAGTAGAAAAGTCAGACTCATGGTTAGAGGCTTCTGCCTTCAGAGTTGGTAGGGAATCTTATTATCTTTACCTGGTGTTGATTACACCGGTGTATACATTTGGGTAGTACACTTAAGATTAGGGCAGTTTATTGAATATCTGTTATTCCTGAATAATTTTTAAAAATCTGTTCTAAGTAAACTAATTCTAATTATTTTTGAGTTGAAAACCTATCTAAAAGGTAACAGCTTTTCATCAAACTCAACCAAGTAATCTATGTTAAATTTCAAAGACTAGCAGGAAAATTTGAAATCCAAATTTAGAAAGGAGACAAGTTACAAGGTTATTTTGTAACATCAAAAAACTAAAAAAAGTTCCCTACTACACTGACGAGTGCGGGTGGTGCTGCAGCACTCAAGACATATGCATCTTAAAACAAACACCTTAAAACAAACCACACTTAAAGACCTCTATTCCGTCATTTTAATTTCATGAGTATTAAAAGTGTATTTACTGTCAGCATAAGAATAAAAATATTGTTTACTGTCAGCATAAGAATAAAAATATTGTTTCACCTTAATCTGCTATTTATTATTAATATTCAGGCAAACTATAAAGAACCTATATATATAGCAAAATGTCTAGAAAGGATTAGCATGTGGACTAGGATTTTTTTGGATATCAAAATCTGTTTGAAACAAATTCACGGCCTCGAAACCTCCAGAGAGTGCTATATAAACATACTTGAAGCGGTTTGGAGGAATAAATTCTCTGCCTCCTGACGGGGAAAAGTGGACACAAACAGTTAGCTCAAAGTCACCCTCCGACCGTATAACTAGTTGATTTGGGAGATGATTTATCAGTCTCCCAAAACATGTTCATGAAAACCACGAATCCACAGCAAAGCTTTAAAGGACAGCTCCTGACTGATGGATCATCGATGATGATCGCCTTAAGAGAGAAAGCAACCCCACTTCACACTTTCTTTTCGAACCGTGTCCCCTGCGCTTCTAAACAGCAGCTTGAAGTACAGCCAAAACCACAGGCGGTGAGCGTCCCTGAAAGGCAGGTTCCCCACAGAACAGCATTAAGCTGGGACGTCCACAGAATTAATGTTGGCCGCCGCCGCAGAGTCGCCCGGCCGCGGCTCCCTCCGCGCCCCGCTGAGCCAGCTCAGAGACCCGGAGCAGGTCCCTCCCGCGCCCCGCCAACACTCTTTGATGGAGGGCGACAAACACACCAGCTCCCCCGTTCCTTTCACCCACAAATTACCGTTCCGCAGTACCCTGGCCTCTCAGTCCACTCAAACTACATCAAGAATCGCCGCTGCATTTATGAATGAGGCGCCACAATGACCGCCTCCGGTTTGAGCCCCGCCCCCAAAGTCGGCTCCGCCCCTTATCCGAGGGCTCCTGGGAAATGTAGTTTCCGCCAGACCCCTCTGTACTTCCGTGAGGGCACTGGGAGACCCAGGCAAACTACCATGCCCAGCGGGGATCGCAGGGGCGGACGTTACCTCAGGAATTCACTGCAGGGAGTCTTCCTCCTGGGTCGCCAGCTAGTGGGCGGGCGACTGAGCGGGAGGGAAGAACCGTTCCTAGTGAACTTCCGTGACCGCCTCCCCCGCCTCCGCCCTCCCCGCCTTGAAAACTAAGGAAGGCACCTTTGCGAGAAGTCTCTGTGTTCAGAGAAAAGTAGGGGACTCAGAGCTAACAGTGTACAGATGGACACTTTTAGTGGTGATGGGGGCAGGGCAGGGGCTTTTTGCTTTATTTCGGTCTGCCTAGTTTTCGCATCTGGCTGGGTGTGACCCTGCTCACAGGGACTCTTCAAACAAAAGTAACGCTGTGGGGCCGGGGGCTGGGGGGAGGGGGGGATTCACTCCCAAAATAGTCATCGCTCATCGCTTCTCCTATAGCCAATAAACAAATGGTTTGGCTGTGCGTGTCCATTAGATGTTAAAAGTCTATAAGCACTGAGGGGCGCCTGGGTGGCTCAGTGGGTTAAAGCCTCTGCCTTCAGTTCGGGTCGTGATCCCAGGGTCCTGGGATTGAGCCCCACATCGGGCTCTCTGCTCTGCAGGGAGCCTGCTTCCTCCTCACTCTCTGCCTGCCTCTCTGCCTACTTGTGATCTCTGTCTGTCAAATAAATAAAATCTTTAAAAAAAAAAAGTCTATAAGCACTGAAAGTGCAAAATTCAGCAAATATTTTAATTGATACCACAAAGGGCTGTGTAGCTGGAGAACACTGAGGGGCAACTTACAATAGTGTACATACCCGGATTTCGTGTCTGTTTAATTACCAGTATGCCAAGTGAAATTCGTTTAAAAATAAATAAATAAAATAGTGCCATTTATAACAACCAGTGTAATCGCTGAAATAAACTACCACTGATTAAAGATAATTAAAAAACACTTTCACAGAGATTTGGCCTCCCCGCAAAATTGTTTTGCTAACTACCTCAAAAATGGACTCTCTCTAAGCAAGATTTGGATTTGCCTTTTTTTTTTTTTATTCTAGATGAGGCAACCAAAGCCCAAGACTTCCAAGATCACACAATTTAAGATGCCTTTTGAGGATGTAAATGTTCTTCTTCGTTTATAATGGCCCTTTGGCTTGAAAAAACATGCCTAAAAGTTTCATCATTTCTCTTAAAATGTTTTATCTTTTCAGATAGTCAAAATATCCTCAAATTTTGTGCCTGTATTTCATTACTGTATTTTTATTCTAATGTAGTATGTACTACCATACTGCTTGTTGATTGAATAAATGGGTCTTTTGCCACACTCAAGTCTTAACCAGTTGTTAAATAAAGGTTCTAATATATAAGGGTTCACCTGTAGCCCAGGGAGTTCTCAAAACTGCCCCCTAAGTTTGAAGGGTCCTCAAAATCCATCACAAGGTGGAAGGGGTAGAAGGGAGGAGCTTCCAGCTTCTACTCTGCCAGACAATGAAAGATTGAACTTCATCAGCTGCTCCTATCGTGTTGCATCTTCAAATATTACTGTAGAGAAAAATTAGACAATGAATTCCCATCCAGGAATTTCAACCACAAATTATCCATGCTGATACAATTCTTTATGCCATCATAGGAGGCAAGTCAGTACTATATTATAATGGTTAAGAACCCCTGCTTTGGAGTCAGGCATTTCTGAGATCAAATCCTACCTTGATAACTTACAAAGCATTTTGTAGTCTTTAGCACTCAACTTATCAGAAACTCAGTCTTCTCATCTGCAAAATGGGGATAACAATACCTACCCATAGAATTGTCAAGAAGATTAAAGAAGATATATAAAAACTTAGCATAAAACTTGCCTTATAGTAAAAATTTAATGAATAGGAGGTGTTTTCACTTTTTAAAAAAAAAACACTTTATTGAGGTATGATTGACATGCAAAAGCAATATATAGTTAATGTATATAACTTGATGAGGCTTGGAGATAAGTATAAATCCATGAAACCCTCACCATAATCTATACCATAAGTGTATCTATCAAGGTGTGTTCATTTTTGCCATGACTTCAACTGTTGATGAACTCACTTTGCCTGCCAAAGCCCAGCTCCACAGGTCATGTCAAATGGTTTTGTAAGATACAAAATAAAACCATATTATTATCAAGTTATTTGGTAATAATACGGTTTTAACATAGTTGATCTGGCTATGAAAGATGTTCAGAGTTGAAAACTTTTCACTGTTGGGTTGGTAGTAGTAGTGACTACTCTGTCAAGGGAAGACAGAGTTGTAGGCCTGGTCAAGGAATGATCCCCATGCCGGTATCATCTAGGCTAGAAAGGATGACTGTAGCAGGAAAAGGAGATAATACTGAGAGATTCGAGTACCCAGCCCCTACGCAAAGGCAAGAAAACCAATACCCCACTTAACCTTTCGGGAAGAGAGAGGGTTCCTCACCAAGGCCACAAACTCAGATTTCTAGAATTCTATCACAGTAGTTTCTATCAACCATGTAGATGCTGAAAGGCAGCTTTTTCAAAAATCTTATTTTAATAAAGAAAAAACTATTCCTGGTGCATTGGACTTGCAGCAAAATATCTCAAAAACCTGTTAGTCTAAATAACAAAGGGGTTCTCACATCTACTACATTCTAGAATGAGCAATAATACTGAATACACAATAAAGGAGAACTAGCCTGAATCATTGCTATGATCACAGCAGAACAATGCTATGATACTTGTTACACCTATATTGTTACCCTCCTCTTGAAAATAATAATTGTATAATTGAATATTGGAATAATAATTAAAACTTTAATATAATTCCCTGATGGTTTTCAAAGCATTCTCTACATTTTCATTACATATTTTTTAAAAGATTTTATTTATTTATTTGAGAGAGAGAGTGAATAAGAGAGAGCATGAGAGAGAAGAAGGTCAGAGGGAGAAGCAGACTCCCCATGGAGTTAGAAGGAGAAGCAGACTCCCCATAGGAGCCCAATGTGGGACTTGATCCCAGGACTCCAGGATCATGACCTGAGCCAAAGGCCATCGCTTAACCAACTGAGCCACCCAGGGGCCCCTGTTACACATTTTTTAAAAAGATTTATCTATCAGGATGCCTGGGTGGCTCAGTTGAGCCTCTGCCTTTAGCTCAGGTGTGGTCTTGGGATCCTGGGCTTAAGCATCATTGGGCTCTCTGCTCACTGGGGAGTCTGCTTCTCCCTCTCCCTCTGCTCCTCCCCCCACCCTCTGTTCATTTTCTCTCTCAAATAAATCTTTTAAAAAGGATGTATTTTTCTTTATTTGAGAGAGAGAGCGTGCACACTCGAGCAGGGAGGGGCAGAGGGAGAGGGAGAATGCTCAAGCAGATGCCGCATTGAGTGCAGAGCTTAAGGTGCCGCGTGATCCCAGTACCCCAAGATCATGACCTGAGCTGAAATAAAGAGCTGCTTAATGAACTGAGCCACAATGCACCCCTGCTTTTCTTACACAATTTTAAATCAGCCCATTTATTTTCCACAAATATGAAAATTACCAGTTTGCATATCCTAATACCCATATCCAAAATATTGAGTAGTTCCTTTGTGCTGGGCACATTCTTCTTTGAATGTTTGGTAGAATTCACCAGTAAAGCCAGCTAATTCTGGGCTTTTCTTTGTTGGGTGGTTTTGATCACTAATTCAATCATTATCTTTTATCTATTCATATTTTCTATTTTTTCCTAAGCAAGTTGTGGTAGTTTGTGTGTTTCTGAGGAGTTTCTCCATTTCATCCAGGTTATCTAATTTGTTGATATACAATTGTTCATAGATTCTCTTATAATCCTTATTTCTATAAGGCTAGTAATAATGCCCCCATTTACATTTCTGATTTTAGTAATTTGAGCCTTCCGTTTTGTCAGTCTATCTAAAATTTCATCAGTTTTGTTGATCTTTTCAAAAACCAAATTTTGATTTCATTCTATTTTTCTATTTGCTATTTCATATATCTCTGCTCTAATCATTACTATTTCCTTCTGCTGGCTTTGGGTTTACTTTCTTCTTCTTTTTCTAGTTCTTTAGGGTGATATTTGGGTTTGTTAATTTAGGATCTTCCTTCTTTTTTAATATAGGCATTTATAGCTATAGATTGCCTCTGAATGATTTCTTTGCATCCCCTAAGTTTTGGTATGATGTATTTTTGTTTTAATTCATCTCAAAGTATTTTCTAGTTACCCTTATGATTTTTTTCTTTGACCCACAGGTTAAGTGTGTTTTGTTTAATTTCCACATATTTGCTACTTTTCCAGTTTTTCTCTGCCACAGATTTCTAGCTTCATTCCACTGAGGTTAGAGAAAGTACTTTGTATGTTTTCAATTATTGAAATTTACTGAAAATTTGTGATATAACATGTGGTCTAAGAGTAGCTTCATATTCACTTAAAAGAATATGTATTATGAAATTATTATATGTTCTATATTTGTCTTTTATATCTTATTGGTTTATGGTGTTTATTTCTTTATTAATCTTATTTCTACTTCAATCACATATTGAAATGGGGAGGTGCTGGTGTGGCTCAGTTGGTTAAGCGTCTACTTTCAGCGAAGGTCCTGGGATTGAGCCCCACACATCAAATCTCTGCTCAGTGGTGAGTCTGCTACTCTCTCTCCTTCTGTGATCTCTCTTGCTCTCACTTTCTCTCAAATAAATTAAGTGAAAAAAATTGAAATTGGGTATTGAAGTCTCCAGCTATTATTGTAGAACTATCTTATTCTCCTTTTCAGTTCTGTCAATGTTTGCTTCAGATATTTTGGGGCTCTGTTCTTAGATGTGTATATATTTATTAATGTTCTTTTAAAATTTTTATTTATTTATTTATTTTAGAGGGAGCAAGGGGTGGGGCAGAGAGGGAGGGAGAGAGAGAATCTCAAGCCTATTCCCTGTAGAGTGAGGAGTCTAATGCAGGGCTTGATCTCAGGACCCTGAGATCATGAACTGGGCCAAAATCAAGAGTTGGACGCTTAACCAACTGAGCCACCCAGATGCCCCTATTTATAAATGTTCTATGTTATTGATGTATCTTATTGATGTATCTTACTGATGTGATGACTTTTAGTAATATATAATGACAATGTCCTCCTTTGTCTCTTATACCAGTTTTGACTTAAAACTTATTTTGTCTTAGTATAGCCTTCTCTGCTATCTTTTTATTACTTTTTGCATAGAATGACTTTTGTTCATTCTTTCACTTTCAATGTATTTATGTCTTTGGATTTAAAGTGAATTTCTTGTAGACAACATATGGATGGATCATAGTAGGTTTTTGGGTTTTTTTCTTTTAATGTGTTTGTTCTGACAATCTATTCCTTTTATTTGAAGAGTTGAAGGAGTTACTGCTAATGACAAACTTCTGCCATTTTGTTATTATGTCTTCTTTCTTACTCCTCAGTTTCTCCATTGTTGTCTTCTTTTGTGTTTAGTTGTGTTTTTTAATATGCCATTTTGATTTCCTTCCCATTACCTATTACGTATATTTTTTATTTATTTTCTTTGTGATTACCTTTAAGATTATAATTAGCATCTTAAACTTAAAAAACCTGGTTTGAATTAAAACCAAATTAGATTCAATAGTATATAGAAACTATGCTCCTATATATCTCCATCCCTCCCCCTTTTTTTTTTTTTTAAGATTTTATTTATTTATTTATTGGACACAAAGAGAGAGATCGCAAGCAGGCAGAGAGGTAGGCAGAGAGAGAGGAGGAAGCAGGCTCCCTGCTGAGCCTGATATGGGGCTCAGTCCCTGAGACCATGACCTGAGCCAAAGGCAGAGGCTCAACCCACTGAGCCATCCAAGTGACCCTCTACTTGGTTTCTTATCATTTTTGTCTCTTTATTGATATTCTGTTTGTTGAGACACTGTTATTAGGGTTTCCTTTAGCTCTTTCAGTATATCTAAGATAGTCCATTTAATGCATTTATGTAATAAATCCTATGCTTGTGCTTCCTCATGAACAGTTTCCGTTAATTTCTTTTTTCCTTTGAATGGGCCTTATTTTCATGTTCCTTGGCAAGCATCACAACTTTATTGAAGCCTAAACATTTTGAGGATTATAATGTGGCAAATCTGGAATAAATCAGAATCTCTCTCCTCCACAGGATTTTGTTATTGCTTGCTTGGGTTTGCCTGATTTGGTTAATGGTATTTAATTTTAAATGGTTTTAATGGTTTTAAATTTTAAAATGGTTTTTAATTTGGTTAATGGTTTTTAATAACATATAATGTATTATTTGCTTCAGGGTACAGGTCTGTGAATCATCAGTCTTAAACAATTCACAGCACTCACCATAGCACATACTCTCCCCAATGTCCATAACCAAGCAACCCTATCCCTCCCCCACCCACCCTTCAGCAACCCTCAGTTTGTTTCCTGAGATTAAGAGTTTCATGGTTTGCCCCCACCATGGTCCCATCTTGTTTCATTTTTTCCCCTCCCTTCCCCTTGTGACCCTTCCCTGCCTCTCAAATTGCTCATATCACCCCAGAGATCATATGATAATTTACTTTCTCTGATTGACTTTTTTCACTTAGCATAATACCCTCTAGTTCCAACTACATCATTGCAAATGGTAAGATTTCAGGGTTTTGATGGCTGCATATTATTCCAGTGTGTGTGTGTGTGTGTGTGTGTGTCAATCACATCTTCTTTATCCATTCATCTGCTGAAAGGCAAGAGAAGCAAGGGCAAAAATGAACTATTGGGACTTCATCAAGATAAAAAGCTTTTGCACAGCAAAGGAAAGAGTCAACAAAACCAAAAGACAACTGACAGAAACGGAGAAGATATTTGCAAACAACATATCAGATAAACGGCTAATGTCCAAAATCTATAAAGAACTTAGCAAACTCAACATCCAAAGAACAAATAATCCAATCAAGAAATGGGCAGAGGACATGAACAGACATTTCTGCAAAGAAGACATCCAGATGGCCAACAGACACATGAAAAAGTGCTCCACATCACTCGGCATAAGGGAAATACAAATCAAAACCACAATGAGATACCACCTCACATCAGTCAGAATGGCTAAAATTGGGGGAGGAGTCAAGATGGCGGAGAAGTAGCAGGCTGAGACTACCTCAGCTAGCAGGAGATCAGCTAGAGAGCTTCTCTAAAGATTGCAAACACCTGCAAATCCATCGGCAGATCGAAGAGAAGAAGAACAGCAATTCTAGAAACAGAAAAACAACCACTTTCTGAAAGGTAGGACTGGCGGAGAAGTGAATCCAAAGTGACGGGAAGATAGACCCCGGGGGGAGGGGCCGGCTCCCAGGAAGCGGCGGAGCAACGGAGCACAAAATCAGGACTTTTAAAAGTCTGTTTCGCTGAGGGACATCGCTCAGGAGGCTAAACCGGGGCGAAGCCCACACGGGGTCGGCATGACCTCAGGTCCTGCGGGGTCACAGAAGGATCGGGGGTGTCCGAGTGTCGCAGAGCTTGCGGATATTGGAACGGGAAAGCCGGCTGCAGAGACAGAGCCGACAGTAAGCTCGCAGCTCGGAGTTGCCTTGAACCGGTCGCAGGCTCGGTGAGCTCGGAGCGCGGCCGGAGGTTGGGCAGACGCGAGTTACTGGGAGCTGTTCGCTGAGGGCGCACAGGGGAGCGGGGCCCCGGGCTCTCGGCTCCTCCGGGCCGGAGACCAGGAGGCCGCCATTTGTATTCCCGTCCTCCGGAACTCTACGGAAAGCGCTCAGGGAACAAAAGCTCCTGAAAGCAAAGCCGAGCAGGTCACTCAGCCCGGCCCCTGGTAAGGGCGGTGTAATTCCGCCTGGGGCAAAGACACTTGAGAATCACTACAACAGGCCCCTCCCCCAGAAGATCAACAAGAAATCCAGGCAAGAACAAGTTCACCTACCAAGGAGTGCAGTTTCAATACCAAGGAGAGAGCAGCAGAATTCCAGAGGAGGAGAAAACAAACCACGGAACTCATGGCTTTCTGCCTGTGATTTTTCAGTCTTGCACTTAATTTAATTTTTTTCTTTTTCATTTTTTTTCTCTTCTACTGCTAAAATTTTTTATAACTTTTACCCTTTTCTCTTTTAACGTTTTTTAACTAGATTATCTAATATATATATTTTTCTTTTTTATACTTTTGTTCATTCATTTTCTTTTTTTTTAATTCTTTTTTTTTCTTTTTTTCTTTCTTTCCTTTTGAACCTTTTTTTATCCCCAAATCAGAAGAGATCCTAATCTCTTCAATCTTTTTTTTCTTAATTCTTTTTTAAATTCTTGATTGAATTTTTAATTCAATCTCTTTTTTTTAATTCTTTTTTTTTTCTTTCTTTCTTTTTGAACCTCTTTTTATCCCCAAATCAGAAGAGATCCCAATCAGAAGAGATTGGGAGATCCCAATCAAAGGAGATCCCAATCAGAGGAGATCCCTCACCCAATCGTGAGGGGGGAGAAATCCCCCCTCACGATTTGGGATCTCTTCTGATTTGGTTAAAGCATATTTTCCTGGGATTGTTGCCACCCTTTTAGTATTTTACTTGCTCCTTCATATACTCTTAGCTGGACAAAATGACAAGGCGGAAAAATTCACAACAAAAAAAAGAACAAGAGGCAGTACCGAAGGCTAGGGACCTAATCAATACAGACACTGGTAATATGTCAGATCTAGAGTTCAAAATGACAATTCTCAAGGTTATAGCCGGGCTTGAAAAAGGCATGGAAGATATTAGAGAAACCCTCTCCAGAGATATAAAAGCCCTTTCTGGAGAAATAAAAGAACTAAAATCTAACCAAGTTGAAATCAAAAAAGCTATTAATGAAGTTCAATCAAAAATGGAGGCTCTCACTGCTAGGATAAATGAGGCAGAAGAAAGAATTAGCGATCTAGAAGACCACATGACAGAGAATGAGGAAGCTGAGCAAAAGAGGGACAAACAGCTACTGGACCATGAGGGGAGAATTCGAGAGATAAGTGACACCATAAGACGAAACAACATTAGAATAATTGGGATTCCAGAAGAAGAAGAAAGAGAGAGGGGAGCAGAAGGTATACTGGAGAGAATTATTGGGGAGAATTTCCCCAATATGGCAAAGGGAACGAGTATCAAAATTCAGGAGGTTCAGAGAACGCCCCTCAAAATCAATAAGAATAGGCCCACACCCCGTCACCTAATAGTAAAATTTACAAGCCTTAGTGACAAAGAGAAAATCCTGAAAGCAGCCCGGGAAAAGAAGTCTGTAACATACAATGGTAAAAGTATTAGATTGGCAGCTGACTTATCCACAGAGACCTGGCAGGCCAGAAAGAGCTGGCATGACATTTTCAGAGCACTAAACGAGAAAAACATGCAGCCAAGAATACTATATCTAGCTAGGCTATCATTGAAAATAGAAGGAGAGATTAAAAGCTTCCAGGACAAACAAAAACTGAAAGAATTTGCAAACACCAAACCAGCTCTACAGGAAATACTGAAAGGGGTCCTCTAAGCAAAGAGAGAGCCTACAAGTGGTAGATCAGAAAGGAACAGAGACAATATACAGTACAGTCACCTTACAGGCAATACAATGGCACTAAAATCATATCTCTAAATAGTTACCCTGAATGTTAATGGGCTAAATGCCCCAATCAAAAGACACAGGGTATCAGATGGATAAAAAAACAAAACCCATCTATATGTTGCCTCCAAGAAACTCATTTTAAACCCGAAGACACCTCCAGACTTAAAGTGAGGGGGTGGAAAAGAATTTACCATGCTAATGGACATCAGAAAAAAGCAGGAGTGGCAATCCTTATATCAGATCAATTAGATTTTAAGCCAAAGACTATAATAAGAGATGAGGAAGGACACTATATCATACTCAAAGGGTCTGTCCAACAAGAAGATCTAACAATTTTAAATATCTATGCCCCCAACGTGGGCGCAGCCAACTATATAAACCAATTAATAACAAAATCAAAGAAACACATCAACAATAATACAATAATAGTAGGGGACTTTAACACTCCCCTCACTGAAATGGACAGATCATCCAAGCAAAAGATCAACAGGGAAATAAAGGCCTTAAATGATACACTGGATGAGATGGACATCACAGATATATTCAGAACATTTCATCCCAAAGCAACAGAATACACATTCTTCTCTAGTGCACATGGAACATTCTCCAGAATAGATCACATCCTCGGTCCTAAATCAGGACTCAACCGGTATCAAAAGATTGGGATCATTCCCTGCATATTTTCAGACCACAATGCTCTGAAGCTAGAACTCAACCACAAGAGGAAGTTTGGAAAGAACACAAATACATGGAGACTAAACAGCATCCTTCTAAAGAATGAATGGGTCAACCGGGAAATTAAAGAAGAATTGAAAAAAATCATGGAAACAAATGATAATGAAAATACAACGGTTCAAAATCTGTGGGACACAACAAAGGCAGTCCTGAGGGGAAAATATATAGCGGTACAAGCTTTTCTCAAGAAACAAGAAAGGTCTCAGGTACACAACCTAACCCTACACCTAAAGGAGCTGGAGAAAGAACAAGAAAGAAACCCTAAGCCCAGCAGGAGAAGAGAAATCATAAAGATCAGAGCAGAAATCAATGAAATAGAAACCAAAAAAACAATAGAACAAATCAACCAAACTAGGAGCTGGTTCTTTGAAAGAATTAATAAAATTGATAAACCCTTGGCCAGACTTATCAAAAAGAAAAGAGAAAGGACCCAAATAAATAAAATCATGAATGAAAGAGGAGAGATCACAACTAACACCAAAGAAATACAAACTATTATAAGAACATACTATGAGCAACTCTACGCCAACAAATTTGACAATCTGGAAGAAATGGATGCATTCCTAGAAACATATAAACTACCAAAATTGAACCAGGAAGAAATAGAAAGCCTGAACAGACCCATAACCAGTAAGGAGATTGAAACAGTCATTAAAAATCTCCAAACAAACAAAAGCCCAGGGCCAGATGGCTTCCCGGGGGAATTCTACCAAACATTTAAAGAAGAACTAATTCCTATTCTCCTGAAACTGTTCCAAAAAATAGAAATGGAAGGAAAACTCCCAAACTCATTTTATGAGGCCAGCATCACCTTGATCCCAAAACCAGACAAGGATCCCATCAAAAAAGAGAGCTATAGACCAATATCCTTGATGAACACAGATGCGAAAATCCTCACCAAAATACTAGCCAATAGGATTCAACAGTACATTAAAAGGATTATTCACCACGACCAAGTGGGATTTATACTAGGGCTGCAAGGTTGGTTCAACATCCGCAAATCAGTCAATGTGATACAACACATCAATAAAAGAAAGAACAAGAACCATATGATACTCTCAATAGATGCTGAAAAAGCATTTGACAAAGTACAGCATCCCTTCCTGATCAAAACCCTTCAAAGTGTAGGGATAGAGGGCACATACCTCAATATCATCAAAGCCATCTATGAAAAACCCACTGCAAATATCATTCTCAATGGAGAAAAACTGAAAGCTTTTCCACTAAGGTCAGGAACACGGCAGGGATGTCCATTATCACCACTGCTATTCAACATAGTACTAGAAGTCCAAGCCTCAGCAATCAGACAACAAAAGGAAATTAAAGGCATCCAAATCAGCAAAGAAGAAGTCAAATTATCACTCTTCGCAGATGATATGATACTCTATGTGGAAAACCCAAAAGACTCCACTCCAAAACTGCTAGAACTTATACAGGAATTCAGTAAAGTGTCAGGATATAAGATCAATGCACAGAAATCAGTTGCATTTCTCTACACCAACAACAAGACAGAAGAAAGAGAAATTAAGGAGTCAATCCCATTTACAATTGCACCCCAAACCATAAGATACCTAGGAATAAACCTAACCAAAGAGGCTAAGAATCTATACTCAGAAAACTATAAAGTACTCATGAAAGAAATTGAGGAAGACACAAAGAAATGGAAAAATGTTCCATGCTCCTGGATTGGAAGAATAAATATTGTGAAAATGTCTATGCTACCTAAAGCAATCTACACATTTAATGCAATTCCTATCAAAGTACCATCCATCTTTTTCAAAGAAATGGAACAAATAATTTTAAAATTTATATGGAACCAGAAAAGACCTCGAATAGCCAAAGGGATATTGAAAAACAAAGCCAAAGTTGGTGGCATCACAATTCCGGACTTCAAGCTCTATGACAAAGGTGTCATCATCAAGACAGCATGGTACTGGCACAAAAACAGACACATAGACCAATGGAACAGAATAGAGAGCCCAGAAATAGACCCTCAACTCTATGGTCAACTAATCTTCGACAAAGCAGGAAAGAATGTCCAATGGAAAAAAGACAGCCTCTTCAATAAATGGTGTTGGGAAAATTGGACAGCCACGTGCAGAAAAATGAAATTGGACCATTTCCTTACACCACACACAAAAATAGATTCAAAATGGATTAAGGACCTCAATGTGAGAAAGGAATCCATCAAAATCCTTGAGGAGAACACAGGCAGCAACCTTTTCGACCTCAGCCGCAGCAACATCTTCCTAGGAACATCGCCAAAGGCAAGTGAAGCAAGGGCAAAAATGAACTTTTGGGATTTCATCAAGATCAAAAGCTTTTGCACAGCAAAGGAAACAGTTAACAAAATCAAAAGACAACTGACAGAATGGGAGAAGATATTTGCAAACGACATATCAGATAAAGGACTAGTGTCCAAAATCTATAAAGAACTTAACAAACTCAACACCCAAAGAACAAATAATCCAATCAAGAAATGGGCAGAGGACATGAACAGACGTTTCTGCCAAGAAGACATCGAGATGGTCAACAGACACATGAAAAAGTGCTCCATATCACTCGGCATCAGGGAAATACAAATCAAAACCACAATGAGATATCACCTCACACCAGTCAGAATGGCTAAAATCAACAAGTCAGGAAATGACAGATGCTGGCGAGGATGCGGAGAAAGGGGAACCCTCCTACACTGTTGGTGGGAATGCAAGCTGGTGCAACCACTCTGGAAAACAGCATGGAGATTCCTCAAAATGTTGAAAATAGAACTGCCCTATGACCCAGCAATTGCACTACTGGGAATTTACCGTAAAGATACAAACGTAGTGATCCAAAGGGGCACGTGCACCCGAATGTTTATAGCAGCAATGTCCACAATAGCCAAACTATGGAAAGAACCTAGATGTCCATCAACAGATGAATGGATCAAGAAGATGTGGTATATATACACAATGGAATACTATGCAGCCATCAAAAGAAACAAAATCTTGCCATTTGCGACAACATGGATGGAACTAGAGCGTATCATGCTTATCGAAATAAGTCAAGCGGAGAAAGACAACTATCATATGATCTCCCTGATATGAGGGAGTGGTGATGCAACATGGGGGCTTAAGTGGGTAGGAGAAGAATCCATGAAACAAGATGGGATAGGGAGGGAGACAAACCATAAGTGACTCTTAATCTCACGAAACAAACTGTGGGTTGCTGGGGGGAGGGGGGTTGGGAGAAGGGGGGAAGGTTATGGACATTGGGGAGGGTATGTGCTTTTGGGTAAATTGGAAGGGGAGATGAACCATGAGAGACTATGGACTCTGAAAAACAGTCTGAGGGGTTTGAAGTGGCGGGGGGGTGGGAGGTTGGGGTACCAGGTGGTGGGTATTATAGAGGGCACAGCTTGCATGGAGCACTGGGTGTGGTGAAAAAATAATGAATACTGTTTTTCTGAAAATAAATAAATTGGAAAAAAAAAAGAATACAAAAAAAAAAAAGAATGGCTAAAATTAACAAGTCAGGAAATTACAGATGCTGGCAAGGATGAGGAGAAAGGGGAATACTGTTGGTGGGAATGCAAGCTGGTGCAACCACTCTGGAAAACAGCATGGAGGTTCCTCAAAAAGTTGAAAATAGAACTATCCTACGACCCAGCAATTGCACTACTTGGTATTTACCCTAAAGATACAAACATAGTGATCCAAAAGGGCACATGCACCCGAATGTTTATAGCAGCAATTTCTACAATAGCCAAACTATGGAAAGAACCTAGATGTCTGTCCACAATAGCCAAACTATGGTTAATTACTTTTAAAAACTGTTTTTTGTAAAGACTATATTCTTTGTTATCTGTGATTTCTGAAGTCTCTATCCTTTAGCTTAATGCTCAGCTAGTGGTTTGAAATTTTCTTAAATGCCTGGAGTAAAAAAAAGAGAGAGAGAGAAAGAAAAAGAGAAGAGAGGGACGCCTGGGTGGCTCAGTTGGTTAAGCAGCTGCCTTCGGCTCAGTTCATGATCCCAGCGTCCTGGGATCGAGTCCCACATCGGGCTCCTTGCTCGGCAGGGAGCCTGCTTCTCCCTCTGCCTCTGCCTGCCTCTCTGTCTGCCTGTGCTCACTCTCTCTCCCTCTCTCTGACAAATAAATAAAATCTTTAAAAAAAAAAAAAGAAAAGAAAAAGAGAAGAGAAAAAAAAGGGGCATCTGGATGGCTCAGTTAGTTAAGCATCAGACTTTGGCTCAGGTTGTGATCTCAGGACCCTGGAACTGAGCGTTGGGTGGAGCCCACATTTGGCTCCAAGCTCAGCAGGAAGGCTGCTTCTCCCTCTCCCTCTTTATCTGCCCCTCCCCCTGCTTGTGTGCATACACTCCCTCTCTCACTCTCTCTATCAAATAAATTAATAAAATCTTTACAAATTTTAATAAAAGTTAAAAAAAATAGCCTTCAGGTCTTTGGAGATTGGCTCTGTGTTGGGACATTCCTTCTATGTTTAGGCAGGCTATTTATAAATCTGCCTCCAGTTCCTGCTTGTGCTGAGTCTTGATAAAGAAAAGTTTTAACTTTTAAAGTTTATGGTCGCTGCTCCTGGGTTCCCAGAGAAGCCATACTTTAATTTTTACCAAGGTCAGAATGACTTAACCAAACTTCAAAGAGGGGCCCTATTTCTGCCCCAGCACACATTATACATCTGCTTCATTAGCAAATAATCTAAAAGAAACATTTCAAACTAAGAAGTAAAAATCTCCCTACATCCTGTTCCCATACCTCCAAAGCCTACAATATTGCACTTACCAAAAGCATAAGACAAAGTTTATAATTTTCTGGAATGTCCTTCCTCATGGTGATTTATAATCTTAGTTAACAAAAAAACACATATAATCCTGTATTAAACATTCTTTCTCCAGAGCACTCTCTTCTTTGTGAAGATTGTGTATCTGGGGCAGCTGTCCTCACTTGGGCTGAAATAAAACTGTCTTCCTTTTTTTTTTTTTTTTAAGAAATTCTAAAAGGTTTGTTCATTTTGCATTTTATGCAGGATTGTCAAGTACAACAATAAATAATTCTTGAAATATGTGACGGTACAAAAGAGTGTTTTTATTAGAGCATCAAGACAGAACCCACAGGCAGAAAGAGCTGTACTGTGATTGTAAGGAGGGACTGATTATATAGGGTTTTCTATCCTAAGAAGGTAAAGGTGACATTAGGTCTCCAAGAAATTGAGTCAATAGGTTCCTGGAATTCAGTTATTAAGATCGTGTTTTTCTTGTAAATCATTAAGACAGTTACAAATTATAGTCGAGTCTCATGTCCTACATGAATGTGATATTTGTCAGTTGACCATTTGTTTCTCTCCTGCCTTTGTTCTTAGGCAGTCACCAGTGCCTGAGGAATGCTAAACATATGCTCCTGTTTTGCTCTCAGCTTTCCTTTTGCTCTCTCATGAGCTTCAACAGCTTAAAGATCAGCCAGAGTTATAATATTATGTGTTCTCAAGTCTTTTCTGAGCATGAGTTCTGGGCATGTGTGCTGCTTTCTTGATGTCCCAGTATACACAGGAGCTTTTCAAGGACCTTATTCTTCCAAAAAATCTCACTCCTGACTTTTCTTCCCTTACTTTTCCTCCTAGTCTTTCAGCCTATTCTTTGCTTTTTGGGTTTTTTTGTTTTGTTTTGTTGCCCAGGCAGGAGTTTGTTCATTTTCCTTTCGATGTTCTTGAACATTACATTCCCTAAGTAGTTGTTTTACTGCCTGAGAAAATCTGAGTTAGGAAAAACAAAGGTAAACCCATAGTATCAGTCCTTCACAGAAACCCCACACAGGTCAAAACAAACATAATTCCTTAAGACAAAGTCTCTGCTCCTTCCAGAGCCAGATTATACAAACCGGGAATGAGGACTGGCAAAGGGAGTGAAGCTAGAGTAAGAGAAAACATATAAACATCTCCTACCTTGTTTCAGTGGCCTTTTTCCTGGTTACATATTTGCTTGTTTGCTCTAAAACTTTGACTATCTTCCGTATTCTGATAAGGTTGTTTCTGACAGTTTTTGCTGGGTTTTGGGGCGGGGGGGGTGCCTGGGTGGTTCAGTTGGTTAAGCCTCTGCCTTCTGCTCAGGTCATGATCCCAGTGTTCTGTGATCCAGTCCAGCATCTGGCTCCCTGCTCAGCAGGAGTCTTTTTCCCTTTCCCTCTCTCCCTACCCTACCCCCCTCACCTGCTCTCTCTCTCTCTCAATCTCTCTCTCTCACTTACTTGCTCTCAAATAAAAAAATAAAAATATTTTTAAAACATTTTTAAAAATAAATAAATAAAAATGTTTGGGGGCAGGGATGGACCCTGAGCCTCCCTACTGTACCATTTTTGCTGCTGTCACCTAAGTTGATCCTTATACCACCCAAAAGTTAATGATGAAACAGGGGCCCCAGTAAAGTACCTTGTCCATAGTCCCCTGAGTAATAAATAGTAGAGTCAGAATTCAAGTCCATATCTGCTCTACATCTCTTCTATTCTCATTTAATTCAGTATCTGGAGAATTTTATTGTTTCCTATTATTTCCCCCCACCCAGTGAATCTCAGCCCCCACCTCTCTCGAATGGTAGATCTATATTTATAACTACTTGAGAACACTACAACAAGTTTCAAATTCAGTAAGTCCTAAACTAAATTCATTATCTTAACCTCCTGCTTCTCCATTCTCAAATCCTCCCGAAATTTGCTTCTTACTTGCTTCCGGTAATTACTCTTACTTCTCAGTTAAATAGCAGCACCATTCACCCACTTTTAATCAAACTCCAACTTTGGAGTTAACCTCATTGGCCAAATCCTGCCTGAAAGATGGAACTGAAAAAAATCCGGAACGTTTGATGTGTCTGGGTGGCTCAGTAGATTAAGCCTCCGACTTTGGCTCAGGTCATGATCTCAGGGTCCTACGACTGACCCCCTCTTCAAGGCCCCCTGGGCTCTGTGCTAAGCAGGGAGTCAGCTTGAGGATTCTCTCTCTCTCTCTCTCTCTCTCTCCCTCTGCCCCTCCCCCTGCTTGTGCTCTTTCTCTCGCAAACAAATAAAATCTTAAAAAATCAATCAATCAATAAAATCCTGAATCCGCAGTCTGAAGAGAAACCCGAGCCCAGCCAACTACTTAATTCCGGGCTGGGCCTCTGGAGGCAGCCAAGGGCTGGCTTCCGGCAGCGCTCTCAGGGGCACGGGCTGCCGGGACCGCGCCTCGGGTCAGTGCGGGGAATTTGGAGCCCGGAATCCGGAAGCAGTCTGTGAGGGAGCTGTGGGAGTGGGGAGAGTAGGCAGCGGGGAGCTTCGAGAGCCCACAGCATCGGATGCGAGGAGAGTCCCGAGCCAGGAGCGCCAGGAGCGCCAGGAGCGCCAGGAGCAGCGAGTGTCGGGAGTGGGCCATATCCCCTGGCAGGTGCGTGGGCGCGGCTGGCCGGACCCCGTGGGCGGTTGGGGCAGTCTTGGCCGAGGGTGTCCGTGTGGACTCCCATCCTGAGCGGCTGGCTCGGCTCTGTGCCGCCGCTGATGGTGGTTGCGTGGTTGGCCTTACCGCGCTGGTTGCCCTGGGACAGCAGGCGCGCTCATGCAGCCCAAGGGCATGCCCCCTTCGGGGGCATTGGCGTGTTCTCGAGCGAGTTGGCGGCCCAGGTGACAGGACACAGGTGGGGCCGGTGCTCGAGCGGGTCTCTGAGCGCGCTCCGGGCTCCGGGAAAATGAGCAGATGGCGACAAAACTCTGTTTCTTGCTTCTAGTAGACGCTCCCTGGTGGTCTAGTGGTTAGGATTCGGCGCTCTCTTGCTTCTAGTAGGCAGACACCCTGTCTTCTTAAAATGGGGTATTCTTCAATATAGGTTTGGAAAAGTATACGTTTTAAAAAAAATACAGTATTTTTGTGAATAATCAGGGAATGTAATCTGACCTCGAAATTAGGAACATCATGATAGAAACATTCAGTGTACATGTTGAAGATCAAAGTTGAAAACTTGGAAATCCATTAAATACTTCCTGCGGGGAATGCCCAGTGACTCAGCTGTCCGGAGGAACACGGCACTGCTGAATGTTCCAGACTTTTGACTCTGGATTACAAAATAACAATAAACACATAAAAATATTTAAAGTGGAGCTTAATGCTAAAGGAGGAAATCACTCTCCATATTTGCATGTTGCGGATAGAGTAGCTGGAATTTGTGAGGAGGAGCTCAGGTTGTTTCTCAGGAGCTGGGGATGTGTGTCTTATCCTGTGTTCCTAACAGAGACTGACTCCAGAATCTCCTATGTACACAATAAACTCTGATGCCCACATGAATGAACACTGACTGTTTAGGAGAAGCTTGGAAAGAAGGGAGAGACCGGTGGCACATGTTAAGAAAGCGGCTAGCCAGGAGAGGCCACACATGTAAGAGAGACTCCATATACAATCTGGAGGAAGGCAGAAGTCAAGGCCTGACTTCAGATTTCACAGAATTTAATAGTGTTAGTTTCACTTCCTACAATGAGTAGGAAGACAGAAGTCAAGGCCTGACTTGAGATTTCACAGTATTTGAGTGTTAGTTTCACTACCCCTACAGGACCTCAGCTTTGAAGAAGAGTTGTTTAAAGTGTTTGTTTATATTTTGGTTTCACAAATAGTTCCACGAACTGTACACTTAAAAATGGTTAAAATGGCAAATTTTATGTGAGGTACATTGTGCCACCAAAATAAAGGTTAAAAAATATCTATACTGTTTGACTCAGTAATTCCACTTCTGGCCATCTATTCTAAGGAAACAATGACAGAGATTTGGTCAAAAAAAATGTTTAAGACATTTCCCTCAAAGTGTATTTTTAATAATGAACAATTTTCAGTAACCAAATATCTGGTGACTTGGGGAAGAGTTAAATTACACATAGCAACAACAGATATTTTCAAAGACTATTTAGTGATATTGGGCAAACACTCATTAAAAGTTAGATAAAAGAAACTGACTATAAAATTCAATAAATAATATTCACAAATAACATATTTTTATTAAAATAACTTATAAAATATATTGATACAGGAAAGAATAATATCTAAAGATATTGAAAGAAATATCAAAATCAACAGTGGTGTTATTTCTCATGGAGGGATCATAAGTGCTTTTTTAAAAAAAATATTTTATTTATTTATTTGACAGAGAGATCACAAGTAGGCAAAGAGGCAGGCAGAGAAAGAGGAGGAAGCAGGCTCCCTGCTGCACAGGAATCCTGATGCGGGACTCAATTCCAGAATCCTGAGATCATGACCTAAGCGGAAGGCAGCAGCTTAACCCACTGAGCCACCCAGGTGCCCCCTAAGTGCTTTTTAAAAAACAACTTTACTGAGATATACTTTACATACCGTTAAATTCACCCATTTTAATTGTATGATTCAAAGACTTTTAATGAGTTGTGCATCATCACCATTATCTGGTTTAGAACATTTCCAGCACTGTAGATGCTCTTTATTTTTCTCCATTCTGGTTAACCTACTTTGGGGGAGAAGTTATTTTTAGAAAGACAAATTCATAGTACTTTCCTTGGAAATTTAAGCAAAACTGAAAAATAATACAATTTAAGGTAAAACTAAAAGTAATATAATTTAACAAGAATAAAAATTATTTAAGCTCTTTGAGTCAGTATTGTTTAGGATTTTAGGACTATTTTCTAAGACAACCATTGGAATTGCAAACAAAGATTTACATGTAAGGGTGTGCATCATAGCTTTTTTTCTTTTTCTTTTTTTTTTTTTAAAGATTTTATTTATTTATTTGTCAGAGACAGAGGTAGAGAAAGCAAGTGAGCACAGGCAGACAAAGAGGCAGGCAGAGGCAGAGGGAGAAGCAGGCTCCCTGCCGAGCAAGGAGCTCGATGTGGGACTCGATCCCAGGACCCTGGGATCATGACCCGAGCCGAAGGCAGCTGCTTAACCAACTGAGCCACCCAGGCGTCCCCATAGCTTTTTTTCTTAAAGATGGATTTATTTGAAGGGCACCTGGGTGGCTCAGTCGTTAAGCATCTACCTTCAGCTCAGGTCATGATCCCATGGTCCTGGGATCGAGTCTCATATCAGGCTCCCTGTTCAGCGGGAAGCCCACTTCTCCCTCTCCCACTCCTGCTTGTGTTCCTTCTCTTGCTGTCTCTCTCTATCAAATAAATAAATAAACATCTTTTTAAAAAGATTTATTTATTTGAGAGAAGGTGGGGGCACAGAGGGAGAAACTGTCTCCAGCAGTCTCTCCACTGAGCTGATCCTGGAACCCAAGGTCATGACCAGAGCCAAAATCAAGAGTCAGACTCTTAACCAATTGAGCCACCTAGACTCTCCCATAAGTTTTGTTTTGTTTGTTTGTTTAAAATTTTATTTATTTGTCAAAGAGAGAGAGTGTGAGTGAGCAAGCACTAGCAGGGGGAACAGCAGGCAGAGGAAGAAGCAGGCTACCTCACCTAGCAAGGAACCCGATGAGGGACTGGATCCCTGACCTGAAAGCAGACACTTATCCACCTGATGTCCCAGGTGTCCCTATAGCTTTGTTTTTGATACCAAAATTTAGAAGTAATTTGATTGCCCAACAATAGAAATAGTTCATTTATGACATTTATCTAAAATAGCCTTTCTTAAAAATGTTTTCCAGGAATAATTAATGATTTGATGCTAAAGACAAAATGCTGAAACAAAATGCAAGATAGGTATTGTGAATATGGTATGATTTCAATTTTGCTAATAACAATCAATTACAGTACATACACATAGAAAAAAAGCCTGGAAGAAAAGGCAAACGAAGTTTATTGTTAATTACTTATACATTTCTTTCCATTCGAAATATGACTATTTTTCTTAGAAGTAATTCTTTTCCATATATAGGAAAGTAGAACAGTAAAAGAAATTAAATTAAAACATAAATATGTTTCCATTTAAACATAAGTTGCATATTTTTATTACTAATTGATCAGTTTTTTCTCTAGAATGGCTAACAGACATCCACATAACTAATGGGATTAAGGGTCTTTTAAGTTTTAAAGGATTATGTATAAAATCTGTGGCTTCACTATCAAATATATTAATTTTTAATCTAGAAAGAAGTGCTTTGTGTTCTTAAACCACACACCTGATCTGTAACTGAAATCTGTACATTTTCATTAAGGTGTACAGTACGAGCCTATACCAAAGAATTTTGGAGCGCCATAGTACCAGTCATAAAGCTAGAAATGATTCTAAAACCAACATACTTGTTGCAAGTTTGATCACTGTTCAATTTTTGTAGTTAAAAATGATTGCAATATGCCTTTTTAAAATAATGCCCATATTCACATTGTTTGCATGTAGAACAATTCCTGATGCACTGTCATTTATATTCACTGAAAAGAAAATCCTTTATTTTTTTCCACAGACTCCCCTGAATTTTATTATACTGTGATTTATTTATTTATTATTTAAATTCAATTTTGTTAACATATACTGTGTTACTGGTTTCAGGGGTAAAATTTAGTGATTCATCAGTTGCATCTAACACCCAGTGCTCCTCAAGTGCCCTCCTTAATGGCCATCACACAGTCACCCCATCTCCCCACCCACCTCCCCCCAGCAACTGTCAGTTTGTTCCCTATGGTTAAGAGTATCTTATGGCTGGGGTGCCTGGATGGCTCAGTTAGTTAAGCATCTAATTCTTGATTTTGGTTCAGGTCATGATCTTGGGGACTTGGGATCGAGCCTCGCATCAGGCTCTGTGCTACACACGGAGTCTGCTGGAGATCCTCTCTTTCAAATAAATAAATAAAATCTTTTTTTTTTTTAAGTCTCTTGTGATTTGCCCCCTCTCTCTTTTTATCTTATTTTTCCTTCACTTCTCCAGTGTTCTTCTCTTTTGTTTCTAAACTCCACATATGAGTGAAATCATATGGTATTTGTCTTTCTCTGACTGACTTATTTCACTTGGCATAATACCCTCTAGTTCTAGCCATGTCAATGCAAATTACAAGATTTCTTTCTTTTTGATGGCTCAATAATATTCCATTGAGAATCCTTTAAAACTATAACCTGAAACTTTTTTCCCTACAGGATGACTGTGAGGATCTTTGCAAATTTTAACTTCTGTTTGAAAGTTAAGCACTTAGCTCGTCAACAGAAGAAAAAGCTACAAAATGACATTAAGGAGAATGGTGGAAATTTTTCCTTTGTATTAAATCCTCAGGTATGTAAACTTTGTAAGAACTGTGTGATAAATACTGTCCGTTCAGGGAGGGTAGTTCAGGGTGCTTGGCTGGCTCAGTGGGAAGATCATGCGACTCTTGATCTTGGGGTCTTGAGTTAAGACCCCATGTTGGGCATAGAGCTTACTTAAAATAATAAATTAATATACTTTTTTAAGGGCGAATGGGTCATGGTTAGAAGGGTAAGCAGAGACAATTGGCCACAGAAGAAAGTCACTGAAGGCAGGTGAAATTATGACATCGTTAACAGAGAAGTTGGGCTGGAGAAAGGCAGAGGAGGAAAGACCATGCATCCCACCTTCTCTCCATTTCCTTGAGCTGTAGAGAAATTCCACGTACCTTATGAATCTGAAGTTATTAGAGTACAAGACCTGAAGACCTAAACAGAAATAATTACAGACCAGCCAAATCTATTCTTGAAGGAGAAAAGTGATGGTGTACAGCCTTTGCAAAAAGCATTCTATCTAATCACTCCCTAGTATATCGTCCCTGAGTGTCACCTGTACAGTGTGACTCAGGACAAAGAAAAACATGTAAACTCATCTTGAACTGCTTATACAGCTTTTACTGCTTGTTTTGTTTATTTAAAATCCGAAGGAAGCTACTTTCCCTCTCTTGAAATGGAATTGTAGGCCTGACAGTTTAAGATTGGTGGCTTAGCCTGACCCTTCCTGGACCACATCCCTGGGGCTTGCTGACGTGAGTCTAGTTTGTTCTGTGAAGTAAGTTCAACTCCAGCTAGATCCTGGGTGCCCTCTGGCATTTAGTAGTTTGCCTGTGATTATCAGAAATGGAATGTCCCTGTTCACCTCCAGTTTAGGCAGAACTGTATATACATCCCTTAATACAGCTTTCCTCACTTGCCTGTTTCCATTTCTGTGCATGGATGAATAATTCATGCCAGTTATGCTTTCTCAGTTTATCTTCTGGGTAAAGAATGCCAACATGGTCTCTCATTTCCAGAAATTCCCACATAGTGTAAACTTTTTGGAAATTATGTTGCCAATGTATATAAACTTTTGAAATGTGCATACCATGTATTATAATGAAGGAGACAACTATGTATTGTTGAGGAATGAGCTCCAAGATGAATTATTAAGTGGAAAAGCAGGTTTATAACATCATGTTTAATATGCTGTCATTTGTGACTAAAGTTAGGGCTGTGTACTTATATGTGTGTTGCCTATGCGTAGAATAGCTTAAAGGATACTCCAGAAACAAGTTAAAACAGATGCCTCTGGGGAGATGAACTGGGAACAATGGTATGAAACATACGTTAAATTATTATTATTATTATTTTACTTTGTAGATATTCTACAATGTGTGTATACTATTTATTCCATAATAAATTAATAAAATTACAACTTAACAAATAAAATAAATAATGAATACCTTTTGAATCTATCATTCCACTCCTAAGAAAACAATTAAACAAATGTACAAATATGTGTACATGAAGTTACTCAGCACAGCATTGTTTAAAGGAGTGAAAACTTGGGAATAACCTCTAGGGTTGGTTAATCAATAATGGTATATCCCTATCCCTATTCTTTAAAAACTATTGATTTTTTAAACTTTTATTTAACTAAAAATTATTTTATTTGTAAGAGTTTTAGAAGTCTGAGAAAGATTACTATAAATTATCTTCAATACTTTTAAGGGTGAACATTCTAGGGCAAGATAGTGACAGAGTAGGGGACTTCATTTTATTTGGTCCCTTGAATTTAGCTGGGTATCTATAGAACTATTCTGAACACACACAAATTCAGCCTGAGTTGTAAGAAAATATATTTGGAACTCTACAAGCAGAAAAACAATTGCTTTTTGCAAGGTAGGAGATGTAGAATTGTGAATCTATGGGGAAGTATCTTAAGATAAACAGAGTGGGGAGGGATCCTCCATAAGCTGGCTGCTGGAAAGTGATATAACACTGGAGCATGAAATCAGAACTCTTAGAAATTGCTCACTAGGACAGATTTCTTAAAGGGTCACAGGAGATGGAAAAAGCAGAATTCTAAGTGGGTCATTGTGATCTCGGAGGATCCCGGAGACACAGAAAGAATGGGGGTGCCTGATCCGTTAGGGTACCCAAGCAGTGAAGTGGGAAATTGGTTATGGTCAGAGAGCTCAGAAGGGACTCTCAGCTCCAGTCACCATAAACCGTGAGCTGGGCTGGTAGGAAGACCACTCTTCGCCCCAGGCAACTGGAACATGTGGGCTGTTTAACATCTCCTGGATAGAAACAAAACAGCTGCTCCCATGAATCTAGCAACAACTCTCAGGGAAGTAGTGGCCCCAGGAAGGAGAGTAGGATGGCATCCAGCTATTACCTGGGAGCAATGGAGCAGGGTCCGTGCCTGACCCCAGAATCACTCACAGTCACAAAGACACAAAGTGCAGTGAGGCTCGTGGACTCTTAGAGCACCCCCTGGTGCGAATTGGGTGCAAATTGCCGGAGTCTGTGGAGTGTGGCACACAGAGGCTGTGCCTATGACTGGACAACAGCTCTCAGGCACTGAGAGTAGGAGAGTAGGATGTCACCCAGCTGTGACCTGGGAGCAGCAGAGCAGGATGTGTGTGAGCTCACAACCACTTGCAGTTACAAAGACACAAAGCGAAGTGTTGCTCACGGGCACCAGAGGCACCCCCCAGGAGAAGTGTAGTGGGGGTGAACTGCAGAAGTCTGTGGGCTTGATATACACAGATGTGAAGATAATTTGACCTGGAGGGTTTATTGAAGAAGGGGAACTGTGATCTCGTGCCTCTGAGCCAGAGATCCTGGCATGGCTGTTTTTGCTCTGACCCTCTGAAGAGGTGTGGAAAGCCACCAAGAAACAAAAGCGACACAGACGACCAGTTCACCTTGAGCCCATCCCCCTGACAAGGGGTGGGGCAACTTTGCCCAGGGAAAGACACCTGAGAAGTAGAACAGCAGGCCCCTCCCTGAGAAATCCCACAGGATGGTAAAACCCCAGAACCAGGGGCAAATAATGTATTGAGTTCCAGATGTTACCTCATGATTGGTTTATCCTTCAGTCTAAAATTTTACATTTTTTTAAACTTTTCCACATTTCAACTAGATTCTTATTTTACCAACTTATGTTTTTAAGTTATTTTTTAACTTTTTTCTCACATCTACATTTTATAGATTTATGCCTCATTCTTGTCCTTTTTTCACTCTATCCAATTATATATATATATATATATATATATATATATATATATATAAACTTTGCTTTCCTTGCAATTTTGGGATGTAGTGTCTTCTAACACAGAAACCAAAATTCAATCAGGAGCAAGAGTATCACCCTGCTTTGTCCACCCTGTGAGAGTGTAGTGTCTCCCACGCCCCTTTTTTAATTGTTTTGGTTCATCTTGCCTTGTTTGCTTTTCTGTGGTGGTATCTGACCTCTTTGGATTTTTTCTTTCCTTTTTTTTTTAAGATTTTATTTATTTATTTGACAGACAGAGATCTCAAGTAGGCAGAGAGGCAGGCAGAGAGAGAGAGAGAGAAGCAGGCTCCCTGCTGAGCAGAGAGCCTGATGTGGGGGTTGATCCCAGGACCCTGAGATCATGACCTGATAGCAATTATAAAGTTAATAGCTAGGCTTGAAAAAAGTATAAATGACAATACAGAATCTCTAAGGGTGGTAATGAGATCTAATCAGGCCTAAAAGTGCTAATGATCTAAAAGTGCTGTGAATGAGATGCCATCTAAATTGGATGCTTTAACAACTAGGGTCAGTGAGACAGAGAGAAAATCAGTGATCTAGAGGACAGGCTGA
Source organism: Neogale vison (assembly GCF_020171115.1). Lineage (NCBI taxonomy): Eukaryota > Metazoa > Chordata > Mammalia > Carnivora > Mustelidae > Neogale > Neogale vison. The sequence goes on from NC_058095.1 coordinate 82,265,039, forward strand.
TGGAAAGGAAGGAGGTTGAGGAAAAAGAGATAAAAACAACTAATAGCCCATGAAGAAAGGCTTTGAGAACTTAATGATGTGTTGAAAAGAACCAATGTCAGAATCATCAGGATCCAAGAGAGGGTGGAAAGAGAGAGAGGGCTAGAAGGTATATTTGAGCAAATCATGGCTGAGAACTTCCCTAATTTGAGAAAGAAAATAAGCACTCATGTCCAAGAGACAGAGAGGAACCCTCCCCAAATCAATAAAAACAGATCAACACCCTGACCTATAATAGTGAAGCTTGCAAATCTTAGAGCCAAAGAAGTTATGCTGAGAGAAGCTAGGGAGAGGAGATTCCTTACATATGGAGGGAGGAACATCAGAATAACATCAGATCTATCCACAGAAACCTGGCAGGCCAGAAAGTGCTGGAGAGATATATTCAGAATACTAAATGAGAAGAACATGCAGCCAAGAATACTTTCTCCAGCAAGGCTGTCATTCAGAATGGAAGGAGAGATACAGAGTTTCCAGGACAGACAGAAACTGAAAGAATATGTGACCACCAAGCCATCCCTGTAAGAAATACTAAGGGGGATACTGTAAGCAAAGAGAGAGCCCAAGAGTAACATAGACCAGAAAGTAACAGACAATCTACAGAACAAACTACAGACTTGGCAGGCAATACAATGTCACTAAATTCATATCTTTCAGTAGTTACTCTGAATATAAACAGGCTGAATGTTCCAATCAAAAGACACAGGGTATCAGATTGGATTGAAAAAGGAGGACCCATCCATATGCTGTCTACAAGAGACTAATTTGAATCTAAAGTCAACTCAAAATTAAAAGTGAAGGGATGGATAACCATTTACCATGCCAGTGGACCTCAAAAGAAAGCTGGAATAGCAGTTCTCATATCAGACAAATTAGATTTTAAACAGAAGACTTTCATAAGAGATGTAGAGGAGCACCATATCATACTCAAAAGTGTCTATCTGACACGAAGATCTAACAATTGGAAATATCTATGCTCCCAATGTGGAAGCAGCCAATTATATAAAACAATATCCAAAGTAAAGAAACATATTGATAATAATGCATTAATAGTAGGGGACTTGCAGACCCCACTCACAGCAATGGACAGATCATCTAAGCAGAAGATCAATAAAGAAATGAGGGCTTTGAATGACACACTGGCCCAGATGGACTTCACAGATACATACAGAACACTCCATCCTAAAACAACAGAATACTCATTCTTCTTGAGTGCACATGCAACATTCTCCAGAATAGATCACATACTGAGTCACAAAACAGGCCTGAACTGACACCTAAGACTGAGTCATTCCCTGCATATTTTCAGACCACATGCTTTGAAACTGGAACTCCATAACAAGAAGAAATTTGGAAGGAACTCAAACACTTGGAGATTAAAGAACATCCTGCTAAAGAATGAATGGGTCAATCAGGAAATTAAGGAAGATCTTAAACAATTCATGCAAACTAATGAAAATGAAAACACATCAATTCAAAACATATGGGGTACTGCAAAAGTTGTCCTGAGAGGGAAGTACATAGCAGTCAAAGCTGTTCTCAAAAAAATCGGAAAAATCCCACATACATAAGATAACTGTATACCTAAAGGACCTGGAGAAAGAATGGCATATAAAACCTAAACCAAGCAAAGGAAGAGAAATATTGAAGATTAGAGCACAAATCGATGAAATAGAAACCAGAAGAACAGTAGAACAGATCAATAAAACTAGGAGCTGGTTCTTTGAAAGAATTAATAGGATTGATAAACCTCTGGCCAGATGTATACAAAAGAAAAGAGAAAGGACCCAAATTAATAAAATCATGAATGAAAGGGGAGCGATCACAACCAATATCAAGGAAATAGAAGTAATTGTTAAAATATATTACGAGCAACTATATGCCAAACTATATGCCAAAATGGATGCATTCCTAGAAATGTATAAACTACCAAGACAAACAGGAAGAGGTAAAACACCTGAACAGACCAATAACCAGCAAGGAAATTGAAGCAGTAATAAAAAACCTCCCAAAACAAGAGTCCAGAGCCACATGGCTTCCCAGGGGAATTGTACCAAACATTTAAAGAAGAGGGGCACCTGGGTGGCTCAGTCGTTAAGCATCTGCCTTTGGCTCAGGTCATGATCCCAGGGTCCTGGGATTGAGCCCCACATCAGGCTCCCTGTTTGGTGGGAAGCCTGCTTCTCCATCTCCCACTCCTTCTGTTTGTGTTCCTGCTCTTGCTGTCTCTCTGTCTCTCTCTGTCTCTCTCTCTGTCAAGTAAATAAATAAAATCTTTAGCATAAAAAAAGAAGAAATAATACCTATTCTACTGATGCTCTTTCAAAAAATAGAAATGGAAGGAAAACTCCCAAACTCCTTCTATGAAGCCAGCATTACCTTGATTCCATAACCAGACAAAAACCCTCATCAAAAAGGAGAATTACAGACAAATGTCCCTGATGAACATGAATGCCAAAATACTCAACAAGATCCCAGCCAATAGAATCCAATAGTACATTAAAAGGATGATTCACCACTACCAGGTGGAGTTTATTCCTGGGGTGCAAGGGTGGTTCAGCATTCACAAATCAATCAATATGACAGAGCACATTAATAAAAGAAAAGACAAGAATCATATGATCTTCTCAATTGATGTAGAGAAAGAATTCAACAAAATACAGCATAATTTCTTGATTAAAACTCTTGAAGGACAGGGATAGAGGGAACATACCTCAATATCATACAAACCATCTATGAAAAGCCACAGCAAATATTCTCAGTGGAGAAAAACTAAGAGCTTCGTGTTCCTAAGGTCAGGAACTCAACAGGGATGCCTGCTCTCACCACTGCTGTTCAGCATAGTACTAGAAGTCACAGCCTTAACAATCAGACAACAAAGAGAAATAAAAGCATTCAAATTGACAAAGAAGTAAAACTCTCTCTTTGTAAATGACATGATACTTGATGTGGAAAACCCAAAAGACTCCACCCCAAAACTGCTAGAACTCATAACAGTGATTCAGCAACATGGCAGGATACAAAATCAATGCACAAAAATCAGTTTCATTTCTATACACTAACAATGTGTCTGAAGAAAGAGAAATTAAGGAATTTATCCCATTTGCAATTGCACCAAAAACCATAAGATAACTACGAATAAACTTAACCAAAGAGGCAAAGGATTTGTACTCTAGAAATTACAGAACACTTATGAAAGAAATTGAGAAAGACACAAAGAGATAGAAAAGCATTCCATGCTCATGGATTGGAAGAATAAACATTGTTAAAATGTTTATGCTACCCAGAGAAATCTACACACTCAATGCAATCTATCAACTTTTTTCACAGAACTGGAATAAACAATCCAAAAATTGTATGGAACCAGAAAAGACACCGGTCACAAGGAGAATGTTGAAAAAGAAAACCAAAGCTGGGGGCATCACAATGCCTGACTTTAAGCTGTATAACAAAGATGTTACCATCAAGACAGCATGGTACTGGCACAAAAACAGACACATAAATCACTGGAAGAGAATAGAAAACCCAGAAATGGACCCTCAACTCTGTGGTCAACTAATCTTCAAAGTGGGAAGGAATATCCAATAGAAATAAGACAGTCTTTTCAATAAATGGTGTTGGGAAAATTGAAACTGGACTATTCTCTTACACCATACACAAAGATAAACTCAAAATGGATGAAAGACCTAAATGTGAGACAGGAATCCATCAAAATCCTAGAGGAGAACAACAAATGTTGGCGAGGATATGGCATCAAGCTGGTACAGCCCCTCTGGAAAACAGTATGGAGGTTCCTCAAGAAGTTAAAAATAGAGCTTCCCTATGATCCAGTATTTGCACTACTAGGTATTTACCCCAAAGATACCGATGTAGTGAAAAGAAGGGACATATGCACCCCAGCGTTCATAGAAACAACTTCCTCAATAGTCGTTAAGAGTGGGAGGAGCCAAGATGTCCTTCGACAGATGAATGGGTAAAGATGTGGTTCATATGTACAATGGAACATTACTCAGCCATTAGAAAGGATGAATACCTACCATTTGCATCCACACATATAGAACTGCAGAGTATTATGCTAAGTGAAATAAGTCAAGCAGAGAAAGGTGGTTATCATATGGAACCCATACATGGAACATAAGGAATAGCGCGGAGGACCATAGAAGAAGGGAGGGAAAACTGAATGGAAAGAAATCAGAGAGGGAGACAAACCATGAGAGACTCTAGACTCTGGGAAAAAAAACTGAGGGTTGCAGAAGGCAGAGGGTGTGGGGTTGGGGTAACAGAGTGAGTGGCATTAAGGAGGGCACATTATCTGATGAGCACTGGGTGTTATATGCAACTAATCAATCATTGAACACTACATCAAAAACTAATGATGTACTATATGTTGGCTAATTGAACTTAATAAAGAAAGACTTTTAAGGATGAAACTAACAGATTAAAGTATTTAGATTTGTTTCTATATGTACATAATGAATTCTTTTTTTCTAAGTGCACACATATAATCTTAGACAATGCTGATGTTCTGAGCCAGTATCAACTGAAGTCTATCCAAAAGAACCATATCCATATTATAAACCCAGATTTTATATGGGACTCTATCAAAGAAAGGAGGCTCTTGGACATAATGAATTATGATCCTAATAAGGCACTGGCCATCACACCACCTCCTTGTCAAAAGGCAAGCAGTTCTGGTAAGTATTTTATATAAAGCGCTTAATATATTACAGATGCTATAGTAAACATTTTGCTTTATCAAAGGCAGTATGTCAAAGAATGGTCTAGACATATTACAAAAATTATCAAACATCCTCAGGTCCTTCATTTGTGACATGATGGCACTGGGGAACTCATTCTGACCCTGCAGCATACTAGAAATGCATTTCATTACTATACTCACCATAATCTTTTTTTTTTTACGATTTTATTTAATTATTTATTTGTCAGAGAGAGAGAGAGAGAAGGAGGACACAAGCAGGCAGAGCGGCAGGCAAAGGCAGAGAGAGAAGCAGGCTCCCCACTGAGCAAAGAGCCCGATGCAGGACTCAATCCCAGGACCCTGGGATCATGAGCTGAGCCGAAGGCAGTGGCTCAACCAACTGAGCCACCCTACTCATGATAATCTTAAGAAAAGAAAAATATCATTTGAAATTGTATATCCATCAATGAGTTTCAAATAATACAGATATTAGAATTCTCCTCACATGTCTCTTAAAATAAAATCATGATCTATTCTATCTTTTATTTTAATCTACCTTCTTTTTGTCCCATTTGTACTATCCTTAGATTACCAATTACTATAGTTACTTTAAGAACATTAAAAAAAGGGACGCCTGGGTGGCTCAGTTGGTTAAGCAGCTGCCTTCGGCTCAGGTCATGATCCCAGCGTACTGGGATCGAGTCCCACCCACATCGGGCTCCTTGCTTGGCAGGGAGCCTGCTTCTCCCTCTGCCTCTGCCTGCCTCTCTGTCTGCCTGTGCTCGCTCTCTCTCCATCTCTCTCTGACAAATAAATAAATAAAATCTTTAAAAAAAAAAAAAAAAAAAAGAACATTAAAAAAAAAAAAAAAAGAATACCGTGTTAAGTATGACCTGTCGCAACCAGCGTGACAAATCTACCAGGAAACGTGAGGGTAAGAGGATGGTGAAAAGAAATTAAGAAACAAAGAGATGGGGGCAGGAGGAGCAGTGAGGATGATGTCCAACAGTACTAAGTTTATTCAAAGCACTAAGACCATATATATAGTGTTAGGAGAAGCAATATACCTGTGCCTAAACAACCACGAGTTCCCATAATAAGTTTTACATTTAACTATAAGCAGACCTCGTGACACCAAACAGCTGATGCTAGTACAATTGTTCTGTATTGATACGGCAAACCTGAAAGTAATTTAGGAGCAGTACCAGGGCAGGAAGGACCAGCAATGAACTTTTGACCCCAACCGAATTGTTCTCATTTGTTTAGCAAGCATGTGGGAAATCACGTAGGGGAGCGCATAACACAGCACAGACCCTTTCTCAGTGCTACTCAACTTTTCCCGTCCTAAACCTTTTGTTAGGTTATTCAGACTTTAAAGGAGGCACAAGTCAGTGCCTGGTTTGGTCCTCATTTCAAGCCTTATTGCGGCCTCCCACAATGACCTATATTCAAGAATCTTAAAAATTCCAGGATTTATTGTTTATAATTTTAATAAATCTTTGAGTAGTAAACAAGTGTTTTTGTTTTTGTTCTAGAAATGACAACAGATGATCCATCCCTGGAAAACTCCGTGAAGGAAAACATTTTGGAATTCACAGAGTAATCTACTTTTTTTAAAAATTTACTTTATTTAATTTTATTTATTTTATTTCTTTATTTGTGTGTGTGAGAGAGAGAGCGAGCACGCACAAACAGGGGGAGCAGCAGACAGAGGCAGAATCAGGTTCCCCACTGAACAAGGAGCCTGATACAGTATTCCCAGGACTCTGGGATCCTGACCTGAGCTGATGGCAGATGCTTAACTGACTGAGTCACACAGGTGTCCCCAGAGTAATCTACTTCTGATCATTAAGATTCAGTTTGCAGGGGCGCCTGGGTGGCTCAGTGGGTTAAGCCTCTGCCTTTGGCTCCGGTCATGGTCTCAGGGTCCTGGGATCTAAGCCCCTCATTGGGCTCTCTGCTCAGTGGTGAGCCTGCTTCCCCCTCTCTCTGCCTGCCTCTCTGCCTACTTGTGATCTCTCTCTCTCTCTGTCAAATAAATAAATAAAATCTTAAAAAAAAAAAGATTCAGTTTGCAAAATGTTTTGTAAACCTCAAGCACAGGTTTTGTTTTGTTTTTTAAGATTCTATTTATTTATTAATTTGAGAGAGAGACAGAGAGAGCGGGCAGGAGGGAGGAGCAGAGGGAGAGAGAGAAAGACAAAACGGACTCCCTGATAAGCAATAAGTGGGAAGCCTGATGCGGGCTTGATCTGATGACTCTTGAAATCATGACCTGAACTGAAGATGCTCAAACAGTTTTAAAATGCTATTAATACCTCATGTCTTTGTAGTATTTTCATTTATCTTGCTTCTCTAATTTTAGGCTTTTATTTATTTAAGACTTTTTACTTCAACTAGTCTAGTGCTAATTATTTCCATCTTAGTATTATATAAGAGTAGACATAATTGTTAGATTGATTTTTAAAAAGAAAAGGCACTAGAGATGAGATCTGGGTAGTCTGCTTACCCTGCTACCTTACCGAGAAGCCTTTAGAGTTGAGACTCTTCCCTACTCCGTACCTAAGATGTAAAAAAATAGAAAAAGTTACAACCTTCTGCAAATGGAGTATATGAGGCTACAGTCCTTTTTTTCTTTTTCTTTCTTTCTTTCTTTTTTTTTTTTTGCTTCTTTATTTAACAGAGAGAGACAGTGAGAGAGGGAATACAAGCAGGGGGAGTGCGAGAGGGAGAAGCAGGTCCCCCCACCCCACCTTAGCAGGGAGTCCAACTCAGGCTGTATCCCAGGACCCTGGGATCATGACCTGAGTGAAGGTAGACGCTTAAGGACTGAACCACCCAGGTGCCCTGGAGCTACAATTATATATGGTTTTGTAAAGCATACCCACAACTGTAGTATCAATTAAGCATCACATTGAGCCTTATTTGTTAATAGTACTGTTAAAAGACAGAACAAACATAAAAAATAAAAGCACAGACTATGAGAAATCTGATGCCTTTATTTTAAAGGGGGTGGGGATTGACTGTAGTACAGAGTCTCTGGTGTGAGCCTGCCTGAGTGACACAGCTTCTTAAGGGCCAGAACCCAAGAGAGCACAGGTCACCTGCCACTGCTAGGATTGGTGCTTTCTCCAGTGCACTGGTCTGCTTCTCTTTCACCTCCACTTGTGCTTCATGCCACCCCACCTTCCAATGCAGACCCTCAGTATTCGGCATCAGAGCTCTAGAGTTATCCAAAGGAGGAATCCAACTCATTACACAAGACTTTTTAACCATGTTCAGAGTATCTGAGGAGGGATTAGGGACTTAAAGTGTATTTTGTATGGAATTAGGGGATATATAAGAAAAATTTTATGAATATTCTATTTAATCTAAAATTCCATTTTAATGTTAAAATTTTATTATACAAGTTTCAGGTTTTGTAAAGAGAATGTTGAAATTCCTCATTTTCCACAAGACTTTGAAGTTGCAAAATATAACACCTTGGAAAAAGTAAGAGTCTGATTTGTATTTTATATTTAAAATTTAATATTTAACTTTTTAGTGTTTTTATTATAAAATAATATGTGCTCATAATAAAAATATAAATAGTAAAAAATACTAATGTGACTTTTTTTTTAATTTGAGGAAAATAAACCATGTATTTTATTGTGTTCCCTTTAAAAGGGATCTGAATTTTATTTTATTTTTTTTAAATTTTTTATTTTTCATAAACATATATTTTTATCCCTAGGGGTACAGGTCTGTGAATCGCCAGGTTTACACACTTCACAGCACTCACCATAATACCCTCCCCAATGTCCATAACCCCACCCCTCTTCTCCCAACCTCCCTCCCCCCAGCAACCCTCAGTTTGTTTTGTGAGATTAAGAGTCACTTATGGTTTGTCTCCCTCCCAATCCTGTCTTGTTTCATTTATTCTTTTCCTACCCTCCAAACCCCCCATGTTGCATCTCTACTTCCTCATATCAGGGAGATCATATGATAGTTGTCTTTCTCTGCTTGACTTAATTCGCTAAGCATGATACCCTCTAGTTCCATCCACATTGTCGCAAATAGCAAGATTTCATTTCTTTTGATGGAAGCACAGTATTCCATTGTGTATATACACCACATCTTCTTTATCCATTCATCTGTTGATGGACATCTAGGTTCTTTCTATAGTTTGGCTATTTGTGCACATTGCTGTTATAAACTCAGGTGCACGTACCCCTTCGGATCACTGCATTTGTATCTTTAGGGTAAATACCCAGTAGTGCAATTTCTGGGTCATAAGGAAGTTCTATTTTAAACATTTTGAGGAACCTCCAAGCTGTTTTCCAGAGTGGTTGCACCAGCTTGCATTCCCACCAACAGTGTAGGAGGGTTCCCCTTTCTCCACATCCTCGCCAGCATCTGTCATTTCCTGACTTGTTAATTTTAGCCATTCTGACTGGTGTGAGGTGGTATCTCATTGGGGTTTTGATTTGTATTTCCCTGATGCCTAGTGATGTGGAGCATTTTTTCATGTGTCTGTTGGCCATCTGGATGTCTTCTTTGCAGAAATGTCTGTTCATGTCCTCTGCCCATTTCTTGATTGGATTATTTGTTCTTTGGGTGTTGAGTTTGCTAAGTTCTTTATAGATTTTGGACACTAGTCCTTTATCTGATATGTCGTTTGCAAATATCTTCTCCCATTCTGTCAGTTGTCTTTTGGTTTTGTTAATGGTTTCCTTTGCTGTGCAAAAGCTTTTGATCTTGATAAAATCCCAATAGTTCATTTTTGCCCTTGCATCCCTTGCCTTTGGCGATGTTCCTAGGAAGATGTTGCTGTGGCTGAGGTCGAAGAGGTTGATGCCTGTGTTCTCCTCAAGGATTTTGATGGATTCCTTTCTCACATTGAGGTCCTTCATCCATTTTGGTCTATTTTTGTGTGTTGTGTAAGGAAATGGTCCAATTTCATTTTTCTGCATGTGGCTGTCCAATTTTCCCAGCACCATTTATTGAAGAGGCTGTCTTTTTTCCATTGGACATTCTTTCCTGCTTTGTCGAAGATTAGTTGACCATAGAGTTGAGGGTCTATTTCTGGGCTCTCTATTCTGTTCCATTGATCTATGTGTCTGTTTTTGTGCCAGTACCATGCTGTCTTGAGGATGACAGCTTTGTAATAGAGCTTGAAGTTCGGAATTGTGATGCCACCAACTTTGGCTTTCTTTATCAATATTCCTTTGGCTATTCGAGGTCTTTTCTGGTTCCATATAAATTTTAGGATTGTTTGCTCCATTTCTTTGAAAAAGATGGATGGTACATTGATAGGAATTGCATTAAATGTGTAGATTGCTTTAGGTAGCATAGACATTTTCACAATATTTATTCTTCCAATCCAGGAGCATGGAACATTTTTCCATTTCTTTGTGTCTTCCTCAGTCTCTTTCATGAGTACTTTATAGTTTTCTGAGTATAGATTCTTTGCCTCTTTGGTTAGGTTTATTCCTAGGCTAGGTATCTTATGGTTTGGGGTGCAATTGTAAATGGGATTGACTCCTTAATTTCTCTTTCTTCTGTCTTGTTGTTGGTGTAGAGAAATGCAACTGATTTTTGTGCATTGATTTTATATCCTGACACTTTACTGAATTCCTGTACAAGTTCTAGCAGATTTGGAGTGGAGTCTTTTGGGTTTTCCACATAGAGTATCATATCATCTGTGAAGAGTGATAGTTTGACTTCTTCTTTGCTGATTTGGATGCCTTTAATTTCCTTTTGTTGTCTGATTGCTGAGGCTTGGACTTCTAGTACTATGTTGAATAGCAGTGGTGATAATGGACATCTCTGCCATGTTCCTGACCTTAGTGGAAAAGCTGTCAGTTTTTCTCCATTGAGAATTATATTTGCAGTGGGTTTTTCATAGATGGCTTTGATAATATTGAGGTATGTGCCCTCTATCCCTACACTTTGAAGAGTTTTGGTCAGAAAGGGATGCTGTACCTTGTCAAATGCTTTTTCAGCATCTATTGAGAGTATCATATGGTTCTTGTTCTTTCTTTTATTGATGTGTTGTATCACATTGACTGATTTGCGGATGTTGAACCAACCTTGCAGCCCTGGAATAAATCCCACTTGGTCATGGTGAATAATCCTCTTAATGTACTGTTGAATCCTATTGGCTAATATTTTGGTGAGAATTTTCGCATCTGTGTTCATCAAGGATATTGGTCTGTAATTCTCTTTTTTGATGGGATCCTTGTCTGGTTTTGGGATCAAGGTGATGCTGGCCTCATAAAATGAGTTTGGAAGTTTTCCATCCATTTCTGTTTTTTGGAACAGTTTCAGGAGAATGGGAATTAGTTCTTCTTTCAATGTTTTGTAGAATTCCCCCGGAAAGCTGTCTGGCCCTGGGCTTTTGTTTGCTTGGAGATTTTTTTTTTTAAGATTTTATTTGTTTGACAGAGAGAGAGAGATGACAAGTAGGCAGAGAGGCAGGCAGAGAGAGAGGGGGAAGCAGGCTCCCCACCGAGCAGAGAGCCCAATGCAGGGCTCGATGCAGGACCCTAAGATCATGACCTGAGCCGGAGGCAGAGGCTTAACCCACTGAGCCACCCAGGCGCCCCTGTTTGCTTGGAGATTTTTGATGACTGTTTCAACCTCCATGCTGGTTATGGGTCCATTCAGGTTTTCTATTTCTTCCTGGTTCAGTTGTGGTAGTTTATATGTCTCTAGGAATACATCCATTTCTTCCAGATTGTCAAATTTGTTGGCGTAGAGTTGCTCATCGTATGTTCTTATAATTGTCTGTATTTCTTTCGTGTTAGTTGTGATCTCTCCTCTTTCATTCATGATTTTATTTATTTGGGTCCTTTCTCTTTTTTGATAAGTCCGGCCAGCGATTTATCAATCTCATTAATTCTGTCAAAGAACCAGCTCCTAGTTTCGTTGATTTTTTTCTATTTTTTTTTGGTTTCCATTTCATTGATTTCTGCTCTGATCTTTATAATTTCTCTTCTCCTGCTGGGTTTAGGGTTTCTTTCTTGTTCTTTTTCCAGCTCCTTTAGGTGTAGGGTTAGGTTGTGTACCTGAGACCTTTCTTCTTTCTTGAGAAAGGCTTGTACCACTATATATTTTCCTCTCTGGACTGCCTTTGTTGTGTTCCACAGATTTTGAACCATTTTGTTTTCATTATCATTTGTTTCCATGAATTTTTCAATTCTTCTTTAATTTCCTGGTGACCCATTCATTCTTCAGAAGGATGCTGTTTAGTCTCCATGTATTTGGGTTCTTTCCAAATTTCCTCCTGTGATTGAGTTCTAGCTTCAGAGCATTGTGGTCTGAAGATATGCAGGGAATGATCCCAATCTTTTGATACCGGTTGAGATCTGATTTAGGACCGAGGATGTGATCTCTTCTGTTGAATGTTCCATGTGCACTAGAGAAGAATGTGTATTCTGTTGCTTGGGATGAAATGTTCTGAATATATGTGTGATGTCCATCTGGTCCAGTGTGTCATTTAAGGCCTTTATTTCCTTGTTGATCTTTTGCTTGGATGATCTGTCCATTTCAGTGAGGGGAGTGTTAAAGTCCCCTACTATTATTGTATTATTGTTGATGTGTTTCTTTGATTTTGTTATTAATTGGTTTATATAGTTGGCTGCTCCCACGTTGGGTGCATAGATATTTAAAATTGTTAGATCTTCTTGTTGGACAAATCCTTTGAGTATGATATAGTGTCCTTCCTCATCTCTTATTATAGTCTTTGGCTTAAAATCTAATTGATCTGATATAAGGACTGCCACTCTTGCTTTCTTCTGATGTCCATTAGCATGGTAAATTGTTTTCCACCTCCTCACTTGAAATCTGGAGGTGTCTTCAGTTTAAAATGAGTTTCTTGCAGGCAACATATAGATGGGTTTTGTTTTTTTATCCATTCTGATACCATGTGTCTTTTGATTGGGGCATTTAGCCCATTAACATTCAGGGTAACTATTGAGAGATATGAATTTAGTGCCATTGCATTGCCTGTAAGGTAACTGTTACTGTATATTGTCTCTGTTCCTTTCTGATCTACCACTTGTAGGCTCTCTCTTTGCTTAGAGGACCCCTTTCAGTATTTCCTGTAGAGCTGGTTTGGTATTTGCAAATTCTTTCAGTTTTTGTCCTGGAAGCTTTTAATCTCTCCTTCTATTTTCAATGATAGCCTAGCTGGATATAGTATTCTTGGCTGCATGTTTTTTTTCATTTAGTGCTCTGAATATATCATGCCAGCTCTTTCTGGCCTTCCAGGTCTCTGTGGATAAGTCTGCTGCCAATTTAATATTTTTACCATTGTATGTTACAGACTTCTTGTCCCAGGCTGCTTTCAGGATTTTCTCTTTGTCACTAAGACTTGTAAATTTTACTATTAGGTGGAGGGGTGTGGACCTATTCTTATTGATTTTGAGGGGGGTTCTCTGCACCTCCTGGATTTTGATATTTGTTCCCTTTGCCATATTGGGGAAATTCTCTCCAATAATTCTCTCCAGTATACCTTCTGCTCCCCTCTCTCTTTCTTCTTCTTCTGGAATCCCAATTATTCTAATGTTGTTTCGTCTTATGGTGTCACTTATCTCTTGAATTCTCCCCTCATGGTCCAGTAGCTATTTGTACCTCTTTTGCTCAGCTTCTTTATTCTCTGTCATGTGGTCTTCTATATTGCTAATTCTTTCTTCTGCCTCATTTATCCTAGCAGTGAGAGCCTCCATTTTTTATTGCACCTCATTAATGGCTTTTTAAATTTAAACTTGATTAGATTTTAGTTCTTTTATTTCTCCAGATAGGGCTTTTATATCTCCCGAGAGGGTTTCTCTAATATCTTCCATGCCTTTTTCGAGCCCAGCTAGAACCTTGAGAATTGTCATTCTGAACTCTAGATCTGACATATTACCAATGTCTGTATTGATTAGGTCCCTAGCCTTCGGTACTGACTCTTGTTTTTTTTTGTTTTTTTTTTTTTGTGGTGAATTTTTCCGTCTTGTCATTTTGTCCAGATAAGAGTATATGAAAGAGCAAGTAAAATACTAAAAGGGTGGCAACAACCTCAGGAAAATATGCTTTAACCAAATCAGAAGAGATCCCAAATCGTGAGGGGGGAGAAAGGGGATAAAAAGAGGTTCAGAAAAAAAAAAAAAAAAAGGAAGAAGAAGAAGAAAAAAGAAAAAGAAAGAAAGAAAGAAAGAATTCAAAAAAGAAAAGGGAATATGAATAAAGAAAACGTATAAAAAAGAAAAAATATATGTATTAGATAAACTAGTTAAAAAACGTTAAAAAAGGAAAGGGTAAAACTTAAAAAAATTTAGCAGAAGAAAAAAAATTGAAAAAGAAAAAAATTAAATTAACTGCAAGACTAAAGAATCATGGGGAGAAAGCTGTGAGTTCCATGCTTTGCTTTCTCCTCCTCTGGAATTCCGCTGCACTCCTTGGTTTTGAAACTGCACTCCTTGGTAGGTGAACTTGGTCCTGGCTGGATTTCTTGTTGATCTTCTCGGGGAGGGGCCTGCTGTAGTGATTCTCAAGTGTCTTTGCCCTGGGCAGAATTGCACAGACCTTACCAGGGGCCGGGCTGAGTAATCCATTCAGGTTTGCTTTTGGGAGCTTTTGTTCCCTGAGCGCTTTCCGTAGATTTCCGGAGGATGGGAATAAAATTGGTGGCCTTCCAGTCTCTGGCCCAGAGGAGCTGAGAACCTGGGGCCCCACTTCTCAGTGTGCCCTCGGAGAACAGCACCCAATTACTCCCGTCTCCCTGGCCTACAGCCATACTCCGAGCTCACCAAGCCTGCGACCAGTTCAAGGTAACCTCGAGCTAGGAGCTCACTCCTTGGCTCTGTCTCTGTAGCCGGCTTCCCCGTTCTAATACCTGCAAGCTCTGCGACACTCAGACACCCCCGATCCTTCCGTGACCCTTTGGGGCCTGGGGTCACACTGACTGCGCGTGGGCTTCATCCTGGCTTAGCCTCTGGAGCGTTGTCACTCAGCGGAACAGACTTTTAAAAGTCCTGATTTTGTGTTCCATTGCTGCGACGCTTGCCGGGAGCTGGCCCCTCTGGCCCCCCCCCCCCCCCCGTCTATCTTCCCGTTGCTTTGGATTCACTTCTCCGCCAGTCCTACCTTTCAGAAAGTGGTTGATTTTCTGTTTCTAGAATTGCTGCTCTTCTTCTCTTAGATCTTCTGTTGGATTTGTAGGTGTTTGCAATCTTTAGATAAGCTATCTAGCTGATCTCCTGCTAGCTGAAGTAGTCTCAGCCTGCTACTTCTCCGCCATCTTGACTCCTCTC
Source organism: Neogale vison (assembly GCF_020171115.1). Classification (NCBI taxonomy): domain Eukaryota; kingdom Metazoa; phylum Chordata; class Mammalia; order Carnivora; family Mustelidae; genus Neogale; species Neogale vison. The sequence continues at coordinate 82,280,057 of NC_058095.1, forward strand.
ACTATTTATTTTTTATTAAAGATTTTATTTATTTATTTCACAGAGAGATAAAGAGCACAAGCAGGCAGAGAGGCAGGCAGAGAGAGAGGGGGAAGCAGGCTTTCTGCTGAGCAGAGAGCCCAATGCAGGGCTCGATGCCAGGACCCCGAGATCATACCTGAGCTGAAGGCAGCCGCTTAACGACTGAGCCACCCAGACACCCCTCTTTTTTTCTTTTTAAAGAGTAGATATGACACCAAGTATTTACATTATTTTTTTTTATAGATTTTATTTATTTATTTGTCAGAGAGAGAGGGAGAGAGAGTGAGCACAGGCAGACAGAGAGGCAGGCAGAGGGAGAAGCAGGCTCCCTGCCGAGCAAGGAGCCCGATGTGGGACTCGATCCCAGGATGCTGGGATCATGACCTGAGCCGAAGGCAGCTGCTCAACCAACTGAGCCACCCAGGCGTCCCTACATTATTCATTAAAAAGAAAAAGAGGAAATTATTTCTCCAGTATCATATAAGTGAAAACCCTAGCATTCAAAATGATGCTGATTTACATATTTTAGATATTTTGATAAAATATAACTTGAAAACATTTCCTCTGTGATAAAGAAAATATAAAAATTGGTACAGTTTAAGCATATACAGATATAGCTATAAACTATATATACAGATTTTTTTAATTTTTAAATTTTTTATTAGCATACAATGTATTATTAGCCCCAGGGGTATAGGTCAGCGAATCGCCAGGTTCCTGTACACTTCACAGCACTCACCATAGCACATACCCTCCCCAATGTCCATAAGCCAACCACCATCTCCCTACCCCCCAGTAACCCTTAGTTTGTTTTGTGATATTAAGAGTCTCTTATGGTTTGTCTCCCTCCCAATCCCATCTTGTTTCATTTTTCCCTTCCTTATCCCCCAAACCCCCACGTTACCTCTCAAATTCCTCTTATTAGGGAGATCATATGATAATTGTCTTTCTGTGATTGACTTACTTCGCTCATTATAATGCCCTCTAGTTCCATCCACGTCATCGTAAATGGCAAGATTTCATTTCTTTTGATGGCTGCATGGTATTCCATTGTATATATACACCACATCTTCTTGATCCATTCATCTGTTGATGGACATCTAGGTTCTTTCCATAGTTTGGCTATTGTGGACATTGTTGCTATAAACGTTCAGATACATGTGCCCCTCCAGATCACTACATTTGTGTCTTCAGAGTAAATACCTAGTGGTACAATTGCTGGGTCATAGGGTAGCTCTATTTTCAACTTTTGGAAGAACCTCCATGCTGTTTTCCAGAGTGGTTGCACCAGCTTGTATTCCCAGCAACAGTGTAGGAGGGTTCCCCTTTCTCTGCATTCTTACCAGCATCTGTTGTTTCCTGACTTGTTAATTTTAGCCATTCTGACTGGTGTGAGGTGGTATCTCATTGTGGTTTTGATTCGTACTTCCCTGATGCCGAGTGATGTGGAGCACTTTTCATGTGTCTGTTGGCCATCTGGATATCTTCTTTGCGGAAATGTCTGTTCATGTCTTCTGCCCATTTCTTGATTGGATTATTTGTTCTTTGGGTGTTGAGTTTGCTAAGTTCTTTATAGATTTTGGACACTAGTCCTTTATCTGATATGTTGTTTGCAAATATCTTCTCCCAACTGTCAGTTGTCTTTTGGTTTTGTTAACGGTTTCCTTTGCTGTGCAAAAGCTTTTGATCTTGATGAAGTCCCAATAGTTCATTTTTGCCCTTGCTTCCCTTGCCTTTGGGGATGTTCCTAGGAAGATGTTGCTGTGGCTGAGGTCGAAGAGGTTGATGCCTGTGTTCTCCTCAAGGATTTTGATGGATTCCTTTCTCACATTGAGGTCCTTCATCCATTTTGAGTCTATTTTCGTGTTTGGTATAAGGAAAAGGTCCAATTTTTCCAGCCCCATTTATTGAAGAGGCTGTCTTTTTTCCATTGGACATTCTTTCCTGCTTTGTCAAAGATTAGTTGACCATAGAGTTGAGGGTCTATTTCTGGGTTCTCTATTCTGTTCCATTGATCTATATGTCTGTTTTTGTGCCAGTACCATACTGTCTACTGTCTTAATGATGACAGCTTTGTAATAGAGCTTGAAGTCCAGAATTGTGATGCCACCAACTTTGGCTTTCTTTTTCAACATTCTGCTGGCTGTTTGAGGTCTTTACTAGTTCCATATGAATTTTAGGAATATCTGTTCCATTTCTTTGGAAAAAAATGGGTGGGATTTTGATAGGAATTGCCTTAAATGTGTAGATTGCTTTAGGTAGCATGGACATTTTCACAAAATTTGTTCTTCCAATCCATGAGCATGGAACATTTTTCCATTTCTTTTTGTCTTCCTCAGTCTCTTTCATGAGTACTTTTAGTTTTCTGAGTACAGATTCTTTGCCTCTTTGGTTAGGTTTATTCCTAGGTATCTTATGGTTTTGGGTGCAATTGTAAATGGGATTGACTCCTTAATTTCTCTTTCTTCTGTCTTGTTGTTGGTGTAGAGAAATGCAACTGATTTCAGTGCATTGATTTTATATCCTGACACTTTACTGAATTCCTGTACAAGTTCTAGCAGATTTGGAGTGGAGTCTTTTGGGTTTTCCACAAAAAGTATCATATCATCTGCAAAGAGTGAGAGTTTGACTTCTTCTTTGCTGATTTGGATACCTTTGATTTCTTTTTGTTGTCTGATTGCTGGGGCTATGACTTCTAGTACTATGTTGAATAGCAGCGGTGATAACGGACATCCCTGCCATGTTCCTGACCTTAGAGGAAAAGCTCTCAATTTTTCTCCATTGAGAATGATATTTGCTTCGGGTTTTTCATAGACAGCTTTGATGATATTGAGGTACATACTTTCTATCCCTACACTTTGAAGAGTTTTGATCGAGAATGTATGCTGTACTTTGTCAAATGCTTTTTCAGCATCTATTGAGAGTATCATATGGTTCTTGTTCTTTCTTTTATTGATGTATTGTATCACATTGATTTGTTTATGGATATTGAACCAACCTTGCAGCCCTGGAATAAATCCCACTTGGTCATGGTGAATAATACTTTTAATGTACTGTTGGATCCTATTGGCTAGTATTTTGGTGAAAATATTCGCATCTGTGTTCATCAAGGATATTGGTATGTAATTCTCCTTTTTGATGGGGTCTGTGTCTGGTTATAGGATCCAGGTAATGCTGGCCTCATACAATGGGTTTGGCAGTTTTCCTTCCATTTCTATTTTTTAGAACACTTTCAGGAGAATAGGTGTTAATTCTTCTTTCAATGTTTGGTAGAATTCCCCTGGGAAGCCACCTGGCCCTGGAATCTTGTTTGTTGAGAGATTTTTGATGACTGCTTCAATCTCCTTACTGGTTATGGGTCTGTTCAGGTTTTCTGTTTCTTCCTGGTTCAGTTGTAGTATATTATATGTCTCTAGCAATGAATCCATTTCTTCCGGATTGTCAAATTTGCTGGCATATAGATGCTCATAATATATTCTTATAATTGTTTGTATTTCTGTGGTCTTGGTCGTGGTCCTCTTTCATTCATGATTTTATTAATTTCGGTCTTTTTTCTTTTTGATAAGTCTGGCCAGAGGTTTATCAATCTTATTAATTCATTCAAATAACAAGCTCCTAGTTTTGTTGACTTGTTCTATTGTTTTTTTGGTTTCTATTTCATTGATTTCTGCTCTGATCTTTATTATTTCTCTTCTCCTGCTGGGTTTAGGCTTTCTTTGCAGTTCTTTCTCCAACTCCTTTAGATGTAGGGTTAGGTTGTGTATTTGAGACTTTTCTTGTTTCTTAAGAAAGGCTTGTATCTCTATATATCTTCCTCTCAGGACTGCCTTTGCTGTGTCCCACATATTTTGAATCATTGTGTTTTCATTATCATTTGTTTCCATGAATTTTTTAATTCTTTTTAAATTTCCTGGTTTACCAATTCATTCTTTAGTAAGATGCACTTTAGCCTCCAAATATTTGAGTTCCTTCCCAATTTCCTCTTGTGATTGAGTTCTAGCTTCAGAGAATTGTGGTCTGAAAACATGCAGGGAGTGATCCAAATATTTTGGCACCGGTTGAGACCTGATTTGTGACCCACGATGTGATCTGTCCTGGAGAATATTCCATGTGCACTAGAGAAGAATGTGTATTCTTTTGCTTTGGGATGGAATGTTCTAAATATATCTGTGATGTCCATCTGTTCCAGTGTGTCATTTAAGGCCTTTATTTCCTTGTTGAACTTTTGCCTGGATTGGTCTATCCATTTCAGTGAGGGTGTTGTTAAAATCACCTACTATTATTGCATTATTGTTAATGTGTTTCTTTGATTTTGTTATTAATTTGTTTCTGTAGTTTTCTGCTCCCATGTTAGGGGCATAGATATTTAAAATTGTTAGATCTTCTTGTTGGACAGACCCTTTGAGTATGATATAGTGTCCTTTCTCATCTCTCATTATAGTCTTAGGCTTAAAATCTAATTGATCTGATATAAGGATTGCCACACCAGCTTTCTTCTGATGTCCATTAGCATGGTAAATTGTTTTCCACCTCCTCACTTGAAATCTGGAGGTGTCTTCGGGTCTAAAATGAGTTTCTTATAGGCAGCATATTGATGGCTTTTGTTTATTTATCCATTCTGATACCCTGTATCTTTTGATTTGGGCATTTAGCCCATTTACATTCAGGGTAACTATTGAAAGATATGAATTTAGTGCCATTGTATTGCCTGTAAGGTGACTGTTACTGTATATTGTCTCTGTTCCTCTGGTCTACTACTTTTAGGTTCTCTCTTTGCTTAGAGGACCCCTTTCAGTATTTCCTGTAGAGCTGGTTTGGTGTTTACAAATTCTTTCAGTTTTTGTTTGTCCTGGAAGCTTTTTATCTCTCCTTCTATTTTCAGTGATAGCCTAGCTGGGTATAGAATTCTTGGCTGCATGTTTTTCTCATTTAGTGCTCTGAATATAGCATGTCAGTTCTTTCTGACCTGCCAGGTCTCTGTGGATAAGTCTGCTGCCAGTGTAATATTTCTACCATTGTATGTTACAGACTTCTTGTCCCGGGCTGCTTTCACTAAGACTTATAAGTTTTACTACTAGATGACAGGGTGTGGACCTATTCTTATTGATTTTGAGGAGGGTTCTCTGTGCCTCCTTGATTTTTGATGCTTGTTCTCTTTGCCATATTAGGGAAACTCTCTACAATAATTTGCTTCAATATACCTTCTGCTCCCCTCTCTCTTTCTTTCTTCTTCTGGAATCCCAATTATTCTAATATTGTTTCATCTTATAGTATCACTTATCTCTTGACTTCTCCCCTCATGGTCCAGTAGTTGTCTCTCTTTTGCTCAGCTTCATTATTCTCCCATCATTTGGTCTTCTGTATGACCAATTATCTCTTCTGCCTCATTTATCCTAGCAGTAAGAGCCTCCATTTTTTATTGTACCTTATTAATAGCTTTTTTGATTTCAGGTTGGTTAGATTTTTGTTCTTTTATTTCTCCATAAAGGGCTTTTATTTCTCTGTACAGGGTTTCTCTAATATCTGCCATGCCTTTTTCGAGCCCAGCTAGCACCCTGAGAATTGTCATTCTGAACTCTAGATCTGACATACTAACAATGTCTGTATTGATTGGGTCCCTAACCTTCGGTACTGCCTCTTGTTCCTTTTTTTGTGGTGACTTTTTCTGCCTTGTCATTTTATCCAGATAGGAATATATGGAGGAGAGAATAAAATACTAAAAGGGTGGCAAAGATCCCAGAACAATGTGCATTAACCAAATCAGGAGAGACCCCAAATCGTGGGGATTAGAAAGGGGGTACAAAGAAGAAGAGGGAAAAAAAAATATATATATATATATATATTAGACTGGTGAATAGAATAGAGCCACCCACTTGATTTTGGGTGTATTTTGGTCTCTTAGAAGAAACTACCTTCAAATATTTTAAATAAAGGAAATCATATATATATATATATATATATATATATATATATATGCACACACACACACACACACAAATAAGCATAAACACGATGAAGGGATGGAATATGACTGTAAAGATGAAGATTAAAAAAATTCTAAAAAAGGAGTTGATAAGATAACTTGGTTGGGAAAAGAGAGAAAAGAAAGTGTAGAGAATTTGCTCATGCTGGAGACTAGAATAAAGCCCGGTGCTAGATTTAGGGTGTATTTTGATCAATTAGAAGAAGTATTCCAAAAATTTTTTAGAAGAAAAAACCCTATATGTATACAAAAGATAAAGTTAGGTACAATGAAGGATAAAATATGATTATAATAATGAAGATTGAAAAAGATTTTTTTAAAGAAAATTAGTGTTAAGATAAACTAGTTTATAAAAATGTTAAAAGAGAAAAGAGTAAAAGTTAAAAAATTAGAATAAGAAAAAAATTAAATTAAAAAAATTTAATTAACTTTGTAAGACTAAAGAATAATGGGGAGGAAGCATTGAATTCCATGTTTTGCTTTCCCCTCCTCTGGAATTCTGCTGTTCTCCTTGATCAGTGAGCTCATATGTCGCCCTTGCTAGTGGCTGAGCTAAGTAATCTGCTTGGTTTCACTCTCGGGATCTTTTGTTCCCTGATTGCTTTCGTAGAGTTCTAGAGGATGGGAATGAACATGGTGGCCTCCCAATCTCCAGCCCGGAGGAGCCGAGAGCTCGGGGACCCACTTCTCAGTGCACCATTGAAGAAAAGCACTCAGTCACTCCCATCTCCCTGGTCTCCAACCACAATTCAAGCTTACCCAGCCTGTGACCGAGCGTTTCTGTCTCTGGCACACAGCCCTGTTTGGAGTCTCCAAACCCAGTAGATTTTTGCTGCTCTGCTCTTCTAGGGGTTTCTCCTTAGATCTGCCACTTTTGGGGTCTCTACTCAAAAAGCAGTGGCCTAACTGTGCCACAGATCACAGTTTAGGGTAACCCTGAGCTGAGAGCTCACTCTTTGGCTCTGTCTCTGCTGCTGGCTTTCCTGCTCTAATACCTGTGAGCTCTGCTACACTCAGACACCCCCGATCCTTCTGTGACCCCATGTGACCTGAGACCACGCTGTCACTTCTAGGGCTCCACCCCGGCTTAGCCTCTGGAGGGATGTCCCTCAGTGGAGCCGACCTTAAAAAGTTCTGATTTTGGCTCTGTTGCTCCACTGCTTGCCGAGAGCCGGCCCTGCCCCCATGCAGTCTATCATCCTGTTGCTTCAGATTCACTTCTCCACACGTCCTACCTTTCAGAAAGTGGTCAATTTTCTGTTTCTAGAATTGCTGCTCTTCTTCTCTTTGCTCTCCTGTTGGATTTGTAGGTGTTTGGAATGGTTTGATAACTATCTAGCTGAACTCCTGCAACCTAATGTCATCTCAGCCTGCTACTCCTCTGGCATCTAGACTGCTCCCCTGTAAACTGTATATATAGTTAAAACATATATAGTAGGAAACATACCAAAATATAAATAGTAATTCTATATCTTCAGTATGATTTCAGGTAATTTTTATTTTTTCTTCATACTTTCTGTATTTTCCAAATTATATCTGCAAATGAATGGTATTAGTTTTATAATCAGAATTTTTAAATGGTGTGTGTGGCTTGTTATTGAGTGGATGCAGCTTCTGAAAGAACAACCTATTTTCCAGAACGGGGCAGAGGGAAGAAAGGAGGTGGCAGTGGTAGAGCTACAGAGCTCCCAGTACCCCAGGGATCCTGCCTTTCTCATATCTGCACACTTCCTCTTGGCCAATGGTCTCAAGGTAATGATTTTTTTTTTTAAGATTTATTTATTGATTTGAGAGAGAAAGCATCAGGGGCAGGGAGAGAGGGAGAGAGTCTTAAGTAGACTCTGCACTGAGTGCAGAGCCTAATGCTGAGCTGGATCTCACAACCCTGAGATCATGACCTGAGCCAAAACCAAGAGTCAGGCCCTTAACCAACTGTGCCTCCCAGGCACTGCAAGGTAATGATCTTTATGTTGATTCTTGTGTGTTTGTTTATGTGCTCTGTTCATATCTACTTTCCTTAACATTGGTCAATGAGCCAGCCAACCTGTTAACCTTTTTACCTGATAAATAATTTTGAAAGGTAGAAACATGTTCTCCATTGGAATATGGCAGGTGAGGGGAGGAAGGTGAGAGAAATGCTCTGACTAGAACAGTACAGGGTTCTTTCTTGTCAGAGGGAAATATTCACTGGGTGCAAGGCTTGTAGGCCTCCTGCTCCTGTGCTGAATCACTTATGGCAACTTTACTAATGTATACTCTGCTAAAAGCAATCCATTCACACACTTAGTTAAGTACCTACTACATACCAGACAATCTACTGGAGCCCAAAGATAAAAATTACTTCAAACCCTGCCCCCTCAGAGATCTCTGCCAGGGATGAAACTACACATTCATGATTATAATCCACTGGGACAGAATTGATACTAAAATGTGGTAGAAAGTATTGTAGGCTCAGAAACGGCAAGGAAAGCTTTGCAGAGGCCAAGACCTTTACATTAGGTCACGGTCAAATCAAGGGCATTGTTCCAACCTGAAACAATTATGAAACAAAAATAAATTCAGAACTTACACCTAAAATTCAAAGCACATGCTGCTACACTATCAGGGTATCTTCTGTCTAGACAATTTACAGGCAGGAAACACAACACCATCAGGGCATACAGGCTGACCTCAGTGGGAGTGGTCCTCACAGCATTGCACTCAGGCTCTGGATGCTTCTGGCTTTGCCCCCACTGGCGGTGTCAGCTCTGGTGCCAGGAGGGAGACTCACCTCAGGTCAGTATGGGATCCACCTGACTCAGAAGCCCACCCAAAGTAGCCCATACCTGTCATGACATGGGCCTAAGTTCAAGATGTCTTTAAGGGAGGCACTCGTTACTTACATCGCTGCTCTCAGGGAAGCCCAAGGGTCAGGTTTCCCACCCACCATTTATGGTTCATTCATTGAGCTCCCAGTCCTGATGTAATTTATTCATGAGAAGAGACTGTTATCCAAGCAATTTTGCCATATCAGGTTTCCATGGGAATAGATAAAAAAAAAAAAAGCCAATCCAAGTCAAATATGTCTAAGTAGGAGAAAGGCTTTTGTTATCCTTTTACCCAAAAATGTGTGCTGTATTTTGTGGAGGGTTTAGTTGAATGGATAAAAAGTAAGGAAACGTCAAGTTGAAAACCATGATAGAACATGTTATAATTGTTTTTCTTTACTGAAAAAGAAAATGATGAGGCTGAATAGGCCACCGTCCCCTCCTGTTTACTATCCTGAGAGCTCTTCCTGGGTGCCTTCCTCCTTTGGCAAGCCTAGGTCTGAGAATGCAAGTAGAGGGCTCCTCAGGTGAGTCTGTTCACTTTGATAGAAATTATCCTCGCTTAACCAACACTGAAAGAGCTGTTCTTCAGAAGAGACTTTTCTAATTTGCCTGTCTCTCATACAAAAACATTTTGTGGAAATATTCCAAAATTATGTTAAACTCTATCTTCTTAAATGGGGTAACTCGAACATGATATGTTTCTTTTCTCCATGTTTTAGAGGCACCCTGTAGCTACAAATTCAGGAGAGTGGTTTATGGTGTAATGGGTGGTCTGGCTCCCCCTGCCCCTGGGGGCACACATTCCAGAGCCAGGGGCTTAGGCTACACCCACAGGCCCCAGCTGGGGCTAGACTTCCACCTTCTCTGAGATTAATAAGTTTGGGATCACCACTCACTACAGGAGCAAGGATTCCCAGGAAAAGCTGACAAATGCCACATCTATGGGCAGGCTGGAAGGAAGCAGGCAGTTTTTGCCTATCCAGAAGACACCTTGCTCCATGCCTTTACATTATTTGCATGACCAAGAACTTTCCTGCTTTCTCCTTGCTGGTAGCGATCATTTCATTTTGACTGTGTGCTTTCTCTAACAGTACCTCATTTCTGAGGTATTTTTTCTTTTCTGCCCCTCCCTGATCTATTTTGCTCATTTCCAAAAAGCTTGAGTGCCAGACTTCAAAGCTCATTAGACTAGTATGTAAAGTAAGAGTATGTAGTCTCTGAACAGACATTTGAGTGACTCTCCTATGAATCATATGCATCCTTTCTGCCTGTTGTGCTTGCTCAGGCTTTTCTCCCTTTACTTTCAGGTGTTAGGCAGTTTTGTGAAGAATTGAAGATTTAAGTAATGATTTGAAAAAACTAATTAACACCTTCATGGTGGGGATCCATTACCTTATTTACATTCCATTTTCCCATGTGCATAGGAGGTGTTCAACAAAGATCATAGGTTAATAAGTGACTGTATCCTCACATCCTAACATTTTGCCCCACACTATAATTCACAGACTAGAAAGTTCTCTGTAAAGAAAACCTCTGCAGATGCAAGTGAATACTATGAAAATTACATTGAAGAGCTGAAGAAACAAGGTTTTCTGCTAAGAGAACATTTTACACCTGAAGCAACCCAGTTAGCATCTGAAAAACTGCAAGCAGTAAGATTGATTTCTATGTACTATTTTGTGTGAGTGATTGAGTATTTTTAATAGAAACATTTTCTTTACAACAAATAAAAACCTGGTAAGAGAAAGGAGTCAGAGTTAAGAACAAGAAAAGTAAACTCATATACAAGTGTGGAAGCCGGGTAAGGAGTGAATTCTAGGTTGAACCACAAAACTTGCTTGCTTCAGCAACAAACCCCCATGGCTTTCAAAAAACTTCATTATAACCTAGGCCAAGAATCCCCTTAATGCCACTTAAACTTTGATGTCACTGGGAGGCCTAAAGCTAATAGAATGAAGGAAAAGACAAAAGGAAACATAAAGTGAGAGTAAAAGATAGAAAGGGGAAATATAGAGAGTATAGGAAGGAAGTGGAGGCACACAGAATTATCAGTCATTTGGCTGCCTATGACTCTCCTCAGCTGTGATGATTTCTTCTCTCATCTCTGTTATCAGCCCACTAATGAAACCTTTTGTTGGTGGGGTTTTTGGTTTGTTTTGTTGTTGTTGTTGTTGTTGTTGTTTTACTTTATTGTTGCAGTTGCTTTTGGAGGAGGTAATAAATTCAAGCATTCTGAGCAAAGAAGTGAGCGATTTGGTGGAAATGGTTTGGGCGGAAGCTCTTGGCCACCTGGAGCACTTGCTTCTCAAGCCTGTGAACAGGATTAGTCTCAATGATGTGAGTCATGTGTGTCCTTGAAGGAGAACCTCAATCATGACAATTTCTGCTTTCTGGTTTACTAGCTTAAATCATGCTATGTGTGTTTGGTGCTGGTCCAGCTGTTTCTGGATGCATTCCTGATGTGCTTTTTTTTTTACCTTGGAAAAAGGGAACACTGAGAGCACTGAGGGGAAAACAACCTTCAAAGAAAACTAGATGTTCTTATCTATATAACATATCAGACCCAAGAGCTGCTCCAAGCTTCGCTTTTTGGTGCCGTCTCATTGGGAGGCCTGCTCCTTTATGTTGCTAGGTGTTTAGCAGGCCTGAGGGACAGGGTTGCACTTGGTCCTTAACACTCAGAACTTTGTCTACTTTAGAGCCACTGCTTCCCAGTCTTGTAAACTGTGACCATTTTAGGGAAAGGCAGGGATGCTCCCAGTCCTCCAGAAAAATGCTCTTTTTAATTTTATATGATTTTATCTGATTGAAAAAGCAAATGAAAGAAAATATTCCCAATGGTACAACTTGTGCAACTGCATTGTCACAGTAAAACAATACAGTTTCCCTCTGTGGAACTAAAATAATTTATTTCAGGGAGAAAAAGGTTTTCTGGGTCAAAGTCCAAATAGTATTTGTGTAATTAGAAACATGTTCTGCTGGATTTTGTGCCTACTGTGATTCTGACATTTTTCTAAACTTCTTGTGTGAAAAGCAAGTCTCCTGTGGTTGCATTAGTATTCCTCTCTTGCGGATATAGAAAGAGATGGAGATGGAGTTGTGAATAGAGATATGGATATAGATGTAGATATAGATCTAGATACACAATATAGATATTTAAGACGCTGGTTTTTTCCTCTAGTTAAACTGAGCCTGGTTTTGGAAGATTTCTCATGGCATCATCGTCACAACTGATATACATCTCCTGTAAACATGGCACCTGTTTTATGGCTGGTGTCCAATAGAAAACCATTAGTTGTGACATAATTAACAACCATTTTAGATGTTTTTATGTGTGTTCCTTCACCTTTTCTCTGATGGTAAAGATTCAACTTTAAGACATATATATTGTCCTCCATTTAAAGGTGAGCAAGGCAGAGGGAGTTCTCCTTCTAGTAAAGGCCGCATTGAAAAATGGAGAAACAGAAGAACAACTGCAAAAAATGATGACTGAGTTCTACAGATTAATACCTCACAAAGGCACAACAACTGAAAAAGTGAACTTGAGACTATTAGCTAAGAAAGAGGACCTCTGCCAGGTAAATCTCTGAAATACGGAATTCAATTTATAATATGTTGGGGGAGAGTCTTTTCAAATCTGATTAATAAGGTAGGACTGAATCACAGAAGTTGGCTCAAAATGAATGTTGAGCCAATTTAGAATGCTTTGGATTCTTATGGAGATTACCTGAAGCATGTTCCCAAACATGAATGTGTTGGAATAGTATACAAAGGCAGATATATTTAGAATTGCTACACTGTTAAGTAATTTTCTATATCAGGATGATGCTGGCAGGCCAGGCCTGAGGACCCGGAGCGAGTCCCACAGGACCAGCCAAGAGGATCCCTTACTAGTCACAAGATAGAGATAGAACATGGGCCAGCAGGAGGCAAAAGCAGTGTTTATTGAAGGTAGAGAAAGAGAGCAGGTACAGACAGTGTTTGGGAGACTCGGTAAGGAAAGGAGGGGGTCTTATCTTTGCTTGGGGTCTGGGGTTGTTATTGAGGATCATGGTCTGGCACCCAGGACCTGGTTAGAATAAAGACAGGGCCCAGGTGTTATTCCTTGGAGCCAGTGAGTCTTATTGTGCAGATGTCTAGCTCTGGTCATCTAGAATGCTCATAAGATAACTTCATCAGGTTGTTCTCACCTGGTCTTTCCTTAGATGTTATCTGTTCTCGAGAAATCCAGAGGACATAATGCTATTTGCTTCATAGGCGTGTGTGAAGTGGAGGTCCTAGCAGGAATAGAAACAGGAAAAGGAACAAACGCAGATTTTTATGGAGTCCTTCAGTTTCCCTGTCTCAAGGAGAGGAGTTAGGATTCTTTTTGCAAAAGAAACAGAAAGCTGGCATTGACTTGAACAATGAAGATACTTATTACCCTGTATAACAAGAAGACAGTTATAGGGTGGCTGCTGGTCCAGTCGCTCAGAGGGAGAATTATCAACGAGGACCCAACTTCTTTTCATCTCTGTGGTTCCTATAAACTTAGCTTCCCTCTCAGCCCGCCTCACCTTACATGACCTTATAACTGCAGCTGTTCATAGCATCCCAACTGGAGTATTTCTTTTCTTATCTTTTAGGACAAGCTTCCCTGGCCCTGTAGACTCTTTGGTTAGTATTTTGCTCATAACTGAGTCATATGTGAATTCCTAAGCCAAGGAATCTAAGGCAAGGAGAGTAGAATTACTGACCCTGCAGAAATGGGCCCTCTCCCTTGAGCTGGGCTCAGTTAGCAAAGAGGAAAGCAGGAAGGCAGGCCCAGTGTGCCCCTCGCCTTAGATGAGACCAGTTCACTCCCTGGCTCTGAATTGCCTCATCTGTGCATGAAGGAATTGGGACATGATCAGAAATCTATGACCTATACTGTAAAAGAGCTTGGAGATACAAAATTTTACATGTTTGAAGGAAATTATAGCTCTCAACAGATTCCTGGATACATCTATAATCCAAAATAAGTGAAGAATCAATAAATGAGATCATAAGGGAGCCTTCTAAATTTAAAATTTCATGATTTACCCAACATTAAGAACCTCAGTTGCTGGTTCTCCTACTGAGAAGGTGTATGTAGTGCCCATCCAAATACTTTTTCATTTAACTTTTATATTTTCAATAGGTAATACATTTGTATTATTCAAAAGTCATAATTGTATTTAAAAGGTTTACTCAGCACAATCTGTATTCTACCCTGCCCTTCCACCCATTCCAACTCCCCAACTCGATAACCATGTCTTGTTTGTCTTTGCAGTTTCTTTATGCAAATTATTATAAATATACACATATATACTTATTCCTCTCCCTTTCTTTTACATAAAAAGTTGTATACCATCTTTGCTGTTCCACACCCATTTTTCCCACTTAGAGAGAGCGTCCTCATTCCCCACATTGTATGGGCATCCCCAAATGTCAGACGTTTGGACTGTTTCCAGACTTTGTTACTACAAACAATGCCAAAGTTAATATGCTTGTATATTTGTCATTTCATAACTGCACAGGAGTGTCTCTGAGATTCATCGCAGAAGTAGAAGTGCTGGCTTATGGGGTCAGTGCATCTGTAATTATGATAGATTTTGTCTTATTCCCTCATAAATGTTCTATTATTTACCCTCCCACTGTCAGTGAATGAGAGTTTCTATTTCCTATAGTTTTACCAAAAGTATATTTGTTAAACTTTCAGACTTTACCGATTTTATGGATTTATATTTAGTTTATGAGGCTTTTGTTTTGTTTTGTTTTTTTTCTCTGAACTGTCTATTCATGTCCTTTGGCCCTTTTTCTTTTGGATCTTTCTATTTTTCTTCATGATTGTTATGACCTCTTAAGTTAGGAAGCCTAGCCTGGGATATGAGTTATAAATATTTTCTTTAGTTTATTTGTTTTGCTTTGTTTTTTTTTTACTTTGCTTGTGGTGGGTGATTTGTTGACTTTTTCTATTTTACCATACAGAACATTTTTACTTTTATATAGAAAAATGTATCAATCTTCTCTTTTATGGCTGGTGTATTTAATTACAGTTAGCCCATCCCTATATTGAGGTCATAAAGATGTGTGGCAGGGCAAAATAAGGCCCCCCGTCAATGTCTCTTTCATCTCAAAGATGGTAAAAGCAATATATCCTTAAAATAAACATAATTCAGATTATGTAGGAGCTATGTTCCTTCCTCCAAGCTCCATGACCTATGAGTATACTAAGTATACTTAGGTTCCCTCTCAGGGAAGACAACCATGTCTTACTCATTTTTGTATCTTTCAAACCTGATACAATGCCTGGCATACAGAACATGCTTAATGAAGTTTTGCTAACAGAATTGGACTTGAATTCTGATGATCTGAGTTCCTATTTAGTCACTTCCCCCTGTTTGCTGTGGAATCTTGAGCAATTATTTCAGCTCCTCGGGGCCTCACTTTCCCCATCTATACAATGAGGATAATAAGATCTAATAAGACCAGTACTATAGCGTGGATTAGAGGAACGATATACCTGAAACACTTTATCAACAATGATGTGCTATCCTGATGTTTACTATTATTAGTATTGCATATTATGCTATCACTGAGGGTACAATATATAATAACAGTATTACCTTTAATGTGCAACTTACATATTGATCAAAAGCTTTGGGGGAGGGGTGCTGGCTGGCTCCGTCAGTGGAGCATGCAACTCTTGATCTCAGGGTTGTGAGTTTAAGTCCCACGTTGGGTGTAGAAATTACTTAAAAATAAAACCTTTAAAAAAAAGCTTTAGGAAGAAAAGCCCTTATTTTTCCAATCTTTTTGAGAAAGTGTAATGACTATAAATATTTTGATACAGAGTGATTCTGACATCTTGTATTATTTTTATCTACAGCTAATAAGAGACATGGTTAATGTCTGTGAAACTAATTTGTTCAAACCCAACCCACCATCTCTTGCCAAATACCAAGCTTTGAGATGCAAAATTGAGCATGTTGAACAGAACACTGAAGAATTTTTCAGAGTTAAAGAAGAGGTTTTACAGAATAATTATAGGTATGCATAAAGGAAATGTCTTAGGAGCTGTTATTATGTAATACTGTTTCAGATTCTGTTAACGAGCTAGTCTCCATAATTACTTGTGTAATTTAATCCTCTATAACAAGGTAGCTATGTTATGATGACAGGAGTCATCTTCTGTGCTTATAATGGGACTTGGGGGATGCCTGGATGGCTCAGTTGGTTAAGTGTTCAACTCTTGATTTCAGCCCAGGTCCTAATCTCAAGGTCCTAAGTTCAAGCCCCACACTGGGCTCCATCCTGGACATGAAATCTACTTAAGAAAATCTACTTAAAAAAAAAAAATATATATATATATATATGTATGTATATATTTATATATGTATATATATTTTATATATCTATACATAATATCTTTTTTTTTAAGATTTTATTTATTCGTTAGAGAGAGAGAAGGAGCAAGAGCGAGCACAGGCAGACAGAATGGCAGGCAGAGACAGAGGGAGAAGCAGGCTCCCCGCCGAGCAAGGAGCCCGATATGCGACTCGATCCCAGGACGCTGGGATCATGACCTGAGCCGAAGGCAGCTGCTTAACCAACTGAGCCACCCAGGCGTCCCTATACATAATATCTTTATCTGTATGTATATAATATATATCTGATATATTATGTATATCTATATATATCTGTATATAATAGATTTGGGACAGTATTCTGTGCTTGAAAATACTCCTTACTATTCCACTCAAATTTCAAGTTTATCTAATCTTGCTGAGAATTAAATTTAAAAACTTGAAATCACAAGGTATTTTTGTGTTTTGAAGGATATTATATATAGAAAAATCTGCTTAAATTAAGATTTTAAGATGCAGGACTATGTGTGGCAGCTTCTAAAATGGCCACTCCAGGGGGTCCCTAGGTGGCTCAGTGGGTTGGGGCCTCTGCCATTGGCTTGGGTCGTGGTCCCAGGGTCCTGCGATCGGGCCCCACGTCAGGCTATCTGCTCAGCAGGGAGCCTCCTTCCTCTCTCTGCCTGCCTCTCTGCCTAGTTGTGATCTCTGTCAAATAAATTAAATAAATAAATAAATAAATAAATAAATAAAATCTTTAACAAAATAAAATGGCCACTCCATGGCATGGAAAAGTTGAAAATCTGGAAAATACTTCAAGAGATATGACACCCCTAAAGGTCAGTCACGTTTGTTTCATCAATGACTGTGAGAGTCCCTGTTTCTTGTGCCCTTGTGTGTTCTACAACACAGGGCAGCAGCAGTAACAAAAGACGTGTGTGGATCAGCCGCTCCGACAAGCCTGGACCCAGCTTCAAGGTTCAGAAACTAATTTGATGGGTTATTCTCAAGGGTGAGACTGACTTCCTCTGGTTTGGTCATTTATCCCACTAATGTAAACTCCTAGCACTCCTCTGCCTGAAGTCTTTCTTCTGGACCTTTAGGGCATCTTGGCTCTCATTAGGTATAAAGGGCCAGGTTAACTTTAATCATAAGCCTTACACACTTAGAGCTAAAGATGGTGAACTTGAACCAACTGCATAGGCCAGTTGTACATTTTTAGTCATTAATATAACTCATGAAGGCCTTGGAGATCTCACCTCACACCCAAGTGATGTTGAACTGTTCATATGACAAAAGTGGACCTTTCCCTATGGAGAGATTCTGCTGCTGTGAAGAATTAGATTTTCTCCATTTTGTTCCACTAGTGATGATTTTCATATTTTTTCTAGTTATAAAATTCGTATTCTTTGCTGAAAGTTTAGACAATGTGTGAAAGCATGATGAAAACTGAAGATCACCCAAATCTCACTACCCAGAGATAATATGACCACTGCTAACTTGTCGGTGTAGAATATATACTCTGGGGTGCCTGGGTGGCTCAGTGGGTTAAGCCTCTGCTTTTGGCTCAAATCGTGATCTCAGGGTCCTGGGGTTGAGTCCCGCATTGGGCTCTCTGCTCAGCAGGGAGCCTGCTTCCTCCTCTCTCTCTCTCTCTCTCTGCCTGCCTCTCTGCCTACTTGTGATCTCACTCTCTGTCAAATAAATACATAAAATATTTTAAAAAAGAAGAATATAACCCAAACTCAATTATTGATTCTTTTCCATATCTAGTGGCTGGCAAGCCAGTTCCCTAAATAGAAGTCCTGACTTATAATAACTGTTGGCTTCTGTGATATAAATACTCCTACTATAGCTACTTTTAAGCTACCAGTGTGACACCAGAGAATGAGGAGTTGGGAAGACATGCTGGATAGGCTCTCTTACATTTGCTACCCCACAACTCTGTTTCTCTATAGTCCCCCAGTCTTTTCCCATGCTTCCTCATCCTAGTCATCCACCCAGAGCCACTGTCTACTCTCCTTCATCCCCATATCACTGTGCCCTGTCAATTCTGTCTCCAAAATGTCTCTAATCCATTGGCTTCTTTCATTCACACTGCTGCCACCTTTAATCCAGATACTGCTGTCTCGCCTACTTCCTAACATTCTTTCTGCTCCTGCCCCAGCCAATTTATTTTCCCCAAGCAACCAGTTAGGTCTTAAAATATATACTGTATTATGTCATGTTGCAATGTCACTTTCAAAGATAGGCCTTTCTTGACCATCCTCTCTCTGAACCTGGTTAGTTTGCTGAGTAGAATGTAAAATCAGTTATTTGTTAACTTTTAATTTTTGTCTCTCTCCTTTTAGGATACAAGCCCCGTGAAGCCAGAGACCATATTATCTCACTTCCAGGGCCTGGCAGAATACTCAGCACAGAGTGTTTGTTTGTTCATTTATTTGTTTTAGAGAGAGAGAAACGAGAGCACATGCACATGGGAGCGGAAGGTGGAGATGAGTAGAGAGAGAATCCCAACCAGGCTCCATGCCTGGTGTGGTGCCTGACCCAGGGCCTGATCTCATGACCCCAGTGAAATCAAGAGTCTGGTGCTTAACCAACTGAGCTACCCAGGCACTCCCAGAGTGTATTTGTTGAATGAATGAATAAATGCATGAATGAATTCCATCTATATATGTATTATATATATTATATATTTGACAAAATTTGAGGTCATGCTGTGCATTAAGTTTTATAACTTATTTTTAAAATTTTACTATGTTTTATTTCATATCCTTATTTTTTAAGAGTATGATTTTTTTAATGACTACATAATATTTCTAAGAAATGTTATGTTGTGATTCACTGAATCCATTCCATAGTAATGGCCATTTGGGCCATTTTGGGCTTTCTGCTAATAATGATTTTTTATTTTGCTTTTGATTATGCAATCTCAAGGTTTTTCTTCTACTTTTCACAGCAAAGGTCCAGTGGATATCTTGCAGATATTTAGAGTTGGCAAAGTGAATGAAACCACAGAGTTTTTGAACAAATTTGGCAATGTGAAGTCCTTACTGCATGGATCGCCTGTACAAAGCTTTGTTGGGATCCTGTCCCGGTAAGAGGATACCATGTTTATTTTCTAAATGTTTCACCCTCATGAACATGAAGTGTTTTACCTTGTTTTCCTAATTTTTTTTCTATACTACTAATTTTTTTATCTATACTACATGGACCTCTTCAGTTAAAATTAGCTTATTGTATTCCAGAGAAAACTGAACACTTTATTTTTTTTAAAGATTTTATTTATTTATTTGATAGACAGAGATCATAAGTAGGCAGAGAGGCAGGCAGAAAGAGAAGAGGAAGCAGGCTCCCCACTGAGCAAAGAGCCTGATGTGGGGCTCAATCCAAGGACCGTGGGATCATGACCTGAGCCGAAGGCAGAGGCTTTAACCCACTGAGCTACCCAGGTGCCCCAAAACTGAACACTTTAAATTGTAATAGGTGTAAGTTAAATTATTTACTTATTATTATATATTTTTAGAGTGTAGTACATGGGTGTGAATTGCTTCTTGAAAACTGTATCATATGATGTTAGGGTCTGTGATCAAAGGAACGGGACTGACACAAAGCGAAAATCAAACAAAGCTTTATTTCACGCCAAGCATCAAAAATCAAACTGGTAGGGGCCATCTCTTACGAAGAGACAACGATGATGACCCCAACAAGGCCACTCCCAAGAAGGCTGCTCTGGATGAGGCCGCTCTGGACGAGGCTGCTCCACAGAAGAGGCTACTCCAGACAAGGCCGCTGCCAACAAGGCCACTCCCTGGACAGGGCCGCTCCCTGGAATGAGGCTGCTCCAGCGAGGCCACTCCCCGGACAGGGCCGCTCCCAAGAAGAGGCCACTCTGGACAAGGCCGCTCCGCGGAATGATGCCGCTCCGTCGAGGCCGCTCCAGTGAGGCTGCTCGTAGACAGGGCCGATGGAGGTGCTCTGGACGAGGCTGCTCCAGACGAGGCTGTACGCGGACGGGGCCATGGCCCGGGATGGTGGGGCTGCAGCCCGGGGCGGCAAGACCGCTCGCGACAGGGCCAAGGTTTGGGCAGTGAGGCCACTGGTGGCGGGACCGCGGCTCGGTGGTAGAGAGGCCACTCGTGGCGGCAAGGCTGCTGGTGGCGAGGCTGTTTGCCCTGGCGCTGCTGCCAATGACTATGATGACCACGAGGACCACGATGCTCCTCACGACCATGATGACGACGACGACACTCTGAGGCTCCAACGACTATCCTAAGGACTACCCTAAGGGCTATCCCAAAGGCTATTCTAACTCCTCCTACTACTCCCTCCTCCCCAGCCTTACAGACTAACTTTTATAGAGGTGGTTGAGCCCGGCCCACACCCAGGTGTCCAATGAGATTTCAACTCACCACAGTAAATATATGTGCACCCCACTGATTGGATGTCTCCATCTGGCCTGGCCCGCCCTTATATCCGGGGTTTTCAAGTAAGTTCCTCTGAGAGGGGCAGGCCCTTACAATATGAAGAAAGGGGATTCTCTATTTCATGGCTCTTCTATGTGTATCTAATCTAGGGAATATCCAATACTTAAAAAGAAAGATCTAGAAATTAGAGTATCTAGATACTGTTAGTTATCTGTATAAAACATAAATAATTTTCTGTTGATTTGAATAGCCACTTAATATTAGAGCTGAACTACAGTCACAAGGAGCCTGGGAGGATATGATTACATCTGGATCCTTACTTAAATACCTAAGGAAAAAATACCTGAGGAGAAACATAAGTATACAAGATCCAGCTAGAAAAAATTTTAAACTCCTATTGAAGGACCCAAAAGATAATTGCACTAATCAGAAAGATGCCAGTTTTACTTCAGTTAACCTATAAATTTAGAGCTCTCACAATAAAAGTGCTAACAAGATTTTTTTTAAATAAAAAGCTGAGGGGACAAGATGGCGGGGTACTAGGAAGAGGCGTCTTTTCAGCTGGTACCCCAAAGTGAGCTGATTACCTACCAAAGAACTCCGATCACCCATGAAATCAGCCTGAGATCAGAATTATACACGTCTGGATCTCTACAAGGGCAGAAGACACCAGTGAGCAGGTAAAGCGGAATGGGAACAGCGGACTGATATCAGAAGATAAACAAAAGGGGGAGGGAGCCACCAGAGGCGACCGGTGGGAAAGTAATACCCCAATCCAAGCGAGAGTGCCCTGCGTCTGGGGACCAGCATTAACTCGGAGACTGGTTGAAAGCACTCCAAAAGAGCAAAGGATTGCGGGGGGAAATTGTGAGAATCGGGGTGGCTAGGGACAGGGGCTTAAGTCCCCAGTCCCAGACGGCCTTCCCGGCGTGGAGGCAGAGAGAGTGCGGCGGAGAAACCAGCTCCTGGTCCCTAAGCCGCCAGCGCGCCCCAGAGCGCGTGGGTTCCGGCTCCTGTGAGGGGATGGGAGCTGCGCCGGTCTGCAGAACGCGCGCTAGCCCTACCACAAAGCTTGAGATGCGCGCTCACGTCCATCGAGCTCTCCTGGGTTAAGGCCCGGGGGCGCTTCTTGACCTGAGCCATTGTTTCAAAGTCTAAGCCGCGGGCGCGCGAAACCCTTCCCCGGACAGAGGCGCGCAAAAGCCCAGCCTGCGGCTTACGGACCAGCGCCCGGTTCTCAGTGCCCCAGACGTGCGCCCGACCCACAGCTGCCTCTGAAAAGAGGTGCGCGCAAGCCGGGCACTCCCAGCCCGGGCCGGTGGCAAAATCTCAGTGTGCGATCGCTGCTTGGAACCTCTCTGGTGGTCAGGAGCTCCCAGACAGCCGCCACTGCCTTGGCTTTGGGGACGAGCAAAAGATCCTGTGCCCCCAGGGTCTGCAACGTGGAACTTGCACTGCCAGCGTCCAAGGGGGAATTTATTCAGCTTCTGCACCCAGACTGAGGCTTCTCTCTGAGATGGAGATCAGGAAGTGTTCCAGGGTGCACCTTGACTGCACCAGAGTTGATACATCCAGCTACATGTGTTCAGTCTTCTCCCACCAAAATGACTAGGAGGAGGAATGCCCAACAGAAGAAAAATACAGAGGATGGACCTTCTGCAACAGAGCTAATGGCTATCAACATAGACAATATGTCGGAAAGAGAATTCAGGCTAACAATTATCCAGGCAATAGCTAGGTTAGAGAAAGCCATGGATGACCAAACAGAATTGATTAGGGCCGAACTGAAAGCGACCAGACAGGATGTTCACAATGTTAGGGCGGAGCTTAAAGCTACGAGGGAGGAGGTCCACAATGCTCTCAATGAGTTCCAATCTAATCTAAACTCTCTCAAAGCTAGGGTAACTGAGACAGAAGATAGAATTAGTGATCTGGAAGACAAACAGATAGAGAGAAAGGATCAGGAGGAAGCCTGGAACAAAAAGCTTAGATCCCACGAAAGCAGAATCAGGGAAATAAATGATGCCATGAAGCGTTCCAACGTCAGAATTATTGGAATTCCTGAAGGGGAGGAGAAAGAAAGAAATCTAGAAGATACCGTGGAACAAGTCCTTCATGAAAATTTCCCGAATCTCGCGAATGAAACCAGCGTTTATGTACTAGAGGCTGAACGGTCTCCACCCAAGATTATACACTCCAAAAAAACATCACGACACCTGATAGTCAAATTGAGAAGTTATAATTGTAGGTATAATCTCTTGAAAGCCACCAGGGCAAAGAGGCTCCTTACTTACAGAGGGAAGCCCATCAGAATAATGTCAGACCTGTCCACAGAGACCTGGCAAGCCAGAAGAGGCTGGCAAGATATATTCAGGGCACTAAATGAGAAGAACATGCAGCCAAGAATACTTTATCCAGCAAGACTGACATTCAAAATGGATGGAGAGATAAAGAGTTTCCAAGACCGGCAAGGCTTAAAAGACTATGCAACCACCAAGCCGATACTGCAGGAAATATTAAGGGGGGTCCTATAAAAGAGGAAAAATACCAAGAATAGCATTGAACAGAAATATAGAGACAGTCTCCAGAAAGAAAGACTTCAAAGGTAACTCGATGTCAATAAAAACGTATCTATCAATAATCACTCTCAATGTGAATGGCCTAAATGCACCCATAAAACGGCACAGGGTTGCAGATTGGATAAAACGACAGGACCCATCCATATGCTGTCTGCAAAAGACCCATTTTGAACCTAAAGATACACGCAGACTGAAAGTGAAGGGGTGGAGAAGCATCTTTCATGCCAATGGGACTCAAAAGAAGGCTGGGGTAGCGATTCTCATATCAGATAAACTAGACTTCAAACTAAAGACTGTAGTCAGAGATACGGAAGGACACTACATAATCCTTAAAGGGACTATCCACCAAGATGATCTAACAATTGTAAATATCTATGCTCCCAATATGGGAGCAGCCAATTACTTAAGAAAACTGTTAATCAAGATAAAGAGTCATATTGATATGAATACACTAATCGTAGGAGATCTTAACACGCCTCTTTCAGAATTAGACAGATCATCGAAGCAGAAAATCAATAAAGAAACAAGAGCATTGAATGACACATTGGACCAGATGGACCTCATAGATATATACAGAACATTCCACCCTAAAACAGCAGAATACTCATTCTTCTCAAGTGCACACGGGACCTTCTCCAGAATATACCACATACTGGGTCACAAATCAGGACTCAACCGATACCAAAAGACTGAGATTATTCCCTGCATATTCTCAGATCACAATGCTTTGAAACTGGAGCTCAATCACAAGGAAAAGTTCAGAAGGAACTCAAACACCTGGAAGCTAAAGACCACCTTGCTTAAGAATGCTTGGATCAACCAGGAGATCAAAGAAGAACTGAAACAATTCATGGAAACCAATGAGAATGAAGACACTTCAGTCCAAAACCTATGGGATACAGCAAAGGCGGTCCTAAGGGGAAAATATATAGCCATCCAAGCCTTGCTCAAAAAAATTGAAAAATCCAGAACACATCAGCTGTCTCTACACCTTAAAGAACTGGAGGATCAACAACAAATCAAACCAACTCCACACATAAGAAGGGAAATCATCAAGATTAGAGCTGAGATCAATGAGGGAGAAACCAGAGATACAGTAGAACGTATCAATGAAACTAGAAGCTGGTTTTTTGAAAGAATCAATAAGATCGATAAGCCACTGGCTACACTAATCCGAAAGAAAAGAGAGAAATCCCAAATTCATAAAATTATGAATGAAAAGGGAGAGATCACAACTAACGCCAAGGAAGTAGAAACAATCATCAGAAGTTATTACGAACAGTTATATGGCAATAAGCTTAGCAACCTAGATGAAATGGATGCATTCCTGGAAAAATATAAACTACCAAAATTGAACCAGGAAGAAATCGACAACCTGAATAGACCGATATCTAATAACAAGATTGAATCAGTGATCAGAAACCTCCCAAAAAACAAGAGCCCAGGACCTGACAGATTCCCTGGGGAATTCTACCAAACCTTCCAAGCAGAAATAACACCTATTCTCCTGAAGCTGTTTCAAAAAATTGAAGCAGAAGGAAAACTTCCAGACTCTTTCTATGAAGCCAGCATTACCCTGATACCCAAACCAGGCAAGGACCCTACCAAAAAGGAGAATTTCAGACCAATATCACTGATGAATATGGATGCTAAGATTCTCAACAAGATCCTAGCCAACAGGATCCAACAGCACATTAAAAAGATTATCCACCATGATCAGGTGGGATTCATCCCTGGGCGACAAGGATGGTTCAACATTCGCAAATCAATCAATGTGATACAACAAATTAATATGAGAAGAGAGAAGAACCACATGGTCCTCTCAATTGATGCAGAAAAAGCATTTGACAAAATCCAACATCCGTTCCTGATTAAAACGCTTCAAAGTATAGGGATAGAGGGAACATTCCTGAACCTCATCAAATCTATCTATGAAAGACCCACAGCAAATATCATCCTCAATGGGAAAAAGCTTGCAGCCTTCCCATTGAGATCAGGAACAAGACAAGGATGCCCACTTTCACCACTCTTGTTCAACATAGTATTAGAAGTCCTAGCAATAGCAATCAGACAACAGAGAGAAATAAAAGGTATCCAAATTGGTAATGAAGAAGTCAAACTCTCTCTCTTCGCAGATGACATGATTCTTTATATGGAAAACCCAAAAGACTCCACCCCCAAACTAATAGAACTCATACAGCAATTCAGCAGCGTGGCAGGATACAAAGTCAATGTGCAGAAATCAGTGGCTTTCTTATACACTAACAATGAAAATACAGAAAGGGAAATTAGAGAATCGATTCCATTTACTATAGCACCAAGAACCATAAGATACCTGGGAATAAACCTAACTAAAGAGGTAAAGGATCTGTACTTGAGGAACTATAGAACACTCATGAAAGAAATTGAAGAAGACACAAATAGATGGAAGACCATTCCATGCTCTTGGATCGGAAGAATAAACATTGTTAAAATGTCTATACTGCCTAGAGCAATCTATACTTTTAATGCCATTCCGATCAAAATTCCACCGGCATTCTTCAAAGAGCTGGAGCAAATACTCCTAAAATTTGTATGGAATCAGAAGAGACCCCGAATCGCTACGGAAATGTTGAAAAACAAAAATAAAGCTGGCGGCATCACCTTACCTGATTTCAAGCTTTATTACAAAGCTGTGATCACCAAGACAGCATGGTACTGGCATAAAAACAGACACATAGACCAGTGGAACAGAGTAGAGAGCCCTGATATGGACCCTCAACTCTATGGTCAATTAATCTTTGACAAAACAGGAAAAAATATACAGTGGAAAAAAGACAGTCTCTTCAATAAATGGTGCTGGGAAAACTGGACAGCTATATGTAGAAGAATGAAACTCGACCATTCTCTTACACCGTACACAAAGATCAACTCAAAATGGATAAAAGACCTCATCGTGAGACAGGAATCCATCAGAATCTTAGAGGAGAACATAGGCAGTAATCTCTTTGATATCAGCCACAGCAACTTCTTTCAAGATACGTCCCCAAAGGCAAAGGAAACAAAAGCGAAAATAAACTTCTGGGACTTCATCAAAATCAAAAGCTTCTGCACAGCAAAGGAAACAGTCAACAAAACAAAGAGGCAACCCACGGAATGGGAGAAGATATTTGCAAATGACAGTACAGACAAAAGGTTGATATCCAGGATCTATAATGAACTCCTCAAACTCAACCCACACGAAACAGACAAACACATCAAAAAATGGGCAGAAGATATGAACAGACACTTCTCCAATCAAGACATACAAATGGCTATCAGACACATGAAAAAATGCTCATCATCATTAGCCCTCAGGGAGATTCAAATTAAAACCACATTGAGATATCACCTTACACCAGTTAGAATGGCCAAAATTAACAAAACAGGAAACAACATGTGTTGGAGAGGATGTGGAGAAAGGGGAACCCTCTTACACTGTTGGTGGGAATGCAAGTTGGTGCAGCCTCTTTGGAGAACAGTGTGTAGATTCCTCAAGAAATTAAAAATAGAGCTTCCCTACGACCCTGCAATTGCACTCCTGGGTATTTACCCCAGATGTCGTGAAAAGAAGGGCCATCTGTACTCCAATGTTTATAGCAGCAATGGCCACAGTCGCCAAACTATGGAAAGAACCAAGATGCCCTTCAACGGATGAATGGATAAGGAAGATGTGGTCCATATACACTATGGAGTATTATGCCTCCATCAGAAAGGATGAATACCCAACTTTTGTAGCAACATGGACGAGACTGGAAGAGATTATGCTGAGTGAAATAAGTCAAGCAGAGAGAGTCAATTATCATATGGTTTCACTTATTTGTGGAGCATAACAAATAGCATGGAGGACAAGGGGCGTTAGAGAGGAGTAGGGAATTTGGGTAAATTGGAAGGGGAGGTGAACCATGAGAGACTATGGACTCTGAAAAACAGTCTGAGGGGTTTGAAGTGGCGGGGGGGGTGGGAGGTTGGGGTACCAGGTGGTGGGTATTATAGAGGGCACAGCTTGCATGGAGCACTGGGTGTGGTGAAAAAATAATGAATACTGTTTTTCTGAAAATAAATAAATTGGAAAAAAAAAGCTGATACTACTGTACATATTTTTTTAATTGGATTTTACCAGGGTAATTAAGAAAAAGACGATTAATGAAGGAGAATTAACCAGACACTAAAAACATTTTATAAAGCTATGTTATTTAGAACAGTGAGGTTGTACCTGAACAGATGAGTCACAGAATAAAGAACCCACAAACAAATGTAAAGATGAAGATGGTTTAACATATGATAAAAGTAGTTTTTATTTCTGTGGAAGAAAGATAATTTCTTTAATACTATGTATTAGGGGAGATTACTACCTGGAAAAAATACAAAGTTGGACCCTTACCTCATTCCTCACACTTAAATAAACTCCACATGAAACAAAGATTTAAACATTTAAAACTAGGGATCCCTGGATGGTTCAGTCAGTTAAGCATCCAACTCTTGATTTCAGCTCAGGTCATAATCTCAGGGATAGGGCCAACAGCGGGCTCTGAGCGTGGTGGGGAAGGAATCTGCTTGTCCTCTTCCCTCTGCTCCTTCCCCCACAGAAAATAAATAAATAAATAAACAAACAAACAAAATCTTTTTTAAAAATCTAGAATTATAGGTACTAGTATTGAAAAATATTTTTTTATTTTATTTTTTTAACATTTTATTTATTTATTTGACAGACAGAGAACACAAGCAGGCAGAGGAGGCAGGCAGAGAGAGGGGGAGAAGGCTCCCTGCCAAGCAGAGTGCCCAATGTGGGGCTCGATCCCAGGACCCCGGATTATGACCTGAGCTGAAGGCAGAGGCTTTATCCCACTGAGCCACCCAGGCACCCTGAAAAATAGTTTTGCTTTGTTTTTCTAAGATTTTATTTATTTATTTGACAGACAGAGATCACAAGTAGGCAGAGAGGCAGGCAGAGAGAGAGAGGGGGAAGCAGGCTCCCTGCTGAGCAGAGAGCCCGATGTGGGACTCGATTCCAGGACCCTGAGATCATGACCTGAGCTGAAGGCAGTGGCTCAACCCACTGAGCCACCCAGGCACCCCCTGAAAAATAGTTTTAATTTTAAAAATTGTTTTAAATAAACTTTAAGTAGGAATAAAATCCAAGAACTATTTTACAAAATTAATCACATTTCATAATGCAAAATTCAAACAGTAGATGTTTATGTAATAAAGGCAGAAGTCTCCCTTTACCCACCTTCCCACAGATAATCATGGTTTAACTTTGATTGTAAAGAGTTCCTAACAGTGCTAGAAGGCCAATGGAAACCTGCTTAAGTTCTTGAGCCAGGAAGAAATGCAGTGAGCACTGGGCTTACACATGGTTCTGTTTAGTGCTGGAAGCCTCAACAGGTAGGAGGCAGAGCACTGAGGTAAGAAAAATGACCAGCATCTCAGGGCTGACCAAGATAACAATGAGAAACTGGCATAGCTTGGTTCATTTGAACAGCACCTAGAACCAGTCCTGTGGGAATACTCTGAAATACATTTTGCTTTTCATTTCATGCTCTTTATTTACTTATCATCTTTTAATTGGTATATTTTTCCAGCTTTATTAAGATACGATTAACAAATAAGAATTATATATATTTACGTTCTACAGGTGATTTTTAAAGATGTATAATGTGATGATTTAATGTACATGTACATTCTGAAATATTCCCACAAACAAGATAATTAACACATCCATCACTACAGAGTTAATCTTTTTTTTTCTTGTGGTAAGAATTTAAGATCTACTCTTGGCAAACAGTATTATCTTATTTATCATAAATTGAAAGTTTGTATACCCTTTAGCCAACATCTCCCCATTTTCCCCAACTCCCAGTCTCCAGAAACCACCATTCTGCACTCTGGTTCTGTGAGTTGGTTTTTGCTAGATTTCACATATATATGAGGTCATGCAGTAGTTGCGTTTCTGTGCCTGGCTTTTTTCACTTAGCATGTCCTTAAGTAGCACCTGTGTCTGCTAGAATTATGAGGCTATAATAAAAGATACCTTTCTTCTAGTAAATCATTGTAATGTCTTTTTCTTTTTAGTGGGCTGCTTTTACCCAAAGTAGTTGAAGATCGTGGCACAAAGAGAACAGACATTGGAAATCTTGGGAGTGGAATATATTTCAGTGATTCAATCAGGTTAGTATATTATATATACTATATATTATACCAAATATTATATCCTTAATACTCTTACTCCTATCACAAAGGGTTTATTACAAGTGGTTTCCTCCATCTTTCCTTTGTGAGGGATTTCTCACACAAGAAACAGATCATTGAAAGCAACTGGTTTTCTCAGTATATAGGAACATTTCTTTTGTAGTAGAGATTTGGGAAAATTGTATTTTAAATTATCTTAATGATTTTACTATCCTGAGAGTCTTTCTATTTTTTTTACCCACTTAATCCTTACAACAACCCTCTCACGTCAGTTCTGTTATTATCACTATCACAAAGAGTACTGAGTGACACTGAGGACATCTTGACTAAGATCAGACAACATTTTATCTTTCTCCAGGATGAGCAATCGTAATTTCTACAGCACAGGGCCTCTTCTCAAATATCTTCTCTATTGTGAATAAACTCTGTAGGCCTAGCATAAATTTCATATTTAATATTCTTATTAACATTTAAATATGTTTTCATAATAGCCACAAGGTATTTAACACCTTGGGGCGCCTATGGTGGCTCAGTCAGTTGGGCGTTTGCCTTCAGCTTGAGTCTTGTTCCCTGGGTCTTGGGATCGAGTCCTGTGTCAGGCTCCTTGCTCAGTGGGGAGTCTGCTTCTCCCTCTGCCTGCTTCTCCCCCTGCTTGTGCTGTCACTTGTGCTGTCTCTCTTTCTCTAACAAGTGAATAGGTAAAATCTTCAAGGAAAAAAGATATTGAACACCTGCCCTCTATGAGGCACCAGGCTAAGTGCTTCAGGTGCATTGTCTATAAACCTCACAAGTGGTATTATGACATCATTTTATGAAAAGGGAACAGAATGGTGGAGGTTAAATAACCTGCATTTGGTCACAGAGCTAGTTATAGGATGGAGCCTGGGTTCAGGCCCAGGACAAAAGATAATTGTCTAGAATATTTAAAGAATTCCTATATATCAATAAGAAAAAGATAAAGAGTTCTAAACAAATGGACAAAAGACATGAATAGGAACCTAAGAGAAAACACGTATAGACAATGACATTTGAAAAGATTGGTAATAACATGCAAATTAAACTATAGTATAACATTTTTCACCTGTCAGCAAAAAAAAAAAAAAAAGTTCAACATCTCTAGATGTTGGTAAGTCTCTACAGTCTGAATTCTCAGACGGTGTTGGTAGTAGTATTAAACTGATAGGTCCTCTGGGGAAAATTTTGGCATCACCTGCTATAGTTGGAGAGCATAGCTGATCGTATGACTCAGGAATCCTATGGATTAGCTGGCCTATGAACCAGGAAGCAGTGGTTATCAATCCTGGCTACACACTGGATCACCTGGAGGAGACTATTTTAAATTGAAGGACTTTTTTTTTAGTTTTTATTCCAATTCCAGTTAGTAGAGTATAATGTTAGTTTCAGGTGTACAATACAGTGACTCAACACTTAAGTGCAGCATGGGGTGTGTTAGGTTCCATGATCAAAGGAACGAGACTGACACAAAGCGAAAATCAAGCAAAGCTTTATTTCACGCCAAGCATCGAAAATCAAACCAACCCATTGGAGCCATCTCTTACAAAGAGGTGACAACGAGGACGCCGCTCCCAACAATGAAGAGGCGATGACGACGAGGACGACAATGCCACTGCAGCGAGGCCGCTCCCCGAATGATGAAGAGGCAACGACAATGACGAGGACAACAACTCCGACAACACAGACTCTGCTCCCCATGACGCCACTCTGACAAGGCTGCTCCCCAGACACCACCACTCCGGCCAGGCTGGTGGCAGCGGTGCAGCCACTGGCGGCGGCAAGGCTGCCAATGGCGATTATTACTCTGTCGACTTCTCCAACAGCTACCCCCACGGCTACTACAACTCCTCCTACTACTCCCCCCACCCCAGCCTCACAGACTAACCTTTATAGAGGTGGTTGAGCCCAGCCCACACACAGGTGGCCAATGAGGTTGCAACACACCACAGTAAATATATGCATGCCCCATTGATTGGATGTCTCCATCCGGCCTGACCCGCCCCTACATCCAGGGTTTGCAAGTAAGTTCCTCTGGGAGGGGCGGTGTCAATCTAAGTTTGCAACCAAATGGCTCCCTCTGGCTAACCAGGCCCCTACAGGGTGCTCATCATAAGTGATCCCCATCACCTATTTCCACCATCTCTCCCACCACCTCTCCAGCTGGAGGAGGTTTTAAATATTACTGGTGCTGATTTCACCCCAGATCAGTTAAATCAGGATCTCCAAGGGTGATGTTTGGGTATCAATAGATTTTTAAGCTCCCTGGGTGATTATTATATGCAGCCTGGGTTGAGAATCACTACCCTAGTAAGTAGACACAGACCAGGAGGCATGCACAGGAATGGCCAAGAAAACTGTAGTAATAGAACCCTGGAAATGATGCAGATGTCCATTGACAGTGGAATGGATTGAAAAATTTTGGTGTAGTCCTACATGGAGTGCTATGTGGCAGTTTCAACCCATGTGCTACAGCTACACATGCCTAATAGATGAGCCTTAGGAAAATGATGTGGAGCAAAAAATTGCTATGTGATTCTATATGTATATAAAGTTCAAACACAAGCAAAACTAAGCATGTTATTCAGGGACACATACATCAATACTATAAAAGAAAAAAATAATATACACCAAAAAACCAAGATTCCAATTAGATTACCTCTGGGTGGCAAGGAAAGTGATGCCACGGGGCAACACAGAAGTCTTGATGATGTTCGTTTCTTAAACTAGGCAGGAGCCATGTGGTTATTTATCTTATCATTATTCTTGAAACTTCACATTTATAGTATAAATGCCCTTCCCTGTGTACAAAATATTTCAAAGTAAACTTTTTTAGATGTCAAGATTTTTAAAAAATAAATTGGCATTCCATTGAATTTACCAAGTTGAAGTCCTTGGTGACTCTGGACAGAGTGGTTTCAGTGGAGAAGCCAAACTGTAGCAGGTTGAGTGGTGATGGGCAAGCAACCAGGCAGAGGCAGTCATTGTTGAAAGGCAGGAAATGGAGAGGGAGGAAACTGGGACAAAGCTAAGGTTAACAGCTTTGGTGGCCACAGGGAAGGAAGTTTATAGGAAGAATGGGGGAAATTGGTTATTTTTTTTAAAGGGGGCAAGTCCTGGGGCACTTAGCTGGCTCAGTTAGTGGAGCATGTGGCCCTTGATCTCAGAGCTGTAAGTTCAAACCCCATGTTGGGTGTAGGGATTACTTAAAAATGAAGTATTTTCTTAAAAATAAAAGATAAATGCTGAGTGAAATAAGTCAAGCAGAGAGAGTCAATTATCATATGGTTTCACTTATTTGTGGAGCATAACAAATAGCATGGAGGACAAGGGGCGTTAGAGAGGAGAAGGGAATTTGGGTAAATTGGAAGGGGAGGTGAATCATGAGAGACTATGGACTCTGAAAAACAATCTGAGGGGTTTGAAGTGGTGGGGGAGTGGGAGGTTGGGGTACCAGGTGGTGGGTATTATAGAGGGCACGGCTTGCATGGAGCACTGGGTGTGGTGAAAAAAATAATGAATAATGTTTTTCTGAAAATAAATAAATTTAAAAAAATAAAATAAAATAAAAGATAAAAGGGGGCAAGTCTTAGAGGATAGAACAAACGCTTTTACATTTGGGTCTTGGTATTTGGAAAAATAAAGGTCTATCCCCAAAATCTTTTTCCCATAGATGTCCTAGCCTATGCTCCTTAATTGCAAAAGTTGCTTTTTTAAAGCTGCTGAGTCCTGAAGAAAGTCAAAACAAAATCTCTCACTTGGATGTCATTTGAAATTTTTGTTTCTCCTTTTGGATTCAGAAGCCTGTGAGAATACAGTGCCCATCTTTCCCTTTGAGCAGTTCTTATTTACCTGGTATATCATGTTTTCCTTGAGGTTTAGTACAGAGAAGCAATCTACTTCTTAATTAAAAAGGTGGGGGATTTTCCTTCTCTTTCATCACTTTGGTGTTTACCATACCAAAATGTTTGTATTTTAGTAATTAATAAAGATTTGGGGAAACAGTAGAATTCATCCCTCTCTGGAAGAAAGTACTTTGAGCACAGCCTAGCACAACAGAAGCTTGTTGGGAACTGCTCTCTAATGTGTTTTTCACATTAAAGTTTTAAACAAATAGGTAAACAATAAAGTTCTAAATTGAATCTTCAGAGATATTTCAATAGCAGTAAAATTTGGAACATTCTACCAGTACATTCATTTAGACAGTATTTCACATATAGAGATGGATAAAAGGTAATAAAATATTGTTGCCATGACCATAAATTACAAACACATTACTTCCTTTCCCAATGCAGCACGAGTACTAAGTATTCCCACTCAGGAGAGACAGATGGCACAAGGCTCTTGGTTGTCTGTGATGTAGCCCTTGGGAAGTGCATGGATTTGAACAAAAAAGACTTCTCCTTGTCGGAAGCACCACCAGGTTATGACAGTGTCCATGGGGTGCGAGCAACAGCCACTGTCACCACAGACTTTGAGGTATTTATTTCAGGAAACAGGAAGAGAGGCTCCTGCTTTTATTGAATATGCTTAAGTTGAAGTAATTGTTGCATATCTGTGACTCTCTGAATTCAGTATTTTCTAAATTAGCAAACCTGCAATTCTGCTTTTATGAGAACATTTGCCAATAAAGGTTTTCCCCCCACCTATCAATTCTGTTGGCTCTAGGATGATGAATTTGTTGTATATAAAACCAATCAGATTAAAATGAAATATATTATTAAATTTTGTATATTTGGAGATGAAATAAAGGACTTTCATCCTTGTAACACTACTGAATTAGAGGAATACAGACCTGAGTTTTCAAATTTTTCAAATGTTGAAGGTAAGACACTTTTCTTGAATGCTATTTTAAGTGATATTTCTAGAACTCAAATGTTTTATTTTTAGAGGAATTTATGTTCATGTTCAGGAACTGTATCTATGATTTCATATATAAATATTCCATTCCCTTCTTTATTTTGTAAAAATAAAAACCAGGATACTTGAGAGAGGTTCAGTGATCTCAAAAATCACATATTACTTGGTTAGCATGCTCAAGTTGAGCTCTTGCACCTCTGGACAGCCGATGCTAAAACCTACTGAAGCAATTTAAGATGTCAAAGCACAAAAAGTGTAATGGGGATTGGTGAAGTGGACAGAGGACCCAGCTTTAGAATCAGGAAGCTCGGCTTCAAGAAGTATCAACTCAGTCTGAGGGGTTTGAAGTGGCGGGGGGGTAGGAGGTTGGGGTACCAGGTGGTGGGTATTATAGAGGGCACGGCTTGCATGGAGCACTGGGTGTGGTGAAAAAATAATGAATACTGTTTTTCTGAAAATAAATAAATTGGAAAAAAAAAAAAGGAAGTATCAACTCGCCGCTTACTAGGCTGTGCAATATGAAACAAACTGCATAAGCTTTTTGGGCCTCAGTTACTCTATGTTGCAAATGAGATCAGTATCTGCATTAAGCAAAGATACTCCCAAAACTGTAATATGCAGCTTATATGTTAGTAGTAGAAATATATGAGAGGATGATAGCTTCTCAGAAAATTGTAAGCCCAAACTATTTTAATATTTATTAATAGCCTTATAAAAACACATAAACATTTTTAACTGTAATCAAATTATTTTTTGTCAGAAATGTATGACTTTCATGTATAAGAAAATGACTCCTTTTTTTCCTCTGGGAGCATTAAATGAAATGTCTGGCTAGAGAGTATATATTTATATACCTAATTATATGTGTATTTTTGTACCATCTGGTATAGAAGGGGAACATTTTTTTCATATGCTGTATTAGAAGTTTGATTTAGTGTTCGTTGGACTGAAAGTCTAAGGGATCTCATATTGGTCTGACATGCTTTTGTGGCACAATAAATAATAGTGACTGACCAATCAAAATCACAGGCTAGGGAATGGAGATATCTAGATTCTTGAATAAACTACATTTATAAATTCTTAAAGACTTTTGTGAACTTGTGCATATGCTTAAATGTCTGTCTTTCATGTAATTGTGTGACTCTAAAGTTTCAAGATGAGTCCTCAGAGTCACTAGATTAAAAAGGCAGAGTGTCTGTAATGAAGGCTACCCCCATTTTTCTCACGTGGGTTCACTTACTTTACAGCATTGGCTATTGAAAATCATAAAATGCTGCTTGTCCATTTTTCCTAAAATATAATGTATGAAGGAAAGGAGAAGGAATAACAATTAAGATAACAAAACAGTGCAGGGATGGTTTTAAAAGCTAACATTATAATTTTTTAATGTATAGATTATCAGTTAGCAGACACCAAACCTTCCAGCAACTTCAATTCTGGTCTGCAGGATGTCTCTGGCAATTCCGTTCCCCTTGAGGATGTGCACATCAAGGGGAAAATAATAGACTTCGTAGCCCAGGTATGTTCTTTGTGGTTTTACGATACTTTGAACAGATACATGACAATCTGATTATAGTTGCATGAATTAAACAAAATATGCATTTCTCTCTTTTTTAAAGATTTTATTTATTTATTTGACACAGAGAGAGAGATCACAAGCAGGCAGGCAGAGAGAGAGGGGGAAGCAGGCTCCCCGCTGAGCAGAGAGCCCGATGCGGGGCTCGATCCCAGGACCCTGAGATCATGACCTGAGCCGAAGGCAGAGGCTTAACCCACTGAGCTACCCAGGCGCCCCCAAAATATGCATGTCTAAAATTTGTTTATTTGTTGAGCACCTCCTTCATACCAGGGACTGTTCTAGGCTCTAGGCATATAGCAATGAACAAAAGAAAACCTGCCTTGTAGAGCATACATTTTATTGAGGGACTAGGAAAAAACATGATAACTAAATGAAATGCATCATATGTTAGATGGTGATAGGTACTAAAGAAGAAAATCTAAGCAGGCAGGAAAGGAGCTTCACAGAAGGGGAGGGGTTTGAACTTATAAATAGGACGGCCAAAAAGGCCTCACTGAGAAGGTGACATCTGAGTACAGATACGTAGGAAATAGTGGAGACT
This sequence comes from Neogale vison, assembly GCF_020171115.1. Taxonomy (NCBI): domain Eukaryota; kingdom Metazoa; phylum Chordata; class Mammalia; order Carnivora; family Mustelidae; genus Neogale; species Neogale vison. The sequence goes on from NC_058095.1 coordinate 82,316,443, forward strand.
AAACCATGTAGACATCTAGGTGTCACTTATTCCAGATGGAGCAAGCCTGATATGGTCAGGGACATCAAGAAGGCCACTATGGCTACAGCAAAATAGAAGGGAGAGGCATGGCGGGATATTAGATCAAAGAGATGTTGGGGGGTCAACTCACATCAGGACATAGGACGTACTGTCCTGTATTCTGAGAGAAATGGAAGCCTCTAGAAGATGTTTGGCAGAGAAGTGGTATGATCTCACCTGTTTTAACAGGATCACACCAGCCACCATGTTAAGAACAGTCTGAAGAGGATCAGTTAGGAGACATCTTATGTCAAGTTGTCTGGAAAACAGGCTCTAAGTGGAGATTTGTTTTTAGGAAGCTTGTTGGGAACTGCTCTCAGGAACAACACCTATAAGAACAAGGGAGTCAGGACCTGGCAAAAGGAGAAATTGAACTATGACACATCTAACATATTATGCATATGAGTCCTGGGATGATCTCAGAAGGAGCTCTGAATCTGGGCTGGCCCTTCAGAGATGTTCTTACTTGAGGCCAGGGCACAAGGCTTTGTGTCTATAAAGGGACCAGTTACTGGATGTGGCTGCCTCGGGTGGGGGGAGGTCATAACCTTGAGTGAGGTGGTCCATCTTCTTCTAAGGAAAGTCTGGGGAAAGACTCAGCAGATGACACTCTCAGCAGCCTTGGTCCTGAAAAGGACATCTGGGAGTATGGTATAGCATGAAATGTAGGTGACTGTTGAAGTAATTCTGTCAAGGATGATGGTGACTTGGACCAAAATGTTAGCAGTGGGAGTGGAAAGAAATTATTGGTTCTGGCAAAGAATTGAAGGTAAAATCAATAAGATTTGCTGATGGTTATGGAACATAAGAGAAAGTCAGGAATCAAGGATGACACCAAGGTTTGGCCTGAGCATCTAGAACAAGCAATCAAGTTTGCACATCCTGGAATGGGGAAGTGGTAGGAGCACTAGGTTGGGGATAACTATCAGGAGGTCATCTTTGGCCCTATCATGTGAGATGCTGATATCCAGAAACAAAAGCCAAGTGGGCAATTAAGCATTTGAGTCTAGAGTCCAGGGAAGAGTTAACTCCTTGTGGGAGTCATAAGTGGGGGAGTTGCCAGCACTTAGATATTAAAATTTAAAGTTGAGTGAAACAACTTTAATTGTGAAACACCAAGAGAATCTTTCAGAGAGAGAAGACAAGGCCAGCATGTAATGGTCAGGCAAAGGAGGATGGGTCAGCAAAGGAGATGGAGAGGGAATGGCCAGTGAGACACACACGGGAAGCCAGGGTCTCTGGAAGGAATAACTCGGTTGAAGACAGCTGATGGATCAAGTAGAATAAAATAAGAGACCTGACCATTGGAATTGGCAATGAGGAGATCACTGGTGACTTGACGGTTACCGCTTTGATGGAATGGTGCGGTTAAAAGTTTAATTAGAGTGAGTTCAAGAGAAAATGGGAAGAAAGAGGAGAGAAAAAGAGACAGTAGCTAAAGAGAAGTGGGATCAGATTGTTTTTTCTTTTAAGGCAAAAGAAATCATAGCATGTGTGTGAGCCAGTGCAAGATGGAAAAACTGGGGGCACCTGGGTGGCTCAGTTGGTTGGACGACTACCTTCGGCTCAGGTCATGATCCTGGAGTCCCGGGATCGAGTCCCGCATCGGGCTCCCAGCTCCGTGGGGAGTCTGCTTCTCTCTCTGACCTTCTCCTCGCTCATGTTCTCTCTCACTGTCTCTCTCTCAAATAAATAAATAAAATCTTTAAAAAAAAAAAAAAGATGGAAAAATTGATGATTCAGTAGAGGGAGTGTGAGATGTGGATGTGTTCATACCATGAAGCAGTAACTAATTTTGACACTGTCCACCTGGAGATAGTGTCCGATCCTAGAGGTCAGGGGTTTTGTCTGCTCTCCTTTCCTGCTACCACTTCAGAAGCCAGTGGCAGGGGCTCTGGCCAACTCGCTGTAGATCGGAGGTTCCAAAGACCCCTTCCTTGTGTTAGACTGATGTGCTGGAGTGGCTCAAAGAACTCAGGGAAACATTTTATTTACGACATTAATAGTTATTACAGAAGAATACACCTGAGGAAAAGCCACCTGAAGAAACGTGTAGGGCAAAGTGTGTGGAAAGGGGCACAGAGTTTCCCTGTCTGGTTCAGGCATGCCACTCACCCTGAATCTCCATGTGTTCACCAGCCTGGAGCTCTCTGAAGCCTGTCTTTTTGGGTTAATACAGGCATGGTTGATTATTAAATCATTGGCCATCAGTGATTGAACTCAATCTCCAGCCTCTCTCCCCTCTTCTGAGGTCTGAGGGTGGGGCTGACAGTTCCAACCTTTAATCCCCTTGGCAACCAGTCCCCATCCCTAGGTACTTGTCAAAAGTCACCTCTTTGACATAAACTCAGGTATGGCTGAAAGGGGTCTGTTATGAACACCAAGAAATCTACATCGTTCTTATCACTTAGGAAATTCTGAGGCTTTGGGGAGCTCTGTACCAGAAACAGATGCAAAGACCAAAATAAATATTTATTATAAATCACAGTATTACAGAGGGGACTTGCTGGAGATGCACTGTTCTGTGAGGGGGAGATGAGGAGAGCCAATATTGGCTCAAGTGCAGTGCTTGGCCTCAGCCAGAAGCATGCAGCTGGTGCAGCTGTGGTCATAGAACAGAAAGTAGAGTTCATGGGCACACATGCAGGCAGGCTGCCAGTGTACTGTGAAGGCTCTGTTTTCTAAGATTTGACTTCATCATTTGTTCCTAAACACTGAAGACTGCACTGACCAACTATAAAGACCTCTTAGAAAAATAAGAATATCTGAGTCCAGTATTGTGATATTCCTCCCTCTTCAGAGGCAAATCAGATTAATTGTAGTGGTCATCTTAAACTGGGGAAATGGGGTATCCTGGGTGGGACAGGGCATGCTACCCATGATATCTGATCAGTTTGCATATGGCCCACTCTGTTTGTACTTCCGGGCCCACTTTAATCCATACCCACATCCCTGAATAGCTCAGGGAGACAACATAGACTTTGGGAAGACCCTGATGTGGACTCATAGTAAATGTTCAACCCATGCTAATCTCTTTGGAGTCACCTAGGAACCGTGACCATAGTGGTTACCACTTCCTATGAATCAGGCCCTGGATTGAGTTTTTCACATGCTATATTTAATTCTCCTAAAACCCTATGAGGTGAATGCTGTGATTATGCCCGTTATTTAGATGAGGAAGCTGATGTATGGAGACATTGAACAACACTATAAAGCACAGATTTGAACCCTGATCATTTTGATTCTCAAGTATAGCCTCTTTAACTACTATGCAGTAGTGCAACCTGGGATGCATTGTATAAGGCAGAGAATTTATAGTTTGGAGGCTTAGCTTTGAATCCTTGCTCATTTCTTTCTAGCTCTGTGACCTTGGAAAAATAATTTTTTAACTTCTTCGTGCCTCAGTTTTCTTAAATGTAAAATGGAAACAATAGTATCTGCTGGTTAGCTTGTGGCTATTAAATACAATGAATGTAAAGGTTATAGGATGTTTTTTCACAGATATAGATAAAAAACTAATGGGTTTGAAGTGGCGGGGGGGGGAGGTTGGGGTACCAGGTGGTGGGTATTATAGAGGGTATGGCTTGCATGGAGCACTGGGTGTGGTGAAAAAATAATGAATAATGTTTTTCTGAAAATAAATAAATTGAAAAAATAATAAATAAAAAAAACTAATGGGTGTGTTACAAAGAGAGGCATACATCCTCTGTACATTACTTTGGATTAGACAACTTGCCCATTTGATATTTTAAACCTGATGAAGCTTTTTCTATTGGTAACTTCCTGAAAAAAAATAATAACTCATGATTTAGCAGTGAATTTTTCACTAATTTGTGATTAGACAGCTGGCTTGGAGATTGTCATTGGGAATCCAAACAGAGGCTCAGCAGCAAGGACTTGTATGTTCATAGCTCACATACTAGACTCTTCTTGGAATGAGTTTAGTGTTTTTAGTTTAATAACTAAACTAAAATAGTGGTTTCATCTGAGGGTGGAAAATAAAGACATCCAAAATTAGTACAGTATATTAGCTTCTCTTCTAAGTTCTAGTAAAAATACTTCTATCATCATTACCTAAAATGTCTTGCTTTCTGAGTGCCCAGTCATACCATGTGATACAGAGAGAGTGAAGCTGACATAGACCTGACCCCTGGGAACTCCTGTGCAAAGACAAACCTGCTAACTAGATGCAGGCAGGACATCCACAGAGCAGAATGAAAACATGAACCCAAACCAAAGGACAGTTAGACAGTGACCCTATCTGGCAGTTACAGGTCAAGCATACGTGCCCCTGAGAGGTTTGGTAAAATTGAATATCCAAGAGAGAAATGAAGAGTTCTATACACAGGGAACATGTGTGATATCTTCCTGGTCAGCAATCTGCATGGCTCTCTGCCTGTTGCTCTCTCACCTTTTATGATGGCTCAGATCACCCAGACACCCAAGAAACTCTAAGATCCTACAGAATCAACTCGGGGCCATGGCCAGCCTCCAGTTTCAGGGTGAGCCTGGTAAGTGGGTGGCTGCACCAGCCAATGAGGCCTTTGTTTGCAGAACTACGAGAGATTCGATCCCCTGAAAGGTGCTGACCTGCTGATTTGAAGACAGTCAAGTTATGACCCTTAAATTTTTTTCCTCTGGTGCAGCATATACACTAAGGGCAACGCAGCTTACTGTAAATCCAGTTGTAGATAGCATTATGGAATAAGTTTGTTTCCTTTATGTTTTTGTTTTTCATTTCAGTCTCTTCCCAGAAATTATTGACGACAAATGGCTAATTTTTTTCCCTTATTATAGCCACATGTTTAAAATATTATTGTTTATTATATGTCTTACGTTTTTGGTTATTTTTTTGTAATTTTCAGTTGTTTAAAGACTGGTCTTTTCTTATGCAAGGGAGTGAAGTGATAAACACAGTCCATTAGTAAAATGAATCTGATAAGAACAGAGACAGCAGGAAGGAGTGAAAAAGGGTTGATTCAAGAGCTGACTAGACAGGAAGAGGTGAGGATAGATGGAAAGAGCTGTGGAGGGCTACATACAGAGAGGTAAAGGAGGAAAATGCCAAGACCTGAAAACATAACAGGTATAAGAACTATTCTGGGCGGCTCCTGGAGGGCTTAGTGGGTTAAGCTGCTGCCTTCGGTTCAGGTCATGATCCTAGGGTCCTGGGATGGAGTCCTGCATCGGGCTCTCTGCTTGGTGGGGAGCCTGCTTCCCCTTCTCTCTCTCTGCCTGCTTGTGATCTCTCTCTCTCTCTGTCAAATAAATAAATAAATAAAATCTTAAAAAAAAAAAAAAGAACTATTCTGGGGGTGCCTCGGTGGCTCAGTGGGTTAAAGCCTCTGCCTTCGGCTCAGGTCATGATCCTAAGGTCCTGGGACTGAGCCCCACATTGTGCTCTCTGCTCTGCAGGGAGCCTGCTTCCTCTTCTCTCTCTCTCTCTCTCTGCCTGCCTCTCTGCCTACTTGTGGTCTCTGTCTGTCAAATAAATAAATAAAATGTTAAAAAAAAAAAAAGAACTATTCTGGAATAGTGTGGGGTCACATGACACTAAGGAGGGACTAAGACCACACATAAAGAGGCTGTCTTGTTGTCATCTTGACGAAGCTGCATTGCTTCTGTTAAGCGAATGTTTGTAATATTGTAATACTAGTGACTTTTATTCCAGCCAAGGGTGTATGAATTACCTGAAACTGTAGCTGGTACACTTTATAATGTGACATGGACTCTACATTCCAGTCAAAGAATGCTCTAAATCCTAAGGGTTGGGAATTTGAGAGACATGATAAAAATTCAAGGAATTTAAAGAAAAGATGCATAATAGTTTTCATTAATAGTTGTTCCTACAAATGTTGTTCCATATGGTTTCATCAAGGGTATGGTGTTTTTTTTTTCTTCTTCAGGTCATTGTTTTTCAGACATATACCAATCAAAGTTCTGTTCCTATTGAGGCAAGATATATTTTTCCTTTGGATGAGAAGGCAGCTGTGTGTGGCTTTGAAGCATTCATCAATGGGAAGCACATAGTAGGAGAGGTAAGGGGAGAAAATGCACTGTGACTGCCCTTTGGTTTAAGGTCAGTTTCCCATTTACCCAAATCTTCCTCACCTGAGTTCCCATAGCTATAAGGTTGAATAGCTATAAGCCTTATCATAAAACAGAAATATTCTTCGAAGAACCAAGCATTTATACAGTTGGGTTCCATTTAAACATCCCTCGCTGATAAACTAGTTTCTGTCCCTACCTGTCCAGTGTTCATCAGTCAATGCCTTGTAAATTCTTTGCCTAGCACTTTGAAACAGAGAAATTTCAATATCAAAAGTTTAAGAGAGGCACCATGGAAAATTGGTGAAGACTTTCTATAATTTTGCAAAAAACTGATCATTTGCATCCTGTTGTAACAGTCAAATTGATGCGATGACTACTGTTGTTAACTTTTTAAGAAAAGTTGTACCAAAAGAAATAACAAGTGATACATTCTTTGTTTATTCTAAGGAGTATCCTACAGTTGCAATAATAACACATTTTGTTAAATGTAAGGTAAACTTAACTTACTATTTTTGTTCAACATAAAGTCCCAATCAAACTTTTTTTTTCACTATTGACTCTGAAATATGGTCCCAACAAATTAAAGAGATTTCTCTTTAGCTGGCCTTTTCTGTTTCAAATTCTTCCTAGATGAGTACATTTTAATGTACTTTATATAAGTTTCCATTCACCTTAGGCTCTTAGTTTTCTGGGTTTTACCTAGGTTTTAATAAACATTGCTGCAGTTTTTCTTGTTAAAGTCTGAAATCATTATTCATACCATGACTGGTATAAAAATAATCTTTTCCAGGTTAAAGAGAAGGGAGCCGCCCACCATGAATACCGAGAAGCCATCACTCAGGGCCATGGCGCATACTTGATGGATCAGGATGCACCCGTACGGCTTGATTTATCCCTTAGTCTAGCACACTTAGCTGAAGGGAGAAAGAGTTGGAATACAACTTGAAACATGAAGTCCATAGTAGAAACAGGGATAATATCTGCTATTTTAGGCCTAGAGTTTTACTTGCTGTTAGCAAGCAGAGGTCTACCTGGTCAGAACCATTCGACTTAGCTAAAGGTAGGAGGAAATGGTGTCGGTATTGCCAAACAAATAAGAAGACCTACTTTCGATCTTGGGAACTGAGTTTCCCAGAAGTGACAACAAAAAGAAAACACTTGGGGGTACATAATCTTCATCTTCTGATAAAAGAATGTAATATACAGTTGACCCTTGAGCAACACAGTTTTGAACTGCATAGATCCACTTATAGGGGATTTTTTTTGTTAAATATACAATACAGCACTGTAAATGTATTTTGTCTTTCTTATGATTTTCTTTTCTCCTGTTTACTTCATTGTAAGATTTTAGTATATAACATCTAATATACAAAGTGTGTGGTAATTGACTGTTTATGTTATCAGTAAGGCATCTAGTCAATAGTAGGCTATTAATAGTTAAATATTTAGGGAGTCAAAAGTTATAAGTGGATTTTTGGCTGTACAGGCATCAGCAACCTCATTCAAGGGTCCACTACATATACACTTGTCCTAGGACTAAGCTTATCTAGCAATTTATCCAGTTTTCACCAAGTAATATCCGGGAAGAGTTTTCTACAGAGTCCTGAGGTAGGTCCAGATTCTTTTCTTTCTGATTAATTGCTTTCATAGGGATAAAATATGGAATATTTGAAAGAAGAGACAGCTATCATGTCCACTAGATTTCTTTTCTTAAATATAAGATGCTTTAAATATGCCTTTGGCAGATACTAGATTGTGTGCTGTTTGTATTCGTTGTCTCCAGCATAGACATTTAGTTGTTTTTGAGGACAGGTCTACGTGCCTCAGATACTACCTCTGAGGATGCCACATTGCCATAGCATTGTGAAAATTTAATGTTGGTGGAGGGGGGAGTTACTAAAGATTAGTACAGAGTTAAAGGACAAATGATTGCTTTTTTTTAAAATGAGGGTGTTTTTTTAAGATTTTATTTATTTATTTGACAGAGAGAGATCACAAGTAGGTAGAGAGGCAGGCAGAGAGAGAGGAAGGGAAGCAGGCCCCGTGCTGAGCAGAGAGCCCAATGTAGGGCTCAATCCCAGGATCTGAGATCATGACCTGAGCTGAAGGCAGCAGCTTAACCCACTGAGCCACCCAGGCGCCCCAAATGATTGCTTTTTACATATAAGATAACATTTTGCAAAATGGAAGTAAGCAAGGAAGAGGTCCTTGTTAAACAGTTAATAATGCTACTCCTGGCCAAACTGTATATTTAAAAGCCTAGGGTTTATTTCATAGGCTGACACTTAACAGTGTGAGGTTATTGTCATAAAAGAATTGGTTGACAAATTTCCTCCTTGATGATATTTCCCTAAGAAAAAGATCCACAGGAAAACAGTTTTCACAAAGGGTATTACCTGTGGATAAAGTCTGGTCAGAACCATTGCTAACTAGCACCTTTAGGTACCCCAGAATGTATTTTACCATCCAGCTACTATAATGTCCTCACTCTAAAATATATTAATAATGTAATTATATAATGTATTATAGATATTATATATTGTTACATGTATGTTATATATTTAATATATAAGTATATATTCTCTACTTGCTAGACTTCTAATAGTTGGGAACATTTTATATATATATGCACACACACATACTCATATATATACATATAAAATAATACTCTATACTTGGGAACATTATATGTTTGTGCATATAAAACATAATGTATATTACTGTTATAATCTATAATATATATAATGTATATATGTTATATATATTATATATATGATGTTCCCAACTATCAGAAGACTAGCAAAGTGGCTTTAGACATCCAAGGGACTGAGGTGAAAATGATTTGTGTTTGAAAATTATGTAGGGACACCTAACATTTCAAACCTCATTATATCAGAAAGGAGGACAAAGTGTCTTGCACCAAATGGTGCTTCCCATGCTCTTCACCTTCCCATGCTCTTCACCTTCACCTTTTCTTTTTGTTGTCACTTCCCCCCATATGCACCAAGATGCTAGCCCCCTGGGAGCCCATAGGGAAATCCCCACAGCTCCTGTGCCTCACCTCTCCTCGGAGGGGTTTGTTAACCCTTTGGAATTGAGTTCGCTTGGCTGCCTTGCAACTCAGCTTTCTGGCAGGTCAAGCAAGTTACAGTTTTGTGAATTATCCAGCTTGTAACAGAAGTGACATCCTGCATCTATGTCCTACACAGAAATGGAACTGCAAATCCACACTATTATGTGGCAGTGTCTCAAATAACACCCAGGTTATTATACACTTCTTTTAAGGACAAGCACTGTGAACTGTTCAATAATTACCTCTTCGTTGTTTATCCCTTCAATGGAATCCATTTCTTTATTGGATCTTCTTGCAAATGGATATCCTTGATGTCAAAAGTAATCATTTACTCCTGAAATCTAAATTAATCATTAGTATTATATGTTCCCAAACATATAATAGTTTTCCAAACTGGAAACCAAATAGAAACCAAAAAGTTTCATGGCATTGCAACCAACTGGATGGGAAGATATGCGTGGGGTGTTAAGAGTTTCTCTGTGTAGGTATCAGAAAAAATAGATCTAGCCTTTCTTTTTTTCTGCCCTAGCCAGTCATGAGCTTATCCCTATATGTAGTGATTATAATGCCCCTTTAAAAGAAAGTGAAAGGGGCGCCTGGGTGGCTCAGTGGGTTAAAGCCTGTGCCTTCACCTCGGGTCATGATCCCACGGTCCTGGGATCAAGCCCCATGTCGGGCTCTCTGCTCAGTGGGGAGGCTGCTTCCCTTCCTCTCTCTATCTGCCTGCCTCTCTGCCTATATGTGATCTCTGTCTGTCAAATAAATATACAAAATTTTTAAAAGAAATAAAAGAAAAGAAAGTGAAATACTTTTTCTAAAAGATAAAATGGGGACACATGGGTGGCTCAGTGGGTTGAAGCCTCTGCCTTTGGCTCAGGTCATGATCCCACCGTCCTGGGATCGAGCCCCGCATCAGGCTCTCTGCGCAGTAGGGAGCCTGCTTCCCTTCCTCTCTCTCTGCCTGCCTCTCTGCCTACTTGTGATCTCTGTCTGTCAAATAAATAAATAAAATCTTTTTTAAAAAAAGATAAAATGATGCACGAACTGCAGGGCAAAGGAATAAAGTGAGGACCAAGTTAGTGAAACTGTTCTAGCTCTACAGCCACTGGTAGAATTGCTGCTAGATGCTGTGGAGGTCAGAGAGGCTACAGCTTCTTCAAGAAGGGGCTATGTGGAGGCTGTCTGTGCAGCAGAGCCCTGCATGTAGGGCCTCTGGTGTAGAGGACAGAGGTGACACTCCCCAGTCAGGGCAAGGTCCTGCTCCCAAAGGGCCTCCTCGCCTTCTACCCCCCCATAGATGCCATGCCATCCCCACCCTTGAGGACCTGCTCCAGGATTCTCCTTAAGCACTGCCCATGCCCATTCATCTTGTAGGGTCTATGCTCATTTTCCGAGGAAGAGTCTGGTAGATCATAATTTAAGTGGCTCATGTAACAGGAGGGATTAACTAGCCTAGAATGGATGTACTTTTGAGGAGAAAAATGAGACATGTGTTTCTATTTCAGGATGTTTTTACTGTTAGTGTTGGAAATCTACCCCCTAAGGCTAAGGTCCTCATCAAAGTTACCTACATCACGGAACTCAGCATCCAAGGCAACAGGGCTGTCTTCTTCATGCCTGCTGCTGTGGCACCCTGGCAACAGGACAAAGTTTTGAATGAAAACATTCAGGTTCGTATGCTTAGAAAGTTTTAAAGAAGTTTTTTTGGTGATATATTGATAGGGAATTTAAAAACATCTAAAATAAGCTAATCTTTCCAGGGGTACGTGGGTGGCTCAGTTTAATCATCTTACTCTTGATTTGGGCCCAGGTCCATGATCTCATGGTTGTGAGATCAAGCCCTGAGTTGGGCTCTATGCTGGGTATGGAACCTGCTTAAGATTCTCTCCTTCCCTCATTCCCTTCTCCCATGCTTCTCTCTCTCTCTCTCCCTCTCTCTAAAATAATAATAATAATACATGAAAAAATCTAATCTTTCTAGCATGAAGTCAATTTAATGCCATTTATGCATTTAGATACATGTGATGTTTGTAAAATGAAAAGAATAAAGACACAGTTATGCTCAATAGGTGTAATATTTTTATTCTGTTCAGTCTCTTTAAAAAATTTTGTGTCTGAACCATAAGTGACTCTTAATCTCACAAAACAAACTGAGGGTTGCTGGGGGGAGGGGGGTTGGGAGAAGGGAGGTGGGGTTATGGACATTGGGGAGGGTATGTGCTTTGGTGAGTGCTGTGAAGTGTGTAAACCTGGCGATTCACAGACCTGTACCCCTGGGGATAAAAATATATGTTTATAAAAAATAAAAAAATTAGGTCGCCTGGGTGGCTCAGTGGGTTAAAGCCTCTGCTTTCAGCTCAGGTCATGATCGCAGGGTCCTGGGATCAAGCCCCACATCAGGCTCTCTGCTCAGCAGGGAGCCTGCTTCCTCCTCTCTGCCTGCTTCCCTTCCTACTTGTGATCTCTGTCTGTCAAATAAATAAAATCTTAAAAAAAATAAAAAATAAAAATTAAAATTAAAAATTAAAAAAAATTTTGTGTCTGTACTACATGTTCATTATGAGGAATTTAGATAAGCATAAAGAATGCAAATAAACCAAAGAGAAAAATTTCGACAATCCTTAATTCCATTGCCAGAGATTGTAGAACAAGCTACTGGATAACAGTTTGTTTCTACTTTGTGTGTATTTATATAAATTGTGTGTGTGTGTGTGTGTGTGTGTGCATATAGAAGTATGATGTATATGTGTGTGTATGTGTGTGGGTGTATACACATATAGACATATGTATAGTTGAAAATCTCTGTTAAATTGGTGATAAATTATCCCTGATGTCAGTTGCATTTTAGAAGTTACTGTGATTCCATGAGCAAATATTCTGTGTCTCAGTACTGGGAAGTGAGACCGGTTGTCTTATTGCTGCTATAGATAGTAGTCTTGGTAATATTACATTCAGCTTAGAGTTCTCATTGTGAAACTTAGTAGATACTTAGTTATACATGTATATTTTTCTTTTAACAGGATACAGTAGAGAAGATTTGTATACAGAAAATAGGAACAAAACAAAGGTTAGTACCAAAAATATAAAACCTCTTAAGACATTCAATTGATATTAGCTTTATGGTTTCAAATATTACTTAAAATTCTATAAAATGACAACAAGTATTTGTTTAATATTTAAATTCATAGACTTTTTCTTCTTTTTTGGCAGCTTCTCTTTGAGTATGTCCATTGAGATGCCATATGGGATTGAATCCATTTCTAGTGATACACATAAACTGAGACAAAAGGTTAGTAAATCTTTGTTTTATTTTTTAGGAGCTTTTTTTTTTTTTTTTAAAGATTTTATTTATTTATTTGACAGACAGAGATCACAAGTAGGCAGAGAGGCAGGCAGAGAGAGAGAGAGGAGGAAGCAGGCTCTCCGTGGAGTGGACAGCCTGATGTGGGGCTCGATCCCAGGACCCTGGGATCATGACCTGAGCCGAAGGCAGAGGCTTTAACCCACTGAGCCACCCAGGCGCCCCTTTTTAGGAGCTTTTATTTTAGCATTATTTTTATTTTATAAAGGCAATATATTCAAGTGCTTTAAAATTTTTAAAAAATAATGCTAATAATAAGGATGCCTGGCTCGTTCAGTCGGTGGAGCACACAACTTTTGACCTTGGGTTCAAGCCCCACGTTGGGTGTAGAGATTACTTAAAAAATAAAATCTTAGAAAGAAGAAGAAAATAATTCTAACAACGGCTTCTCTCAAGAAGCAGCAGCCTGGTTCTGCCCTGCATCTTCCAGACCAGCCTCCAGAGACAGTGAACAACTTTAAATATTTTACCTCCTTTCTGGAGCCCTCTGAAGTTGTAAATGCTCTCTTTTTTTTTTTTTAACTGCTTGTTCTTGATTCATCTGATTCAAAATTATTTTTTTATTTCCTATTGTGGTACATGAAAATTTCCTTCTCTTATCTCTCCACTAACCTCACTCACACATAGATTGAAACTCTTCAGAATACTATTGGTCACTGTTGAATGCTCTTAATAATTCAGATAATGTTTTCCCCCTGAGACCTTCCTCCCTTCTGTCTCTCCACTCCCAATGCAGCTTGGTTACCACAGGACATCTGTTGTGCCAGGGCCTTTCTTTATGATTCTCCTTTGTAGGGCTTTTCCTCTTTATCCTCTTTCTTGTTTTTTCCCCCTCCATTTGGCAGAGCACAGCCTCTGTTAATTTCCTCAGCTTGTGGGCAACAATGTCTGCAGCTAGCCTTAATCCATGTGTGAATACTGATCATTTGCTGAGATGTATAATCCTGGGTTGAAAATCATCTTCCTCAGAATATTGAAAACATTATCTTATAGCTTCCAGTGTGACTTTTGAGAAGTTAAATGCTATTCTTACCTCCCATTCTTTGTATGTAGTCTGTTTTGTTTTGTTTTAAATTTTACAAGAGTTTCAGATCTTCTCTTTATCCCTGGTATTCTGAAATTTCATAGGAATGTGATAGTCATTCATTGTATGTAATGCATAGCCTTTAGTGCTAGGAAATTTTGTTACTTTTTTTTACAATAAATTGTTCCTCTTTCCTTCACCTTTTGCATTGCCTTTAAGTCAGCTGTCCCCTGGATTGAGCCTCTTGTTTTCCTTCTTTTTCTCTCCTTTAACCTTTGTATTGTTTCCTTGTTCTACTTTCTGACTGATATTCTCAATTTTAAACTCCATTCTACTGAAATTTGTGTTTAAACATTCTCATTTTTAATTTGTAAGAACTCTATTCTGTTCTATAAGTATTCCCCCTTTATTAAAAGATTTTATTTATTTATTTGACAGACAAAGATCACAAGTAAGTAGAGAAGCAGGCAGAGAGAGGAGGAAGCAGGCTCCCTGTTGAGCAGAGAGCCCTATGCAGCGCTAGGATCATGACCTGAGTGGAAGGCAGGGGCTTTAACCCACTGAGCCACCCAGGTGCCCCAGTACTCCTTTTTTATAGCATCTTTTGTGTTTCATGGGTACCTTATCTTCTCTTTCTTGTTTCTCTGAAAACATAATATATATATTTTTCTCTTCCCTGGGTTGTATTTTTTTTAAGTTCCTTTTTTCTTTTTCTGGCTTTTTCTTTTTTCGGTTTCCATATTTTGGGTTAGAGGCTTTTTCTCAAATGCGTGGGTGACCTCTCTGTGTTCAACTGTAACTGAGACACAAGAAAGCTAGTTAGGTGCTCTGAGGTGGGTGAAGCTAGTGGACCAAAGACTCTGCAGAGTCTGGCAACTGACTGGCTGTTGTGTGGTGAGTCTTGTGGTGGTGGTTTAGCCCTTCTGTGGTTATTCAGAACACCTCTAGCTTATTCATAAAGTATGACCAGGGAGAGTAACTGAAGGGCCCACACATTAGGATGCCAACTTTTACTTCATTCCCCAGTTTGCTGCCCTATATTCCTGTGCTTTTTTATGCCTAAAATTCCCCAGTGTGGTTGCTGTTTGCTTGAATTTTTCTAAGAAATTAATCTTCAGTTTTCTTTAATGAGAGAACAGAGTACTAGCTATTGGTGCTAGCTGCTTGGTTACTTTGGACAGGGAGGGGGCCTGTATTAAGAACTTAGTGCATAGTCTACTTGCTAGTTACCACTGTTTTCTGCAGTACCACCTGGATATGAGCCTTACCAGGTTGCTGTAGTCCCCCACCAGACCCAGGTAGTAGCTACCTCCACTCTAGCTGTGTCACTTACCATACCTCTATCAACTTTCCATTTTTTAAAAAAAAATTTGACATCTCTCAACTGCTATTGTCTTTGTTCCTATCCTCAATATCTTTATGGGTTTAAACCCCTTAATTGGTTCCTTTTTATGGTAGAGAATTTTAGGAGTTTGCTAAGAATGGAGGTAAACATATATATTTAGTCTGTCCTTAACAAGAAACCCTCTGCATCGGATAGCTTCTGCTGTGTAACAATCTCAAAACCTTATGGTTTAAAATAATAACATTTGTTATTTCTCACAGTTTTGTGACGTGGCTGGGCAGTTCTAATGGGCTGCATTGGCTTGCCTGGGACAGGATAGTCTAGAATGGGCTTATTCTAATACCTGGTGGGCAGCCTGATGTCAGTTGGGGTGATGACCATGTCTCTCTTTATCCAGCAGGTTAGCTCAGGTTCATTCATATAGTTAGTGGAAAAGTTCTCAGTAGCAACAGAGGAAGGCAAGCCCCATTGCACCAATGTTTTCCAAGCCTCTTGCATCACATGAAAGCAAGTCACATTGTCCAACTTTGGATTCAAGGCAGAGAAATAGGTGTTACCTTCTGAT
Organism: Neogale vison; assembly: GCF_020171115.1. NCBI lineage: Eukaryota > Metazoa > Chordata > Mammalia > Carnivora > Mustelidae > Neogale > Neogale vison. The sequence goes on from NC_058095.1 coordinate 82,331,922, forward strand.
AGGAAGAGAAGCAAAGTCACATTACAAAGGAACAAGAACACAGGAATGGAAAGACTTTATGGCCATTTTACAATCTATCCCATTGACTTTATTATTTTAAAACTCATCATCCACATTTTCAAAAGTTATTTTATATTTATGAAAATGTAATTTAAAAATAAGGTATAATTCTAAGATTTCTTTTGAATTTTCTATTTTTACTATTCTGAGTTCTAGTGTACTACTATATGCTATAATGTTATATCGATATAGTTCTACCTAAATAAATAGATCTGTAATCTTTGGATCCAGGATTTAGACTGTCTCAGACTTCTCAATTTAACTATGTACATCAACCTTAGAATTTCAGGAGGGTAACTGTTATGATAATGGTCAGGACTTCTAAAAATTTCATAATTTTGGAATTTATTACTGCCTTGTTGATTCTTGATGGAGTTAGATAAATTATGCAAGGGTTTGCCCCTTGACAGGTAACTGCAAATTGATTATATGTTATTATTCAAATATTTACTTTGTTGTCATTGTTGTTTGTTTTGTAGTGCACAGACTGCAAAGCGGTAATTAGCACCGTGGAAGGTAGCTCCTTAGACATTGATGGATTTTCTCTTCACGTTGGTTTGTCTGATGCATATCTCCCAAGAATGTGGGTTGAAAAACATCCAGAAAAAGAAAGTGAGGTATAGTCCTTCTTACTTAAAAATGGGAAACACTATTGAAAAAATATTTCAGAATAGATTACTTAAATTTGGAAATTACTGATAGTCCTGAAAAACTAGCATTACAAAATGTGCTCTCACCACCCCAAGATTTTACAACTGAAAATACTTATGATAGGTCCCCCAATAATGGGTCCATGATCAAAGGAGCGAGACTGATACAAAGCGAAGGTCAAGCAAAGCTTTATTTCGCGCCAAGCATCGAGAATCAAACCGACTGGTTGGGGCCGTCTCTTACAAAGAGATGACCCCTCCCAGCCTCACAGACTAACTTTTATAGAGCAAAGTTCATGTGGTTGAGCCTGGCCACACACAGGTGGCCAATGGGATTGCAACACACAGAGAAAACAGTCATGCTAGGTCACACAAGGGTGGCCAATTGAATTTCAATTTACCCTAGTAGATATTTGAACTAGCCTATCACCTTGGTCAGAATTGGCACCCAAAAGGCAGGACCCACTCTCCTTGGTAGCTAGGGAGACAGTATGTGTTCCCCACTGATTGGATGTCTCCACCTGGCCTGACCCGCCCTTGTATCTGAGCTTTGCTACCTGGGACTAGTAGCTAGGGAGACAGTATGTGCCCCACTGATTGGATGTCTCCACCTGGCCTGGCCCGCCCTTGTGTCTGAGCTTTGCTACCTGGGATTGGTTTCCCGGACTTGCTTTTAAGTAAGTTCCTCCTGGAGGGGCAGGGTCAATCTAAGTTTAGTGCATAAACAACAAAATGGCTCCCTCTGGCTAAGTAGGCCCTTATACTTATGAAATCAGGCTTGACAAACTTCTAAGGTTTCAACCAAATCCCTCATGTGGTATGTTTCTCTATGATTGTAGTTTTTACTTTAATACCCACCAAAACTAAAATATGCCTTCAGACATTTTCCAGGGACCCAGCAGGAGATACTTTAATCTACAACCCTATAGATTCTGAAAGTAGTGCCCTATTCTCAGTTCTAGAACCCTCCTAGCTACAATCCACGAGTAGTCCCATAGGACCTGGTGGATGCTCATTTCTGCACTTCAGGAGATCAGAAAGATCAGATATTCTGCTTCAGCCCCTCCAGTGATGATCAGGGGCCAGTCAACCAACCCAGAGACCTCATGGGAAACATCCACCTGCACCTTCAGAGGCAGGTCTGCAGATCTCAGTTGTGGCTGTGAAACCTGAAACAGTTCTGGAACTTTGCAGCTCCTCTCAATTGTAGTCCAGGATCAGTTTTGCCCTCCCAGGGACTCATCCAGCAACTAGGGAGGAGCCTTCCCAGGGACCAAGTGGAAGCTGGTAATAGGTCTGCTGACTGAGGAGCTATGGACTGTAAAGTGACCTCTTGTCCCAGGCTACTCTACCGAACAAGGTATTGAGCTATCTCAACCATCCAAGGGACCAGACATGATCCACACCTGACTCCCTGGTAACAAGAATGTCAACTGCAGACCACACCATATATGGAGCAACAGCCTTGAAATTGACTCCAGTCCCGCATAACTGTAGTGTCAGAGGTAATCCCATCAGCCAGGGAGCCTGCCAAACTAGTCTGTAAAAACAGAGGTTTTTGCTCCTTGAGATGCACAGAAAACAGTGCAAGGTTTATGTGAATCATGAAGAATTAGGCAAACATGACACCACCAAAGAAGACTAATAAAACTCCTGTAACAGATCCTAAAGAAATGGAGAGCTATGATTTGCATGACAACAAATTCAAAAATAGTCATCTTAAGGAAACTCAATATAATACAAGAGGACACAGATAAACAACTAAATGAAATTGGGAGAACAACATGTAAACAAAATGAGAAGCTTAATAAATAAATACAAATCGTAAAACAGAATGAAACAAGGTCTGGAGCTAAAGAATACAATGACAGACTGAAAAATTCAAGACAGAGCTTCTTGACTTGATCAGCTGACAGAGCAATTGACTTGATCATGCAGAAGAATCAATGAACTTGAAGACCAATCATTTGAAATTAGAGGAGCTAAAAGAAAAAGAATGAAAAAGAGTGAAGAAAGCCTACATGAATTATGGAGCACCATTAAGCAAATGAGCATTTGTATCACAGGCATCCCAGGAAAGGAGAGAAAATGATTATTTAAGGATTATTTAAAGAAATAATAGCTAAAATCTTCCAAAACCTTGAGAGAGAGATGTACATCCAGATCCAGGCAGTTCAAAGGATCAGTTGAAAGATTGTTCTAAAACACATTATAATCAAAACATTAGGGTGCCTGAGTGGCTTAGTGGGTGAAAGCCTCTGCCTTCGGCTCAGGTCGTGATCCCAGGGCTCTCTGCTTGGCAGGGAACCTGCTTCCCCCTCTCTCTCTGCTTGCCTTTCTGCCTACTTGTGATCTCTGTCTATCAAATAAATAAATAAAATCTTCAAAAAAATTAAAAATCAAGGACAAGGAGAGAATTTTAAAAGCAGCAGGAGAATGGCTCATCACATATAAGGGAACACCCCCACATGGCTAACTGCAAATTTTTCTGCAGAAACCATGAGGTCAGGAAGGAGTGGGATGATCTATTCAAAATGCTGAAAAGAAAAACTGCCAACCAAGAATACTATTCTTTTGGGTTCCTGGACCAATTCCAAGAGGAGTTGGGAGGTTTCCCCACACACTACCACAGAAGTCCAGGATGTCACCATACTTCTGACCAACTAGCTATAAATCAGATTCCCACAAGCCTTTCATCAGTTTTGATTAACTTGCTAGAGCAGCTCACAGAACTCAGAGAAACATTTTACTTACTAGATAACTAGCTTATTACAAAAGCATATAGCTCAGGCATAGCCAGGTGGAAGAGATGCATAGGACAAAGTCTGAGGAAAGGGTGCAGAGCTTCCATTCCCTCCTCAGGCACATCATTCTTTCACATCTCCATGTGTTCACTAGTGTAGAAGCTCTCTAAAAACTCATGACTTGGGGTTTTTATGATGACTCCATTACACAGGCATGAATGATTAAAATCATTGGCCATTGTCAATTGATTCAGTCTCCAGCCTCACTCCCCTTCCAGAAGTCTGGGGGTAGAACTGAAAGTTCTAAATCTCTGGTCATATGGTTGATTTTCCTGGCAACCAGCCCCCCTTCTTAGGTGGGCGTCCAAAACTTGCCTCATTAACATGAGGTGTCTCTTATTAGAGATACCTTTATCACTCTGATCACTTAGGAAATTCCAAGGGTTTGGGGAGATGTGAGGCAGGAACAGTGGACAAAGACCAAATATATATGAGTTGATCAAATCCATATTTCTTGTAAATCACTATATAGCATAAACCTAGCAAAACTACCCTTCAGAAATGAAGGAGAGACCCATTCCCAAACAAAAACTAAGGGAATTCATCACCACTGGTCCTGCCTTATGAAAAATGGCAAAGGGAGTTGTTGAAATGAAAGAACACTAGAGAAACACAAGCTTCTAGTTATGGAATGAATAAGCCATGGGAATAAAAGGTATAGCATTGAGAGTATAGTCAATGCTATTGTAATAGCGTGTGGTGACAGAATGTAGCTATACTTGTAATGAGCATAGCATAACAAATAAACTTGTCAAATTGCCATGCTGTACATAGGAAACTAATATAACATTGTATATCAAGTATACATTAGTAAAAAATAAAATAGAATATCCTGTCAATAGATGCAGGAAAAGTGTTTGAAATTTTCAACACCCTTGGGGCACCTGGTTGGCTTAATCATTAAGCATCTGCATTCAGCTCGGGTTATGATCCTAGGGTCCTGGGATCAAGCCCCATATCAGGCTGCCTGCTTGGCAGGAGGCCTGCTTCTTCCTCTTCCACTCCCCTTCCCCCTGCGTGTGTTTTCTCTCTCACCGTGTCTCTCTCAGTCAAATAAATAGGTAAAATCTTAAAAAACAAAAAAACCCTTTTATGATGAAAGCTCTGAACATACCTCAACATAATAAAGACCATATATGACAAACCCATAGCTAACATCATACTTAGTGGTGAAAAATAGAACTTTTTCTCTAAAACCAGAAATAAGAGTGCCCACTCTCACCATTCCTATTCACTGTAGTACTGGAAAGCCTAGCTAGAACAATTAGGCAAGAAAAAGAAATGAAAGGCATACAAATGGAAAGGAAGAAGTAAAACCATCTCCATTTGTGGATAACATCTCATGTATAGAAAACCCTAAGTCTCCACTAAAAAACTGTTAGAACTAATAAGCAAATTTAGGCAAGTTGTAGGATACTATAAGAAAACCATAGGCCAATATCCCTGGTTCACATAGGTGCAAAAATTCTTAACGTAATAGTAGCAAACGGACTTCAATAGCACATCAAAAGGATCACACACCATGATCAATATCAACATACAAAAATCAATTATATTTCTATGAGCTACCAACAAACTGTTTGAAAAAGAGATTAAAAAAACAATCCCAGGCTCCCGGGTCACTCAGTTAGTTAAGTGTTTGCCTTCAGGTCAGGTCATGATCCCAGGGGCCTGGCATTAAACCCTGCATCAGGCTCCCTGCTCAGTGGGGAGTCTGTGTCTCCCTCTCCTCTGCTGCTCTCCTGCTTCTACTCTACTTTCTCTCTGTCCAATAAATTTTAAAAATCTTAAAAAAAAAAAAGCAAAAACAATCCCATTTACAGTAGGACCAGAAAATAAAATAAAATACTTAGGAATAAATTCAACCAAAGGAGGTAAAAGATATATACATTGAAAACTGTAAGACACTAATGAAAGAAATTGAAGAAGATACAAACGAATAGAAAGATATCTTATGATGGAACCGCAAAAAAACCTGAATAGCCAAGGCAATCTTGAGAAATAAGAACAAATCTGGATGCATCACACTTCCTGTTTTCAAACTATAGTACAAAACTATAGTAATGAAAACATTATGGTACTGTCATAAAAGCAGACACACAGACCCATGGAACAGATTGGGAGCCCAAAAGTAAACCTATGTGTATATGGTCAACTAATATTTGACAAGGGAGCCAAGAATATTCAATGGGGACAGGATGGTCCTTTCAAAAAATGGTGCTGGAAAAACTGTATATCTACATTCAAACAAATGAAATTAGGCCCCTCTCTTGAACTGCTCATAAAAATTAACTCAAAATCAGTTAAAGACTTAAGTCTAAGACTTGAAACCATAAAACTCATGGAAGAAAACAGAGGAAAACCTTCTTGACATAGGTCTTGGCAGTGGTTTTTTGGATATGACACCAAAAGCACAAGCAACAAAAGGCCAAAATTAATAAGTGGGACTACATCAAACTTAAAAGCCTTTGTACAACATAGGAAACCATCAACAAAATGGAAAAGCAACCTATGGAATTGAAGAAAACTTCTGTAAACCATATATCAGAGAAGAGGTTAATATCCAAAATATATAAAGAACTCATGTAACTTGGGGTGCATGGGTGGCTGAGTTGGTTAAGTGTCTGCCTTTGGGTCAGGTCATGATCTCAGGGTCCGGGGATCAAGCCCCATGTGGGACTTACTGCTCAATAGGGAGCCTGCCTCGCTGCCTGATTCTCCTTGCCCAGCTCGTTCTGTCTCTTTCTCTCAAATAAAATCTTAAAAAAAAAAACAAAAAACCTCATGTAGCTCAATAACAACAACAACAAAAAAAATCTGTTGAAAAAATGGGCAGAGGAACAGAATAGACATTTTTCTAAAGAATACATACAGGTGGCCAACAGGTACATGAAAAGTTGCCCAACATCACTCATCATTAAGGAAATGTGAATCACAGTGAGGTAACACCTCACACCTACTGGGATGGCTGTTATCAAAAAGACAAGAGATAACAAGTATTGACACGGATGTGGAAAAAAAGGAATACTTGTGCACTGTTGATGGGATTATAAATTGGTGCAACCACTACAGACGAAGAATACAGAGGTTCCCCCAAAATTAAAAATAGAACTACCATGTAATCCAACGTCTCACTTCTGAGTATATATCCAGAACAGATGAAATCACTCTTTCAAATAGATATCTGTACCAATATATTAGTTGCAGCATTATTCACAATAATGGAGACATGAAAAAACCTAAGTGTCCACTAATGGATGAATGGCTATAGAACACGTGATAGACAGATAGTTATTGGTCAAAGAGTACTGACTTCCAGTCATAAGACAAATAATTTTGGGGGATCTAATGTACTGCATGATGACTACAGCAAACAATACTGTATTATGTCGCTCTCGCCAGCAAGAATGACCAGGAGACCTCAGCGAAGCAAGCTTTATTTCTGGGTAGCTGTTGGGATCTTCCTCTCCACCGCCCGCGCATGTGTATATATACCAAAGTTGCACAACCAATCACTTGCAGCCACATAGATACAAAATCCTCAGTTCTGCCTACTGGCTCACATCCAGCCGCCATCTTAATGGTGTGTTTACTTTCGGGCACCGACAAAGTTGTGCGGTGCCGGGGCTCCCCCGCAGGCCCAGCCGGAGCAGCTCCGCACCATCGCCACCGAGAAGTACAATAGGCAGCCGCTCACCCGGGGCGGCGACGGCTTGAGGCAGCGGGGGCCGAGGCAACGAGCTGGCACGGCGGTCTCAGCGGAGCCCAGAAGCATCAACGCAGCTGCTCCGGCTCCGCGCTGGCCCGCTGGCCCTGCACACAGCCCAACCCGCCGCGCATGCGCCACAAGCCGCTCAGGCACCAACAGTATTATGCACTTGAAAGTTGCAAAGAGAGTAAATTTTTAATGTTCTCACTATAAAAACAAAACTATAAGTTATGTGAGGTGATGAATGTGCTATTAACCCTATGGTGGTAATCACTTCGTACAATCACATCGTGACATTGTACACCTAAAATTTATACAATGTTAATAGATCAATTGTATCTCAAAGCTGAGGAAGTTTTTTTAATTGAAACTTATACATACGATGGTAGTTATACTTTAAGTATTAGTTGATTTAAAAAGATAAGGTTGCATATTTTAGTCATCACAATAGCATCTATATTCCTTTTAGAATAGTGTGTGCGTATATGTGAGAGACAGAGACCTATTACTTATTCTTCAGACTGTTGATACCATGTGAATTTTCAGATACTAATTCTATATTAAATTTGGACCTCTCAGGTGTTTATAGCCTACACATTGGAAACCCCAGCTCTGACATTCTAGTTTTTTTATTTGATCCCCTACAGACCTTTCATTGTTGAATAAGTCTTATTAATTTTGTCTTTATAAAATTACCTGGCTAGAAAATTGAATTTTACGAGGAGGTCTTTTCAAATAAAAATTATACACTTATGCCAAACTCTGAAACTCTTACCTCTATGTATATGTATATCTATCCATTGCAGGGATGCCTGTAATTTTAGTTGTACATAACCTAAATCTCCTTTTAAATTCCACAGATAAACGTGGCATATAAAAGAGCATAGTAAATTGATGGATCATTTTAGTAACAGGAATAAGAAGATTAATTAATCTTTTCTGTAAGCACGGGTTCTTATATATTGGGTGTACTTTAAGTGAAACACACACTCATATATACCAGGGGGGCTTCATCAGTTTTTAGTGGGTCACTCTTTTTTTTTTCCCCCCAATTTATTTATTTTCAGAAAAACAGTATTCATTATTTTTTCACCACACCCAGTGCTCCATGCAAGCTGTGCCCTCTATAATACCCACCACCTGGTACCCCAACCTCCCACCCCCCCGCCACTTCAAACCCCTCAGACTGTTTTTCAGAGTCCATAGTCTCTCATGGTTCACCTCCCCTTCCAATTTACCCAAATTCCCTACTACTCTCTAACGCCCCTTGTCCTCCATGCTATTGGTTATGCTCCACAAATGAGTGAAACCATATGATAATTGACTCTCTCTGCTTGACTGATTTCACTCAGCATAATCTCTTCCAGTTAGTGGGTCACTCTTTATTCTCTGTTACTCTAGCCCAATTACATGTCCATCATTTAGAAAGATTGTGTGGGTGGGGTTTTGGATTGAAATTTTATTGTCTCTTGGCACATAAAGTAGTACAGGCATACCTTGTTTTATCATGCTGTGCTGTCTCATGCTGTACAGATACTGGTTTTGTTTTTTTTTTTAACAAATTGAAAGTTGGTGGTGACCCTGTGGAGCAAGTCCTTTGGTGCCATTTTTCCAACAGCATTTTCTCACTTCATGCCTCTGTGTCATGTTTTGGTAATTCTCTCAAGATTTCAAACTTTTTAATTATTATCATATTTGAAATGCTGCAGTCTTATGATAAAACTTGAACGGATGAGGAGTTGCTTCTTAAGGATGAGCAAAGAAAGTGGTTTCTTGAGATGGAATCTACTCATGGTGAAGTGAAGAGTGTTGAAATGGCAACAGAGGATTCTAAAGACTGCTACATAAACTTACTCAACAAAGCAGCGGCAGGGTTTGAGAGGAGTGACTTAAATTTTGAAAGAAGCTCTACTGTGAGTGAAGTGCTATCAAACAGCATCACATGCTATAGAGAAATTGTTCATGAAAGGAAGAGCCAATCAATGTGGCAGACTTCAGCATAGTTATTTTAAGAAATTGCCGCAGCCACCCCAGCCTTCAGCAACCACTAACCTGGTCAGTCAGCAGCCAACATCAAGGTGGGACCCTCCACCATAAAAAAAATTATGATTTACTGAAAGTTCAGGTGGTGGTTAGCATTTTTTTTAGCAATAAGATATTTTTAAATTAAGGTATGAATAGTTTTTTAAGATATAATACTACTATAATATCTTTTTTAAGATATAATACTACATATAATATATGTATATTAAACTACAGTATAGTGTAAACATAACTCTTTTTTATTTTTTTATAAACATACAATGTATTATTAGCCCCAAGGGTACAGGTCTGTGAATCGCCAGGTTTACACACTTCACAGCACTCACCATAGCACACAGTCCCCCACCAATGTCCATAAACCCACCACCCTCTCCCGACTCTCTGACCACCAGCAACATTCAGTTTGTTCTGCGAGATTAAGAGTCTCTTATGGTTTGTCTCCCTCCCAATCCCACCTTGTTTCATTTATTCTTTTCCTACCCCCCAAGCCCCCACATTGCATCTCCACTTCCTCATATCAGGGAGATCATATGATAGTTGTCTTTCTCCAACTGACTTATTTCACTAAGCGTAATACCCTCTAGTTCCATCCACATCGTCAAGAATGGCAAGATTTCATTTCTTTTGATGGCTGCATAGTATTCCATTGTATATATGCACCACATCTTCTTTATCCATTCATCTGTTGATGGACATCTAGGTTCTTTCCATAGTTTGGCTATTGTGGACATTGCTGCTATAAACGTTCGGGTGCACGTGCCCCTTCGGATCATTGCATTTGTATCTTTAGGGTAAATACCCAGTAGTGCAATTTCAAGGTCATAGGGTAGCTCGATTTTCAACTTTTTGAGGAACCTTCATGCTGTTTTCCAGAGTGGTTGCACGAGCTTGCATTCCCGCCAAAGGATAGGAGGGTTCCCCTTATTTCGCATCCTTGCCAGCATCTGTCATTTCCTAACTTGTTAATTTTAGCCATTCTGACTGGTGTGTGGTTTTGATTAGTATTTCCCTGACGCCAAGTGATGTGGAGCATTTTTTCATGTGTCTGTTGTCCATCTGGATGTCTTCTTTGCAGAAATGTCTGTTTATATTTTCTGCCCATTTCTTGATTGGATTATTTGTTCTTTGGGTGTTGAGTTTGCTAAGTTCTTTAAAGATTTTGGACACTAGCCCTTTATCTGATATGTCGATTGCAAATATCTTCTCCTATTCTGTTAGTTGTCTTTTGGTTTTGTTAATAGTTTCCTTTGCTGTACAAAAGCTTTTGATCTTGATGAAATCCCAATAGTTCATTTTTGCCCTTGCTTTCCTTGCCTTTGGTGATCTTCCTAGGAAGAAGTTGCTGAGACTGAGGTCGAAGAGGTTGCTGCCCATGTTATCCTCAAGGATTTTGATGGATTCCTTCTCACGTTGAGGTCCTTCATCCATTTTGAGTCTATTTTCATGTGTGGTGTAAGGAAATGGTCCAATTTCATTTTTCTGCATGCGGCTGTCTAATTTTCCCAATATGATGTGTTAAAGAGGCTGTCTTTTTTCCATTGGACATTTTTTCCTGCTTTATCGAATTTTAGTTGACCATAGAGTTGAGAGTCTATTTCTGGGCTCTCTATTCTGTTCCATTGATCTATGTGTCTGTTTTTGTGCCAGTACCATACTGTCTTGAGGATGACAGCTTCGTCATAGAGCTTGAAGTCTGGAATTGTGATGCCACCAACTTTGGCTTTCTTTTTCAACATTCCTCTGGCTATTCAAGGTCTTTCCTGGTTCCATATAAATTATAGGATTATTTGTTCCATTTCCTTGAAAAAAATGGGTGGGATTTTGATAGGGATTGCCTTAAATGTGTAGATTGCTTTAGGTGGAATCGACATTTTCACAATATTTGTTCTTCCAATCAAGGAGCATGGAACATTTTTCCATTTTTTATGTCTTCCTCAATTATTTTCTTGAGTACTTTAGGGTTTTCTGAATATAGATTCATTGCTTCTTTGGTCACGTTTATTCCTAGGTATCTTATGGGTTTGGTGCAATTGTAAATGGGACTGACTCCTTAATTTCTCTTTCTTCTGTCTTGTTGTTGGTGTAAAGAAATGCAACTGATTTCTGTGCATTGATTTTATATCCTGACACTTTACTCAATTCCTGTACAAGTTCTAGCAGTTTTGGAGTGGAGTCTTTTGGGTTTTCCACATATAGTATCGTATCATCTGCAAAGAGTGATAGTTTGACTTCTTCTTTGCTGATTTAGATGCCTTTAATTTCTTTATGTTGTCTGATTGCTGAGGCTAGGACTTCTAGTACTATGTTGAATAGCAGTGGTGATAAAGGACATCACTGCCATATTCCTGACCTTAGCGTAAAAGCTGTCAGTTTTTTTCCATTGAGAATGATATTTGCGGTGGGTTTTTCATAGATGGCTTTGACAACATTGAGGTATGTGCCATCTATCCCTATATTTTGAAGAGTTTTGATCAGGAAGGGATGCTGTACTTTGTCAAATGCTTTTTCAGCATCTATTGAGAGTATCATATGGTTCTTGTTCTTTCTTTTATTAATGTGTTGTATCACAATGATTGATTTGTGGATGTTGAACCAACCTTGCAGCCCTGGAATAAATCCCACTTGGTTGTGGTGAATCATCCTTTTAATGTACTGTTGGATCCTATTGGCTAGTCTTTTGGTGAGAATTTTCGCATTTGTGTTCATCAAGGATATTCGTCTATAATTCTCTTTTTTGATGGGATCTTTGTCTGGTTTGGGATCAAGGTGATGCTGGCCTTATAAAATGAGTTTGGCAGTTTTCCTTTCATTTCTATTTTTTTGGAACAGTTTCAGGAGAATAGATTTAATTCTTCTTTCAGGGCGCCTGGGTGGCTCAGTGGGGGTGGGGCTTAATTCTTCTTTCAATGTTTGGTAGAATTCCCCTGAGAAGCTGTCTGGCCCTGGGCTTTTGTTTGGAGATTTTTGATGACTGTTTCAATCTCCTTTCTGGTTATGGGTCTGTTCAGGTTTTCTACTTCTTCCTGGTTCAGTTGTGGTAGTTTATGTGTCTCTAGGAATGCATCCATTTCTTCCAGATTGTTGAATTTGTTGGCGTAGGGTTGCTCATAGTATGTTCTTATAATTGTTTGTATTTCTTTGGTGTTGGTTGTGATCTCTCCTCTTTCATTCATGATTTTATTTATTTGAGTCCTTTCTCTTTTCTTTTTGATAAGTCTGGCCAGGGGTTTATCAATCTTATTAATTCTTTCAAAGAACCAGCTCCTAGTTTCATTGATTTTTTTTTCTTTTCTTTCTTTCTTTTTTGTTTCTATTTCATTACTTTCTGCTCTGATCTTTATTATTTCTCTTCTCCTGCTGGGTTTGGGCTTTTTGTTGTTGTTGTTGTTCTTTCTCCAACTCCTTTAGGTGTAGGGTTAGGTTGTGTACCTGAGACCTTTTGTGTTTCTTGAGAAAGGCTTGTATCTCTATATATTTTCCTCTCAGGACTGCCTTTGCTGTGTCCCACAGATTTTGAACCATTGTGTTTTCATTATCATTTGTTTCCATGAATTTTTTCAATTCCTCTTTAATTTCCTGGTTGACACATTCATTCTTTAGAAGGATGCTGTTTAGTCTCCATGTATTTGGGTTCTTTCCAAATTTCCTCTTGTGATTGAGTTCTATCTTCAGAGCATTGTGGTCTGAAAATGTGCAGGGAATGATCCCAATCTTTTGATACCAGTTGAGACCTTATTTATGACCCAGGATGTGATCTATTCTGGAGAATGTTCCATGTGCACTAGAGAAGAATATATATTCTGTTTCTTTGGGATGGAATGTTCTGAATTTATGTGTGATGTCCATCTGATCCAGTGTGTCATTTAAGGCCTTTATTTCCTTGTTGATCTTTTGCTTGGATGATCGGTCCATTTCAGTGAGGGGAGTGTTAAAGTCCCCTGCTATTATTGTATTATTGTCAATCTGTTTCTTTGATTTTTGTTATTAATTGGTTTCTGTAGTTGGCTGCTCCCATGTTAGGGACATAGATATTTAAAATTGTTAGAGCTTCTTGTTGATATAGTGTCCTTTCTCATCTCTCATTGTAGTCTTAGGCTTAAAATCTAATTGATCTGATATAAGGATTGCCACACCAGCTTTCTTCTGATGTCCATTAGCATGGTAAATTGTTTTCTACCTCCTCACTTGAAATCTGGAGGTGTCTTCAGGTCTAAAATGAGTTTCTTATAGGCAGCATATTGATGGGTTTTGTTTATTTATCCATTCTGATACCCTGTATCTTTTGATTGGGGCATTTAGCCCATTTATATTCAGGGTAACTATTGAAAGATATAAATTTAGTGCCATTGTATTGCCTGTAAGGTGACTGTTACTGTATATTGTCTCTGCTCCTCTGGTCTACTACTTTTAGGTTCTCTCTTTGCTTAGAGGACCCCTTTCAGTATTTCCTGTAGAGCTGGTTTGGTGTTTACAAATTCTTTCAGTTTTTGTTTGTCCTGGAAACTTTTTATCTCTCCTTCTATTTTCAGTGATAGCCTAGCTGGGTATAGTATTCTTGGCTGCATGTTTTTCTCATCTAGTGCTCTGATTATAGCATGTCAGTTCTTTCTGACCTGCCAGGTCTCTGTGGATAAGTCTGCTGCCAGTGTAATATTTCTACCATTGTGTGTTACAGACTTCTTGTCCTGGGCTGCTTTCACTAAGACTCATAAGTTTTACTACTAGATGACGGGGTGTGGACCTATTCTTATTGATTTTGAGGAGGGTTCTCTGTGCCTCCTTGATTTTTGATGCTTGTTCTCTTTGCCATATTAGGGAAACTCTCTACAATAATTTGCTTCAATATACCTTCTGCTCCCCTCTTTCTTTCTTCTTCTGGAATCACAATTATTCTAATATTATTTCATCTTATCTCTTATCTCTTGAATATATTCAGTGCTTTGAATATATCATGCCAGTTCTTTCTGGCCCGCCAGGTCTCTGTGGGTAAGTCCACTGCCAACCTAATATTTTTACCATTGTAAGTTACAGACTTCTTTTCCTGGGCTATTTTCAGAATTTTCTCTTTGTCGCTAAGACTTGTAAATTTTACTATTAGGTGATGGGGTGTGGACCTATTCTTATTGGCTTTGATTTTGAGGGGGATTCTCTGAACTTCCTCGATTTTGATGCTTGTTCCCTTTGCCATATTAGGGAAATTCTCTACAGCAATTCTCTCCAATATACCTTCTGCTCTCCTCTCTCTTATTTTTCTGGAATCCCAATTATTCTAATGTTGTTTCTTCTTATAGCGCCACTTATCTCTCGAAATCTCCCCTCATGGTCCAGTATTTGTTTGTCTCTCTTTTGCTCAGCTTCTTTATTCTCTGTCATTTGTTCTTCTATATCACTAATTCTTTCCTCTACCTCATTTATCCTAAAAGTAAGAGCCTCCATTTTTTATTGCACCTCATTAATAATTTTTTTTAATTTCAACTTGGTTAGATTTTAGTTCTTTTATTTCTCCAGAAAGGGCTTTTATCTCTCTGGAGAGGGTTATTAGAGAATCTAATATCTTCCATGTCTTTTTCGAGCCCAGCTAGAACCTTGAGAATCATCATTCTGAACTCTAGATCTGACATATTACCAATGTCTGTATTGATTTGGTACCTAGCCTTCAGTACTGAAATGGACAGTTCAAGGTAACGCCGAGTTGAGAGCTCACTCCTCGGCTTTATTGCTGTAGCCGCTTCCCCGCTCTAAAGCTGCGAGCTCTGCGACACTCAGACACCCCCGATCCTTCTGTGACCCTGCAGGACCTGGGGCCACGCTGACCCCGCATGGGCTTCACCCCGGTTTAGCCTCCCAAGTGATGTCCCTCAGTGGAGCAAACTTTTTTTTTTTAAGATTTTATTTATTTACTTGACAGAGAGAGAGCTCACAAGTAGGCAGAGAGGCAGGCAGAGAGAGAGGAGGAAGCAGGCTCCCTGCTGAGCAGAGAGCCCGATGCGGGGCTCGATCCCAGGACCCTGGGATCATGACCTGAGACGAATGCAGAGGCTTTAACCCACTGAGCCACCCAGGCGCCCCCAGTGGAGCAGACTTTTAAAAGTCCTGATTTTGTGCTCCGTTGTTCCACTGCTAGCCCGGAGCCGGTCCCTCCCCACGCGGTCTATCTTCCTATTGCTTTGGATTCACTTCTCCGCCAGTCCTACCTTTCAGAAAGTGGTCGATTTTCTGTTTCTAGAATTGTTGCTCTTCTTCTCTTCTATCTCCTTTTGGATTTGTAGGTGTTTACAGTGGTTTGATAAGCTATCTAGCTGATCTCTGGCTACCTGATGTCATCTCAACCTGCTTTTTCTCTGCCATTTTGACTCCTCCTAAGCATAACTTTTATGTGTTTTGGGAATCCAAAATTATTTAACTCACTTTTTTAAAAAAAAATGATATTTGTTTTACTCTGGTGGTCTGGAACTGAACTGGCAGTATCTTAAAGGCATGCCTATACCAATATAAACAAGCCAGACCAGTTTAAGTTATGATAAACATCAACCCAGCACCTTTTTTCTTTTTGTTTTTAGGCCTGCATGCTTGTTTTTCAACCAGATCTCAGTATCACAGTCCCTGATCTAGCTGAAAACAGTGAAGTGATTATTTGTCTTGATTGCTCCAATTCCATGGA
Source organism: Neogale vison (assembly GCF_020171115.1). Lineage (NCBI taxonomy): Eukaryota > Metazoa > Chordata > Mammalia > Carnivora > Mustelidae > Neogale > Neogale vison. The sequence goes on from NC_058095.1 coordinate 82,347,849, forward strand.
AGGCGCAACATTCTTGCAAGCCAAGCAAATTGCCTTATATGCACTGTCCTTGATGGGTAAGAAGCAAAAGATAAATATTGTCAAGTTTGGCACAGGTGAGTGTTCTTTGGCCCCCCTGAAAGTGTTCTTCCTCCTGAATATTGACATGAGCAGAGCTGTTGGCTATTGGCTATTGGTGCCTGACCTCATCTGTGGAGTAAGAGGTAGCATAGCATGGAGTTCAAGAACCAGAACACTCAAGCTAGGTCCCTAGATTCAGATTCCAGCTCTACCACTTACTAGCTCTATATGTCACCTTGGGCAAATTACTTGAACCTTTCCTCATCTGTAATATAAGAGTAATAGTTCCTGCTTAATAGTGTTGTTGGAAGGACTGAGCTGATGCACATAAAGTATTTAAAACAATTCCTGTTAGAGAGCAAGCACTGTATGAATATTACTAGGTTACCACCAGCTGAACCAAATGCAAGACCCTTGGTTTGACATGTATGAGGGTCCCAATGATATGGACAGAACACTTAAAGTCAGCACAGTAGCAGAAAAATCTAGCTTTCTTTCAGGAAGCATCAGGTCAGCCCTTTTAGAGGAAAAGTAACACCATCCTCCAGGTGGGGGCCTGAGGACATCTCAGCCACAGAAGAAGGTATTTTAGGAATGAGAGAAGGAACACAGAGTGGAGTGAGGGGATAGTCACATCCTATTGATTCTTCTGTGCCATTCAGCAAAAGACTGAGCCCTTTTATGAAGGAGCTAGCATCTGTTACTGCTGGGGGCAGAGATCAAGTAAGGCTGGGGTACCAAGGGCCTGGAAGGAGAATGTGTCCCTCTGGCGGCCAGGCGGCCTACACTGTTGGGATGCCCCACATCTTTCTTTGCATGAGCCATCTTCTACAGAACAGAGGTCTACACATGTGATTTTACTCAGAACATTTTACACAGTAAAGTGCATAGCTTCAACGCACTACAGTTAATTATTTGAAGGAATACTGTGGTGAAGTTTTTTTTTATATGTTAAACTATCAAACATGATTGTTAGTGGTCAATAAAGTGAGTATTTAAGAGCTGCACCTCAATGCCAATCTTATCACACAGGTTACAAGGAATTATTTTCATATCCTAAATCCATCACAAGCAATAATATGCCAACAGAGTTCATTATGGTAAGTAAAAGAACTGTCCTTCATCTCTTGGGTCTTTTCCTATCAAGTTTTAATGGTACTATCTGGACTTATTCCCTCCAAGACCAATAATAGAACACCCCTAGTCCTTCAGTTTTTGTATGTCAGTGGGGCTCTTTTGTTATTATTACAGTAATAATAATATATTGTATGGTGATTAATATATAACTAATATTATATATTAATATATAATATGAATGTTACTATAATATTAATATAATATTAATGAGATGGACTCATTTTAAAAATTAGAAATTAAGAAAGGTAGAAGGAAAAAAAATCATCCACAGTTCTACCACCTAAATATAACCAGCATAACAGTGTTAGAATGTTTTCCTCTATTCCTTTTTTTTTCTTTTTCTTAAAATGACACAAGCTGAGAATGACTAGTTGCCACCTCAGTCCAGGCCAGCAAACCCAGGAATACCATAAAAAAAATCAAAGAAGTCAACCAATAATATTATAGTTACTGTGTGATATGAAATAAATTAACAGGATATAAGCATAGTTGTTCCACAAATGTATAATTTTAATAAATATCTTTTCAGTGATGATATCTCCAAACCATCTTTGAGACATGCCTTAGTAAATGATTACAGTTAATGGTGGAATGAATAACCTTTCACTTCATTTCCTCCAGTCTGCTACACCTACCATGGGAAATACGGACTTCTGGAAAACACTCCGATATTTAAACCTACTGTACCCTTCTCAAGGCTTTCGGAGCATTCTCCTTATATCGGATGGGCACCTCCAGAATGAGAGTCTGACATTGCAGCTTGTGAAAAGAAATGTCCAGCACACGAGGCTGTTCTCCTGCGGTATCGGGTAAGTACAAGAGATCTAGTCACACAGTGAGCACTGTGGGGGGAAAAGGTAGCCTGTGGGTAGGTTTTCTCTGTTGGCCTACACGTGATTTTTAGAAGTTTTGAAGTTGCTGACAGTTTAGCATAGAGTTGCAGAGCTCTGGACAAGTTGTTTAACTTCTTAACTGTAAAATGAAGATGATAATGAAAATGTCATAGGTTTAATAGGTTTGCTCTGAGAATGTGATGAGTTCATATTTAAAAAGTAGTTAAGGGCGCCTGGGTGGCTCAGTGGGTTAAGCCGCTGCCTTCGGCTCGAGTCATGGTCTCAGAGTCCTGGGATCGAGTCCCGCATCGGGCTCTCTGCTCGGCGGAGAGCCTGCTTCCCTCTCTCTCTGCCTGCCTCTCCATCTACTTGTGATTTCTGTCTGTCAAAAAAAAAATAATAATAAAGTAGTTAAGTCCCAGCCCTACAGTAGGGTGAGAAAAATGTGGTGTAAGGAAGACCCACATACCGGCACTGCTTGGGGGAAAAAAAAAGTACTTAAGAACACCTGGCAAGCACCAAGTCAATGTTAGTTTTGTATAAAAATCCAGATTTCCAACCTATCCTGAGAAGCCTGAAGACCTGGCAATGCCAGGCACACACACTCCCCTGGCAGTTCCTGACCAGGGCTGAGGGCCACTGCTTTGGGCAAGCCCCCAACCAGACTCTTTGCTCCTTCATACCTTTCTGGTGGCTGGGCACATCTGCATTTACTAACCCTGTGATGGAAATAGGATCTTTCTCTTGGGAGGCTAGGCCCCCATGATTGTTGGAATGAACCCCCATCCCAGTTATAATTAGCTTTTTTTGGATTGAACCAAGGCATATGGTGTAAACATAAGGAAAGCACCAAACAGAAGGGGCCAGACTGTTGTTTGCAAAGAGCTGCCTGCACCCTCATCTCCCTGGACTTTCCCCCACATAGTCACCAGTCTGGCAAGTGACAACCAGGCCTCCCTATTCTGAGGCAGTGCATGGAGCAGGACCACCCCTCAACATGGGGGTAGGGGCGGAGGTGGGAGTGGTGGCTGTTGGTGTTTCCTGGGGTCACTGTGCTGTGCTAGGATGGAGTCCTCCTCAGGCCTCAGCTATGAACTACAGGAGCTGGGACCCTCCACACCCCTTGAGTGCCCTCTCTGCTGTACCCAAGCCAGACCTGCCTGCCCAGAGGGCTCTTTCCCTCTTTCTGCCCCTCCTCAGACACAGCTCCTAGTCGTCTTCTCTAATCTGAGGACCACAGACCAACCAGGAAACTTATCCACCCCACAGTAGACTCCCCAGGAATTGCTCCTAAATAGGCTTTACCTGATTAACTTGTAGACATGGGGTGGCTGGCCCTTCCCTGCTGCAGGGACATGTCCCCCTCCCTGCCTGAGCCAGTGCCCTGTTCTATCTTCCCGGACACAGCAACACCCCCCTTTCTCCCCTGACCAGGTATCAGAGGCTATGCCAGGGTTATGTCTCAGAGCTCATTGCAGAAGATACTGGACCCTGTTGATTCCTTCTTTGCTGAGAGCTAGTCATGAGACAGACACTCCTTGGTGCTGGACCACAGTGCTGTGTATAGGGAGATAGGCAGCAAGTAATCCAATAAGCTGAAAGGGGAGATGGGTTTTCCTAAGTGCCAGGAAGGAAATAAGGAGGGGCTGCTGTGATGGGGAAAATGGACATGAACCTTTTTGGGAAATGACGTGTGCTTTGACACGACCCAGCCTGAGGGAGCTGGAATTTTTACTGATTTTCTGTCAGGTTTTAGGATCTTTCTAAATGTTTCTGCCTCATTTTATAATGCTCATTTGTATTCACAAACTCTAGCAATATGGGAGTTGTCCAGTAGAGACTCTTCATCCTGCATGTTGTCACAAACTGTCCTCTGAGCTCCACACAATAGGAGCAAAAAAAGATTCCAAGAAGCCTCAGTTGCCGATGACTTCGATAAAATACAAATAAACTACAGCTTAGGGGAATTATCTAATTGGTTTATAATCACCACCAATTTTGAAGACTAAAGACAAATCCAATCAATAGGCTAAGAAATAGTTCAGAAATAATTTTCTTAAGCTCTTTTCCTGAAAAGTAATCATGTCTTTACTATTTCAGGAGGAACCTCCCTAAGGTTAATAGTTTTTGAATTATTATTGAGAGAAATTCAATAGGACGCTGCCATTGAAGTAGCAAAGCTTATCTTTGCTAGAAAGAGATTTCTTTATCTCTTTTGCTGTCTAGAGATACACATCATATTTTAAGATGTAGACTTTATTAACACTTCCAATGCTTGGCCTTTGAGATCAAATTTAGGTAAATGACACTTATTGAAAGGAGGTTGATGTTTTTGTCAGTATTCTGATAAACTTTTTGAAGGTTTTTCGGAATCATCTACTCCCTTCCTTGGTAAAACAGGAATCAAGAATTTCTGCTCTTCTTTTTTTTCTATTGTGAAAAATAAGTAAGTTCTCTGATACGTGGGAGCTTAAGTTACCCAAACCTTCAGATGTTCCTACTGTCCTTCCTGAGTTTCATCTCTTTAACCTCAACTACAGAGACTAATTCTTCTGCACGCAGTATCTCTTCTACTGAGTTTCGAGCTATGTCAACATTGTTAACTACATGAAATTCAAAATGTGTCTAAAATTTCTTGAAAATTAAAACATGTAACCTGTGATCAGTTCTACAGCAAATCGCCATATCTTAAGGACTTTGTCCCAGTACGGTGCTGGAGTATTTGAGTATTTTAACTCAAAATCCAAACATAGTTGGAAAAAACAGGTATGTTTTTCAAACATCTTATTTCTAGTTTTATGCTTAAACATATGGAAATATTATCGTCTTGCAAATCTAATGATAGTAACTTCTGTGTTTTCATTCATGGAAAGGGGACTTAGGAAAATGACAAAATTACTGAAAGCAATTACTTAGTTAATGTCCGTCTGACACCTAGCAGGAACGCATTCTCCTTAATTGGCTCATTCTCCTAGCTAATAGCTTTATTTCTTCTTCATAAAGTGTCATGGAGGTGTTTTTATCAAAAGTGACTTAAGTATTATACATGTTTTGCTGGATTAATATGCTATTTTGGCAAAATATACATAAACTTCACCATTTTAACCATTCATAAGTGGCATTCAGTGGCATTAAGGTACACTAGGGGTGCCTGGGTGGCTCAGTCAGTTTGGTGTCTGCCTTTGGCTGGGATCCGAAGATCCCAGGGTCCTGGAATCAAGCCCTGCATTGGGCTCCCTGCTTGGCAGGGAGTCTGCTTCTCTCTCTCTCCCTCTGCTCCTACCTCCTACTTGTGCTCTCTCTCCACTCTTTCTCTCTGTCTCAAGTAAATGAATAAAATCTTTAAAAATAATAATATATAAAGGCACATTCACAATGTTGTACAGCCATCACCACCATCCATCTCCAGAACTTTTCATCATCCTGAACAGAAACTCTACTCATTAAACACTCCCCTTTCTACCCTCCCCCAGTCCCTGGTAACTACCATTCTACTTTCTGTCTCTATGAATTTGACTACTTTAGATACTTCATGAAAGCAGAATCATACAATATGTGTACTTTTGTGCCTGTCTTGTTTCATTTGGTATGTTTTCAAGGTCTATCCATGTTGTGGCATGTGTCAGAATTTTCTTTCTCTTTAAAGGCTAAATAATATTTCATTGTGTTCACATACCACATTTTGTTTATCCATTTGTTTGTTGATAGATATTTGGGTTGTTTCTACCTTTTAGTGGTTGTGAATTATGCTGCTTTGAGTATTGCCATATAAACAAGTGTTCAGGTCTGATTTCAGTTATTTTAGGTATATAACAGAAGTTAAATTTCTGGACCATATGGTAATTCTGTGTTTTGTTTTTTAGAAATTGTTATACTCTTGCTCACAGTGGCTACACCATTTTACATTCCCATAAGCAATGTACTAGGATTCCAATTTTTCTACATAATTGATAGCACTTGTTGTTTTCTGGTTTTGGTTTTTGTTTTAGAATAACCATCCTAGGGTGTGACATTGTATTCCATTGGTGTTCGGAGTTGCATTTTCCTAATGACTAGTAATATTGACTATCTTTTCATGTGTTCAGTGGCCATATTTTCTTTGGAGAAATGTCTATTCAAGTCCTTTGTAAGATTAATTTTTATAACTAGCAACTACTCCTTGCCAGAGTTGTTTATTAGTAGTTAAGTAATGGAATAATTTGGGAATGTCTTACGTATTTAAATTATGTGCTAATGCTATTATTAAGAATTCTATTGAAAATCTTTTTGAAAATGTACCCTGAGCAGGAAGGAGAAAAACAAAACCAAAGTAGCACAAATCCCGAGAGAGAGAATATAAAATTATTTTAAGTGTTAAGTAACTATTTTCTGGATGTAACATTGAAAGAGAAATAATTCATCTCTTATAAATAGATAGAAGACCAAATGGCTAGGTTACATTCTCCAAGTTGTCACTCTGTCTCCATCAAATGGCAGCAGCTAAGTACAGATGCGCCTGAGCCTCTCCAGGCTCCAGCCCAGGTGCAGTCCTTGTTCCACAACGAGCGACTCCTTGTCTATGGATTTATTCCTCATTGTACACAGGTAAGGAAGCACACAGCTCATTCTACTATGGGAAGAGCAATGTATGTTGCCAACAATTTTCTTTTTCTTTTCTTTCTTCCCCCTCCTTGTATCATAACATGCTGGCAAATTTTCTCCTACTGGAAACTGAATGGGTAGTTAACTAGGGATACTGGGGAGCCTTTCCATTAAAAGGAAAGAGAAAATCATGGTGAAACTAAGACTCTATGGAATGAGAAATTAATAAGGGATTCCACCCTCCTCCCCCATTTCAGGCAACTCTATGTGCATTGATTCAAGAGAAAGAATTTTCTACAATAGTATCAACTAGTGAACTTCAGAAGACAACTGGAACTGTAAGATTAAAAACTTTAACTATGAACTCACTCTTTGAAAGTTGTAATAAATTTATATTTTCATACCTTTGTTGTCTTGTTTTTCTATTTTTGACCCTTCAGTGCACAGTATGATATGGGGAACCGTTGTCTGTACAAACGAGAACACTTTCCTTCAGTTTCTGATGCAGCAGCTCTTTTTCTGGGGTTCTTGAGTCTAGGTGTATCCATATGGGCATCAGTGGATATGACTAACTGCAGTTAAATTTGGTATTTTATACAGGAACACTTTTTAAGGAGGTTCTCAAAGTTGTTCATGACGTGATAAAAATTAAGCACCACAGATCAACCTGTGTTATTTTGAAATATGAAGTGTAACAGTACTGGACTGAGAGTAAACATATATTGAGAATGTGTTTGTTTTTTCTACTTTCAGAGTAAAGCAAATAAATTATCACCAGAAAGTTTGTAGTATTTGCATTAGTACTTAATCTATTAGATTCAGACCTGGAAAATGCCTTACCTATATATACTATATATATGTAGCTTTATTCATAGGAGTGTTTATTTGCCTAACCAGGTAAACTACTTCCAAGACATTGCAGATATTTTGTATGTATGTATGTATGTATTTATTTATTTGACAGAGAGAGATCACAAGCAGGCAGAGAGGCAGGCAGAGAGAGAGAGGAGGAAGCAGGCTCCCGGCTGAGCAGAGAGCCCGATGCGGGGCTCGATCCCAGGACCCTGCGATCATGACCTGAGCCAAAGGCAGCAGCTTAACCCACTGAGCCACCCAGGCGCCCCGATATTTTGTCTTTTTTAAAAAATAAAATATAGCTTACTTTTTAGCCCTGAATCAATTATTATAACTTACTGTTTGCCTGTGATATATGTATAGAACTTAAGGGAATCTCCCTATTTTTTTAAAAAAATGAATCTAAGGGGGGAATTAATAATTAAAAGGGTTTTACATGGAAAGAGGTCACTTTCCATAAAATTGAAGTTTTTATAGTTGTACTTATTCTGTGAATTATGGCCTTATTGATAACAAAATTACAAGAGTTGGAATTATCATTGTAAGCAAACATTGCTATTAAAATCAGCTGTGTTTCTTAGTTATTGGAAAGGAAGGGGGCAGTCCTTCACCTTGCACTTCCCAGGGCACATTTTGCCACCCCTGCCCTTCAGAGTGGAGGTTAAGCATCACAGCACTAAGCGGACTTCTTCCTACAGTAGAAGAACAGTTTAAAATTTTAGAAATAAATTGAATTAACAAAATGCCCTTTTATAGAAGAGACAAAACTGCAGGCATAGAAAACAGTTGTGTGGGTGCCAGGGTCTTGAGGTGACAGCAAGGACCATGAGGAGTGCCCTTCACTTTTGAAATTGAAGGAACTATTCTGTATCTTTATTTCAGTGATAGTCACACAACTATATACATTTGTTACAATTCATCAAACTGTACACTTAAAAGGGGTGAATTTTATTGTGTGTACTATTATACCTCAATTTTAAAAGTGGTTTTCTAAGTTAAGACTTTAATGAGAAGCCATCTGAATCATTTTTTCCCCTTTGCTGCTTAAACACAGATGATCCACAAGCTGACAGCACGAGCTCTGATCCGAGATTATGAAGACGGCATTCTCCACGAAAATGAAACGAACCATGAGGTTTGCTCTTTTCATTGTTCTCCATCCTTCTTAAATTGATCTATCCATGGAACTGTAAAGTGAGGATAGCTGAATGGAGAGACATGTGGTATAGTGGCAGTCATCATTGTATCTGTATTTTCTGCACCTGGGGTGCAGGGCACTCAGTAAATGTTTGTTGAATGAATTAATGAAAGAACAGATGTCATTGGTTTCCTAAGAATTCTCTGGTCATTTTCCTCATCAAGAGGAGGTTAGAGGAGGGCTCAGAGAATGTTTGGTAAGCTCCTGTCATAAATATCACCTAAGATCTTATATACTATACGCGTTGGTATTCTCATCTTAGTGATGAAGCAGCCCAGGTGCAAGACAGGTAGGTGACCAGCCTAAAGACACACAGTGGAGCCAAAGCCCACCCTGTGCCTTCTTCACTGACCTGATGAGGCCTCCAACAGGGGGTCCCACTAAGCCAGCCCACCTGATGACCTGGTCCCTTGGTAGCTGTGAACTTAAATGAGCTTAGGAGAAGTGGTGCTCAATGCCCTCCCAAAAAGAAGGAACCAGAGGACCTCCCCTGGCTGTTAATGCAGTCATGGCAGGTAATAGATGGCCTTGTGTTTTCACTGTACTCCCTTGCTGCCCTTAGATTAGCAGCGTTGTGTTCTGTTTTACTTAAGACCTTTTTGGGTTTGGTTTTGTTTTTTAGATTTTATTTATTTATTTATTTATTTATTTGAGGAAGAGAGAGAGAGAGATCACGAATAGGGGGAAGGGTAGAGGGAGAAGCAGACACCATGCCAAGCAGGGAGCCTGATGTGGGACTCAATCCCAGGACCCTGGATCCATGACCTGGGCTGAAGCCAAGACTCTTAACCAATTGAGGCACCCAGGTGCCCTCCTTAAGGCCTTTTTTATCTGTGTGGGCAACTGACCAGCCCTTCCACCAAATAGTCCTGAAAAAGTCACTCTACATCTCCACACCTTGGATTCCCCATCTTTAAAATGGGAGGAAGAGACTGTTAAAAAATGCAGAAACCCCTCACACTTGAGAGTGAGAGTTCTTTGTAGTCATAAAGAACTATATAAATATGAATTATTTTTCTATGACTTAACAGTCACTTGATCCTATTTTTCAGAGAATGTTAAGTCATCTACTGTAGACATTTAGACAGGGCCATTGACTCAATTTTATTTGAAATACTAATTATAAAATGGTTTATTTTGTAGAAAAATACATTTGTTGGTTATTTAATACTTGTTTTATTGGTCATACATATCTAAACAGTGAAAAATAAAATAAGACATGACTTCATCTGATTCTATTTTAGATGAAGAAGCAAATCCTAAAATCTCTGATTATTAAACTCAGTAAAGAAAACTGTCTCATAACGCAGTTTACAAGCTTTGTTGCAGTTGAGAAGAGGGTATGTATTGTTAATTCATGGTTATTTCATTTGTATTTACATATTAAGAAAATTACTCTTGCTCTGACTGTTACTGACAATATCCACATTCATGGCTTATGAAGAGCAGGGAGGGGAGGGGCAGGGAGGACCATGAAACCAGAGCCTCACATTCACGAAGGGCTCATTATAATTTCTCTAAATGAGTCACATATGTTATGTTTTTGATGTTATAAGTTATTACTTAGTTATATGTGTATTTATGAGATACACTATAATTTTACTACATTTGGGCATTTCTCATCTTTTATTAACGCAAGACCCTCAAAAAACAGAAAGGGCTTGAGCTTCCCTCATCCTCTGCGAGGCCTTTTCTTTTTCGTAAGTTTAAGAAGAAAAGAGGAAAAGACCACAGAAGGCACTTACCACAGACCCCACACCCAGCTCAAGAGAGAGGAAAGCCACTCAACTGAGCATAATTTTCTTTTTAGACTCTTTCTCCCTCCCTTGTGGCCCAGAACAATCTAATCTGACACCCATACATATTTCAAACTAAGGATTCACCAGGCTTTAGAATGAATAGTAATCATTTAATTTGATAATGTCTGTTTTGTTTTTACCTAATTTTAATTCAATATAGGATGGTAAGGAGTTGCCTTCTCCTAATATTCCTAATATTTGGGAACTTATTGCCAAAGAAGATGTTGATTTTCTACCATACATGAGCTGGCAGGAGGAGCAACCAGATACCAGTACGGCACAAGTAAGGGTTAATTACCAAATCAATTAATATTGTGTTTTCATATTTGTATGATTGTGAGGGGAGCCCTTTGCTTCAAATAGCACACTTATTGCTTGAATTTGCAGAAACTGTTGTCGCCCTCAAAATGGAAAATATTTGCACATTTATAAATAAGCTGTCATATGACTGAGAGAGTCACCATACATAAATGTAGCTGTAAAATACCAAAGGGGAATAACTGTGATTTTACTTCATTCATAGACAAATAAACTGTCATACAAGAAACTAAAGTCACTTACTCTAAGTAATTAATAGTTCATCATGAAAGTAGTGAGAAAAGTCCTATCTGATCATCTAAATTCACCACTAATAATTCTTAAAGTTTATAACATGTTATATTGTGGCCTTTGTGACCAGAAATAGAATTGGAAAATGTGATTCGCATAGAAACTGAAAGGCATATTCAAAACCAAAAGAACAAAACAGTGCTAATAAAACCCTTAGGTATCTGGGTTAGCAGAATAAAATTGCCAAAATAAAGAAATTTAGAATCTAAGGAAAAATTTTGAGAGGAATTTTGGGAGAATGTAATATATGCAACATTTATTTACTTTGATCCACTTTGAAGTTACTGTGTCAGTTAAGAATATAAAAACACATTAGATATCCTTTGCTTACTTTGTTCAAAAATCATGATCTGAGATGGTAAATAACAACACAGCAACAACCAAACAAAACCATAAATGTTTCCTCAAATCCTTCATTCAGAATTTTTGTTTTATCTTACAGTTGTCTTTAAAGAAAGGAGAGAGGGATAATAACTTTTGAAAATCCTGATTTAACTCTTTTTCTGAGTTCACTTCTCTAGTCACGTAGGTCACACTAGAGAAGTTGTAGCCTCCACAGAACAGATGGGTAGTGGCAGGGCTGGGGAAATGACTGTGTCCCAACTGGCAGATAAAGAGGTAGGCAGCCTTTGGTGCACCTTCCCTATTGTTGCAGGTCCCTCCTCTTTTGGCTAAAGCAAATTCCAGGAGATATAAAGAGCTGCACCTTTACTCTCCCTGCTCATTTTTTACTCTTCCCCTTTTGGGAGTCAACCATTGAAGACTAGGACATTCCAAAACAACTCCTATATGGGGATAATTAAAAAATTATTGCCCATACCCAAGGAAAGGCTCAGAAGAGACGTAAGAGGACATTAAGTTTATACTTCAGGTTGATCCTCACCACAGAGACAGCCTGCAACAATTAAGAAAGGAAAAAGAATAACAAAAATACAACAAACACTGGGGAAGAGAGAGAATCTCATATCCAAATTTACCACATTTATTAGATTCAGATACTCAGTGTTCAAGGGAGAAAAATCACAAAGGATACAAAAAAAAAAATAGGGAAGTATGACCCCCTCCAAAATTGAAACAACTGGAAACTGTCCCTGAAAAAGACAAAGTGGCAGATATATTAGACAAAGACTTTAACACAGTGATCTAAAAGGTGCTCAGAGAACTAGAGGAATATGAGGAGAAAGTCAAGAAAATGATGAATGGATGAAATGGAAATATCAGTAAAGAGACAGAAGAGTTAAAAAGAAACCAAAAAGAAATTCTGGAGCTAAAAAGTACAATACCTGAAATGAAAAATTCACTAGAGGGATTCAAAGGCAGATTTGAGCAGGCAGAAGAAAGAAGCAATGAACGTGAACTTTTTCTGCTTCTTCATGTCAGTATTATTATTAAAGTGTCAGTGTTACCCAAAGCAATCTATAGATTCAATGCAATCTCTATCAAAAGCTCAGCAATGTTATTGAAGAAACAGAAAAATCGGGCCTCCCTGGGTGGCCCGGTCATGAAGCGTCTGCCTTCAGCCCAGGTCGTGGTCCCAGAGTCCTGGAATCGAGCCCCACATCCCGCTCCCTGCTCAGCAGGGAGCCTGCTTCTCCCTCTCCCATTCCCCCTGCTTGTGTTCACTCTCTTGCTGTGTCTTTCTCTGTCAAATAAATAGATAAAATCTTTTAAATCTTTTTTTAAAAGATTTTATCTATTTATTTGACACAGAGTGATCACAAGTAGACAGAGAGGCAGGCAGAGAGAGAGAGAGGGAAGCAGGCTCCCTGCTGAGCAGAGAGCCTGATGAGGGACTAGATCCCAGGACCCTGAAATCACAACCTGAGCTGAAGGCAGCGGCTTAACCCACTGAGCCACCCAGGTGCACAATAAATAAAATCTTAAAAAAGAAAAAAAGAAAGAAAGAAAGAAAAAAAGAAATAGAAAAATCCACCGTGGAATTCATATGGAATCTCAAGGTACTCCAAAATAGCCAAACAATCTTGAAAAAGAACAAAACTGGAGGGCTCACACTCACTGATTTCAAAATTTACTCCAATGATAAGTAATAAAAGCAGTGTGATGCTCGTATAAAGACAGACTTTTATAAACCAATAGAATAGAATAGTGAGTCCAGAAATAACCCCTAGTGTATATGGTCAAGTGATTTTTGACAAACGTACCAAGATTATTCATTGGGGAAAGCATAAATGGTGCTGGAAATACTGGAAATCCACATGCAAAAGAATGATGTTGTATCCTTACCTAATATCATATACAGAAATTAACTCAAAATGAATCTATGACCTATATATAAGGCCTTAAACAATATAACTCCTAAAAGAAACATAGGACAAATCTTCACCCTTTAGGTTTAACAGTAATCTGTCAGGATGTGATATCAAAGGCATAAGTAACAAAAGAAAAAAAATAAATAAAGGAATCAGACTTCATGAAAATTTAGAAAAATTTTGTACATCAAAAAACACTATCCACAGAATAAAAAGATAACCCACAGAATGGAAGAAAATCTTTGGCAGAGATATACATGATAAGGGATTAATATCCAAAATGTATAGAACTCCTAAAACTCAAAAACAACAAAGCAACCCAATTCAAAAATAGGGTAAGGGGGTAGGCTCAATCAGTTGGGCGTCTTGACTCTTGGTTTTGACTCCAGTCATGATCTCATGTGTTGTGAGATCAAATCCTATGTCAGGCGCCATGCTAAGCAGGGAGTCCACTTGAAGATTCTTTCCCTCTGCCTCTTCCCCACTCTCTGTCTCTCTTAAATGAATAAATAAATCTTTAAAAACATTTTTAAGGGGCATCTGGGTGCCTCAGTGGGTTAAAGCCTCTGCCTTTGGCTCAGGTCATGATCTCAGGGTCCTGGGATCGAGCCTCATATCTGGCTCTCTGCTCTACGGAGAGCCTGTTTCCTCCTCTCTCTCTCTGCCTGCCCCTCTGTCTACTTGTGATCTCTATCTGTCAAATAAATAAATAAAATCTTTAAAAAAAAATAAAAACATTTTTAAAAATAGAGCACAGGTCTTGAGTAGACATTTCTACAAAGAAGATATGTGAATGGTCAGTAAGCACAGGAAAAGAAAAGATGTTCAATAGCAATACTGGTCTTCCTCAAGAAGGAAGAAAATCTCGGGGCGCCTGGGTGGCTCAGTGGGTTAAGCCGCTGCCTTCGGCTCAGATCATGATCTCAGGCTCCTGGGATCGAGCCCCGCATCGGGCTCTCTGCTCAGCAGGGAGCCTGCTTCCTCCTCTCTCTCTGTCTGCCTCTCTGCCTACTTGTGATCTCTCTCTGTCAAATAAATAAAATAAATAAAATCTTTAAAAAAAAAAAAAGAAGGAAGAAAATCTCAAATTCACAACCTAAACTTACACCTAAAGAAGCTGGGAAAGGAACAGCAAACAGCCTAAATCCAACAGGAAAAGGAAAATGAAGGCGTATGTTCAAAGATTTCTGCATAAGTACTCATTGTGGCTTTTATTTGTAGTAGCCAGAAGTTGGAAACAACCATCAGGAAATGAATAAGCAAACTGTGATATAGCCCTATGATGGATACATGCAACCTCATGTATCAGGACAGTTATGCTGAGTAGAAGTGAAACACAGAAGAATAGAAATTGTATGATTCCATTGATACAAAATACAGTAAACCAAAATAAAGTTATTGAAATAAATAGTGGTTGCCTGGGAACTGCGAGGGGAGGAATGAGATGGATTACAAAAGGGCACAGGAATATCTTGAGAGTGATGGTTATGTTCATTCTCTTCACTGTGATAATGGCTTCATGATGTATACTTATGTCAGAACTCACCAAATTATATACTTTATTTTTTTAAAGATTTTATTTATTTGACAGAGAGACAGAGGACAAGTAGGCAGAGCAGCAGGCAGAGGAAGAGGGAGAAGCAGGCTCTCTGCTGAGCAAGGAGCCCAATGTCGGGCTTGATCACAAGACCCCAGGATCATGACCTGAACCAAAGGCAGCTGCTTAGCCAACTGAGCCACCTACGTGTCCCTTATTATTTTTTTAATTAAACTCTACCCTCAGTGTAGGGATCCAACTCACGACCCTGAGATCAGGAATCACATGCTGTACTGACTGAGCCAACTAGGTACCCCTCAAATTATGCATTTAAAATGTGCAGTTTATTGCACATCAATTATACCTAAGAAAATCTATTCTGAAAATTTTAATTAACTCTAGCCAAACTTCCCTCTTTGTAGGTTATGTCAATTCACACTCCCATTGGTAGCATGTGAGAGTCTTATTCTGTCCGTCTTTAACCCAGCTTATCATTCAAATGTTTGATCTTTGCAAATTGGGCAGATGAGAAATGCATTAATGATATTTTAATTTTCATTTTTTTATGATGAAGATAGCATGTTTTCATATTCTTAAGAGCTCTAGGTATGTTCTTTTCTATGTGTTATCTATTAATTTTTTTTACCTTTATTATTGTGATGTTAGTCATTCTTTTCTTTTCTTTTCCCTTATTTTCTTAACAGATTTTATTTATTTGACAGAGAGAGAGAGAGAGCGCACAAGCAGGGGGAAACGGCAGGCAGAGGGAGAGGGAGAATGAGAGGGAGAAGCAGGCTTCCCTGCAGAGCAAGGAGCCTGATGTGTGGCTCCATCCCAGGACCCTGGGATCTTGACCTTAGCCAAAGGCAGTCACTTAATCAACAACTGAGCCTCCCGGGCGCCCTAGTCATTTTCTTATTTATTTCAGGAAAAATATGTATTAGGAAAATAAGCTGTTTTTACTTTGAGCTGCACAGATATGTATCCCAGTTTGCTATTTGTATTTGATGTCATTCATCATCTTTTTGTCATGAAGATTTCTTAATTCAGGCAAATTTTTTTTATCTCTGGGTTTCTTGTTTTTGTTTTATATTGTTTTATTTTATTATCATTCTTAGAAATATCTTTCCTATCCAGAGGCTATGCTTCCTAAAGGTTTCTTATTTTTTTAAATAGTTTTATGGTTTCTTGTTTACGTTTAATTTTTCATCCAGTTGGAATCTATCCTGGTATAAGATAGGAAGTATGGAACTAACTTTATTCATTTCCAGATAGCTACCCACTTTCCCCAACACAGTTATTAGAAAATTCTTTTTCCTCCCATTGACTTAAAATGTCATCTTTGTCATCTATTAAATTTCCATGTGTTTTAGGATCTATTGCTGGACCATCTATTTTGTTCCACTGATGTGTCTAATTATTGCAATTTTATAAAATACTTTAATATCTAACAGGTCTAGTCTACCACTATTACTTTCTTTTTCCATTTGTTTATCTAATTAAGAGAAACTTACCCAGAAAAACATTGTTTTTAAATATTATTTTCAAATATGTGTTTTGTAATATGTTCTGCAGTGTAATTATTTAAATGTATACTGGAAATGACTGAGTTGGGAAAGAACTACTCTTTTTTAAAAATAGCTGATTTTTAAAAATAGTAATAAGATAAAATACCTGATTTACATTGGTAAAATTATAGGCTAATTTTTTTTATATTTTTAAAAGATTTTATTTATTTATTTGACAGACAGAAATCACAAGTAGGCAGAGAGGCAGGCAGAGAGAGAGGGAAGCAGACTCCCTGCTGAGCAGAGAGCTTGACACAGGGCTTGATCCCAGGACCCTGAGATCATGACCTGTGCCGAAAGGCAGAGGCTTTAACCCAATGAGCCACCTAGGCACCCCTAATTATTTTTTTAAAAATTTTACTTTTAAGCTGTCCCAACATAGGGCTCAGATTTATAACTCTGTGATCAAGAGTCACATACTCTACCCACTGAGCCAGCCAGGTGCTGTCAGGCTACTTACTTCTAAAATATCTCAAAGACTTATAATTCATATAAAACTGGATTTTATTTACTTGCAACTTTTTAAGATAAAGCTTTTGAAATTTTCTATCAGTTGTCTCATTTCCTTAATATTGCTGTAAAGTGGAATAAAAGACTAGAATAATTTATTTCAAATTATCAGCTTATTTTAGGGCTAATTTACACACTATGATACTGCTAATTATAAAATTTTGGACAAGACACTTCTGTGGCCCTGTGTTTCCTCTTGCATCAAATGAGGGGTATTAGAAGTTTCAACATGCTAAGAACAAAGAGAAACTAAGAACTTTGATGTGTTTATTACTGCTGTTCTCTCCAAATCTCAGATTTGTATCTATATAACAAGGGCATTGTATTTAAATTATTTTGTATATCTCCAATTTTTCAATGCTCTAGGATAAGCAATTTCTTGTCTACTCTGAAGTCAATTCTAGGAAGTATGTTTGATTGTTCATTTTATTTTTTATTTTCCCTTACATTACATTTTTCCCTCTTGGACAGCCTCTTTTAGCATTCTTTGAATGGAATGAAGAACTGCAACAACCACATTTGACTAACAGAAAGTTTAGATCATATCACCTGGAAGATTCTAAAGATTCTGAAGACTTTGAAGATAGTTCCCAACTATCAGAAAAACCTTTAACACTCAATTTTGAATGTGAAGGTGTGGAAAAGCCATTGGATTTAAGTCAGATGGATTCATTTAAACAACCGCTATGTAGAGATACTCCTATCCCAAAACTGGTTAGTTGCAGCATTTCTGCTGCCCATGGTTCAGCCCTTTTGGGAGATGAGCCCTTTGAAGGTGCTTGTTTCCTCCATCATCCCCACTTACATCCTAAGACGTTTGCTAGGAGTCTCAAAGAGTTTGGTCCATCTAAGTATGACCAAGACCTTCAAGCTGACCATTTGAGTGACATTACCCCTGCATCATATACCCCTTACAGACTGCCTCCCCCACGTCTTAAATCCTTTGGTTTTTATGCTCGTGAAGGTGTCTCATTTAACACCAGTGATGCTAATCTACCTGAAACTTACCAAGGCCGTAAGACCGACAATTCTGCTAACATTTTCTCTGAGTTGGACTCTCCTCTGCAGCCGAATATTCATTTGCCTCCTCGTAGACTTAATTCTGCTGGTCCATCCAGAGGGTTTGCAGTTCATTCCCTTTCTTGTTCTCCTCTTTATTTTCAAAATTCTGCAGTTCCTTTCAGCACCAGTTACAAGCCACCAGCAGATCTGTTTGCTAACACTGAATTGGAGGCTTCTTTCTGTACAGCTCTTTCTGCCGTAACTTCATTATCTCCTTCAAGTAATGGAAGTTTTTCTGAAACAGAAAATAATGGAACACCAGAATTTCTGGCAAATTATTTTCTTCAAGAAGTGACAATATCTGAAAAAAAAAAAGAAAAGAAAAAGAAAAAAGAAGTGACAATATCTGATATAACAGGAAGTGATTTTACTGCAAGCTTCCAAGCACAAAAAGATGAACAGAGCTGGATGAATATTGTGCCTTGGACTGAACTCTTCAGTCTACAAACTGAGGTATTATTCTTATTTTCCCTTAGGTCTATGGTTAATTAGCTTCATAGTTCAGAAAGAGCTACTCAAAGTAGCTGCTCATTTAAATACTTACCAGTGCATTAGTGAGGAAAGTGACTGGTGGAAGAATGTAAATCAACACACTGCTTCCTTCATTGAGAAAATCTTGCTTAAAAAAAGTCATTGAACAATATAGTGTGCTTGATGATGGTATTTAGCTATTTTTAATTGTTAGGCCAAAATGTCATGCAAGTGAATGTTAATATTCCTCAGTTGAAAATTAGCATCCCTAAGTGGGTCATGGGGTAACACCTTGATTTGCTAGGTTCTAGAACAGATAGATGAATTACAATCATGTAAAACTTCCCTTGTGAAGTAAAGAACAAGTGTTGTAAGTATACTCTGATTATTTTAACATGTGGTCTTGGGAATATTACTCAACATGTTAGACTGTGTTAGAGCTTATCATTCCATTTGTGAAGCTAGTAAACATTCAATAAATATAGTTCCTGCACTGGTACTAAGACCCAGTCACACATGTATAAATATGTGCTTTAATGTAAAGTAGTTTAGTGAAGCAGAAAAGCAACTTGATTTAGTGTGAGACTAAATTTGAGCCTTAGTCTTACTTCTTTGTGATTTAAGGCAAGTCAAAACCTTTCTGAGTCTTAGTTTCTTCACCCATATACTGGTGGTAATAATGGTGTCTGCCTCTTAGAGTGGCTTTAAGGTTTAAATGAGATAATAACAGCTGTCAGCCCTTTTTTTTTTTTTAACCTGAAAGAACATACATGAAAACCGTGTTGGAAACAGTATAGCAGATACTGCCATTTATGGGTCCTGGAGCCAGACTGTCGGGGCTTAAATTGTGCTTCTGCTGCTTATTAGCTGTGTGACTTTGAACAAGTTGCTTAACTTCTCTGTGCCTCAGTATTCTCATCTGAAAAGTAGTTCTCATCTGCAAAAGGTATAGTAATAGCCTCCAGACGAGTGGCTAAACAGATAAAAAAAAAAAAAAAAAAAACCTGGCACCTAGAACTAGTTCATCACTAGTTAGCATGTGCTAAGTGTTAGAATATGCTAACATGCTGTTATTTTTTTCAAATTATTGCTGTTGAGTCTGTGCATCTGTCTATGACCTCACCCTTCTTTCTGCTCCCTGTATTAGTGCCCCTGAGACCTGAAGTTGATCTACTTCAAGTTCAAGATCCCCATATTCAGGTTTACAACTACCTCATAATATGTAAGAAACATCAGCCCTAAAAGTTAGCTGAGGTGGGCAGAGGACAGTGAGAATAAGTAAGACAGTTTTAAAGTGCATATTCACCATAACAATTTTATATTTAGTTTTAAAAAATGTCATTTTCACACTTCAGACATCATAAAGGCACATTTTTAATGTTGATCAAAAGGAATCATGCTACTTAAAAGTTTGAGAAACATCACAATCACATTTTCAGTGTAATTTTTCTGAAATGCCTGTAGCTTATTGCACTGCCCCAAACTACCTGTTCTGCTGAGGTGCTTGCTCAGCACATCTTCTTTCTCCAATCATGTCCCCTTCAATGAAGTCTCGCTTTCGCTATAGTCTTTTATTTGCATTTACATATGTCAGCCAAATCCTGTCCTTTTGCACTTGGCATTTTAATTAAAGTTTCCTTACCATGAAAAAGAAAAGTTTGAGAAACAGTTCAAAGCATTACTAGAAGAAAAAAGTGTGTAACACCATTTTTTAAAATCCTTACACATGAGCAGCTTTCCATACTTTTTTTTAAGATTTTTATTTATTTATTTGACAGAGAGAGAGAGAGAGTGAGAGATCACAAGTAGGAAGAGAGAGACAGGTAGAGAGAGAGGGTAGGTAGGCTCCGCGCCAAGCAGAGAGCTGGATGTGGGACTCCATCCCAGGACTCTGGGATCATGATCTGAGTCGAAGGCAGAGGCTTAACCCATGAGCCACCCAGGTGCCCCACTTTCCAGATTTTTTTTTTTAAGATTTTATTTATTTATTTGACAGAGATTACAAGTAGGCAGAGAAGCGGGCAGAGAAAGAGGAAGGGAAGCAGGCTCCCTGCTGAGCAGAGAACTGGATGCAGGGCTCGATCCGAGGACCCCAGTCGAAGGCAGAGGCTTTAATCCACTGAGCCACCCAGGCGCCCCTCCAGATTTTTATAAGTG
Source organism: Neogale vison (assembly GCF_020171115.1). Lineage (NCBI taxonomy): Eukaryota > Metazoa > Chordata > Mammalia > Carnivora > Mustelidae > Neogale > Neogale vison. The sequence goes on from NC_058095.1 coordinate 82,368,496, forward strand.
CCACCTGGTACATAACATCCATAGTATTTTTGAGATTCCCAATACTGTGTCACTAGTATATAAAGAATTTCAATTTTAAGAATAATAAAAATAGGGGCGCCTCGGTAGCTCAGTGGGTTAAAGCCTCTGCTTTCGTTTGGGTCATGATCCCAGGGACCCAGGATCAAGCCCCACATCGGGCTCTCTGCTCAGCAGGGAGCCTGCTTCCTCCTCCCTCACCCTGCCTCTCTGCCTACTGGTGATCTCTATCAGTCAAATAAATAAATAAAATATTTTTTAAAAAAGAATAATAAAAATAGTAATTAAAAATTTTTGATAATAAAAATTTTAGAAATGTCTTAAACTGAATTGAAATAATTGGAAACATTATTTATTATATTACATTCTTATGTATGTGAATCAGTTTTAGTACTGTGGCTTAAATTTGTTTTTTATTTCATAGGATGGCTTCTGGAAACTTACACCAGAACTGGGATTTATATTAAACCTTAATACAATTATTTTAAACAGCTTTCTTGAACAAAAAGGCATTCGCTCTCTGGGTAAGTCACCATTTTTCTATTAAATGGCACACTCTTAATTATTTAAATTTTGTTGTAAACTAGTGTACTACTATGATAATTATGTAAGTTACATATGAGTGGAATTATGTTTGTTAACCATCAAAGAAAACAGAGGACTAGTTTCTATGCATATCTTCACAACAGATTAGGCTTTGTGTAATTAGTTAGCATAAGTAGCAGTAACTTCTGTTTTAAAAAATACAAAATTTCAGTAGCTTAACGTAAAGATTATTTTCTTGCCCATATCACAGTCAAATAATGGTCAGCAGGAAATTCCACTCCAGGTTGTCATTTACAGACCCAGGCTCCTTCCATATTGTGGCTCTACCATTATCAAAAGTGTCTTTAAAATTACTCTGGTAAAAAGAAAAGAAGAAAATTGCTCTGGCATCACCTACCTGGTAGATAGGAGAAAGAGAAAATGTGGCAGGATCAAGTCACAGAACTCCACCTAAATACAAGAAGGCTGGGAAATGTACTTTAGCTTTGTGTTAAGGAAAAGAAAACAGCTTTAATGAGCATTTAGTCAGTCTCTGCCAGAGCAAGTTCGACCTCTGTGGACCTGTTTCTTGTCATGATACTGAAGGGAATAGATGACCAATTGGTTTAAAAGTCAAATGCTAGCTCTAAGTTAAGAGATTTTTTTAAAATAAAATAAACATATTAAACAACTAGTCAGTATTCATTGAACAGCAAGGTCTAACTACCCTGACATTTCTGAGGAAATTGACATTTCTGAGGAAATGTCAGGGTTTTCATACTCAGACTTATTCCATGGTTAGCAGATCTTTGTCTGTTTGACCTGCACCACACTAAGAAGAAATTATGAACATCTGCATAAGGAGAATTCTAGTTCCTGGAATGATAAAGGGGATTGTATCAGACTAACTACCAAAAACACTTTTTAACCCCAGACAAAATATTTTAAAACCACTCTTTTAAGGCCTAGAATACAATAAAAAACAGACAGAAACCAAAGGGTACAAAATCCCTGAAAAAAGGAAGAAAATGAGGTGAGCTCCACATTTATCCAGCTGTTATTTTACCCAAAAGTACTTCTCAGTTCATGAGGCACAGGAGAGATTGAACTGAAACAGAAAGTCTTAACAGGATAATGATATTGGGGTCAGAGTTCAAGGCTGCCAGAGTGGCTGGAAATTAAGGGTGAAAATCCTAGAAAGGAGTGAGCCACGGAGCAGGGACCTCTGAAATCTGCATACAAATTCCCTCATATCTTGGTTCTCCCTAACCCATATATTCACACATATATTTACTTTAAGAAATCTAGAAAAAAGCAACAACTAGAAAGGAAACGTGTAGAGCAGAGATTTCAGCTGCTGCCAAGTGTTGGGGAGACAGAGTTTGGCATTTGAATTATAACAAATTAGAATTTATAAAAATCTCAAGTTTTCCACTAAAATCCAGACAGTATCAAAAGGACCATAAATCATGATCAAAGACTTCCACAGGATGAAGGAGAAATACAAAATAGGCTCACCCTAACAAAACCTAAAACAAAGCTTTCAAAGAATATACCAAAACAAAACTCAACACTTTTTAGAATACGAACGTATAATCCAGAGTCTCCACAATTTTCAAGGTACAATCTAGAATGAAAATTTAATCATATACAAAGAAGCAAGAAAATATGACTTAAAATCTAGGGGAAATGGCCTAAAGATGCTGACCTACAGATGCCCCTTGTGTTGAAATTAGCAGACAGGATTTAAAACTGCTATTAAAAATACAGTAAAGGGGCGCCTGGGTGGCTCAGTGGGTTAAATCCCAGGGTCCTGGGATCGAGCCCCACATCAAGTTCTCTGTTCAGCAGGGAGCCTGCTTCCCTTCTTCTCTCTCTTTCTCTCTCTCTGCCTGCCTCTCTGCCTATTTGTGATCTCTGTCAAATAAATAAAAATAAAATCTTTAAAAATACAGTAAAGGATTTATCAGAAAAGAAGAACAGAAGGGGTGGACAAATGGGAGGAGCTCAGCAAATAGATGGAAACTGTAAGAATCAAGTGAAAACCCTAGAACTGGAAATTACAATATCTTCAATGGAAGGGTCATTGGATGGGCTTAGTAGCAGAATGTACAAAACAAAACAAAAAGAAATCATGTAACTTAAATTAAAATAATATAAAGTGGTAATAAAAATTATCCAAACTGAAGCACAGAAAAAAAAAAAAAAGAACGAAAAAAGAAGAGAATCCAGGACATGTGGAGTGATACCAAGAGGTTTACATTTGTATAATTGGGATCCCAAGAGGAATGAGAGTAGATAGAAAAATGTTTGAATAAATGATAACTGAGTTTTCTCTAAAACTGTTGAAAGATATCAACGTCTAGATCTGAGACACTCAGCAGAACTTCAGGCAGGATAAATACAATTAGAAGACATTTAAGTAAACCAGAATCAAACTGCTGAAAATCACAGATAAATCTTAAAGCAAACAGAAAACAAGGACACATTAGAGTCAGGAGAACATCTATAAGAATTTTAAATTATCCCACATCAGAAATAATGGAAGCTAGGGGTACCCAGGTGGCTCAGTTGGTTAAGCAGCTACCTTCAGCTCAGGTCATGATCTCTGTTTCCTGGGATAGAGTCCCATGTCCAGTTCTCTGCTCAGCGAGGAGCCTGCTTCTTCCTCTCCCTCTGCCTGCTGCTCCACCTGCTTGTGCCCTCTCTCTCTCTCAAATAAATAATATAATTTTTTTTTTAAAAAAAAGGAAGAAAGAATGGAAGCTAAAAAATAATAGAATAATATATTTAAAGTGATGAAAGAAAAAGCCCTACAAACTAAGAACTATATATTCAGCAGAAAAGAGCCTTTAAAAATAAAGGAGAGGGATACCTGGGCGGCTCAGTCAGTTAAGCATCTGCCTTCAGCTCAGGTGGTTATCTTGGAGTCCTAGGATCATGACCTAAGCCCAAGACAAAAGCTTAACCAACTGAGCCACCCAGGCACCCCAAATGAGAGAATTCTTAAAAGATCAAAGAAAATGGAGAAAAATTTTAAGGTAATGAATGGGTTTAGAAAACTAAAAATGTGAAGATGTTGGTTCTCCCCAATTGATCTATAGATTCAGTGTTGTGAATACATGCCCACAAATTTGATAATCTAGATAAAATGGACTAATTCCTTGAAAGACAGTATCTGCCAAAACTCACAAAAGAAGAAATGGAAAATATGAATGTACCTGTATCTATTAAAGAAATAGAATCAATAATTAATAACCTTCCAAAACATAAAACACCGGGCCCAGTAAGTTCACTGGTGAATTTTACCAAATATTTAAGGAAGGAATTATATCAAATCTCTATAATGTCTTTCAGAAGTAGAGAAGCAGAGAGAATAATTCCTAACTCATTCTATAAGGACAATATTACCCTAATACCAAAACCAGACAAAGTCATTACAAGAGAAGAAAACTACAAACCATTATCCCTCATAACATAGACACAAAAATTCTCAACAAAATATTAGGAAGTTGATCCAAAAAAGTATAAAAAGACCAATACACCATGACCAAGTGGGATTTATCATAGGTATACAAGTCTGGTTCAACATTAGGAAATCAATTAATGTGATCCATTATGTCAACAAACTAAAAATGAAGAATCACGTGATCATATCAATAGATTAGGAAAAAAGCATTTGAGAAGATCCAACACTCGTTCATGCTAAAAACTCTCAGTAAACAATGAATACAGGAGAATCTCTTCAACTTAATAAAGACTATTAAAAAAAAACTATAGCTAACATTATACTTACAGGTGAGAAACTAGAAGCTTTTACATGAAGATCAGGTACAAGGCAAAGATTGCCCCTCTCTCCACTCCTTTTTAATATTGTACTGGAAATACTTGCTAATGCAGTAAGGCAAGAAAAGGAAGTAAAAGATATATAGACCCGGAAGGAAGAAATTAAAATTTTCTTTGTTTAGAGATGATATTTGTCTATGTTGAAAATTCAAAAGAATCAACAAAAAACCCTTGAAACTTAACTGAAATTAAAATAAAAACTTTAAAAAGATTTTTTATAAGATTTGCAGATGAAGTAAAAGAAAAAATTATTGAAACTAGTGAACAATTATACCAAGGTTACAGGATACAGATTAATATGAAAAAGCCAATTGCTTTCCTATATTCCAACAAAGAACAAATGGAATTTGAAGTTAAAAACACAATATCCTTTATATTAGCACTCTCAAAAATGAAACACATAGGTATAAATGTAACAAAATATGTATAAGAGCCATATGAAGAAAACAATAATTCTGATCTCTGATCAAAGAAGAGCTAAATAAATGGATTGGTGTTCCATGTGCATAAATAGGAAAACTCAGTATTGTCAAGATTAGCCTACAGATTCAATGGAATACCAATCAAAATCCCAGCAAGTTATTTTATAGATATGGACAACTGATTCCCAAATTTATATGGAAAGGCAAATGACCTCAACTAGCCAAAACAATATTGAAGAAGAAAGTTGGAAGACTGATGCTATGCAACTTCAAGACTTTTTTTTAAAAGATTTTATTTATTTATTTATTTATTTGTTTATTATTTGAGAGTGAGAGAGAGAGAGCTTGAGAGGAGAGAGGTCAGCAGGAGAAGCAGACTTCCTGTCAAGCAGGGAGCCCGATCTGGGACTTGATGCCAGGACTACAGGATCATGACCTGAGCCGAAGGCAGTCGCTTAACAAACTGAGCCACACAGGCATCCACAACTTCAAGACTTACTATAAAGTTACAGTAATCAAGACAGTATGGTATTGATAACAATATAGACAAATAGATCAAAGGAACAGAAGAGCCCAGAAGGAGAGTCACTGCAATCCCAGGGGACATTTTTATACAAACAGACAAACTGATTTTAGAATTTATATGAAAATACAAAAACCCTTAGAATAATCAAGATAATCTCGTGGTAGAAAACGACAGTAGAAGTACACAAATGTAAGACTAGCCAGTATGATACTGACATAAAAATAGATAAGTAGACTAATGGAACACAATAGAAAGTCCAGGTAGAGACCTGCATATTTAGTCCATTGATTTTCTTCAAAGAAACCAATGAAATTAATGGGAAAGGAAGAGTTTTCAAAACTGATCTTAGAAAAATTGGATTTGTAAATGGAAGGAAAAAAACCTCAACCCTTCCTTCATGCCATACTCAAAAATTAATTTAAGGGGCACCTGGGTGGCTCATTTAGTTAAGCATCTGCCTTCAGCTGAGGTCATGACCCCAGGATCCTGGGATCAAGCACCTAATCAGGCTCCCTGCTCAGCAAGGAACCTGCTTTTCCTTCTCCCTCTGTCTGCTGCTCCCCCTGCTTGTTCTCTCTCTCTCCCTCTTTCTCTTTCTCTTTCTCTGTGTCAAATAAATAAAATATTTTTTAAAAATTAATTTGAAATGGAACATAGACCTAAATGTAGAACTATAATAGTCCTAGAGGATATAAGAAAACTGGAAAATTTACAAATATGTGGAGGTTAAACAACCTGTTACTGAACAAAGAAGAAATCAAAAGAGAAATTAAAAAATACTTAAGTGAATGAAAGTGGAAATTAATATACCAAAACATGGGCTGTGGCAGAAGTAACTCAAAGGAGGAGTTTATAGCAATAAATGAAAGATCTCAACTAAATAACCTAACTTTACACTGCAAGGAACTAAGAATAGACAAACTAAACCCAAAGTTAGTAGAAGGAAGAAAGTAACAAAGTTCAGAGTGGAAATAAATGAATTAGAGACTAAAAGGACAATAGAAATGACCAATGAAACAAGAGCTATTTTTTTTTAAATATTTTATTTACTTATTTGACAGAGAGAGATCACAAGTAGACAGAGAGGCAGGCGCAGAGAGAGAGAGAGAGAGAGAGAGAGAGGGAAGCAGGCTCCCTGCTGAGCAGAGAGCCCGATGCGGGACTCAATACCAGGACCCCGAGATCATGACCTGAGCCGAAGGCAGCGGCTTAACCCACTGAGCCACCCAGGCGCCCCGAAACAAGAGCTATTTTTAAAAGATAAACAAAATAGATAAATCTTCAGCTAGATTCACCAAGATAAAATAGAGAAAATCAGAAATGAAAGAGACATTGCTGTCGATGCCACAGAAATCTAAAGGGTCATAAGAAACTACTATGAAAAATTATATGCAAACATATTAGACAAGTTAGAGCAAATGGATAAATTCCTAGAAACATACAACCTATCAAGACTGAATCATGAAGAAATAGAAAAATTGAACAGACTCATTACTAGTAAGGAGATTGAATCAGTAACCAAAAACTTCCCAGCAAACAAAAGTTCAGATCACTGTGAATTGTACCAAACACTTAAAGAATTAGCACCAATCCTTCTCAAACTCTTCCAAAATGTAGAAGAGGAAGGAACACTTCCAAACTCATTTTATGAGGCCACCATTCGTCTGATACAAAAACCAGACAGAGAGACTACAAGAAAAGAACATTACAGGTCAATATCCTAATGATTACAGATGCAAAAAATTCAAAATATTAGAAACTCAAATTCAACAATACATTAAAAGTATCATGATCAAGTGGGATTTATTCCAGGGATTCAAGGATGGTTCAACATCTGCAATTTAATCAATATACCCCATTAACAAAATGAAGGATAAAAAAATTATATGACCATTTCAGTGGATACAGAAAAAGCATTTGACAATTTCTTTTTATCATTTATGTTTTAAAAAAAAAACTCTCAACAAAGTGGATTTGGAGGGAATATACCTCAGCATAATAATACCTGACAAGCGCACAGCTAACATAATATTCAATAGTGAAGAACAGAAAACTTTTCCTCTAGGATAAGAAGCAAGACAAGGATGCCCACTGTCCACATTTTTATTCAACCTAGTATTGGAGGTCTTAGTGATAAAGGAGTCCTAGGCAAGAAAAAGAAATAAAAGGCATCAAATCAGAAAGGAAGAAGTACAACTATTACTATTTGCAAATGACATAATAGTATATGTAGAAAACCCTAAAGACTCAAAAAACTGTTAAAATTAATAAAAATTTTCAGGAAAAATGGTTAGAATTAATAAATTCAGGAAATTTGCAGGATACAAAGTCAGTATGCAAAGTCAGTTTTGTTTCTATGCACTGATAGTGAGCTATCAGAAAAAGATTTTAAGAAAATAATCCCATTTACAATTATATCAGAAAGAATAAAATACCTAGGAATAAATATAACCAAGGAGGTGAAAGACTTATATATGAAAACTATAAGATATTGATGGAAAAGAACTGACATAAATAAAAAGAAAGGTACTCCATGCTCTTAGATTGGAATATTGCTAAAATGTTCATACTAGCCAAAGCAACCTACAGATTCAGTGCAATCCTTATCAAAATTCCAGTGGCATTCTTCACAGAAATAAAACAAACAATCCTAAAATGTATACAGAACCCCCCTACATACACACACACACACACACACACACACAAGAAAAGAAAAAAAATCCAAAAGAAGTGTTTTTTTAAAAGATTAATAAAAATCACAAAGTTCTTGCATGAGTGAACAAGAAAGAGATAGAAAGAAGGCATTAAAAACAATACTCAGAATAAAAGGGAATAAAGAAGGATGGTAGATTTAAAACATAACAAGAACTTATGAACAGCCTTATGCCAGTAAGTCTAAAAACTTAGAAGAATTTTTAGAAAAAAATTAATTTGCCACGCCCAGCTAAAGATAAAATAGAAAGCCTGAATCATTCTATAGTTATTAAAGAAATTAGTTTAAAACCTTCTGACAAAGAAAACAGCAGTAAGTTGAAATGGTTTTACCCCCATCTTATGCTAAATATTCAAAGAACAGGTAACACCAATCTAACACAAAATATTGCAGAGTTTAGGAAAAAAATGAAAATACCTTTCAGCTTATTTTGTTAGCATAATTTAATAAGATATGAGAGGGATTGCAATAGCATCAAAAAGAATAAAATACTTAGGAATAAATTGAGCAAAAGATATGCAAGACTTGTACACTGAAAACCATAAGACATTAATGAAAAAAAGTTTTTTAAAAGATCTCAATAAATGGGGGTGCCTGAGTGGCTCAGTGGGTTTAAAGCCTCTGCCTTCAGCTCAGGTCATGATCTCAGGGTCCTGGGATTGAGTCCTGCATCAGGCTCTCTGCTCAGCAGGGGGCCTATTTTCTCCACTCTTTCTGCCGGCCTCTCTGCCTCCTTGTGATCTCTGTCTGTCAAAAAAATAAATAAAATCTTTTAAAAAATATCTCAATAAATGGAAAAACATCACATGTTCATGGATTGAAAGCCTAGATATTGTCAAGATGATAGTACTGCCCCAGATGATCTACAGATTCAATCCACTCCCTATCAAAATCTCAGATTACTTTCTTGCAGAAATTGACAAGCTGATCCTAAAATTCATAAGGAAACATAAAGACCTGGAGTGACCAAAACAATCTTGAAAAAAACAAAAACAGAATAGGAGTATTAACACTTCTCAATTTCAAAACTTACAGAAAAGCTGCATAATCAAGACAGTGTAGTAATGGCATAAAGATATATGGAATAGAATCAATGAACTAGAATTGGTAGTCCAGAAATAAGCCTTTACATTTATGATCAATTGTTGTTTGATAAGGATGTCAAGACAACTGAATGGGGAAAGAACGGTCTCTTTTTTTTTTTTTTTAAGATTTTATTCATTTATTTGACAGACAGAGATCTCAAGTAGGTGGAGAGGCAGGCAGAGAGAAAGAGAGAGGAGGAAGCCGGCTTCCCACTGAGCAGAGAGCCCAATGCAGGGGCTCAATCCCAGGACCCTGGGACCATGACCTGAGCTGGAGGCAGAGGTTTTTTTTTTTTTAATATTTTATTTATTTATTTGACAGAGAGAGATTACGTAGGCAGAGAGGCAGGCAGAGAGCGAGGAGGAAGCAGGCTCCCCGCTGAGCAGAGAGCCCGATGCGGGACTCGATCCCAGGACCCCGAGATCATGACCTGAGCCGAAGGCAGCGGCCCAACCCACTGAGCCACCCAGGCGCCCCTGGAGGCAGAGGTTTTAACCCACTGAGCCACCCAGGTGCCCCAAGAACTGTCTTTTCAACAAACAACTGATGCTGGGACAATTGGATATCTATATGCAAGAGTGTGAAATTGGATCTCTTCTTTACAAATATGAGAGTTAAACTATGCAACTCTTAGAAGAAAACAGAAGTAAATCTTCATGACCTTTGATTAGGCAATGATCTCTTGACACCAAAAGCACAAAAGGAAAATAGACAAACTAAACTTGATCAAATTTAAATTATGTTATATGTCAATTATGCCTCAATACAAAGCTTTTTAAGTTTTGTGTGCAATTGAAAAATGAAAAGCACAAAGAATGGGAGAAAATATTTGCAAATCATGTATCTGATAAGGGACTGGTATCTAGAATATATAAAGAACTATTATAATTCAGTAATAAAAAGACAAATAATGCAATTAAAAATAGTCAAAGGATTTGAATAAATATTTCTCTCAGACTCATTAGTTGTCAAGGAAATGAAAATAAAAACTATAGTGAAGTACTACTTCATACCCATTAGGATGGTTCTAATTTTTTTTTAATGGTGAAAAGATGATAGGACAATCAGACAATAAGGAAAAAAGTACAGTTTGAACCTTTACCTCATTACCATACTTCAAAAATTGAAGACTTAAGTGTGAAAGACAAACAATAATGCTTTTGGAAGAAAATACTGGAAAAAAATCTTTATGATTTTAGGATGAGAAAGATTTTGTTTGTTTTTTACTTTTTATTTTGAAGTAATTTTAAACTTGCAGAAAAGTTGCAAATTCTGTACGAAGAATTCTCTTGTGCACTTCTATCTCTCTCAAGTAAATAAATAAATAAAATATATTTTTAAAATGTGATATATACGTACAATTGGTATTATTCAGTCTTAAGGAAGTATTCATTCAGTGTGATTCATACCACAACATGGGTGAGCCTCAAAAACATGATGCTAAGTGAAACTAGTCAGTCACAAAAAGACAAATACTGCTTGATTTCACTTTTATGAGATACCAAGAACAGGCAATTTCATAGAGACAGAAAGTAGAATAGTTGTTGCCTGGGTCTGAGAGGAGTAGGGAATGTAGGAGTTGGTATTTAATGGGGACAAAGTTTCTGTTTAACAAAATGAAAAGTGTTCCAGAGATAGATGGTGGTGACAGTAGCACAACAATGTAAATGTACTTAATAGCACTGAACTGTAGACTTTAAAATGGTTAAAATGATAAATTTTATGTGTATTTTACTATATGTTTTATTTTAAAGATTTTATTTATTTATTTGACACAGAGAGATCACAAGTAGGCAGAGAGGCAGGCAGAGAGAGAGAGGAGGAAGCAGGTTCCCCGCCGAGCAGAGAGCCCAATGCGGGACTCGATCCCAGGACCCCGAGATCATGACCCAAGCCAAAGGCAGCGGCTTAACCCACTGAGCCACCCAGGCGCCCTTACTATAGGTTTTTAAAACAAAAATAATACACAGTGGGTTGTTCATACTTGGGTGTTTGTTATATTATTTAGATCCTACAGATACATTATTGCCTGTTGCATCTACTCAAAATTTAATTTTTTAAAAAATTTAAGTATATGCTTGGGAAGATTTGAGATTCATTCTTTTTTTAAAAAATATTTGTTTATTTGACAGAGAGAGATCACAAGTCGGCAGAGAGGCAGGCAGAGAGAGAGGGGGAAGCAGGCTCCCTGCCAAGCAGGGAGCCTGATGCGGGGCTCAATCCCAGGACCCTGGGATCATGACCCAAGCTGAAGGCAGAGGCTTTAATCCACTGAGCCACCCAGGCACTCCTTGAGATTCATTCTTAAGAAACATCAGGCTTTGGTGATGAATTAGATGTGGGCAGTCGAAGGAGAAGGGGAATTTTCAGCATTGAGCGTGAGAAGGGAAAACAATGGTAGACTGAGCCTATAAACATACTAATTGTATTATGCTTTGGACTTTTTTTTTAAGATTTTATTTATTTATTTGACAGAGAGAAATCACAAGTAGACGGAGAGGCAGACAGGGGGGGTGGGGAAGCAGGCTCCCTGCTGAGCAGAGAGCCCGATGCGGGACTCGATCCCAGGACACTGAGATCATCACCTGAGCCGAAGGCAGCGGCTTAACCCACTGAGCCACCCAGGTGCCCTATGCTTTGGACTTTAAAGTTTGAGGTTCCTAGCAGATATTAGAAAGAAATACCTAGTTGGTTCTATGAGGCTAGAGCTCAGAAAGAGGTCAGAATTGAAAGACTTTGGGAGAACTGTCATTATTTAATGCCATGGACCATGGGCATGTATGATATTTCCTAAATAAAGAGTGTAGCCAGAACAGAGAAGAGGGCTTAGGGCCATCCTTGAGCATGCCATTATTTAGTGGTTAGACAGAGCGGGAGCCAGCAAAGACTTAAGGAGGAATGGCCAGAGAAATAAGAGGAAAGCTAGGGAGTACAGTATCAGAGGTGCCAACAGGTGAGCTTTTTTTTATGGATGTGCCTTTCCCATGGATTTTCTCTGTACTACTCTGTATATCTCCATATTATTCATGTTACTTTTCTGTATGTGTGTTTTCTGCCATTTTCCTCTACTTGTCGTTGTAAGATGTCTGATTTCTCCCCCTGATTTATTTTTATATCTCTCTGCCCAATTTTCTCTTTTATCCTTTTCTTGATTTCCCTTTTATCTTTCCTTCCACTTCTCAATTTACTTCTTTTTTAGTTTTTTTAAAATTTTTTATTAACATATAATGTATTATTAGCCCGAGGGGTACAGGTCTGTGAATTGCCAGGTTTATACACTTCATAGCACTCACCATAGCACATACCCTCCCCATGTCCACAACCCAGTCAATTTACTTCTTAAGTGACTCTAATATACTATTTATGCATTTTATAATTCTATTGTTTATGATGTTTTTAACAAAATTGTGTGTTGCTAATTATTTAAAAGTTACTCTAAGATTTTATATCCAATACTAAAAGAAGAAGAAGAAGAAGAACCCAGTAAATTAAATAGTCCCCCATATTTTCTTTTGTCTCTTTTGATTTTCTTTGTGAGATAAGGGATTGGTTTTGTTGTTTCATTTTAAAATTGTATTTAATTCTCTTTTCCTGTATTAAGAAAATGATGTCTTTTTTTTTTCCTTTGATAAAGAAAGCGCACAGTGGTGTGGGGGTGTGGTAGGAGGGACAGAGAAAGATGGAGAGTCTTAAGCAGGCTCCATACCCAGTGTAGAGCCCAGTGCAGGATTTGATCTCATGACCCCGAGATCATGACCTGAACCAAAATCAAGAGTTGGATGGTTGGGGCACCTGTGTGGCACAGTGGGTTAAGCTGCTGCCCTCGGCTCAGGGCATGATCTCAGGGTCCTGGGATCGAGTCCCACATAGGGCTCTCTGCTCAGCGGGGAGCCTGCATCCCCCCCACCCCTGCTTGTGATCTTTCTCTGTCAAATAAATAAATAAAATCTTTAAAAAAAAATAGTTGGATGGTTAACTGACTGAGCCACCCAGGTACCCCTAAAATGATGTCATTTTTAAAGTAGTTATGGCTATCTCAATTATCTGAAATTAATGCTTTATGTGCAGATATATACATATTATGCACAGGTCCTTTTGTATTTATAAAAAAAAATTGTGTATTATTACAAGGCAAGTTTTTGGTGGTGTTTTCTTTCCCAAAACCATTGTCTCCCAGAAAAAGAGGTGTATTTGGGTCTTTACAAATATTTTGTGTTCTCTAAATTACTTTGTTTTTAGAGAGAAAGTATCAATTGAGGAGAGGACTCAGCTTGAAATAGCCTTAGTATTTATTTCAAATACTTAGAGAAATTATCTGAGAGAAATCCTTAAAAAGTAAATAAAAGAAATTTAACACAAGTTTATTAAGCATTTCTTGAAATATGAATTGAAAATTATAAGCACTGAATGTTGTTTAATGAGCCTACGGAAGATCACTTTCAAAAGCAACATACATGAATAGATAAGGAAGATGTGATATATATAAACACAATGGAATATTATTCAGCTATTAAAAAAGAATGAAATCTTGCCATTTGCAATGACATGTATGGAGCTGGAACAATTAATGCTAAGTGAAATAAGTCAGAGAAAGACAAATACCATATGATTTCACTCATTTGTGGAATTTAAGAAACAAAACAAACAGGCAAAGGGAAAAAACAGAGAGATAAACCTAGAAACAGACTCTTAATTATGGAGAACAAACTTGGTTACCACAGGGGAAGTGTGTGGGGGATAGGGGAAATAGATGATGGGGATTAAGGAGTGTACATGTGAGGAGAACCAGGTGTTACATGGAAGTGTTGAATCACAATATTGTACACCTGAAACTAATACAACATTGTATATTAACTAATTGGAATTTAAAACTTTTTTTAAAAATGTAGATAGAGAAAGGGACAAAATATGTATACGTAAGGTATATACAAAAGAGGAAAAATACATTTAACTGATTAAGCAAGGGAGAACACATGACATGTAGAGACTACCTTTGGAAAAGAGTAGGACATGTCTTGCAAAACAAAAACAACAAAAGCAAAGTACATCATGGGAATGTAAATTGCAAAATCCAGATGGTGTTTACCTTTGAAAAGCTGGGGAGATGGGGTGGGAATCAGAAGACATATACAAGATGGCTTCAACTTTACAATCTATTGTTTCTTCTATTTTTTTTAAAGATTTTATTTATTTATTTGACAGATATCACAAGTAGGCAGAGAGGCAGGCAGAGAGAGAGGGGGAAGCAGGCTCCCTGCTGAGCAGAGAGCCCGATGTGGGGCTCGATCCCAGGACCCTGGGATCATGACCTGAGCCGAAGGCAGAGGTTTTAACCCACTGAGCCACCAAGGTGCCCCATATTGTTTCTTCTTCTTTTTTTTTTTTAATTTTTTTTAAGATTTTATTTATTTATTTGACAGAGAGAAATCACAAGTAGGCAGAGAGGCAGGCAGAGAGAGAGAGAGGGAAGCAGGCTCCCTGCTGAGCAGAGAGCCCGATGCGGGACTCGATCCCAGGACCCTGAGATCATCACCTGAGCCAAAGGCAGTGGCTTAACCCACTGAGCCACCCAGGCGCCCCATATCGTTTCTTCTAAAGAAGAGAGGAATTTCCATCAATCAATCAATCAATCAATAAAGATTTGAAGCAGATGAGGGGAAATATTAAAAGGTGACCAGCTATCATATATTTCTCTTTTCTGTGTGCTTAATAATATTTCATAATTTTAAAAAACCATTAAATGGTTATTTTGTAGTGATACTAACTGTGCTACATATCAAACATCTAAGATGGAAATAAAAATAATTTACCTCGGAAACTAGCAGACACCTCACTGTAGCTCAATGATGTTGAAGATTGCAAGGGAGGAAAATAATTTTTCTCCCCCCTTCTAGTTTCTTGGCTGAGACACCCTATAATTAAAGACAGATTAACAATAGAAAAACAAACCATTTTTATTATGTACACACATATATACCTGTACAGTAGGGAGCCCCCCCCCCAAGGATGAGACTCAAAGGGCAGCTGGGAAACTGAGCTAAGGAAAGGGAGAGAGGTCTGTGGCTTCAAGTGGAGGAGGGGCAGGGGCGATTCACAGGAAAGTGAGTGGAGGAAATGCTTGGTAAATGGATGTTGTCTTCCAATGCATATATATTTTTCAGGTGAAAAAGTTATCTCTGGTGGGGGCGCCTGGGTGGCTCAGTGGGTTAATCCGCTGCCTTCGGCTCAGGTCATGATCTCAGGTTCCTCGGATCGAGTCCTGCATCAGGCTCTCTTTTCAACAGGGAGCCTGCTTCCTCCTCTCTCTCGCTCTCTCTGCCTGCCTCTCTGCCTACTTGTGATGTCTCTCTGTCAAATAAATAAATAAATAATCTTTTTTAAAAAAAAAAAATTTATCTCTGGTAATAGCTCTCTTCCTGATAGAAGCCACCTTTCTAATTTCTTTTAAACAGTTAAGGGGAAGGTAAAGTGCTTTTCCTGAGTCCTCTGGGTCCTGATTGCCTTCTTTTCAAAATGAAAGTGGCATGTTCTGGGTGGCTTAACCCACTTAAGACAGATGTTAAAAGGGGCACCTGGGTGGCTCAGTCAGTTAAGTCGCTGTCTTCGTCTCAGATCAGGTTCCTGGGATAGAGCCCCAGATAGCACTGGGCTCTCTGCTCAGTGGGAAGCTTGCTTTTCTCTCTCTCTCTCTCTGCCTGGTGCTCTCCCTGCTTGTGCTCACCCTCGCTCTCTCTCTCTCTCTCTGCGCCAAATAAATAAAATCTTTAAAAAAAAATGGATGCTGAAAGTTTTGTTTCATGAAGTGTTAGATTGGAAAAATAACAATACTTTAAATCTAATTTTTATATGATGTGATTTCAAATACATAGTTGCATTTAAGAAAATTAAAATGTGTTAATTTCTGGCTCAATATATATATAAACACTCATTTTCAATTTTGGTATTTTATAATATAGTAAAATATCTTGGTTTAGGTGTATAACACCAATTACCAGCAGGTACTGTTAAAAATAATAAGACAATTTAGTTGATTCTAAGAGTCCAGAGAGCTGCAAAGTTAAGGGGACAGGGCTTCAAGCTCTTATAGAAAGAGTCAAGCAGGAATCAAGGAAGAAGTACTTGGTTTCTGTTCATTACTTGGGGTTGTGTATCTGACCGTATTTAGAAAGGTCAAGGAACAGGGAAGTGAGTATAGCACCCAGAGTTGGCTTGGTTTTGGAGGATTGTCTGACTAGATACATTGTGTTTCTGATTAGGTAAAGTATTTATAGGGACATAAAAGTTATCTAGATTTTGGTTTGCTGACATGGCACCCTGGGTAGTAGCAGCTCCATCTTGGGCCTAAGAATTTATTCCAATGGCACGAATCACTAGAAATAATTTGCTACGCTAACCTACCCAGCTGTATGAGTTGTTTATCTGTTGTACATTTAGGTTTACTCCTCAAAGCTATTTGTAGCAGGAGCCTAGAAACTGAATTTCTTTCAAGAACTTCATGCATCTCTGTTTATTAAAGAGGGCAAAGAAATGAAGCTATGGATATATTCCTTCCTAACAATCAGGGTGCTATGGCACTTGTTCCATTTGTCCTCATTTTTTATTTAAATAACAAGGTAGGTAAGGATCTTGAAAAGAATTATGGAGTTTTATGATCTGCCAATGTATTATGGTTTAATAGTATGGAAATTCTTTAATAGAATTTTTATAAATGGGCACAGTTTGAGATGCAGAGTTTCCACCAAATATAAAAGGGTTTTTCCACTTTTAGGAATAAAAGGAAGAGAGTGTCTCCTGGAGCTGATTGCCACATTTCTGGTACTACAATTTCTTCGCACCAAGTTGGAACAAAAGGGCATAGTCTTCAAATCACTAATGAAATTGGATGATGCTTCCATTTCCAGGTATAGCTTTAATTATAGTATTAAGCAATTCACTTACATTTCTGACCATTTCTTAATTAAAATTTGTAAGAAGCAACATGGAATTGTAAGAACAAAGAGAATTTATTCATAGGAAATATCTTGCCTATGTTCTTATGTCACAGGCAGGGCAGACACAATATTTATGCCTCTTGGTTCAGTGAAAAACCAGGGCTCAGAGTGTTTAAGTGTAGCTTACACCGGAACTCAGATCTTTGGATTAGTATTCTTTTCACTATGGCATATTGATTCTGTGTGCTTTTGGAAAATCCACAATGTGATTGTTAGGCCTAGGTCTGTTCCCAAAAATTGCAGGGTCTGGCACAAGAATATAGATGGAAACACACATACTATATGTCTAAGTGTTTAAAAGTTATAAATCAAACTAACAAACTTAAATAAAACAAATTTAAAGTCCTGCCTGGACAAATACAACTTCTTGAAGACTAGGTTCAAATTTAGAGTTCTGTGACCACTTGAAGTTTGATGTCATAATGTGACAGTGTAGAGAGAGGCAGTTCTGGGGCCCTGGCTCCTAGTCCTTGGGCTGACCTCTGGCACACAAGAAGCCTTGAGGCATATGTGAATACCCTTCTTACTTAAAAAAACTCCATCCATACCTCATGCAAATTTTCACCCCTTATGTGTGTGCATATACACAAAATATGCATATATGTACGTATACATACATACCTATATAATTAGCTCGTGATTTTTTCAAAAAGGCAAGATAAGTGGGGAAACTAGCAAAACTAATAAAAATATTATTTATAGGGGAGGAAGAGGAGACAAGGTTTCTCCTAATATACTTTGTTTTACTTTTTTAACTTTAAAACTACATAAATATTTTGCATAATAAAGACCAGATGCCAGAGAGAAGAGATTGAAATTGTTAAATTATGCGATGGACTACCAACAGCAGTGTCTGGAATGTGAGGAAATAAATGGCAAAAGGAAAACGAGGGGATGGGTGGAAACTATGAATTAAAAGACACATGGCCCAAAGGCAATGTTAGGTCTACACTGGATCCTGACTTGAACAAAACCTTTTTTATTAAAGAGAATGAGAGAGAGAATTAGGGAGATTTAAACATTACCTGGATATTTTGTGACATTAAAGAATCTCTTATAGCTATTTTAATGTCATGTTTAAGAAAAAGTTCTTCTTGTCCCTTAGAGATATATATGTACAGGTGAAATTAAAATAAATAAGCAAACCTATTTTTACCCTCTTACAAAGACTGATTAAGTTCTCAATTCCCAATAGCATCAAATACAAAATTGGAACTCAGAAAATAATAAATCAAGCATTTTACTGTAGGTAATTTGTACTTACATTTTTAAGAAAAGCAGTACCTTCTCATGAGCTTGCCAAAAGAGATCTTTGAGAAAGATAGGAATTTATTAAGTGAATATCAAGAAAAATACTTCAAAGAACTAGTAGACAGGACTGACAAGTTAATATTTGATTTAGCAGACACAACCAAAGAGGCATTTCTTCTATTTAGATCTTTTTCAACTGAGACAGAGGGAACTCGAGAGGCTTAGGAGACAAGCTGACCAAAGTAAAGCCATTTTGGTTTTTAGGCTCACCCTTAACCTAAAAGTCAACAGGTGAAAAGATTCAGTTTATGGAAGACCATAAGGCCCCACTCCCAACATCAGTAAAAGTCATAAAGACTGGACATTCCTAAAATTGCTCCTGTGGGTAATTCCACAACTCTATAGGACAGTGGAAAAACTAACTGGCAATGTAACTGTTAAACCCAAAGTTAAAAGGTAAGCCCCCTCCCTATATGGTTACCTATTAAAACAACAACAACAACAACAAACCCATATGAAACCATTTGTTAGAGACAAGGTGGTGGGAGGGCTCCTCTTCCTCCCCTGAAAGAGAGGCCACTACTTTATCTGTGTAGTAGCTCCTTTCTTACTTGTATACATAAGAAATCTTGGTCCCTTTCTCTACATGGCTTGCTCTTAAATTCTTTCTCTCAAAGAGCCAAAAACCGTCTTGGTGAGGGGCATAAAGCCTTCCCTCTTGGCCTGTCTGGCATCACAACAATGATAGCCATTAAAACAAGTATTAATAACTTGAACCTACTTTTAATTGCAATATCACTAAGTATTTTACCAAGATTTTCAAAAATAATGAAGTATATTCCATCACTTTGTTCTTACTATATGAGTTATTGTGAGAGCAAAAAGGTTTGTAAGTAATAAAGTTGACTTATTAAAGTCAAACTTTGAAGTAATTTTTATTTCCTGCTTATTGCATATATAATTTATAACTTTTCTTTGTCTTTTTCTGCTTCGTGATGCACATAACATTACTACAGTAGCACATTGCATCAAGGTATATGAACAAAACCTTCACACTAGTGAGATGGTCAGTTAAAGTTTAGAGGTCAGCTAGAGGAAAACCAATGGAATTAGTGAAAATATTTATTTTTTTTTTAAAGATTTTATTTATTTATTTGAGAGAGAGAGACAGTGAGAGAGAGCATGAGCGAGGAGAAGGTCAGAGAGCGAAGCAGACTCCCCATGGAGCTGGGAGCCTGATGTGGGACTCGATCCCGGGACTCCAGGATCACGCCCTGAGCCGAAGGCAGTCGTCCAACCAACTCAGCCACCCAGGCGTCCCGAATTAGTGAAAATATTTAAAACTAGTTTTGTTGCTTGTAGTAGTTCATAACTACAAGTGGGACTAATGATTACCGGGAAACAGGTCTTTTAACCACTTTGGACATGCTCCCTATTTAGTATGTTTGTGTCATCATAATATTCAGCTAACATTTATTGATTACCTACTCTGTGACAGGGACTGTTAAGCCTGTGAAATCTATGTGTTTTGCTAATCCCGACAACAAACCCTAAGGATCTCATATTATCATAATTGAGGAAATGGAGACTTCCAGTGTTGCATGAAAGATGCACCATATCACACAGCCAACATTGTGTAATTTCAGAGTCAGGATTTGAACCTAGCTCTTAGCCACTACACTATACTGATGGCTCTTTCCCAGTTTACAGGGAAAAAAAATCAGAAAGATGGAGAGAATTTTCCAAATTTTTAGTCCCCTCCCATAGATAGAATTTTTTTAGAATTCTAGAATTTTTTTTTAAACTTTAGTATATGTTCCCACTTGCTTGCTAATAAATTCTAGCAGGTGAAAGATAAATGAGGATGTAGTTAACTAATATTAATGAAAAATCTTGGAATTTTTCTGAATCTTGAATAGACTTTTGAATATTGACAGTCTTGAATGCTTGATGTCATTTTATCTACACAAACTTCCAAGTTTTTATGTTATGCACAGTTTAGTACTGTTGTTCCTGATTTGTGTGACAGAATACATGGCAGTTTCATGGGTGAGTGTTAAGTATTTTGTTAACTAATCAAATTAAGAATTGCCGGTACAGTAAAAAGGAAAGAAAAATAGAAACCTGGTTTGTAAAATAGTATTGAGTTTCTGCTTGAAGAATGGATGGATTTAGATCAAGAAGAATGGAAAGGGGATGACCAAAAAAAAAAAAAAAACCCACAATATATAAAGGCTAGAGAAAGCTTGAGTTGTCCTGGAGGCAGCAAGGAAGTCTGTGAAGCATTTGGAAGCTGGAACTTGGTGGGTATAATAATATATTTTAAAATGTGTTGAAAAAAAAAAAAAAAGAAAACAGAAAAAAAAAATTAAAAAAATGTGTTGATTCAGTCTGATAGAACTTACATAAAATGTCAGAGAGAATTGCTTTTATTACATAGCTCAATTTTTAAAAAAGATTCTATTTATTTATTTGACAGAGACAGTGAGAGAGGGAACACAAGCAGAAGGGAGTGGGAAAGGGAGAATAGGCTTCCCATGGAGCAGGGACCCTGATGTGGGGGTTGATTCCAGGACCCCGGGATCATGACCTGAGCCAAAGGCAGAAGTTTAATGATTGAGCCACCCACGTACCCCTACATAGCTCAATTTTTGACAGAATTATCTTGTCTGATATTATGTGCTGGATTTGGTATCATATTATATTTCATATATAATTGTGCTCTGAAGTTGATGGAACTGTTTATTTCTAATCTAGAAATATTCCCTGGGCTTTTGAAGAAATAAAGAAAGCAAGTGAATGGGTAAGAAGAACTGAAGGACAATATCCATCTATCTGCCAACGGCTTGAATTGGGTCAAGATTGGGACTCTGCCACTAAACAGCTACTGGGGATCCAAACATAAACACCACACCTCCTCTTCACAGAGTTCTTAATTACAGTCAAGCTGAATCAACTGAAGTTGTATTTTAAACACTTTTCATGCTTCCACGTATAAAATAGTAAGATATCAATAGATACCCATAATGAAGTTTAATTATGATTTCATTCACTTTTAAGTGTTACTCACTTAAAATAATGAGGAACAGAATTGATTATTTTTTTTTAAAGATTTTATGTATTTATTTGACAGAGAGAAATCACAAGTAGATGGAGAGGCAGGCAGAGAGAGAGGGAAGCAGGCTCCCCGCTGAGCAGAGAGCCTGATGCAGGATCCCAGGACCCCGAGATCATGACCTGAGCCGAAGGCAGCGTCTTAACCACTGAGCCACCCAGGCGCCCCCAGACTTGATTATTTTAATAAACTAGCAAGTGGTAACAAAATATTGCATATTACAGATTTGGGTTTAAATGTTTTGAGGTAATAAGAGGCATATCTGGCTGGTCCTAGAGCCTCATTTCCTTCTCCCCTTTAAGGACTCTAGTGGAGAACTGGCCCAGCTGGACTTAGAAAGCTGGGGAGAAACAAGATCTTTGGAAGATGTCAGTGTTCATGGCATGCAAGCCTGTTTCCAGGGCCCTGAGTATCCAGACCTTTGCCTCATTTATGCATGCTCCCTGGTGTGGTTCCTAGTCTATAGATCCCTTGATACATTTTTTGTCACTTAGAGAAACTAGGTATCCCAAGCAAGTCTTTCATGGACCTTGCTTTTGGTGTTGCCTCTAAAATCCTTAAGTCATCTAGGTTTCTTCCTATGTTATCTTACAGAAGTTTTATAAATTTTGCACTTTACATTTTGGTCTGTGATCCATTTTGAGTTATTTTTTATGAAAGCTATAAGGTCGCTGTCTACCTTCCTCCACATTACCACTTCCAGACCATTACCTCTCTACCTTTATGTAAAAACCTTGGTTTCTTTGTTTTTGTTTTCACTTTTTTTTAAATTTAAATTCAATTAGCCAACACAATGCTCATCACAACAGATTTCTTTGAGATACAGTTTTTTAGCTATCCTCTAGCCTGTCCTTATTACTGTGATTTGCCAAATGCCCAGTACCCACCCTCCTCCACATATGGCTCAGGATTTCCCTTTTTACTGCCCATCCTGCCTTCATCTTGAGTAACTTCCATTATCCTGATGTGTGACCCCTCCTAATTCCCTGGACTTGAACTACAGCTATAATTGAGTCTTGGCAGAACATCTTGTAA
The DNA here is from genome assembly GCF_020171115.1 of Neogale vison. Lineage (NCBI taxonomy): Eukaryota > Metazoa > Chordata > Mammalia > Carnivora > Mustelidae > Neogale > Neogale vison. The sequence goes on from NC_058095.1 coordinate 82,391,024, forward strand.
TACTCAAAGGATGGGAAGCTTGTGAGTAACTACCATGAGGCCTTTTCCCATCTGCCTATCCCCCTGAGAGGCAGACACAAGACTATTTCTATTTCTCATCACCTCCCAGTTCTGAGGCAATATAAACTCCAAATATAGCTGCAGACTAAAAATCTTCCTAGCTGCATCTAGTATTGGCTCCTCAACAGTGATGTGTCCCACAACTCACATTGCAATTATCTAGCTCCTCCTGGTGTGTAGGATAAGGACCAAGAGGAGATGGCATCTTTGACTACTCTTCTTCTTGGTGTTTATATAAATAATAATCCATCTAAATCTAAAATAGCTTGTTATGGTTTTACTGGCTAAATCAATCATGTCTTGCTCTTGAACTTGTCTGCTTGTTTGACATAACCACAGAAGATAACTCTTTTCTTGTTTTATCAGAGTAAGGGATCAGCAATTGATAATACCTAGTAGCAGAGTGTGTGAAGATAAACAGACTTCCTTATGTTGTTACTGGAACTATATACTAGTAAAACAAAGTTTTGCAGCATTTATCCCAATTTAAATCACTATCCTCCTTGAAGTATGAATTTCACTAGTAGGAATTCCACTTCTAGTAATTCATCTTGCAAAAATAGGGACACATGCACATGCATGAGTTATATATGCATATATATGTGTGTGTGTGTATATATATATATATATATATATATTACAGTTGCAGAACAATGTGGAATAGAGCTCATTTAAAAATTATATAAATGGGGGGCGCCTGGGTGGCTCAGTGGGTTGGGCCGCTGCCTTCGGCTCAGGTCATGATCTCAGGGTCCTAGGATCGAGTCCCGCATCGGGCTTTCTGCTCAGCGGGGAGCCTGATTCCTCCTCTCTCTCTGCCTGCCTCTCTGCCTACTTGTGATCTCTCTGTCGAATAAATAAATAAAATCTAAAAAAAAAAAAAAAGAAAAAATTATATAAATGGGTATTTATACTTGTATGAGATTAAAGTCTGTCATGTCATATTCTAAATGTTACCTTTGAGGAATAGGAACTTTATTTCTATCTTATATATTTGAATTAGTGAAAAATTTTTATAGTGAACATCTATATACTTAAATACTTTATTTCAAAAATACATAAAAGTAGAGAAAATAGTATAATGAGCATACAGTCCATCATTCAAAATATTTTGCCAAGTTTTTATAAATTTAGAACAGTCTTCTCTTCTCTCTTCTTTTGCTATTGACTTAGTAAAGAAACGTCCTACATTCTGGATTTGTCCAACTGTTTCCATTTTTTTCTTTCCCCATATTTCTTGTAAACTGGAAATTCTATCTAAGGCCCTGAATAGGTTAACGATCAATATTTTTATCAATAGGAGGCATACAGTTTGGTTGTTCTACTTTTAGTAATGCTAACATTGATCACTGGGTTTTCCAATGTGAAGTTTTGTTTCTCCTACAACCAGCCAACAGTCTGAAGAGATACTTTGGCAGCCAGTTCCTCATCAATCTTTCATCTAATGGTTTTGCTGCCTGAATTATTTTCATGAAATATTGTGATTCTCTATGTTTTCTTCTATGCTTGTTAAGCGAAATTCTTCTGAAAAAAAAAATGAGCTTTCCCCATCAACTAATGTTATATGATTATAGTATTTTTAAAAACTTACTTTAAAAAGATATCTAATTATTAGAATTGTTGTTTGTCTTCCTTTATAGACTAAGAGTCTGTGGAGGGCAGAGACTGTTAAGAGACAACAGGCCCAAAATGAAGTTATCTATGTCAACACCCACATTTGCAAAGCAAGACTTGATATCCAACCTAACTGCAGTTTCGGGCTCTTCTAGGAATATAATCTTAACTAGTAGTCTGGAATTTCCTGTTAGTACTAGTGAGGTGATCCTCTTAATAGACTCCAGCCTTCCCCAAAGAACAGTGCATTTGCCTGAAATAATCCTTTTTTGTTTATGAAATTCCTTGCCCTACGCCCTTTCTGTCATGAAAAACCTGTCCTTTTCTGCATTTCTTTGGAGTTCCTATTTGCTAGATGGGATGCTGCCCCAACTGTTGAATAAAGTCAATAAGATCTTCAAATTTAGTCAACTGAATTTTAATACTATGCTCTATTGCTCTTTGTGTTTTTAATACTTAGTATGGTGATGGTACATAGGATGCATTTCGTAAGCTAAATAAATAATAAATCAATGAGCCCACTCAAGATCTGATGTGCCTCTCCCATGATGTGGGAAACAAAGGTAGAAGAAAAATTATTAAATTTCCTACTACTTAACAGTCCATTGACAAGTCTGAAACTGAATCTAGGGATTCAACTGCCTTGATGTTGATACTTTGCTAAGGGCAAAAGGCAATCTTAGCCCGACCCTCCAGTATCCTGTAAGTCTACTTTGACATACAAAAATTCCTTTGGAAACTTCATCTCTACTCCTGCAAAATACATCTGAAGGGTCTCCTGACTGGGGTTTTACCAGAGAGTAATTAATTACCTTTTCGCAACAATAGCTAGCCCTCTCAGGGTCCTGGAAACCTTGCTTCCAAATTTGTGAGAAATCTACGCTATCCCCAAGCACCTTCCAACTTGAAAGTACATAATGACCCAGCGCAGCTCTCTGCCCACAGGTCCTGTCCCCGTGCTTTAGTAAAACGGACTTTTTGCACCAAAGATGTCTCAGAAATTCTTTCTTGGCTGTATGCTTTGAAACCTGTCTTTCTTCCATCACCCAAATGGATCTGGTGGATCATAGATGATTCTTTAGTTAACCTCAGAGTTAATTTAAAAGAGCTAATCTCATAAATTAAGTCCACCATTCAAAGAAACAGTGCCTTGGGGCGCCTGGCTTGCTCAGTCAGAAAGGCTTGTGACTCTTGATCTTCAGGGTGAGTTTGAGCCCCATGTTGGGCGTAGAGATTACTTAAACTTTATAAGAAATTTAAAAAATTGAAAGTTCCCTACAATAAAGATTTTATTTAAGATTCAAAGTGAGACCAGTCAGAATGGCTAAAATCAACAAGTCAGGAAATGACAGATGCTGGCGAGGATGTGGAGAAAGGGGAACCCTCCTACACTGTTGGTGGGAATGCAAGCTGGTGCAACCACTCTGGAAAACAGCATGGAGGTTCCTCAAAATGTTGAAAATAGAACTGCCCTATGACCCAGCAATTGCACTACTGGGTATTTACCCTAAAGATACAAACGTAGTGATCCAAAGGGGCACGTGCACCCGAATGTTTATAGCAGCAATGTCCACAATAGCCAAACTATGGAAAGAACCTAGATGTCCATCAACAGATGAATGGATCAAGAAGATGTGGTATATATACACAATGGAATACTATGCAGCCATCAAAAGAAACGAAATCTTGCCATTTGCGACAACATGGATGGAACTAGAGCGTATCATGCTTAGCGAAATAAGTCAAGCGGAGAAAGACAACTATCATATGATCTCCCTGATATGAGGGAGTGGTGATGCAACATGGGGGCTTAAGTGGGTAGGAGAAGAATCCATGAAACAAGATGGGATAGGGAGGGAGACAAACCATAAGTGACTCTTAATCTCACCAAAAAAACTGTGGGTTGCTGGGGGGAGGGGAGTTGGGAGAAGGGGGGTAGGGTTATGGACATTGGGGAGGGTATGTGCTTTTGGGTAAATTGGAAGGGGAGATGAACCATGAGAGACTATGGACTCTGAAAAACAATCTGAGGGGTTTGAAGTGGCGGAGGGGTGGGAGGTTGGGGTACCAGGTGGTGGGTATTATAGAGGGCACAGCTTGCATGGAGCACTGGGTGTGGTGAAAAAATAATGAATACTGTTTTTCTGAAAATAAATAAATTGGAAAAAAAAAAGATTCAAAGTGAGAAAAATATTATACCATTAAGTGGATTATCCTAGCAACTCTGGATAACTAGCTTTGTCAATCGTGGACAAAATACTTTTATCACAACCTCTGACATTTTCAATGGGGAAAAAAAATCCGAAAAACTTAGAAAATAATTGGTTTTGACTTGTTACTTAAAAAAATTTTTCCCTAACCTTAAACAATACGATATACTAAGATATAAGAGCACTACGAGTTATGTTTGATTGTGTCGTTTACACGCATTAAACGAATCAAAATTACACTTGCACGATCGGCCCAGCATTCCATTCTGGCCCAAGGTGGGAGGTGGGCCGCATTCCTACAAAGGCCCCCGCCTTGGCCGTGAGGCGCAAGTGGAAGAAGGAAGAGACCTCGCGCACCGTTCGGTCCCCTCAGGAGCTTGAGCTTCTCTTTCAGTCGAACTCCCGCGCCTCTGGTGTTCTCCCGCCGCCTCGTCTCAACTCGGGAAGCGCCGAGCCCGCCTCCGCCGCCGGTTCACCACTCAGCGCTGAAGCCCAACCTCTCCGAGGAACCCAGTCAACTTCACTCCCTCCTCCCCCGCGCCCAGACAAGCCCCTCCCCTCCCCACCAACAGTTCCCGCCCCAACCCCCTAGGGGCTCAGAAGCAGCCCTATCCCTCCAACCGCCAGCACGAGAAACGATCCTCCGCTACTCTCTCACGGCCCCGTTCGCCCCGCCCTTCCGCCCTTCAGCCGGGGCGCCCCTCGGCCCTCCCACCCGCTTCCCGTAGGCTTCGTGGGGCTCCAGCGCGCCAGCCTCGAAGTGATTGGTTTCAGTGTGTGTCGCTCCAGGGTCGTGAGCCCGCTATTGGAGAGTTTCCTTCGCAGCGTCACGCTGCCAGAGTGGATTAGGGCCAAGTGCGGAGCGCGAGGAACTGTCGGGGTGTGTGTCGCAGCCGCTCTTCCTCGGCGGTTTGCGGGTCTCATATTATGGCGGAGGTGGTGGTGGCGGCGGTGGCGGTGGCGGCGGCGGCGGCTGCCGAGGGAGAGAGCGTGAATGCAGTTCCTGTTGCAGGTGCCGACAGCAGTGGTGAACCTCCTGAAGTCGAAGGAGAAGGTGTTGGAGCAGTGGGCGAAGAGAAGGATGCCGCCACGAAAGGAGCCGAGGCAGTTGGAGACAGCGAGGAGGACGGAGAAGATGTGTTTGAGGTGGAAAAGATTCTGGACATGAAGACCGAGGGGGTACGTGTGCGCCGGGGGAGGCGAGGCTGGGCCTGCTGGGCCTGGCGTGGTGAAGCGGGGAGCTGTTGGACGTCTGTGGAGGGTTGCCGGGCGAGGACGCAAAGCCCTCCCAGAATTCACAAGCTGGGAAAGACCAGCTTGTGCAGACACGACGTAGGCGGGGAAAAGGAACGTGACAGCCAGAGGCGACGCAAGCGTACGAATCATGGGAGCAGTGTATTGACATTCCTCAGCGGACTCTTGGGCTGTGGCTGTGAGGGTCCGTTTCAAGAAGTTTGGAAGGGTTATGTGGCCAGGAGAGGAAGCAGTGTAGGTTGCGGTATGTGAGTGTCAGGGGTGCAGACAGTTGGTGAAGGGTTTGTCATGGTCTTCGAGTACCTGATTGGGGCCACTGCTCTGTGTTAGAAAGGAGTGACTCTGACATCGTGCTTCTCTTCATAGTCCAGTGTCCACGCCATCGTTTCAGTGTTTTTCAAAGCCATGATCAATGGTTTAGTCCCTGATTGGGGCCACTGCTCTGTGTTAGAAAGGAGTGACTCTGACATCGTGCTTCTCTTCATAGTCCAGTGTCCACGCCATCGTTTCAGTGTTTTTCAAAGCCATGATCAATGGTTTAAAATCTTTTGGAATTCCTCTTCGTCCTCAGAACCTCGCCCAAGAGGGTGGCATTTAAAGGTCTTAAAAACCTGACCATTATCTTCCCTTCTTGTTTACTGTGTGATTGAAACCACACAGTAATACTTGAAATTCTTCCTCACACTATGCCTTGGCGCTTACTCCTCTCTTCTTTTTCGCAGTCTTTTAGGTCTTATTGTCTGAGCGTCAGTTTCTCAGTGAAATCTTTTTTTGACCCTGATCCCTGCAGAGTGAGATGCTTTTTCAACTAGACCCTAGTAACACTTTGTTCAGACCTCTGTTTCAGCACTTAAAGCGTTATTCTTTAAATATTTGTCTCGCCTGCTAGGTTGTAGGCTCCTTTAATAAAGGGAATATTTTTATTAATTTTTGTATCACTGGTATTCAATCCAGTGCCTAGTATGTAGTAAGTGGTTTGTGTATATCAGATTATTAAATGAGTGAATGAATCATGGACTGCAAGCTGGGGTAAAGGAGAATGGGTGGAAGAATGGACAGTAGGGAAGCACTTTGTTTCAGTAGGTAAGTGTGAGATAACCAAAGGTCTAACGTGGTAGTTGGATCTCTGTATTCTTTTTTTGTTTTGTTTTGTTTTTGAGTTTTTTGGTAAAGATTTTATTTGACAGAGAGAGAGAGATCACAAATAGGCAGAGAGGCAGGCAGAGAGGGGGAAGCAGGCTCCCTGCCGGGCAGAGAGCCTGATGCAGGACTTGATCCTAGGACCCTGAGATCATGACCTGAGCCAAAGGCAGACGCTTAACCCACTGAGCCACCCAGGCGCCCCTCTGTATTCTTTTTATTGTCTGTTGTTTTCTGTTTGTCATGTGCTACTTTGCATTAATGTTTTTGTCTATTTAGCAGACTTTTTTTTTTTTTTTTAATCACATGCTGTGTGCTATGTGTGGTGTTAGGTCCTGAGAATATAGAGATGAATTGTAGCATACACGAAGAGTCTGTCTATTGAGAATAAATAATTGAAATCTAGTGCCATTAATATTATTATTAGTTGCAATTCAGCAAAGATAGGAACTTTATTTGGTGTAATTTTCCCAAATATATTACAAAAGCATGTTGGGATGAGAGTAGAGCCAATCTTGGACTGTTTTGTATTCTCTGCAGTTAACTCAGTGCTTGGTACATAGAAAATATTTGGAAAAATATTTGGTTAGAGGAGTAATATGTTTAGAATTAAGATGATTCATCTCTTGGTGTACGTTTTTCTTTTTTAAATTTATTTTAATTCCAATGTAGTTAAATTCATACAATATTTAATATTCCTTGTCCCCAAAATTGTAGGCGCTGTACCCAAAGTCTCATATATTCTAGTCAAGAGCGGATGAAACTATGAAGCTTAAGTGTTTAAAGCAATAAAGGAAGGTTATTTATATCACTTTAGTGATGTGAAGTTGGGTAAAAATTCTAGTTCTCAGGGCCTTGTATTTTTAGGTGCTCTTGAGAATGAGTGATTTATAAGATGAAAAGTATTAGCTCAGCAGAACAGAACTATATCGGTTCTGTGAACTATATCTACATCAGCTAAGTGAGCCAGCCAGTTGAAAAACTTAAGAGTCTTAAAGAGTTTGTTTGGCCTCCTTGTTGTCTTAAGGTCTTTGGTATTTCTGTTGTTCCTAAGCCACCAGACTGTGGTATTCTCTTATTGACTAAGACAATCATAATGATGAGTGTTGGCTTGGAGAAATAGCATTAATTCTAAATTTATATATTAGCCATGCTCTTTCTTTCAGTTTATTGCTAAATATATTTTTTTGTATGTTTTCAGAACAATCAAATGAACCTGATAGATTTTGAAACTTTGGCTTCGATTTTGAATTGGAGTCATTTTTACATCATAAAAAGCTAGTACTTTTACTATTTATGGGAATCTGATTTGACTTTTTTTTACGGTACAAATAAATATTTTAATTATAAAACTTTGTAAATTATCACAAAGCCAACACCTGTGTAACCTCCATCCAAGTCAGGAAATATTAGACTGCCAGCCCTGGAAACCTCTTTTGTTTTTGTTTTTTATTTGTTTGTTTGTTTGTTTTTAAGATTTTATTTATTTATTTGACAGAGATCACAAGTAGGCAGAGAGGCAGGGGGTCAGGAAGCAGGCTCCCTGCTGAGCAGAGAGCCCAATGTGGGGCTCCATCCCAGGACCCTGAGATCATGACCTGAGCTGAAGGCAGAGGCTTTAACCCACTGAGCCACCCAGGCGCCCCTGGAAACCTCTTTTGATTCAACTTTCTCATCAGTATCCTCTTCCATCCCCCAAAATCACTGTCCTGGATTATTATATAGAAATAGCTTTCCTGCTTTTCTTTGTAATTTTTCTGCCTAAGGATGCATTCTCTGAGACTTGAGTGTAGTTTTACCAGATTTTTTTCTTTCGTTCAAACGGAATCTCACAATATTTGTTTTTTGTGTATGTGCTTTTTTTCCCTCAACAATATTTTTGTCAGATTTTTAAAAAAATATATTTATTTATTTATTTATTATTTTAGAGAGGGAGAGTGAGTCCTGGGATGTAGGAGGGTGGGAGGAGAGGCATAGGAAGAGAGATTCACAAGCAGATGCCACGCTGAGTGGGGAGCCATACCTATACAGGGCTTGATCTCACCACCCTATTATCATGACCTGAGACGAAATCAAGAGTTGGACACTTAACCAGTTGAGCCTTCCAGGCACTCTAGCTGCTAAATGCTTTTTTGAATGGATGTTGAATTTTATTAAAATTTTTTTCTGCATCTATCAAGATGATCACATAATTTTTCTTTTTTTGCATTAATGTGGTAAATTATATTGATTTTCTAATGTCAAATCAATTTTGTATTCACAGAATAAACCAGAGTTGGTTGTGATGTTACTTTTTTAATGTTTGTATTTGTTTTTTTAATCAGTTTTGGCTTTTTCTTTGTTTTCTTTCTTTAATCTTTATGTGCCTTTTTCCACCATCTTGAGGTGGATACATAGTTGTTTTCAGCCTTTTTTTTTTTCTTTTTCTTCCTCCTCCTCCTCTTCTTCTTCTTCTTCTTTTTTAGTAATTTCCACATTCATCTTGGGGCTTAAACTTAAAATCCTGAGATCAGGAGTTTTACTGTTCCAACTGTTCCACCAGCTGAGCCAGCCAGGCACCTTCAAATTATATACCTTTAATCTTAGGTTAGCTATAGCTCATAAATTATGTTTATACTGTGTTTTCATTCAGGTAAAAATATTTTCCAATTTCTACAAATTATGTGCAAATATATTGCTTAACTTCCAAACATTGAGAGTATTAGTAAATATTTCATGTGCTTTAAAATAATTTTTTATTTAAACTGACATGTATTCATATATTGTTTCACACTTAATATTTGTTTGATTAATTGGGTTATTTAAAACCTATAATATAGGTGCCAACAAGCAAATTAGCCATTACTTAGGAAGTTGAAACTGGAAATATGGGAAACTAATTTGAGAATAATTTGCATGCATGAGCTGTTCTCAGTTTCATACTCCTAATATTATGGATTATTGTTTCTAGGTTTTTTAAAGATTTTATTTATTATTTGACAGAGGGAGATACAGCAAGAGAGGGAGCACAAGCAGGTGGAGTGAGAGAAGGATAAGCAGGCTTCCTGCTGAGCAGAGAGCCTGATGGGGGGCTTGATCCCAGCACTCTGGGATCATGACCTGAGCCAAAGGCAGATGGTTAATGGCTGAGCCACCCAGGCGCCCCTGTTATTGATCATTGTAACTGGCATTTTTTATGATGTGTTCCTTGTCAATTTTATTTTTAAATTTATTTATTTTTAAAGGTTTTAGTTACTGACTTGAGAGAGAGCTAGAGAGAATACGGAGGGAGAGGAAGAAGCTGACTCCCTGCTGAGCAGGGAGCTGATGGGGGACTTGATCCCAGGACTCTTGAGATCATGACCTGATCTGAAGGCGGATGCTTAACTGACTGAGCTACCCAGGCACCTCTGTCAATTTTTAAAGCAACACTAAAGCCTGGGTGGCTCAGTCAGTTAAGCAGTTGGACTCTAGATCTCAGCTCAGGTCTTGATCTCAGGGTCATGAGTTCAGGGCCCCAAGTGGGGGAAGAGGGAAGATCACTGTCATTGAGAGAGGAAGGACTTTTAGGATGAACTTTGAAACCTAATTTTGACTCTCAACTGACGAAGTATAAAATATTTGCTATATAGCAGTTTACCGAAGTCTTCTGACTTTGGCTCTGTAACCACTTACAGAATCATTATTAAGTCATTCACACTTTTTCTTTAAAATATTACCTGTAATACATCCACTTTCACCACTGCTGTTCAACACTGTACTGTACTGTAAGTTCTAGAGAGAGCAATTAGATAAAAAGATGTAAAGCACATTCAAGTTAGAAAGGAAGAAGTTAAACTATAGTCACAGATGACATGATTCTCTATATAGAAAATCCCAAAGAATTACAAGAAAATGACTAGATGTAATAAATGAATTCAGCAAACTTCAGGGGTACAAGAATAACATAATAAATGTTGTGTTTCTGTATACTTGTAATGCGCAATCCAAAAAGGACTTTTTTCCCCTCCAGTTTTAATTTTAATTCCAGCATACAGTTTGATATTGTTTCAGGCATACAGTATAGTTACTTAACACTTCCATATACCTCACTGTGCTCATCACCAGTGCATTCCTTAATGCCCATCACCTGTTTAATCCGTCCCCCCACCATTCTCCCCTCTGGTAATCATCAGTTTGTTCTCTGTAATAGTCTCTTTCTTGATTTGTCTCAATCTCTCTTTTATTTTTTTCCCTTTGCTTATTTGTTTTCTTTTCTTTTCTTTTTTTTTTTTAAAGATTTTATTTATTTATTTGACAGAGAGAGATCGCAAGTAGGCAGAGAGGCAAGGCAGGCAGAGAGAGAGAGGGAAGCAGGCTCCCCGCTGAGCAGAGAGCCCGATGCGGGACTTGATCCCAGGACCCCGAGATCATGACCTGAGCCGAAGGCAGCAGCTCAACCCACTGAGCCACCCAGGTGCCCCTGCTTATTTGTTTTCTTTGCTAAATTCTGCATGTGGGTGAAGTCAGATGATACTTGTCTTCTGTAATTTATTTTGCTTAGCATTATTCTGACTCCATCTATGTCATCACAAATGGCAAGATTTCATTCTCTATATGGCTGAATAATACGTCATTGCATATATATGCCACATCTTCTTTATCCATTCATCAGTTGATGGACACAGCAGTCTGCAAACATTGGGGTGCATGCATCCCTTTGAATTAGTGTTCTTGTATTCTTTGGGTAAGCACCCTTTAGTGTGATTGCTAGATCATAAGAAAGTTCTGTTTTTAACTTGCCATTAGGTTTATATATAGCATCTTCTGCATATGGCAGTCTATATTAAGGTGGTAGTTGTTTAAGTTTGAACCCATTCTTCTCTCCTGTCCACATTTTTAGGTATATGTTAGCGTATTTTATATCCTTTATGTTATGTGTGTGTCTGACTTCCCTAGCTGATTTTTTACAGAAATATTCATTTTTACTGCTTTTGTATTTCATACCTTTATACTGCCATTTTTGGTCTCTCCTTTCTACTCCAAGATTCCCCTTTTATTTTATTTTATTATTTTTTTTTAAAGATTTTATTTATTTATTTGACAGAGAGAAATCACAAGTAGACGGAGAGGCAGGCAGAGAGAGAGAGAGGGAAGCAGGCTCCCTGCCGAGCAGAGAGCCCGATGCGGGACTCGATCCCAGGACCCTGAGATCATGACCTGAGCCGAAGGCAGCGGCTTAACCCACTGAGCCACCCAGGCGCCCCTCCCTTTTATATTTTTTGCAGGGCTAGTTTAAGGGTCACAAATGCCTTTATTTTTTTATTGGATCTCTCTGTTTATTCTGAATGATAGCCTTGTTGGATAGAGTATTCTTGGCTGCAGATTTTTCCCATTTAGCCCACTGAATATATCATGCTACTCTTTTCCTTTTCCTTTTCCTTGCCAAGTTCTGTTGAAAAATCCCCTGTTAGGCATATGGGCTTTCCCTTTTAAGTTTTGCTGCTTTTATGATTTTTTTCTTTATCACTATACTTTGCAGATTTAATTACAATATGTCTTGGTGTGCATCTGCTTTGTTGACTTTGATTGGAATTCTTTGTGTCTTCTTGATCTGGATATCAGTTTCCTTTCCAAACTAGGGAAGTTTTCAGACATTATTTCATTAAATAAATTTTCTGCCCCTTTTTCTGGGACTCCTGTAATATGAATGTTGATTAATAGAGTCCCTGAGTTCCCTAAGTCTGCCTATTTGTGCTTTCTCTCTCTCTAATAAATAAATAAAATCTTGAAGAAGAAAGATTTTATTTATTCATTTGAGAAAGAGTGAGTTCACGGAGGGAGAGGGAGAAGCAGACTTGCCACTGAGCAAGGAGCCTGATGTGGGGCTCAATCCTGGGACCCTGAGATCATAACCAAAGCTGAAAACAGATGCTTAACTGACTGAGCCACCCAGATACCCCTAAAAGAACGAAATACTTAAGAATAAATTTGACCAATAGGGAAAAAGACTTGCAAACTTACTACAGAGTTTCAGTGATCAAAGCAGTATGGTACTGACATAAGGACAGACATAGAAAATCCAAAAATGAATCCAAACATCTGTGGCCTGTTGGTTTTTCATAATGGGTATCAAGTCCAGTCAATAGTGAAACAAATAGTGCTGAAATGACTGGATTTCCAGCCATTTGTAAAAAAGAAAAGCTAGACCCTATCTCACACCTTATACAAAGATTAGCTCAAATTGAATGAAAGACCTAAATTTAAGAGGTAGAACCCTAAAATTCTTAGAAGGAAACGGGTAAATCTTTCCGGACCTTGGATTTGACAATGCAGCCTTGGATATAACTCCAGACACACACACACACACACACACACACACACACACACACAAAATAGGTAAAAGGACTTCATCAAAATAAAAAACATTTTGCGCCTCGAAGAACAGTATCAGCATAGTGAAAAGGCAGCCCGCAGAACTGAAGAAAATATTGCAAATCACATCTGACAAGCGATTAATATCCTTAATATATTAATAGCCCCTATAATTAAAAAACTAGACATCCTACTTAAAAATGGGCAAAGGATTTGATAAAGATTTCTTTAAAGATACACAGATGGCCAATAAGCATATGAAAAGATGCTCCACATCCTTAGTTCTTAGGGAAATGCACATCAAAACCATGAGATACTACCTCACACCAATTACTAGATGGCTATAATAAAACAAACAAAAACATAGAAAACAAGTGTTTTTGAAAATATGGAGAGACTAGATCCTTCTTACACTGGCAGTAATGTAAAATGGTAAAGATACTGTGCAGTTGGCTATTCTACAAAAAGTTAAACAGAATTACCTGTTGGCGCAGCAGTTCCACACCTATGTTTGATATATACCCAAAAGAACTGAAAACAGGAATTCAAACAGTTATTTGTTCAACCATGTCCAATAGAGCATTGTTCACAGTAGCCAATAAATGGGAACAACCTAAGTGTTTATCAACAGGTGAATGGATAAACAAATGTGGTATATATACACAAATATTTTTCAGTCTTAAAAGGGAAGGAAATTCTAACACATTTTAGAATATGGATGAACTCTGAAAACATTCTGGTAGGTGAAATAAGCCAGAAGCAGAAGAACATATATTGTATGAGTCCACTTAACATAAAGTACACAGAATAAGTAAATTCACAGAGACAGAAAGTAGAATGATGGATTACGGGGTTTCAGAGGAAGGGGAATTATTGTTTAATAGGGACAGAGTCAATTTGGAAAGATGAAAAAGTTCTACAGATAGACAGTCATGATAACTGCATGTCTCTGTGAATGTACTTAATGCCATTTCTGTCTCTATGAATTTACCCTTAAAAATGGTTAAAATGGCAAATTTTAAGGTACATACACCAAAAAAACACGAAACTACAATAAACACAGTTTTTAAATTACCTATTTATCTTTTGCCAATTTTCTCACTCATTTATAAGAATTTTTCTTTTTAATGTTTTATGGCTATCAAATCTTAATCATACATATTCCACATTTTTGCTTCTCCAAATTTCTTATTTATGTTTTCTGCTCAATACCCATTCTGACTGAGAAGAAAGAATATATGAAATAGTTTTCCACGTGAACTGCAGAGCATCATTCTAGCTTACACTTAACACCTACCTGATTTTATTCATACAACCACTGAGTCAGTAAGCTTTCCAAACCAAAACCAGTTGCTACTCCCTCCGCTTTTACCCTTCAACATGCCTACACTGCCTTTCAGTCATTGTCACTTATAGAAAGACCAACATCAGCACCTAGTAGGATTGGAAACTAAGAAATAATGGGAAAAGTGGACTTAGATTCTTAACTTTTTATATTTTTCAAGATTTTATTTATTTATTTGAGAGAGAAAGAGCAGGAGAGAGCATGAGAAGGGGGAAGGTCAGAGGGAGAAGCAGACTCCCCGCGGAGTAGGGAGCCTGATGTGGGACTCCTGACTGGGGCTCCAGGATCATGACCTGAGCTGAAGGCAGTCGCTTAACCAACTGAGCGACCCAGGCACCCAGATTCCTAACTTTTAAAGACAATCCTGAAAATCCTCATGATTTTAAAATAATAACTAAGCCTAAATTGATATAATTTTATGGTTTAGTTATATAACGGAGTGAGGGGACAGTGCTTATATCAGCTAAGAGTACGTGCACGTTATTTTTAAGTAGGCTCCATGCTGTGCACTAGAATGTGTTACCTGCATCCACCTTTGACATTTTACACACTGTCCTCACAGTGTTGGATATATGCAGAAGCTGGTTAAGTGCCCTTGGGTTTTACTTTCAGCTGAATTACTCTTTAGTTGTATAATTTTTACTAGTTACTTTATCTAGAAGCTTCAGTTTCCTTCTTTATACAGTGAGTATTAGTACTCCACGGGGTTGTTGTAAAGATTAAAGGAGCTAATAACTGCCAAGATTTAATCCATGCATGACATTATAAAGCGCTCGATGCAAATGTAATTTTTCTTTTGATTTGTTTTCCACCAGTTTTGTAACTTTTTGTAAAAGCATTTTTAGCTCACAGGATGACCAAACCAAAATAGGTGGCAGGTCCTGCTATAGTTTGCTGGCCTCTGATACACAGAGATGAGGTCTTTTATCTGGTGGTCTTTTATCTGTGGAAATGTAAATTAGAGCATCTTTTCTGGAAATGTGTTTTCTGGCAGTGTGTTTTAACAGTGTTTAGGTGACTTTATTATTTGATCTCATTGATCTCTCTTTGGGGAATTTATTCTAGCAGTCTGATCAAAGATGCACAAGTATGTAACATCTTTGGTTATGAAAACAAAAATCAGAAACAAAACAATCTTTGGTTTCCAAAGGGACAGTTTTTGTTGTATTTCTCATTGTATTTAGAACCATCGGTAAAAATCGTGTTTTTGAAAAATACTAAAACAAGAATTGTTCCATATCTAAGTGAAGAAAACAAGGTAAAATAATAGTATTATACCAGTGTTTTAAACAATATGTGTAAAATACATATTTGTCATTACATTTGTAAATGTAAAGGTGAAGGAAGTAGATCAAATTGTTATTAATATCTATGGGTGATTTTTAAAATTTTTATATTTATTTTTAAAATTTTATTTAAAATCAGTTTAACGTATAGTATATTATTAATTTCAGAGATAGAGTTTAGTGATTCATCAGTTGCATATAACACCCAGTGCTCATTACATCAAGTGCCCGCCTTAATGCCCATTACCCAGTTGTCCCATCCGCCTACCCGCATCCTGTTCCCTCCAGCAACCCTTGGTTCGTTTCCTATCCTTAAGATCCTCTCATGATTTGTCTCCCTCTCTGATTTTGTCTTACTTTATTTTTCCCTCCCTTCTATCATCTGTCAAATTCTATATATGACTAAAATTGTATGATAATTGTCTTTCTCTGATTGATTTCACTTAGTGTAATACCCTCTAGTTCCCTCACGTCATTGCAAGTGGCAAGATTTCATTCTTTTTGATGACTGACTAATATTCCGTGTGTATATGTGTGTGTGTGTATAAGAGAAAGAGAGAGAGAGATCTGTCTTCATGATCCATTCATCTGTTGATGGGCATCTGGGCTCTTTCCATAGTTTGGCTATTGTGGACATTGCTGCTATAAACATTGAGGTGCAGTTGCCCCCTTCGAATCACTGTTTGTATCCTTTGGGTAAATACCTAGTGGTGCAGTTGCTGGGTCATATGGTAGTTGTATTTTTAACTTTTTGAGGAAGTTTCATACTGTTTTCCATAGTAGTAGCACCAGTTTGCATTCCCACCAACAATGTAAGAGGGTTCCCCTTTCTCTGCATCCTTGTCAACATCTGTTGTTTCCTGAGCTGTTAATTTTAGCCATTCTGACTGGTGTGAGGTGGTATCTCAGTGTGATTTTGATTTGTATTTCCCTGATACTGAGTGATGTGGAGCATTTTTTCATGTGTCTGTTGGCCATTTGTATGTCTTCTTTAGAGAAATATTTGTTCGCGTCTTCTACTTACTTCTTGATTGGATTATTTGTTTTTTGGGTGTGAGTTTGATAAGTATTTATAGATTTTTATAGCCCTTTATCTGATAAGACATTAGCAGATACATTCTCCCATTCTGTAGGCTTTTAGTTTTGTTGATTGTTTCCTTTGCTCTACAAAAGGAAAGCTTTTTATTTGATGAAGTCCCAATAATTCATTTTTGCTTTTGTTTCCCTTGCCTCTGGAAACATCTCTAGTAAGAAGTTTCTGCACCTGAGGTCAGAGAGGTTGCTGTCTGTGTTCTCCTCTAGGATTCTGATGGATTCCTGTCTCACATTTAGATCTTTCACCCATTTCAGCTTTTTGTTTGTGTATGGTGTAAGATGTGGTCCAGTTTCATTCTTCTGCATATGGCTGTCCAGTTTCCCCAACACCATTTGCTGAAGAGACTGTTTTGTTTTGTTTCTTTAATTTAATTTTTTTTTATTGGATATTGTTTCCTGCTTTGTCAAAGGTTAGTTGACCACAGAGTTGAGGGTCCATCTCTGGGTTCTCTCTTCTATTCCATTGATCCTACGTGTCTGTTTTTGTATCAGTACAAAACTGTCTTGATGATTATAGCTTTGTAATACAGCTTGATGACCAGAATTGTGCTGCCCTTAGCATTGGTTTTCTTTTTCAACATTTCCTGGCGTTTTGGGGTCTTTTCTAGTTAATTTTAGGATTGTTTGTTCCAGCTCTGTGAAAGATGTTGATGGTATTTTGATAGGGATTGCACTGAATGTGCAGATTGCTTTGGGTAGCAGAGACATTTTTAATTATATTTTTATTCTAATCCATGAGCACGGAATGTTTTAACATTTCTCCCTGTCTTCCTCAGTTTCTTTCATAAGTGTTCTTATGGAAGTTTTCAGAATACAGATCTTTTACCTTGTTGGTTAGGTTTATTCCTAGGTATCTTATGGTGTTTGGTCCAATTGTAAATGGGATTGATTCTTTGATTTCTCTTCTGTCTCATTGTTAGTGTATAGAAATGCAGCTGACTTCTGTGCATTGATTTTATATCCTACCACTTTGCTGAATTGCTGTATGAGTTCTAGCAGTTTTGGGGGCAGAATCTTTTGGATTTTCAATGTATAGTATTACATAACCTAAGAAGAGTGAAAGCTTGATTTCGTCTTTGCCGATTTGGATGCCTTTTATTTCTTTTGTTGTCTGATTGCTATGCTGTGTTAATCAACAGTGGTGAGAGTGGACATCCCTCTTGTGTTCTCAATCTTTGGGGAAAAGATCTCAGTTTTTCCCTGTTGAGGATGATATTTGCTTTGGGTTTTTTTGTATATGGCTTTTATGATGTTGGGGTATGTTCCTTCTATCACCTATGGGTGATTTTTGTTTTTTCCTGCTTTTTATTGATTTTCAAATACTACACATTGCTTATGTAATCAGAGAAAGACCTTAATCTTCAATTTATGAACAGTAGATCTGTAATATTGTTTATTTATTTTCTTAAAAATTTAGGTATAATTGTATATACGATTAGTATTAGTTTCAGATATACAACATAATGATTTGATATTTTTATGCATTGCAAAATCATAACAATAAGTCTGGTTAATATCCGTCACCTTACATAGTTATAAAAATTTTTTCTTGGTTTGAAAACTTTTAAGATCTGCTTTCTTAGCAACTTCTAAGTATGCAGTACAGTGTGAAGAACTATAGTCACCATGCTGTACATTTATATCCCCATGACTTATTTTATGACTGGAAATGTGTAACTTTTGACCCCCTTCATCCATTTCTTCTACCCCAAACCCCTGCCTCTGGCAACTTCCAGTCTTTTCTGTTTTTCTGTGAGCTTGGGTTTTTGTTTTATTTTGTTTCCTTCCATACATAATTGAGATCATGCAGTATTTGTCTTTCTCTCTCTTGCTTACTTTACTTAGTATAATGTTCTTGAGGTCCAACATGTTGCCAGTGTCATGATTCCTTTTCTTTAATGGCCAAATAATATTCGTGTGTGTGTGTGTGTGTGTGCGCGCATTTATTTTCTTCATTCATCTGTTGAGGATACTTGGGCTATTTCTACTTTTTGACTATTGAAGTGATGATGCAGTGAACATGGGGGTACATGGATCTTTTTGAGTTAGTGTTTTTATTTTCTTCAGATAAATATCCAGAAGTGGAATTGCTGGATCATATGGTAGATTTTTTTTTTTAATGGTAGATTTTTGTTTTTGTTTTTGTTTTTAATGTTTTGAGGAAGCTTTTTACTGTTTTTGTGTAGTGGCTATAATAGTTTACATTCTCACCAATGGTGCACAGGTGTTTTCCTTTTTTCCTAGTCCTTGATAATACCTGTTATTTATTTTCATTAATAACAGGTATGAGGTAAGATCTCATTGTGGTTTTGATTTCCTTTCCCTGATTAGTGATATTGAACATCTTTTCATATATATGTTGGCCATTTGTATGTCTTCTTTGGAAAAATGTCCATTCAGATCTGCCCATTTATTTATTTGAGAGAGAGACAGTGAGAGAGAGCATGAGAGGGGAGAAGGTGAGAGGGAGAAACACACTCCCCATGGAGCTGGGAGCCTGATGTGGGGCTTGATCCCAGGACTCTGGGATCAAGACCTGAGCTAAAGGCAGTTCCTTAACCAACTGTGCCACCCAGGTGCCCCGATCTGCCCTTTTTTTTTTTTTTTTTAAGATTTTATTTATTTATTTGACACAGAGAGAGATCACAAGTAGGCAGATAGGCAGGCAGAGAGAGAGGAGGAAGCAGGCTCCCCGCTGAGCAGACAGCCCGATGTGGGGCTCAATCCCAGGACCCTGAGACCATGACCCAAGCCGAAGGCAGCGGCCCAACCCACTGAGCCAGCCAGGTGCCCCCAATCTGCCCATTTTTTGAGCAGATTTTTTTGTCGTTGTTACTGAATTGTATGAGTTCTTTCTGTGTTTTGGATATTATTAACCCATTATCAGATATGTGATTTGGAAATATTTGCCAGTACAGTAGGTTGCTTTTTCATTTTGTTGGTTTCCTTTGTAGTAAGGAAGTTTTTTAATTTGATAGAGTTTTATTTGTTTACTTTTGGTGTGACACTTTTTCTTAAATGCACTTGCTTCAGGAGATGAACATACTTTATAATGATGTTAATTTCCATTTCAAGTTCATTCGTATATTCTCAGGATTGTATGTATGTATTTAATACTTTAAATTATCAAATTTAATGTTCTTTATTTGGCTGTTTTAAATTCTGTAACAGGGTAAAATCCTTTATAAAGTTCGATGGAAAGGATACACATCAGATGATGATACCTGGGAGCCTGAGATTCATCTTGAGGACTGTAAAGAAGTTCTTCTTGAATTTAGGAAGAAAGTTGTGGAGAACAAAGCTAAGCCAGTTAAGAAGGATATTCAGGTATCATGTTTTATTTCATATTTCTTCTTTTCAGAATAATAAACTTACTATGATTTTTACTAACATAAGGAATGTGCAGTAAAGAATTTACAAATAGGGTGCCTGGGAGGCTCAGTCAGTTAAGTATTTGCCTTTGGCTCAGGTCTTGATCCCAGAGTCCTGGGATCCAGCCTCACATTGGCTCCCTGCTCACTGGGGAGCCTGTCTCTCCCTCTCCCTCTGTCCCTCCCCGCACCTCACCCTCTGCTTGTGCTCTCTCTCTTTCTTGCTCTCTCAAATAAAGTCTTTTTTTAAAATTACAAATAATAATAAAATATATAGTATTCCATGTATTATAAATTCTGTATAGCTGATTGATTCTCACAGAATGTTTAAATTGATTTTGCCAAACTCTTCCTTCTGTAGTCAACCTATGATCACAGTTGACAAATAAATACAGTTTGGACATGCCGATTAATATTGTTCTTTTAGTTAAGAGTAAGGTGAAAATTGGGGAGGTTAAAAACATGTCAAAAATTTTTGTTCATCCATGGTATGAGCATCTTGTTTTTGTGTACCTTAGGAACATTTTTTTGTACTATTCATGTTGTTACTACAGGTATAGTACATATTTGTATGTTTTATCTACATTATCAATGTATTATGTCTGATTTTTCTGCTAATTAAAATAAATCTTAAATCATTTTATAAAGCTATAAATTTTAATCTATTAGAGATTATTCACAGATCTGATTATTGTTTTTCTCTTCTATTCCCATTTTGGTTTTTAGCTACTTTATTGCTTTTTAGTAAACTCTTGCTGATGGTAAGGAAGGATTTAGAGGTCAAGGAGCTCAGATAATTTAAACTTTTTTTTTTAAGATTTATTTGTTTGTCTTAGAGAGAGTGCTAGTGGAGGAGGGGTAAAAGGAAACGAAGACAAATAATCCCAAGTAGGCTCCACATACACGATAAATTGATACAGCTTCATCTCTCGACCCTGAGATTGTGACCTGAGCTAAAATCAAGAGTCTGAGGCTTGGGGTGCCTGGGTGTCTCAGTGGGTTAAAGCCTCTGCCTTCAGCTCAGGTCATAATCCCAGGGTTCTGGGATTGAGCCCCCGCATCGGGCTCTCTCACCGGGGAGCCTGCTTTCCCCCCTCTTTCTGCCTCTCTGCCTACTAGTGATCTCTGTCTGTCAAATAAAAAATCTTTAAAAAAAAAAAAGTGTTTGATACTTAACTGACTGAGCCACCCAGGTGCCCCAGATAAATTAAACTTCTGTCATCAGTAGTTTGGAAAAAGATTTCATGGTGGGCTATGTTAGGGTCCGTAATCAAAGGAGCGAGACTGATACAAAGCGAAGGTCAAGCAAAGCTTTATTTTGCACCAAGCAACGATAATCAAACTGACCGGTCAGGGCCGTCTCTTGCGAAGAGGCGACCCCTCCCAGCCTCACAGACTAACTTTTATAAAAGAGGTAGTTTAGCTGGGCGATACACAGGTGGCCAATGAGATTGCAATACACAGAGAAAACTGCACAGTCATGCTAGGTCTGCTACACACAGAAAAAACTGCTAGCTAACACACGGGTGGCCGATTGAATTTCAATTTACCCTAGTAGATATATGCGTGCCCCACTGATTGGAAGTCTTCACCTGGCCTGATCTGCCCTTGTATCTAGGCTTTGCCAGTAAGTTCCTCTGGGAGGGGCGGGGTCAATCTAAGTTCACGACATAAACACAAAATGACTCCTTTTGGCCAACCAGGCCCTTACAGGCTAGAGTGGGATATTATTAAAACAGAAGCAAAAACTTGGAGTAAGGGTTTCCTTCTGTGGATTTGTCTATTGTTTTATCTTTGGTCCTCTTATTCCACAAATAATTGAATTGGATTTATTTATAAATCTTGTAAGAATTCCCATTCTTTTTTTTTTTTTAAAGATTTTATTTATTTATTTGACAAAGAGAAATCACAAGTAGACGGAGAGGCAGGCAGAGAGAGAGAGAAGCAGGCTCCCTCCTGAGCAGAGAGGCCGATGCGGGACTCGATCCCAGGACCCTGAGATCATGACCTGAGCTGAAGGCAGCGGCTTAACCCACTGAGCCACCCAGGCGCCCCAAGAATTCCCATTCTTATATATTCCTATTCTTATTTATCTTATTTATTTATTTATTTATTGTTATCTTATTTATAAATTCTTGTAAGAATTCCATTCTTGTATAATTCCCATTGTACTTTTTCATGTAAATTTCCTTTATAGCTTCTATTTACAAATTGAACCAACTCTTACTCAACTTTTTGCTTTTGCTTTTAGTTTTCTTTTTCATTAGAAATTATTGTAGTTTTTTTAGAATACTGGCAGAGCTTCTTGGACTTAGAACTGTATGGTGAAAAATTTTCACAAGAAATAGATTCTAACTTTACTGAAGCCTAGATTTTAAGGACTGAATGTTTATCTTCTTTCCATACAATTGGAGTTTCAACCAAAACAATATTAGGAACCAATTTTGACTGAATATTGTGGTTGTTAATAATAATAGCAGTAACAAGGCAGCTTGTATTTACTGAATAATTATTCTATGTATGTGCCAAACATTGCGTCACCACTTTATGTAGATTAAGAGGAGAAACTGAGGTTTAGATAAGTAACTATAGCTCAAGTTAACCAGTTAGTAATGATAGAGCCAGGCAGCTGTATTCTTTTTTTTTTTTAATTTTTTAATTTTTTCAGCATAACAGTATTCATTATTTTTGCACCACACCCAGTGCTCCATGCAATACGTGCCCTCTCCAATACCCATCACCTGGATCCCCCAACTTCCCACCCCCGCACCTTCAAAACCCTCAGATTGTTTTTCAGAGTCCATAGTCTCTCATGGTTCACCTCCCCTTCCAATTTCCCTCAACTCCCTTTTCCTGTCCATCTCCCCTTGTCCTCCATGCTATTTGTTATGCTCCACAAATAAGTGAAACCATATGATAATTGACTCTCTCTGCTTGACTTATTTCACTCAGCATAATCTCTTCCAGTCCCGTCCATATTGCTACAAAAGTTGGGTATTCATCCTTTCTGATGGAGGCATAATACTCCATAGTGTATATGGACCACATCTTCCTTATCCATTCGTCCGTTGAAGGGCATCTTGGTTCTTTCCACAGTTTGGTGACATTGGCCATTGAGGCAGCTGTATTCTGAACCAGTTTGGGCTATTGCTTAAAATCCATTCAGAGTAGTGGACTTACCTAGTTTTTAAATTTTTGTTATAGTGGCAAGGTCTCCAATAAATACAGTTTTTAAATTACTAAGCAAAATTTGCGTTACTTTAAAATTTTTTTTAAAGGAACCTTTTACAAAATGAGTTCACATTAAAATAAAGACTTTTCCTCAAATTCTTTTGCTATACTTACACTTCACTCTTATGGAATGGGTGCCTATTGTTTCTTTCCCTATTTCTTTCCCTAAAAACACTCACAAACACAAATAAACCTGTTTTACTAAGTGATAGGTTCTCATTACTCAAAAAAATTAGACTTTTTTTTTCCAATTTATTTATTTTCAGAAAAACAGTATTCATTATTTTTTCACCACACCCAGTGCTCCATGCAAGCCGTGCCCTCTATAATACCCACCACCTGGTACCCTAACCTCCCACCCCCCCGCCACTTCAAACCCCTCAGATTGTTTTTCAGAGTCCATAGTCTCTCATGGTTCACCTCCCCTTCCAATTTACCCAAATTCCCTTCTCCTCTCTAACTCCCCTTGTCCTCCATGCTATTTGTTATGCTCCACAAATAAGTGAAACCATATGATAATTGACTCTCTCTGCTTGAAAAATTAGACTTTTTGATTGAATTCTTGCTAAAGTGTATTTCTCATTTTCCTGCATTTCCTGCAATAAGATAAGTTTGCTAAAACTTACCCCAAGAAGTTTTATTCTTACAGAATACTAGCTTTATTGTCTCTTTTACTTTACCAAGCCTCTGGTTAAACCCTACTTGCAGCTCTTTTTCTTGATTTAGAATTACTGATAATGGTCTGAATGAGAATAATTCCTGATAGACTGGTGTGTTTAAGGTGTATTCTTAAGCTTATGAATCCTGTCTTAATTTTAGAAAGATATTTCTCCACCTGAGGGGTGCCTATCTGGCTCAGTCAGTAGAGTATGCAACACTTGATCTTGGGGTTGTAAGCATGAACCCTACATTGGGTATAAAGATTACTTAAAAATAGTGTTTAAAAAAAAAAAGACAGTTTTCCACTTGTAAAAAGTATTTTTTTCTAAGCTCTCCTTACTATTTTATAAATAATTTAAAATTCTAGGGGTACCTGCGTGGCTTAGTTGATTAAGGGTCTGCCCTCAGTTCAGGTCATGATCCCAGGGTCCTGGAATTGAGTGTCCGTCTCCTTGCTCACTGGGGAGTCTGCTTCGACCTCTGCCCCCCACCCTGCTGGTGATCTCTCTCTGTTTCTCTCTCTCTAATAAATAAATAAAATCTTTTTTACCCAAATTCCCTAGGGAATTTGGGTAAATTGGAAGGGGAGGTGAACCATGAGAGACTATGGACTCTGAAAAACAGTCTGAGGGGTTTGAAGTGGCGGGGGGGGTGGGAGGTTGGGGTACCAGGTGGTGGGTATTATAGAGGGCACGGCTTGCATGGAGCACTGGGTGTGGTGAAAAAATAATGAATACTGTTTTTCTGAAAATAAATAAATTGGAAAAAAAATAAAATAAAATCTTTTTTAAAAAATTTTAAGTTTTAGGTACATTTTGAATCTGAAATTCAAAAATTCAAAATTTACATTTTAAAGACAAACTCCTATTTCCTATATGATGTCAGCTTTCTCACGAATTCTCTCGTCTGTTAAGTATTCAGTCTGTTGCTGTGACTCTTTGAGGTAAGATCAGTGGATAGGAATATGGCAAAAATACAAATAGTCATTGTTCTTTTTCCTCTTTAGCAAAATAGTTTTGCCATTGAAAAACTTCCGTGATTCTTTTCACTGTAGATATAGAAATAGTATGTAGGAGAAAATTGCTTTGTTCATCTCATCATCCATATTCATGCAAGCAACAAATATGTGTTGTCTATGAAAATTGTGATCTATCCCAGTAACCAAAATTTTTATCTTATGTAGGGGTTTCACCACAGTAGAATCTGTAAGAATATTTGATTTGTCACTTTTTCTGCTTAAATCTTGGAGCAGTGTTTGCTTAGGACTTAGTAAGTTAAGCATCACAGAAATTAGAAATGGTTTTCTAAAATAACCCAAAAAAGAGCACCTGGATGGCGCTGTCAATTAAGTGTCTGATTCTTGGTTTCAGCTCAGGTCGTGATCTTAGGGTTTTGAAATCAAGCCCTGTATCGGGCTCTGCACACAGCTAGGAGTCTGCTTGAGATTCTCCCTTTCCCTCTGCCCCTCCTGCTCATGCTTTCTTTCTCTCTCTAAAATAAATACCTATTTTTAAATAAATAAAATAATCCCCCAAAATGGTTTTAATGATAGTAATCAGAAAATATACATAACGTAGAAATGTTATTCACTAAAATACTTTTCATCATCATTTAACATTTGGTTCCCTTTTTATCTTTTTGTTGCCCATCAAGTATTTTAAACTAAAAATTGAGGTGCTATTTAACGTACGTATGTGTGATATGGTCTAGCCCTTTGTTTTTAATGGATAGATAATCTACAAGTAAGGGAACCACTGTTCTGCTTTATCAGCACTTTACTATTTATACTTTTCTGGGTTTTTTCTTTTATTTAGGGATAGTATTTTTAATAAATATAGTGTCTGATACCGTCCAGACTCTTATTTTTAAAGAATTCAGTTAAGGAAAATTTGAACACACAAACCTGTAAAGGGCAGTGTCATGAGACTCATTTGTCACCATCGACAGTTGTTACCAGTACTTCACCATTCTTCCTTTTCCTGTCCACTGCTCCCTCTGTCCCTTTTTATTCACTAGGATTGTTTTTTTAATTTATTTTATTTATTTTTTTAGAGAGAGGAGGAGGTTGGGGGGAGGACTAGAGGGAGAGAGAGAATCCCAAGCAAGCTCCAAGACAACCGTGGAACCTGATGTGGGGCTCAAGCCCATGACCCCGAAATCATGACCTGAGCCGAAATCAAGAGTCGGATGCTTAACCAACTGAATCACCCAGGTACCCCTATTTGCTAGAATCTTTTCAAGCAAATTGAGATTTGAAAAGGGTCTACACAACATGTGTCATTAATAATCTTACTCTAAGCAGTTCCTTCTCCATGTTGTTTATTTGATGAAGAAATCACATCATTTTCTGTAGAATTTCCCATATGCTGGGTTTGGCTCAGTGCATGGTGGTGTTTAACACGTTCCTCTAGCCCCATATTTTTGTAAACTGGTAGCTAGATGTGGAAGCATGATTCTATTTACATTCAGGTTTAATTATTTAAAAAAAATTTTTTTTTAGATAATTTTTTTTTAAAGATTTTATTTATTTATTTGACAGAGAGAGATCACAAGTAGGCAGAGAGGCAGGCAGAGAGAGAGGAGGAAGCAGGCTCCCTGCTGAGCAGAGAGCCCGATGCGGGACTCGATCCCAGGACCCTGAGATCATGACCTGAGCCGAAGGCAGCAGCTTAACCCACTGAGCCACCCAGACGCCCCAGGTTTAATTATTTTTGCAAGGATAGTTGTAAGTGGTGTTCATCTCCTGCACATCAGAAAGCACATGATGTTTAGTTGACTCCCTTAGTTGACTCCCTTACAGTGGGGTTAATACTGAAATTAGGTGTTTTCAGTCTGATCCTTCATTAGAAAACTCCCAGCTTTACATGTGTAGGTTTTAGGAGCCCATTGCTCATTGCCTAGGACCATTCTCTCATTAGAGGATGGAAAATAGTGATTTTCTAATTCTGTCATTCATCCCTGTGCATTTATTAGCAGGAGTTCTGGAGATATTGTGGTCATGGTTCTGAGATGAGGAGACACTGCTGGCAGGGAGAGGTGAAGACTGAATTAAGGTAGCATAGTTGGGAGAACTGATGGTACATTCCATAGGATTTAGTAACTGATCTGATCTAGGGAAAAGCGGAGTCAGAGATGACTAAGGTTACCCATTTGGGGACCCAGACAAATGGTGGTATTACTTAGGGAACAGATGCAGTTTTGAACACATACAGTTTTGAATACTTTAGATTTTAGTTACTTGTCATCCAAGTGAATATGTCCAGTTTCTCATTGGAAATACTGGTCTGAGTTGAAGAGAAAGATTTGGGCTGGAAGTATAGATTGGGTGATTTGTGGAGAATACAGGATATGTTTATTCCCGTGTTCCAAGTAATAATATGATTGTAAGTATTCTGAAAAAAAAAATTGTTTGAAAATTTTTTGAAGTAATGTTAGTCATATACCTAGCAAGATGGAATTTGTTCTTCTTCTTCACCCCCATACCACAGCCTGCACCTTTTTTTCCCTTTTATCAATAGGAACAGTTAAATAAAAACAGGCTGTATAGTTTAGAAGTGAGGTCAACACCAGTCTTTGGCAAAATGATTTTCTTTTTTCTTTCTTTCTTTTTTTTCTTTTAAATAATAAGTGAATGTGTTTATTTAGTTTTGGATCAAAATTATTTTAAAATCTGTTCTTTTTTTTTTTTTTCTCTTGTTCAGTTAGCCAATGTATAGTACATCTTTTGTTTTTGATGTAATGTTCAATGACTCATTAGTGTATGTAATACCCAGTGCTCATCACCACATGTGCTCTCCTTAAAACCCATCACCTGGCTACTCTACCCGCCCCTACATGCCCCCTCCAACCTCCCGTAACCCCCAGTTTGTTTCCTAGAGTCTGTCATGGTTTGTCTTTTTCTCTGATTTCTTCTTGTTCAGTTTTCCCTTCCTTCCCCTATGGTCCTCTGCACTATTCCTTATGTTCCACATATGAGTGAAATCATATGGTAATTGTCTTTCTTTGCTTGAGTTATCTTACTCTTACCATTTGCATTGACATGGATGGAACTGGAGAGGATTATGCTAAGTGAAATAAGGCAAAATTATTTTTAAGATGAAGGAAGTCAGTTGGTTGTAAACTCTTTAGAGTGGAGGGAAAATTGAAATATTACAAGTCATTAAGTACTCTTTCACAGAAATTTCTTGAATCAAAAAGGTAGCTTTTGGGTGAGAGCATGACAACTGAAGCACTTGAGGGCAGGTTGTAGACTTTTAAGTCCTCAGTGCGTATTCATATTTTGTATATGTTTCGTATTTAGTGACAACAAAGACATTCTCCTGCATTGTTAACACTCAGGGAACTTTAAATTTATCAGTGTGCCCTATCAGTAGCAGTATCTCAGCAATATTGTTAACCTAATGTGCAGCTAAGATGCATCTACATTCATCTGGATTTCCCCATTGGTCTTGGGATGTCCTTTGTTCCTTTCTGTCATGCAGGGCATTTAGTTTCATGTCTTTCTGGTTTCCTTTCATCTAGAACAGTTCCATAGCCTGTTTTCCGTTTTTCATCTTTCACGATGTGGATCTTTCTGTAAGAATCCAAACCAGTTCGGGTACCTGTGTGGCTCAGTCAGTTAAGCATCTGCTTTCAGCTCAGGTTGTGATCCCAGGATCCTGGGATGGAGCTCCACATTCTTCTTCCTGCTCAGTGGAGAGTCTGCTTCTCCTTCTGCCTGCCACTCCCCCAGCCTGTGCTTTCTCTGATAAATAATAAAGTAAAATAAAATCCAGGCTAGTTGTTTCATAGAAAGTTCTTCACATTGGAATTAGATGAATGCTAGTTAGTGTTAAGTCACAAATAGTGTTTTTTCTAAGTTGGAATTAGATGGTTTGTTTCCTGATGGTTAGATTCAGCGTGAACATTCTGACAAATGCATTATATAGGTAATTACATTATGGCAAGCGATATATGATATGTCAATTATCCCAATTATTGCTGGTGTTAAATTACAATTGTATGACAAAGTGAGGCCCATTTTTCCCCTATTCTTTTTAAAGGTACCCTTTTACTTTTAAAATAATAACATAATAAATAACCTAATAATGAGTAGTCTTTGAGACTGAGAATCTCCTGTTCCCCCACAGCCTCTCACCCCATGATTTTAAAATACCTTGATGCTTCTTGCCTCAATTACTTATTCCTTTGTTGGTTACAAGTACTGATTTTTCTAATGCTGTTGTAGTATATTTTTTGTTTGTATTTTATAAAGAACAGCTCCTCCCTCCCTGAAATTTTTTTTAGTATCAGTACATACTCATGGAATCTTTTTATTCATCAGTCTTCCATTGCTGTTGTTACTCATGTTGATGCTAAAATGGTCCCAAATTTGGGTAGGTGGAGCCCCTTCAAGGCAGCTCCTGTGTCCTTTTGATATTTCCCTTTCTGTTTTTGTTGATTCTGACAAGTTGTTCCAGTGTTACCATGTACTTTCTTATTCCATCCCTGGTATCAATCATTTCTCCAAGGAGTCCTGATTCTTTGTAGAGGAGAATAGGCTTAAAAACCAGGACCTACTTATCACTACTGGGGTACAATTATTTCTAGGCCCTTTAAGTAGACAGAGCTAAAGGAAAAAATACATGTCATTTTGTTTAAGTCATAAATTTGTACTGGTATCTATAATTTCAGTCCATGACCTCAGGGTCTTCCACTCATTCTGCCTAGCCATAGTCTGTTTCCCTTTTCCTACTGTGAGAACTCTGGTTCCCACCAACATTACTCATTTACTCAGTTCTACAAATGGATGTTTACTACATCCATTCTGTTGTAAAACTCCAAATTTATTTGCGATTCTTTTTGTCCCTACATAAGCATATTCACTGAGGATGTTTAGTATTCAAAAGTTCTTTGGGGATGCCTGGCTGGCTCAGTCGTTAAGTATTTCCCATCAGCTCTGGTCTCCTTTCCAGTGTCCTGGGATCTAGACCCTGAGCCCCTCCTCAGGCTCTCTGCTCGTTGGGGAGCCTGCTTACCCATCCCCAGCTTGTGTTCCCTCTCTGTGTTTCTGTCAAATAAATAATGTTTCTGTCTCTGTAAAATAAGTAAAATCTTTTTTTAAAAAAAGTTCTTTGGATCGATTTTTTTTTTCTTTCTGATGGTTATGTTACCAATTTGATAAACAAGGTTCATTTGGTTGTTACTGTGTTCCCTCTACCTCCATATCTGATTTGAAGTACTGTCCCTTTACTCTTGGGTTAGAACTATAAGGCAGTCAGCAAGAATACTATGTGTTGTTTCATATTTTCTCACCATTCTCTCCCCATTATTTTGATAGCTGCTCTACTCAAGAGTATTTAGTGACTGTTACATACGATACTCTCTTATAGTCCTCATTCAGTCTTAATTCTAAAAGCAAATATCTACTTAATAGTTTTTACCTGTCTTTATTTTGATATCTAACCAGTCATGATTGGTTATCTGAAGCTCATTCTTTAGCATAGTGGTTCTCAAAATATGGACACCAGGCCGAAATAATCAGTTATCCTCATCTGGGAATGTGTTAAAAATGCAGTCTCTGGGCTGCACATTGTTGGATAGGGACTGGCTGCCCATGTTTTTGGGGTTTCTTGGTTGGGGGTTGTGTTTTGTTTTGTTTTGTTTTTAAGATTCTATTTAATTTTAGAGATTGAAAGAGAGAGTAGAGAGAGGGAGAGCACAGAGCTCAACACAGGGGTCATCCTATGACCCTGAGATCACAGCCCGAGCCAGAATCAAGAGTTGGATGCTTAACTGACTGAGTACACAGGCACCCCATGCCTGTGTTTGATAAGCCCTCCAGTATGCTGATGCATGCTAAGGTTTTAGAACCACCTCATGGTGGAGTGGCTCTTGACAAAAATATTCCTAGAGTTCTTGTATTTCATAATAGTTGTTTTCAGTCTTTAGATCTGAAAACTGGTTTGACAGGATATAAATTCCTTGGCTCACAATTTCTTTTGTTGAATATCTTAATGTGTTATTCTATTGTTATCTGGAGTAAAACACTGTTCTCTAAAGATGAATCTGGGGTGCCACAGTGGCTCAGTCATGATCCCGGGGTCCTGGGATCGGCAGGGAGCCTGCTTCTCTCTCTCTCTGCTTGCCTCTCTGCCTACTTGTGATCTCTGTCTGTCAGATAAATAGATAAAATCTTTTTTTAAAAAAAAGATGAATCTGAATTTCCTTCTCTTCTAAGTGACTTGGTATTTTTGTGTGATGCCTCAAAATTTTTGTTTCTCTACTGTTTTGTAGGCATGTCTTTCTGGCATGCTTTTATTGTTTTAGAGTACTCTATTCCTTGGTCTGTTTTTTTCTTATAACAACTCAGTAAAATATTTTACCCTAATTTTCTGCTATTTATATTGATAAGAAATTACTTTTTCTGATGTTTTAGAAAGCAAAAGAAGAGGACAAGATAATTTTTTTTAAAAACTTAATGGCTCCTGAGCTGTGTCCTTTATTATTTTTATGAAGGGTTAGTTAAAAAATATGGCCTTAGACCTAATGAGATATTTTTTTCCTAGCTTTGGTTTTACCCTACCTCACCTTCCCCCTGCCCAAATCTGAATTTTCTCTTTTCTTTGTTTCTGTTTCTCCTGTCCTACTTTATTTGGAATCTAATTTCAGCAGTTTCTGCTCATTTTGGGTTTTTGTCATGGAAGTCCTGGAAGAGACCACTGACAATACTTTTGAGAGTTTACAGGACCTGGCCTGGGCCAGCCCCTCACATGTCCATAGACACCTGCAGTCACCCTGTACACGTACAGCTTCTGCCCCTTCCTTCCACTCCTCTTGGATTGACCTGTCAATCTTTTTTTTTTTTTTAAGATTTTATTTATTTATTTGACAGAGATTACAAGCAGGCAGAGAGGCAGACAGAGAGAGGAAGGGAAGCAGGCTCCCTCCAGAGCAGAGAGCCCAGTGTGGGTTCTCTCCAGGGCTCAATGTGGGGCTTGATCCCAGGACCCTGGGATCAAGACTTGAGCCCAAGACAGAGGCTTTAACCCACTGAGCCACCCAGGCACCCCAGCTCTGTCTTTCTATGAAGCAATTCAGGGAGATTCAAAAAGTTATGCCAGTTCCACCATACTCTTACTATCTTGTTAACCTCAGTGATATTCATTTCTTAGACACTATAGGAAAAATGTGGGCTTTTAATTTTTTTTTATTTTTTTAATTTAAAGATTTTATGTATTTGACAGAGCTAGTGAGAGACAGCAGAAGCAGGGGGAGCAGCAGGCAAGAAGGTGAGGGAGAAACAGGCTTCCCGCTAAGCAAGTAGCCCAGTGTGGGTCTTGATCCCAGGATTCTGGGATCATGACCTGAGCAGAAGGCAGATGCTTAATGAACTGAGCCACCCAGGTGCCCAGGAAAATGTTTTTAAAGTGTACCTATCTTCCCTCCCTTTCCACCCGCACATCATTTAGAAGAAAAGACTTTGGGGAATGAGAACTAAAAATACTTTGCAGTGTTTTTGTGCCTATCATGAATATTTTTAAGGTGTGGGGTTTTTTGTTTGTTTGGTTTTAATTTTTTGTTTTTTTGTTTTGTTTTGTTTTTTGTTTTTGTTCTGGTTTTTTTTTGTTGTTCTTGCTGTTTTGGGGTTTTTTTTAACGTTGAAAAATTCATTTTCCATAGGAGGTATTTCAGGTTCCAACACAAATCAGATCAATTGGGGAAGTAAGATTTGTGTGCAGTCTTGCCCATTCCATATGTAACTGTGAAATACAACAGGACCTTTAAAGATATCTAGGATCTGCTCTTTAAAAACATTTAGATTGCATTTAGATTGGTAACTACTTTTTTGTCAGCCAAGAAAGTCTATACAAATTACTTTCTTGGTGTTTTAGGAAAATTTGAATTTCAAATCATATAAAACACACCATACATAAGGCTTTTATTGTTCATTTCTGTTTTAGTTTAGTTTGGGACCTTCAGCGACACCATTTGTTTAGCACTGTGTTTATTTGCTTTTTTATTTTTTTTATTTTTTATTTTTTAATTTTTTTAAAAATATTTTTATTTATTTATTTGGCAGACAGAGATCACAAGTAGGCAGAGAGGCAGGCAGAGAGAGAGGGGGAAGCAGGCTCTCCGCTGAGCAGAGAGCCCAATGCAGGGCTTAATCCCAAGATCCCAAGATCATGACCTTAGCTGAAGGCAGAGGCTCAACCCACTGAGCCATCCAGGTGCCCCGCCCCTAGATAAATAATTTTAAGAACTTGAGAAACTGCTTGAAAATAAAAACTTTTCTACCAGATTTCATTAGTACTACTTTTCAAAATCTTTAAATTGCTATGTTAATGACTAGTTAAGTCTTTTTATATTTTATAGAGACTGTGCTTAAATAATGACATATTTGAGGCAAATTCTGATAGTGATCAGCAAAGTGAGACAAAAGAAGATACTTCTCCAAAGAAGAAAAAGAAAAAATTAAGGTATAGAGAAGAGAAAAGCCCAGATGATATGAAAAAGAAAAAAGCAAAGACTGGGAAACTCAAAGATAAATCCAAACCAGACCTGGAAAGCTCCTCTGAAAGTTTTACTTTTGATTTAAGGACAAAGAAAAGAATTTCAGAAGCCAGAGAAGAATTAAAGGAATCCAAAAAACCCAAGAAAGAGGATACAAAAGAAACAAAGGAATTAAAGAAAGTTAAAAAGGGTGAAATAAGAGATTTATCTAAGAATAAATTAAGAGAAGATTCTAGAGAAAACAGAAAAACAAAAAAAGAGAAATGTGTTGAATCTCAATTGGAATCTGAATCAAGTATACTTAATGACTCCCCTTTTCAAGACGATGACAGTGAAGATTTACATTCTGACAACAGAGAAGAGAAACAGAAGATTAAAAGCATAAAAGATAAAGCAGGGCAAGATGCAATTCAAGATGATTTTGATAAACAGCCAGATGACTTTGTGAGTGCTGATGAGGATGCAGATGTCAAAGCAAAGAGAAAAAGAAAGAAACTGAGAAAGACCGAGGAACTTAAAGAGAGCAAAACACTAGAAAACAGGAATCTTTTCCTAGAGAAGAAAACTATATATAAGAAGCAAAGGAATCAGGACAAAGGCAGAAGCACCACAGAGTTTGATAAGCTGCCGCCTTTACCTGTCCAGATACAGAAGAGTTCAAGAGCAGGTGTGGAAGAGAGAGGCCTCAGGTCCCCTGACTCAGGTGGAGAGGTAAGTACTCTGGGGATTGGTTGAAGGGCAGTCAAAGTCTTATAGAATACAGAAATATTCAGATCAAGCTGGCATTCTTTTTGAGTGATCAAGAAATTTCACAAAAACAAAGAGGAAACCGTGAAACAAACTGTAAGAATAGTTTTCAGTGGTTAAGTTACTTACTATGTGACTAGAGTAAGCACTTATAAATACTGAAGATCATCTAGCTTTTGGATCTCCCAAATTTATCTCTTAGTCTTAAAACTTGCCTTTTTTAGATTACAACTAGAAAATTGAGGACTAATTTGGGAACAAAAGGATTTTTTTTAGGGGTACTCAGGTGGTATGTAGCATTGTGTATTAGCGCTGAAAATAAGCTTCATCAGCTTAGCTTTTCCTTACTTGATATTTTATCCCTTCTGTCTCACTATACTGCTTTTTATTTAAATAATATGCACAAATAATTACAAGCCTTTTAAGTCTTAAAAAAGTTTAATAGGATTTTATCCCATTATTATAAAAGTTATTTTGTATGGTTTTTCAAAATGTAAATAGTTTCCTCATTATGAAAGTATTCATATATGCAATATTTACCAAGAGCTATAAAAAGATCTTTTTTTCATCTATTATTCTTTGTGGGTTTATCTTAAGGAGATCATTTTAACGCAGGGAAAAGCTAGATATACAAACATATTTATGGCAGTGTAGTTCTACTAAAACTAATACCAGTCCAACTAACTGTCTAGACATGAGGGAAATGATTAAGAAAATGTTGTTGTATCAACTTTGGGACTGTTATCTCTCCATTGAAATACTAATTATGAGGTCAAGGTAGCAAAAATAGAAAAGTTTGTAAAATATTACGCTGAAGAAAATTATAAACTCAGTCGTAAAAATATCTATGCAGTATAAATAAAGAAAAATGAATTTTAAACAAAATTATCTATGTAAATTTACAAAGATCAGAATGGAGAAATAAAAATAATGATGTTTCATTAGTAGGACTAAAGGAGAATTTTTCTTGAATTTTTTTTTTAAGATTTTATTTATTTATTTGACAGACAGAGATCACAAGTAGGCAGAGAGGCAGGCAGAGAGAGGAAGGAAAGCAGGCTCCCTGCCTAGCAGAAAGCCCAGTGTGAGGCTCAATCCCAGGACCCTGAGATCATGACCTGAGCTGAAGGCAGCAGCTTAACTTACTGAGCCACCCAGGTGCCCCTTTTTCTTGAATTTTTAATAATGAAAAATATTTAGAGTGAGGTGTTGGGTTTTGAATTTGATATTTTGTAAATCTTCGTGGTTGAGGGATAATCCTGACTGTGGAAGCATTTGATATGGAAAAAGATTTAATAATTAGAGGTTATGTGCCATAGTACCCAAAATGCAGCCACTGATGCCAGGGACCTGTGTTTTCAGTCTTCAAATATATAATATCAGTTCTTTCTCTCTTCCTGTTTTGGGTCTTTCATATGTCTCTTTCAGGAGAAAGAGATTAAAAAAAATGAACCCAAAGAAAAAAACCAGAAAAGGCATGATTTGGACAAGGAAGAAAAAGGCCGTAAAGAGCCAAAGGGATTAAAGAGTGAGTGTGAATACTAACATTTTGTCATTTACCATTGTCATCTTTTATACAAAGGATTCAATTTAGTGTGAAGACAGTCTCTCATTTCTAACCTGCAATGTCATAGAACTAGAAAATTTCACTGGAGAATTTAGCACTTTATGCTACTTTTATTTAAACAGTTACTTTATTATGTTATGGTTCATATTGTTTCTGTAATTTTTTCTCTTCTGTTTACTTTGTTGTTTCTCCTTTTGATGAAGTACACTAGAATCACAGAGACACTAGTTAGTTGTGGTAGAAGAGTAAATGTGTCTATTTATAGTGGATGCTGAATGAGACAAACTACTGTTAATACATGTGTTGTATTTAGCTATGAGTCATTTGTGTAAATAAAATATAGAGTATAAATTTTGGATCAGAAAAAAAATTTTTTTTGGATCAGAAAGATACAACATATTGAGAATCCATGACGTGTCAATACTATAATCATGTACTTTATAAAACATTCACCATTGTAGTATTTGAATAAAACCCCAATAGATATTTTAGTTCATGTATTATAAGTACTTGGAACACATGTTCTAATGAATTGGTGATTCTAAGAGAGAGATAATTTCCCCTGGTTTTTCTCCCAAAAGCTGAGAGTAATAGTCAAAGTAGATTTTGGTTATAAGCCTAAGCTGTGATTTAGTAGTAAGTAGTAGGGTATTGGAAGCTGAAAAGGAGCACTTGTTTTGATGGATTATGCATAAAGTAGTTTACAGTTTAAAGGCTATCTAGTCAAAGTACTATAGTTTTAAACATGTTTATTATTCTTCAAAAAGTAGAGATTCAAAATACTGTGAAATTGAAGCTGGATAATTTTTTTCTTCCTCCTACTATCTTTATTTGTCTATTTCTGATACACTTTTACCTTCAACATATAGTCTTAAACTGCTGTTCATCCAGTTTATAATGGTACTTACCTGAGAGTCTAGTTTTCAACATCCCTGCTAATAAATCCTGTCTGGTATGTACCCAGAGTTTATAATAGTGTTCTTCCTAATTTTGTTCTGTTCTGCCCTTTTTGGAGGTCATTATCTCACAGCTAGTGTTTTGCCAGTATTCTTTCCACTTTTTTTTTTTTAAATAAATTTTTTTTCAAAGATTTTATTTATTTATTTGACAGAGAGATCACAGGTAGGCAGAGAGGCAGGTAGAGAGAGAAGAGGAAGCAGGCTCCCCGCTGAGCAGAGAGCCCTACGTGGGGTTTGATCCCAGGACCCCGAGACCACGACCTGGGCCGAAAGCAGAGGCTTAACCCACCGAGCGACCCAGGGGCCCCATATTCTTTATCCACCTTTATCTTTAGCTAAAAGCTGAGTGGATTTTCACAGACAACAGGTACAATTTTACTCGTGCATGTTCAGTGTGCTGGCACCCGTTTCTCCCGTTCACCACCAGGAATCATTTTTGTGTAAGGTTAACCTCAGGATGCAGTTGAAGGCAGTTGTTTTAGCACGACGGTGGTGGCATGACTAAGATTATTTTGAGACTCACCATCTTTAATAAGCCTTTCAAAACTGGGAGTAGTTCTAAGCACTTAACAGCTATTCGCTTTAGAAACCCTTTCTAAATATTGAACAGCCAATAGAAAGGCGGCCAGTTGAAATAACTTCATGGCTTTGAATGGTAAATTTGATCGTGCTTTATAACCAAGGCAAGTATTAGTAAAAATTTTAAAAATAACTGCTTAACACCCAGATTTTCTTATGATTACAGCAGAAATTTGTGACTCATATTTATTCTCAATTTTATTTTTTCACCAGCCTTTAAGGAAATCAGAAATGCATTTGATTTATTTAAATTAACTCCAGAAGAAAAAAATGATTTTCCTGAGAATAATCGGAAAAGAGAAGAAATATCACTAGATTGTAAAATCACAGAAGATCACAAAACGAAGGAGAACAAGCAGTTACTTAAAGAAAGGAGAAATACAAGAGATGAAACTGATACTTGGGCATATATAGCTGCAGAAGGTGATCAAGAGGTTCTAGACAGTATGTACCAAGCAGATGAAAATTCTGGTATGTGTGTGGTCATTTTGCAGTATTTTTTCACAGTAAATGCACCATATTATTTCATTCTCCTTACTCTTCTCTTCCAATATAATTCTTTTTTTTCCTTTTTTTTTTTTTTTTTAACATTTTATTTATTTATTTGACAGAGATCATAAGTAGGCAGAGAGGCAGGCAGAGAGAGAGGAGGAAGCAGGCTCTCCATGGAGCAGAGAACCTGATGCGGGGCTCGGTCCCAGGACCCTGGGATCATGACCTGAACCGAAGACAGAGGCTTTAACCCACTGAGCCACCCAGGCGCCCCTTCCAGTATAATTCTGATCAGAAAATAATGGCATAGATTTTAGTGAATCTCCTGACATTTTTACACTTTTTTATATTGAAGACTTAAGTCTTTCTATGATTTCGAAATTCATTAAACAAATATTTTCAGAGTTCCTATACTGTGCTCAACACATTTAGAAATTGGAAAGATTTCAGTTTTCTACATTACCTACTCTTGCCAAGCAGTCTGTTTCTATATCTTACTAGATTTTTTTCAGGAAAAAACAAAACCTAGCAGACTATGAATAAAAGGAAGCTTTCTCAAATTAATAAAGAACATTAAAACTTTGGCAGACATCTGTCACCCCTGTTTTTCAACAGTGTTCTAAGGCCTACCCAGTAGAGTAAGACAGAAACAAAAACATACAAGTATTAGGAAAGAAGCCTCCCCCTGCAAAGATTTTCATTATCAGATGTTAAATATATGAAGAACTCAATTCACAAATATTTAGAAATGTTTAATGTTTAGCAAGGTGACTTGAATGGATATAAAGCCAATATACAAAAGTTAATGATAGTTCTCTATTTCTATACAGTGTACATTTCTGCATATATTTCTGTATAAATAATATAATCATAAAAAGTTCATTTTCATCAAAAAATAACGAGGATGTAGAGAAAAAACCTTTGTGAACTATTGGGGGAATGTGAATTGGTACGGCCTCTGTCAAAACCATATG
The DNA here is from genome assembly GCF_020171115.1 of Neogale vison. NCBI lineage: Eukaryota > Metazoa > Chordata > Mammalia > Carnivora > Mustelidae > Neogale > Neogale vison. The sequence goes on from NC_058095.1 coordinate 82,429,436, forward strand.
GAGGTTCCTCAAAAAAGATACCATATGACTCATAATTCCACTGCTGAGTATATCCAAAGAAAAGGAAAACCATGAATTTGAAAAGAATATACATCTCTATGTTTATTGCAACATTATTCGTAATGCTAAGATATGGAAGCAACCCAAGTGTCCCATCAACGGATGACTGGATAAAGAAGCTGTGGGGTATGTGTACATACATACATATACCTACACACTCAGTGGAATATTACTCGACCATTAAAAAAAAATGAGATTTGCAACAGCATGGATGGACCTACAGGGTATTATACTAAGTGAAATAAGTGAAAGAAAGACAAATACCCCCCAGCTGATATCAGTTATATGTGGAAACAAATAAAACATGAATAAACAATAAGCAGAATAAATATAGGGAATAAATATAGGGAACCATATATATATCCCATAAGTATAGGGAACAAACTGATGGTTACCAGAGGATAGGGGAAAGGAGAAGGGGGAAAAATGGGTAAAGGGGAGTGGGAGATACAGGTTTCTAGTTATGGAATGAATAAGTCACCACGATAAAAGGACAGCATAGGGAATATAGTCAGTGATATTATAATAGTATTGTATGGGGACAGATGATAGCTCCACTTCGGTGAACGTAGTACAAGGTATAGAGTTGTTGAATCACTATGTTGTACACCTGAAACTAGTGTAACATTGTGTATCAACTATACTTCAGTTAAAAAGGTAGGGGGATGAGAAAATTAATTTTCAATAGCAATACATTTAAAATATTTCTAAGAATATTGTGTATGAAGATCTGTAAGGCCTATATGGAGAAAATTATAAAAACTTTTTAAAAGTTTTTATAAAGTTAAAATTAATACCATTTTATTAATAAATACAATATAAATTTGATATTTTCTTTAAGTTGGTCTATAATGTCACTCTGGTTCCAGTCAGCTTCCCAACATAGTTTTTAATGGAATTTATAAATACTGATTCTAAAATTTATGTGGAAGAGGAACCAAAAGCCAAAACCAGTTATCCCAGTAGTAATCAAGACCTGCTGTATTGTATAGCTACAATATTTACTTGACACAGAGAGGGTTAAACTAGTTAATTGAGTAGAGTTTTCAGACTAGGACCCTTGCAGATGTGGAAACTGGATAGATGGTAAGTGGCAACAGATCCCTGGGGAAAGATAAGCTCTTTATAGATGGTGTGAGGATACTTGGTTATCCGTGGAAAAAACCATACACAAAAACCAAATTCTGATGGATTAAGGTCTTAAATATAAAGAGGACAGTTAGATAGTAGATATTTGGAGGACAAAGGATCATATCTTTAAGATAGAGAAGGATTTCTGAAACAAGACACATAAAAGTACCATAAAAGAAAAGAGTGATAAAGTTGGTTGCAAAGCAGTTGTATTCATTAAAGTTCCCATTTAAAAAGGTGAAAAAAACAAAGGATTGGTACTCAAAACATATTTTAAAATTTCTTCAGTATGATACTGTATTGGATTCTCCAGAGAAACAGAATCAACAGGATATATATTTAAAAAGGAGGTTTGTTAGAAAGAATTGGCATGTGTGATTATAAAGGTTTAGAATAGTCCCACAACCTGCCATTTGCAGTGTAGACCCAGGAAAGATAATATTGTAATTTTGGTCTAGTCTCAGTGCAAAGGCCTGAGAATCACAGAGCTGATGGTGTAAACCCGAAAGTCCAAAGGTCCAAGAGCCAGGATTCCTGCTGTCCAGGCAGAAGATGGAGGTCCCAGCTCAAGAAGAGAGAATCTGTGTTCTTATGTAGTGCAGAGGATTGCATGTTACCTGCCCACACTGATGAGGGCAGATCTTTAGCTCATTCTAATTCAAATGCTAATCTCCCAGAAAGGCCCTCAGAGACACATCCAGAAATAATGTTTTACCAGCTATCTGGGCATCCCTTAATCCAGTCAATATGATGCACAAAATTAACTATGTAGATACCAATTTCTTTCTTTTTTTTTTTTTTTAAAGATTTTATTTATTTATTTACTTATTTGACACACAGAGATCACAAGTAGGCAGAGAGGCAGGCAGAGAGAGAGAGAAGGGGAAGCAGGCTCCTGGCTGAGCAGAGAGCCTGATGCTGGGTAGGATCCCAGGACCCTGAGATCATGACCTGAGCCGAAGGCAGAGGCTTAACCCAGTGAGCCACCTAGGCACCCTACCAATTTCTTTTTAAAGATTTTGTTTCTTAGAGAGAGATCATGCACATGTAGGCATGAGCATGAGCAGGAGGGAGGGGCAGAGGGAGAGGGAGAAGCAGACACCACACTAAGCAGGGAACCCTATATGGGTCTCAATCCCAGGACCCAGAGATCATGACCTGAGCCAAAGGCAGACGCTTAACCGACTGAGCAACCTATTCACCCAATACCAATTTTTATAAAGCTAAGAAACAACTGTAGATTTTTTAGGATATATGTATTTATGGCAAAACCACTTTTAAAAAGAACAGAAGGGAATGACAGATTCAAACTCCAGCTCTGTGACATCACTGTGGTGGGGGATAGCATGGTATGGGAGTGTTGAGGCCCCAGAGTGGGTCTGTGCTCAAGTTAGTGCTCTGTTCACAGATGTTTACCTCCTAACACATTCTTTTAGTTAAAAAAAATAAGCTTTTTATTAAATTAATAAAGTTATTAAAAATAGAAAGGCTTAAACTACCAGATGCCAAATCAAGATCCAGTACTTGGTAGGAATGAACATAGGATTTTGAACAAGTTGGCTTTGTTAGAGATCAAAATCCAAGCTACAGGATACCTTTTCTTGTTATTTATGTTGCATGTTTTTGTTACTTATAACAGTCCTGTAAGTTAGGTGGTGGTATCTCAATTGATACGAACCCTCTTCTGTCCTGCTTCACAGATCTGTCCATGGTATTGTGGGGCTGCGCTAGAGAGAGGAGGTCCTGCTGTGGGCTCAGATACAACTCAGTGAGAAGAAGCCTGTTGGCTTACTGATGTGTGTGAGCAAATCACAGAACCTCTTTGCCTTGTTTTCTTACCCATAACATGTATCCCTATATATGTTACTGTGTGTGGATTAAATGTGCTAATTTATGTAAATACTTTAACACTTCTCCCTGAATGTTAGCTGCTTTTACTATTACTACTACTGCTGTTATTCAGAAAGTGAGGTACTGCGAGTTTACATGACTTACTCAAAGCCATGCAACTGACATAAGGAGCTGGGATACAGAAAATCCAGTATGTGTAGCTCTTAAGGCTGTGCAAACATGATGGAATGCTCTTGGAGGTAGCAAAGAGAAGTGTGGGTTTGAGTTGAAAGCTTTGGAAGAATTTCTTTCATTTATTTGTGTCTTTTACAAACTTCATGTCTATGGCAAGGTTAACTGCCTGACATTTGTGTAGTTTGAGGAATTGGTTTTAGGTGGAAATACTTTTACCATAAAATATTTTTTATTTTTGCTCTTTAAAATAGCACAGTTGAAGGGCGTCTGGATGGGTGGTTCAGTTAGTTGGGCACTCAACTTTTGATTTCAGGTCAGGTCATGATTTCAGAGTCACGGGATCAGGCTCTACATCAGGCTCTGTGCTGGGTGTGGAGACTGCTTAAGATTCTTGCTCTCCTTCTGCCCCTCTCTGCCCCCCACAAATAAATACATAAATAAAATATTTAAAAATAAAACAAGACAGTTGTTTTGAATACTCCCCAATGAATTAATGCTCAGATCTTATTTGCTGCACTGTCAATAGTGGATGAACATGTTCTTTCCTAATGTTAGGAAAGCTCCTGGGTCAGACAGATGAGGGAGGAAACTAGTACTTGCTTTGTGGGTAGGAGGAAGCACAGAGGACTTCCAAGAGGAGGACCTGGAGCTGAGTCTGAAAGATCAGTGACTTATTTACATACAGGTCTAATTTACGCATTTAAAGATTTTTTTAAATTTGACACAGAGAAAGAGATAGAGAGGGAATACAAGCAGAGGGAGTGAGAGAGGGAGAAGCAGGCTTCCCACAGAGCAGGGAACCTAATATGGGGCTCAGTCACTGGACCCTAGGATCATGATCTGAGCCAAAGGCAGATGCTGAATGATTGAGCCACCCAGGTGCCCTTGGTTTACACATTTAGAATGGCTTTACTTACATAAATGATTGTAGGCAATGCATATCCAAGAAGAATGGCCAAAGATAGAAATGTTAAAGAGATTCCTCTTACTGAATCCCTATGATTTTTCTCTCTTCCTTTGAACTACTTAATCTTGTATTTATGCTTTTGAAGCACTGTGACATCTAAATGTGGGTAGTTGGTATTACTTGACCAAGAAAAGCAGAAATTTAATTAAAGACTCAATTACATAATGAAATATATTATGAGTGTATATGAAACTTTGCTTAAGACACCAAAAGTTAATAAAACAGCATTGTTACAGGAAAAGAAAATGTGTATTTATAAGGCTCTTCTGTGTTCCAGATGGCAGACAACAGATTTTGAGTTTGGGCATGGACTTGCAGTTGGAATGGATGAAACTAGAAGATTTTCAAAAGCATCTTGATGGGGAAGATGAGAACTTTACCACAGCAAATGCAATTCCAAGTAGTGAGTAGTTTAGGAATTTTGGTGGTCCTTTTCATGTATCTAGGTATGAGAAGCCTAATTTTTCTTAATTCTTTCATTGTAGATTTATTGAGGGATGCTGTGAAAAATGGGGATTATATTGCTGTAAAAGTTGCACTTAATTCAAATGAAGACTATAACCTGGACCAAGAGGTAATTAGTAAAATCTCATGAAATAAAGATAGTAGCTCTTTTAATATAATTTATTTTTCATTTTTTAAAAATTAAAAAAGTAATGTTCATTTTGTAAACTGAAAACACAGTAGGAATGTATAGTGTAGAAAATTATAGACCTTGTAATTCCAGCCCTGGGAGCAACCATTTGGTTTAGCTGTGGCCTGTCTGGTTTTTGTCTGTGGTTGAATCTCTGCTGCTCTGAGGGGCATAAAACGACTCCTTGTGTCCTTGTCTCTGATGGTGCTTTGGTGGTAGTCTCCTCTTCACAGCAATTGCCCATGGTTCTGTTGCTATAGGTTTTTCATTTTGATTTATGGGGGAGGCGGTGTTTTTTCTTTTAATGAAAGCACCTTAACCCTTTCTTCCTACTTTTTAGTTTTTGTTTTTTGAGTCTTTTATTATTTAGAGGATTTTTATTTTTAGATAGTCATATCTGTTGATCCTTTCCTTTATGGCTTTGGGTGTCTTGTTTACAAAAGATTTTTTATACTTTCTTCTTTAGTATTTTCGCTTTGGTGGTGGATTTTTTTTTAAGCTTACTCCTTAGGAGTTACAGTTCAAAAGAATTACTGAGATTTTGGGTAAAATTGCATGAACTCTATAGATTAATTTGACTGAGAATTGACATTTTTACATTTTTAGTCCTCCAAATAAGAACATGGTAACTCTACATTCATTCAGCTCTTCATTTATTCCTAAAGCAAAGTTTTATAAAATTTTTTTTCTTTGTATGGTTCTTGCACATTTATTTTGGTTGTGTTCCTACATATTTGATAACTTTTAAATTATCTCAGTATGATATTAGGATCTTTTTCCTTCCACATTTTGTCTTCTAACTGGTTATTCTGTATGTTTGGTGAAGCTATTGATTTGTGTGTGTGTGTGTGCACGTGTGCACCCATGTGCATACATGTGGTCTCCCGTCACTGTGAAATTCTCTTACTGTAATAATTTTTAAGTCACTTGCCTGGGATTCTCTGGGCAGAGAATATGATCACCTATTAAAAAGTAACTATTTTGTTTCCTTTTTCCCAGTAATATTTCTTTTTCTGGTGTTGTGAACTTGGTAACATTTTGAAGAATAGTAGTAGTGGAAGTGATCCTGTTCTGCTTCTGATCTGAGTGGGGATTTCCCCTTAGGCTGTGTGTGAAGGTTCTCTTTCTATTTTACTGTTGTGGGTTTCTTGTGGACAGTAGTCTTTCTCTTTCTAGACTTCCTTTGTTTACCTGCTTAAGTTTTTATCAGGGTTGGATGGATGCTGGGTTTTATCAGATTTTTTTTCCTACTTTATTACTAATGTAGCTTGGTCTTTATGAATAAATTAGAAGAAGGTTTTTTTTCCCCTTTAACATGTTTTGTAGTAATAGGATACTTTACAAATGAGAGGAAGTGCACTCTCTTACTTCAGAAGACTTTTGTATTCCTTCAGATTGCTCATATAAGTGAATTCTGCTGAGCTTTCAGATTATAGCCAAATTCCTATAGCCAAATTAACTACAAAGTAACTATTAGAACTTGGTTTTAGTAGATGGTATTTAATAAAAGGCATTTAATAAATAGATGGTATTTAATAAATGTTTTGTTTGTTTCAGTTAATGATTGAAAATATTTAAGCTATTACCTTTTAATTTTTTGTCAACTTTATGTAATTTTATCTCTTTAAAGTATTTTAATTTCTCTATTTTGTCATAGCATCTTAGAATCCAATCGTATCAGTTTCCTCCTTCTGAATTTTTTTCTTTATCCTTTGAGTAGCCATCACTTCCCAACAGTTATATTCATATAGGCCACCGTTTGTGGTGACAGCATTCAGTTAGCCCGTCATCAATAGAGTGGACTTAGGTTACGTCTAGTAGTCATTTCGAGCCTTAGGTCTTTCAGCCAACTAAGTGAGTATCAAGTGAGTGAGTAAGTTTCACCTGTTTTACCTAGAACACAAGGAGACTTTTGTGTCTGAAATGTGTGATAAATACTTTGCCATTTTTATAGCATCAAGATACGAATACTATTCATCACATGTTGTGCCAAGTGTTGATATGATTGATAGGCCTTTAAAACATGGAAGTTGTAGGGCATCTGAGTGACTCAGTTGATTGATCGACTGCCTTCAACTCAGGTCATGATCCTGGAGTCGTGGATGGAGTCCTGCATCAGGCACCCTGCTCAGCAGGGGGTCTGCTTCTCCCTCTGACCTTCCCCTTCTCATGCTCGGTCTCTCTCATTCCCTTTCTCTCTCAAATAAATAAATAAAATCTTAAAAAAACAAACAAACATGGAAGTTGTAAAATTTTATATTTACATCTGAAAGAAACTGTGATATTTCTAATTATTATAAGGATATTTTATAAAAACCTTAAGTAGCTGCTTAAATCCGTGTATTTAAGTGATTTCACATTGAAACATCATAGACGAAAAGACTTAGCTCTAAAATTTTTCTGATGGACACTGACATGTCTTTTTCCTCAACAAAATCAATGAAGGATTCAAGCGGGATGACTCTGGTGATGCTTGCTGCAGCAGGAGGGCAAGACGACCTGCTGAGGCTCCTCATCAAGAAGGGGGCTAAGGTGAATGGCAGACAGAAGAATGGGACCACTGCCCTCATTCATGCAGCTGAGAAGGTTGGGAACTCAAAAGACCTCAGTTTCTTATTCTGTAGGAATTCCTGCCTGTGGACCAGAACAAGAGTCTGTTTCTGTAGGGAAATAAAACTCTCATGGTCACATAACTTTAGAATCTCATATTTCAATTCATCTAGGACTTACCATGAATAGATTTTTTTTTTTGGTCAATAGTAGTACTTTATAATTGAATTTTCAAAATGTGATTTATCTAGTGGGAAGTGATTCATATTGAAAAAGGACCCTAGGGGCACCTGGTTGGCTTAATCTGTAGAGCATGTGACTCTTGATCTCAAGGTTATGAATTCATACTCCATACTGGGCATAGAAGTACTTGAAAAAAAAGAAAAGAAAAAAGGCCTTTGATTAATATACTAATGCTGGTTTCAATCTTAAATCTTTTAAAGATCTTTTCCAGTTTGGGGCACCTGGGTGGCTCATTCGTTAAGTGTCCGCCTTTGGCTCAAGTCATGGTCCTGGGGTCCTGGAATCAAGCCCTGTGTCAGGCTCCCTGCTCGGCAGGAGGCCTGCTTCTCCCTCTCACCCTGCTTGTGTTCCCTCTCTGGCTGTGTCTCTCTCTGTCAAATAAAAAAAATTTTTTTAACTCTTAAAACTGGGGCACCTGGGTGGCTCAGTGGGTTAAACCTCTGCCTTCGGCTCAGGTAATGATCTCAGGGTCCTGGGATCAAGCTCTGCTTCCCCTTCTCTCTCTGCCTGCCTCTCTGTCTACTTGTGATCTCTCTCTTTGTCAAATAAATAAATAAAATCTTTTAAAAAAAGAGAAAATAACATGAAAGATACCCTTAAAAAAAAAATCTTAAAAACCTTTCCCAATTGAAATTAAGTGTTCCTTTTGATTAAGAACATAATTAAAATGTTTCCACATACTATCTTTTTAAAGGATTGATATACAGAGTTTCTTATGTTGAAACCAGTAGTTAAACTTAAGGTTGAAGTTGCTGTCAAGTTGTGTATGGTTGTGCATGGGGCCTGAATGGTGGGCACAGTGAAGACCCATGTTCACTGACCTGCTTGGGATAGAATCTGAGTATTTTTCTGGATGGCTAAAAACTTCAAGTCATCAAAAACTATCTTTTAAAGAATTCTGGGAATTAAATTTGCCTTTTTTTTTTTTTTTTTACCTAGAACTTTTTAACTACAGTGGCTATTCTTTTGGAAGCAGGAGCTTTTGTTAATGTCCAGCAGAGCAATGGTGAGACTGCTCTAATGAAGGTAAATATTTCACTTCGGGCACTCTGCTGGGGGCTGGGAATATGATGGGGAACAGGACACAAATGTGTAGGAGACACAGGTCAGCAAAATTAAGAGTTGATGTGAGCAACAGTGTGATAGGAATAAACCCAGAGAGCCATGGGATTACATAAAAGTTGAGCTGAGCAGTGCAGATTCAAGGTGGGACAGGGTAGAACATCTGGCTGGCTCAGTCGATAGAGCATATGACTCTTGATCTTGGGGTCATAAGTTTTGAGCCCCATGTAGAGCATAGAGATTACTTTAAAAAAAAAAAGGGTGGATGTGATAGGTGGCTGAGCTGCATCCTACAAATGATATATAAGCTGGCAGGGATGAACTGTGTAAGCAGGAACTGGAATAGGATATGCAGAGAGCTGGGAGTAGAAAAGAACATGATGTACTTTCATTATTATTTTACACTGGTGGATTCATCTCCTTAGCCTCCAATTTCTTCATGCGTTTTTGGAATTGTGGTTTGCTGACCATTTTGAGTGGAAGGTTGTTAAAGCCTCCCCCATGACTATCCCTTTAATGACCTCTCCCTATTTAGCAGTTTTGTTTTTGCTTCTCCTGGGGCCAACCCCGGTCTCAACTACTGTGGTAGTTTAGGTTCCTGGCCTAAAATGCCATTAGGACAGAGCATGTCCTGACACCGAGCCATGCATTAGTTCCCAGCGTGGAGGCTCTGTCTTACTGCTGTGTTTGTAGATATAGTTTTGTGCAATAAATTGACCCAAGTGGGTGTTTGTCTATAGTACTTATTTTCAGCCGTCTTTCCTGAGTCAGTCAGAGAGCAAGGCCCGGTTCATCTATCCCCTCAACCTTCTTCCATGCTCGAGATGTGGACCTTGCCCACTGCTTGTGTTGCCATATCATTTTTGGTTTATGGAAATGCTTATTTTGTTCAGGAGCCCTACTTTTGAGTTTTAGTTTTCCTTTGTGTCTTCTGTTGCCATATGCTTAGAGAAGAATTGGCACATCAAATATGAATTAAAACTTTGTCTTATTGAGAAATCACCGGGTACATTCTAAACAGTAAATACTTAAGTAGTCTGGTGCATAAAGGTGTGCACATAGGGCAGTGAGCATGGACATGGTCTATATCTGGAACAAGGAATTAGGATAACTTGGTCCTGAGATAGATAGGAGCTGCTCAAAGATTTAAGCTAGAGAAAGACATAATCAGAATAAAGGTGGTTGTTTTTAATGTCCCTCACTTAGTTCAGTAGGGGGAACGAATTGGTTAAAAGGACAAGCAGTGGGGCACCTGGGTGGCTCATTGTGTTAAAGCCTCTGCCCTCTGCTCAGGTCATGATCTCAGGGTCCTGGGATCAAGCCCCACATCAGGCTCTCTGCTCAGCAGGGAGCCTGCTTCTTCCTCTCTCTCTCTGCCTGCCTCTGCCTACTCTTTCTCTGTAAAATAAATAAATTTTTAAAAAATAAATAAATAAAAACCGTACAGAGATGTTTTAAAAATTAAGTGAAATAAGGCTCCTGGGTGGCTCAGTTGGTTAAGTGACTGACTTCAGCTCAGGTCACGATCCTGGAGTCCCAGGATCTAGTCCCACATCGGGCTCCCTGCTTGGTGGGGAGTCTGTTTCTCCTGCTGACTTTTCTCTACTCATGCTCTCTCTCATTCTCTCTCTCTCCCCCAAATAAATAAAATCTTTAAAAAAAAAAATTAAGTGAAATAGGGGCACCTGGGTGGCTCAGTGGGTTAAAGTCTCTGCCTTCAGCTCAGGTCATGATCCCAGGGTCTTGGGATTGAGCCCTGCATCAGGCTTTCTGCTCAGCGGGGAGTCTGCTTCCTCCTCTGTTTCTCTCTGCCTGCCTCTCTGCCTACTTGTGATCTCTGTCTGTCAAATAAATAAATAAAATCTTAAAAAAAAAAATTAAGTCTTTAAAAAATTAATTAATTAAATTAAGTGAAATAATAGTCTGTACGTAGGTAGTGACAGTGGAGATGGAAGTGGATAGACTAACCATTGGTTTATTTTTTTTTAAGATTTTATTTATTTATTTGGCAGACAGAGATCACAAGTAGGCAGAGAAGTGGGCAGAAAGAGAGAAAGGAAGCAGGCTCCCCGCTGAGCAGAGAGCCCGATGCGGGGCTCGATCCTGGGACCCTGGGATCATGACCTGAGCGGAAGGCAGAGGCTTTAACCCACTGAGCCACCCAGGCGCCCCTGACCAGTGGTTTGAGAAGATAGAACTCACAGGATTTGGTAATTGAAGGTGATGCTTGGTAATCCTATTTCTTAATTTCGGGAACTCAGGCAGTATACAATGAGTGGTGTTGCATTTGAGCTAGGAATGCTCTGATGATGTTTCACATGTGTTCTTTAGCTCAAGAGAGCGGGGTGGGCTGTAGATTCAGATTCAGGGTCATCACGGTAGACAGCACAGTTACAGCCCTAGGGTGAGAGTGGGGTCACTGCTGAGAGTTGGAAGGGAAAGAAAAGCCAGAGATGGAAGGTAGCCACATAGGGAAGACTAGAGAAGGAGGAGCGAGATCAGGAGAGAAAAGTATCCTGAGCGTTTTAAGGAGGCCTGCAGCATCTGCTGAGGCAGAGATGCCAGAGAAAGAGGCTGGAAGTTCCATAGGGAAGTAGCACTGGAGAGGGTATTAGTACCCTCATTTGTTGGGTATGAGAGGTGTGGGGTTGCACAAGGTGAGGAGGTAGATCTTGGATGTAGCAGGCACTTAGGAGTTGATCTGACGAGGAGGAAGGCAGTGTCCAGAGGGGAAGGGATCGAGGGACTGTTTGTTCCTTCTTTCTAGAGAAGTACTTAAAGCATATTTAACTGCTGTCTAAATTAGACTGCGTATAACTGTGTTTACATTTTGTTTTTGTTTTTTGTTTTGGTCTGGTTTTTGTTTGTATTGGGTTTTTTTTTTTTTTGGTACTGGTTTCTTAAGCTTTAAGGATTTAGTATATTAAATTGGTTTTTAGAATTAGAAGAAATAAACACAGGGAGAGATTTTCAGAAATTTTTGAAACAAAATTTTAAAAACCTTTCATCTCAGAAATAATATATAAAATTGGTCATTACCAGAGTGTGAAGGGGTGGAGAAATTCTCACCCACCAATGTGGGGCATATAATTCCAGCAGGGCTTTTCAACCTTCTCCCTCCTGGCAATGTGGGCCAGATCATTTGTAGCATGTATAACAGCATCCCTAACTTCTGCACCAGATTCCATTAAGTACCCACCCTGTAACAACCAGAAATGTCTCCATACATTGCCTGAATTCCCCTGGGGGGGCAAATCACCCCAGTGGAAACCACTGAGTTATATTCTTTTGAGGGGCATATTAATCAGCTATTCCATGAGATGCATGCCCTTTGACCTAGCACTTGCACAGCTTAAAAACCTACTCTGCAGAAATACTGTCTGGAGTGGTAGCATACCAGATGGCCTTGTTTTTGTAGGAAAGCTTACTGGCTTGCCCTGGTCCTTTACAATATGTTATTTAATTTCAGCTTCAGTGTTGTGAGGTGGAAGTACTGTGATCCCTTCTCAACAAATGGAAACAGTGAGACTCAGAATTAGGGACTTACTTGACGTCCCTTAGCTGGTAAATAAATAACAGACAGGAAAAAAGATAGATGTAGGTCTTTTTACTCTGGAAATGGTCTTTGAACTGTGTCCAGGTCCATCTTAAATTTGCTGAATTCAAATTTGGATCTATGCTCAATTAGTCTCTTTTAAAGCAGTCTTCTGGGTAAATGTTGAAATTACTTTGTGGTGCTGGGAGACTTGATCTGAAGAATGGAGCACACTAGAGCTTAGGAAGGCCTGGTGTTTGTTCTGTCTTGGAACAGGAGTATCTTTTTTAGAGTTGCCCATTTCCCCAGGAGTCAGGGATGAAATTGTAGCACAGATTTCAGTACTGTTCACTGAGTAAAAGGGGCATACCACTGTTTGTTTACTTAACAGTTTGTAACTCTTGGTTAGACCCTGTGTCAAGTTTTTTTCTCCCTCTCCAACATTCTTGTGCTTCTCTTCACAGAAATTGCCAAGCTCACATGTGGAGAAAGGGGCAAACAAAGATTGGTAGTTATCTTACAGCTAAATATTTCCTGTTCCTTTTTTCCCCATTGTAGGCCTGTAAAAGAGGAAATTCTGATATTGTACGACTTGTAATCGAATGTGGAGCTGACTGCAATATTTTGTCGAAGCACCAAAACAGCGCACTGCATTTTGCAAAGCAGTGTAACAATGTGTTGGTGTATGACTTGCTGAAGAATCACTTAGAGACGTAAGTGTGAGCGAGTGTGCCATGGTTAAGTCACAGAGTCTGTGTGGACACATCATGTATATAATTGCTCAGATGAAGATTGTTAAGTGGAAGTCATGACAGGCTTCTGTTCTCAAAATATCATAAATTTAGTAAGTGGCATACGAATTATTTTTCTGATAGTTATTGAGGTCTCAAACTTTAAAATTTAACACTGACACTCCTAGATAGGAGTAGCTCCTTAAAAATCTTAATTATGCTCATAATTTGACTCATGCTTTCTTAAAACTAATCTGTATTTTTTTTTAATAGACATGATTTTTTCAAGCAGTTTTAGATTCACAGTGAAGTTGAGCTAAAAGTACAGAGTTCCTACATATCCTCTGCTTCCATACATGCACAACCTCCCCTACTATCATCTGTCCACCAGAAGGGTGCATTTGCTAAAACCAATGAACCTGCATTGACAGTTACCATCCAGAGTCCATGGGTTTACATTAGGGTACACCTTGGTGTTGCACATTTTGTGGAGTTTTGACAAATGTATAATGACGTGTACCCACCATTAGTGTCATACAGAATAGCACTGCCCTAAAAATCCTCTGTGCTTTGCCTGTTCATCCCTTCCTGCCCCTTCCCCCCGACCCATGGCAATCACTGATCTTTTTGCTCTCTCCATGGTTTTGCTTTTTCCAGAATGTCATGCAGTTGGAATCATAGTACTTGCCCTTTTCAGATTGGCATCTTTCACTTAGTAATATGCATTGAAGATTCCTCCATGTCTTTTTTTTTTTAATTTCTGTTTGCTTTAATTCCAGTTAGTTAACATAGTATTATATTTCAGCTGTACAATATAGTGAGTCAGCAACTCTATATTACTCAGTGCTCATCACTCTTAATCCCCTTCACTGATTTTCTCCCATCCCACTACCCACCTCCCCTGTGGGAACCATCAGTTTGTTCTCCATAGTTGTCTGTTTTTTTGATTTGTCTCTTTATTTTTCCTTTGTTCATTTGTTTTGTTTCTTAAATTCCACATGAGTGAAATCATATGGTTTTTGTCTCTGACTTATTTCACTTAGCATTATAATCTCTTGATCCATCCATGTTGTTGCAAATAAGATTTAATTTTTTATGGCTGAATAATTTACATACTACCTCTTCTTTATCCATTTATCATCTATCGATGGACACTTGGCTGCTTCCATAATTTGGCTGTTGTAAATAATACTAAATAATACTGTATAAACATAGCGATCCACCATGTCTTCGTGGCTTAGCTTATTTCTTTCTAATGCTGAACAATATTCCATTGTCTGGATGTACCACAGTTGATCCATTCAAGGTCATTCTTTTTCAGATGAATTATAAATCATTTTATTTTAATTGAAAATCACACAAGTACCTTAGCTTTTTCCTTAAGAACTATTCTGGCTTACTCTGTCATCAAAAAGAATGAAATCTTGCCATTTGCAACGATGTGGATGGAACTAGAGGGTATGTATTATGCTAAGCAAAATAAGTCAGTCACAGAAAGACAAATACATGATTTCACTCGTGGAATTTAAGAAACAGAACAGATGAACATAGGGGAAAGGAAGGAAAAAATAAGATGAAAATTGAGAGGGAGGCAAACCACCAGAGAGGCTGAACTCTAGGAAACAAACTGAGGGTTGCTGGAAGGGAGAGGACTGTGTGTGTGGTGCCGGGGGATAATCAGGTGATAGGCATTAAGGAGGGCACTTGATGTAATGAGCACTGGGTGTTCTATGCGACTGATGAAACACTAAATTCTGCCTCTGAAACTAATAAAAAAAAATTATTTTGACAACACGTAACAGAAACGTCACAAACAGTAGTTAACATGAGTAAGATGTTTATTGTTCAAAATAACAGGGAGTCTAGAGGTATGACTTCAGTCTTCATGCCTGCATGCTAGTTACTCCAATTCCAGGATCTATATTCTAGGCAGAAAGTAAGGGAAATTTCAGACAAGAGACAAAAAACAAACCAAGAATGGCATGTATGTCGTGAGTGTCCAGCCTTTGCTGGGAGCTTTACCCAACCCATAATTTCTGTGTGTCCATGACTCAATACAGTGGATTTCCACTCCTAAAACCTGAATATCTCGGGAAAACCAAATGAGTTGGTTACCTTCCTAGCAAGATAATTTAAAAATATTTTCTGAATTAGCACTAATCTGCATTAGCATTTTATTTAACTGTCTTCTAAACTAAGTACTAAAAAGTGTGTGTGTGTGTGTGTGTGTTTGTGGCACTTCTCAAATTTATTGTTCAGTAGAATTTTCATTTTCATTAGACAAATAAGTATTGAGTGCTCTCTGTATGCCAGGAACTATTCAGAAGACTGGGAAGATGGAGACATCAGCGGGGCTTGTGGGGGGGCGGGGGAGACTGGCCCCTTAGAGCCTAAATTCCCTGTGGCAACATAGACAGTAAGACAGTGTGTCAGATGCTAAGTGCCAAAGAAAAATACACCAGGGAAGCAGCATGAGTAGGAAGTTACATTTATTTTAAAGGTTGATTTGGGAAGGCCTCATGTATTCAGCAGTTTGAGAATATGACTCATGGTTATTTTCTACATTAATATTAACAACTCTTACTATACTTTTTGCCTAGACTTTCAAGAGTAGCAGAAGAAACAATAAGGGATTACTTTGAAGCACGTCTTGCTCTATTAGAACCAATTTTCCCAATAGCATGTCATCGTCTCTGTGAGGGGCCAGATTTTTCAACAGATTTCAATTACAAACCCCCACAGAACATACCAGAAGGTAAGCCTATGTTTTTCTGTTTGAAAAGTGACACTGTAAATATCAGCTGATTTCTAATCAGATGAGATTGGGCGTGTTCAGGGTGGTATGGCCATAGACTTTCAGCTGATTTTTAAATAGAACTCTATGAACATATCTTCACAGAATCCCATTATGTATAATAATTATATAAAATAGTTAACAGCAGAGCTACTCTGGCAGAAAAAGGTGACCTGATACCTGCCATCCCAGGTGACTTTGAAGGATCCACGGAGCACTGTTAGCACTTGTTTAAAAACCATAGGGGTTTTTAACCATAGGGGTGCCTGGATGGCTCAGTCAGTTAAGCATCTGACTCCTCATTCTGGGTCAGGTCATGATCTCCAGAGTCGTGAGATTGAGCCCTGAGTTGGGCTCTGCACAGCAGGGAGTCTGCTTGAGATTTTCTCTCTGTCTTTCCACCCCCCTCAGATAAATCTTAAATTTTTTTTAAAATGACAAAGCATGGAATTTGGAACTGTTCTTCCTGCCTTGGATCTTGAAAAAAGTATGGAAGTTGGATCTTAATAATCGTACTAACTTTTGTTAAACTTGATTAAAATAAAGTCAGTGTCTTGACCCATAGGAAAGTTGAATAGCAGGAGGTGGAAACTTTGGTTCTGGTTCCTGGCCTCTGCTTAACAGCTGCTGTGCCGGCAAGACCATGACATGGGCATGGCCCTTCTCTAGGACAGGGACACAGCATAAACTGTTTAAGTGGAAAGAACACTGCCTTCATGAAAGTAGGAAACTGGGTTCTGGCTTTTTTGTTAAACAAAAACATCCATTTAAAAAAATACATATTGGGGGACGCCTGGGTGGCTCAGTTGGTTAAGCAGCTGCCTTCGGCTCAGGTCATGATCCCAGCGTCCTGGGATCGAGTCCCATATCGGGCTCCTTGCTTGGCAGGGAGCCTGCTTCTCCCTCTGCCTCTGCCTGCCACTCTGTCTGCCTGTGCTTGCTCTCGCTTCTCTATGACAAATAAATAAAATCTTTAAAAAAAAAATACATATTGGGTGCTTGGGTGGCCAGTTGATTAAGCATCTGCCTTTGGCTCAGGTCATGATCTCAGGGTCCTGGGATCGAGTCCTGCATCTGCACTTTAGCAGGGAGTCTGCTTCTCCTTTTCACTGACTCTGGCCACCAGCCCTTGCTTCATTCTCTCTCAAATAAATAAATCAATCTTTATATATATTATATATATATATGTATTCATTAATGAAAATTTAATTAAAGACACCTATTACATAACACCTGTGTTTAGTGAACTTGACATTGAAGAATCACTTGTGATTTCAACTGTCCAAGTAGATAGTTTACATTGCTGAGTAGTGAGCACAAGGTTGGGGAACAGGGTTTAGGGGTTGCTCAGCTGATCTGGGCCAGTCTCCCAGCATTCACAACTTACGGGCTTCGGTGCACCTGGACTGTCTTAAGGTTACTGAATTTTTTTTTTTTTCTGCACATACACAGTGTGGCTAACAGAAATCTTCTCTATCTGAAATCTTACCAAAGATGCTTTGTCATCCTGATACAAGATCCTGATAGGTTTTCCTGACCCTTGCTAGTCAGTGTGGTCTCAGACTGCTCTGAGAGCTTGTTAGAGATGCAGACTCTCAGGTCCACCCAGACCTGACTCTCAGTTGTCACCTTGGTTAAGATCTCAGGTGATTTAGGAACACACTCCAGTTTGAGAAGCACTGACCTTGGTTCCTTGAGGGGGACTGTGATTGTGTTTAACACCTAGTTTGGCTGGAGAAAACGTTTATACTGATAGCATGAAACAACTGCTAGCAAATTAATTAGGGTTCTCATGTCATAGTAGGTCAGTGAAATTCAGGTACTTGTCAGAGTAGAGTTAATGAACACAACTTCCTTAGATCTAACTGATTTTGGTTAGAATAAACAGCACCCGAATGAATGATTTTCAAACAGGATTTTCACTGTAGACCACTAGTCGCCATTCAGGTCATTCTGAAGAGTTACCACCACTCTCCTCTATAGAGAGAGTAACAAATACTCACCTCAACTTCTGTCCCAGATCAGATGCTCATTCATAGTGGAGCTGAGGGGAAAAAGACAAGAAACAGTCCCTATATTGTGTGTAGGCATTTTCTTTTGAACCTCAGCACTTTGGGGGGCGGGTGTGGGGTGGGTATAGCATTTTAAGTAATCAATATGACAAACCTTAAATAGCTTCGAAAGGAGTAGAAAGAGAGCTAGGGGTGAATCAGTGTGTCCTCCTTTCCCTGGGACCAGAACAAAAAAAGTCAACGGTTCCTTGGGGGTCTCTTTTATGAAGTCTCCTCTTGTTTATAATTGGGCTGGATCAGTGTTTTTTCATCTTAAAAAATGGCTTATCAGAAAGGTCATAGAGTTCAGGTATCTATTTTCTATTGTAATAAAAGTATAGCTTTGTTCAGAAAAATGAGTCATGCAGAGTATTTTGGATATTCAGTGAAAGCTTCAAAGTTCACAGTCCCCACCCTACCCTACCCCACCGAAATAAGGTTTGGTATTAATCAGAAAATTGGGAAAAGGCAAAAGACTGTGTAGAAGAAAATGGACAGTCACTCAAACCCAAACCCAGAGAAACCATCATAGAAGTTTGCATCCATGGACATTTTACATATTCAGCAGCAACTTTTACCCTTTAAGACCAAAATTAATGTAGAGAGCGTATTTTAAAAAATTTGTTTCTGGGCGCCTGGGTGGCTCAGTGGGTTAAGCCGCTGCCTTCGGCTCAGG
The DNA here is from genome assembly GCF_020171115.1 of Neogale vison. Taxonomy (NCBI): domain Eukaryota; kingdom Metazoa; phylum Chordata; class Mammalia; order Carnivora; family Mustelidae; genus Neogale; species Neogale vison. Next base: position 82,447,895 of record NC_058095.1, read on the forward strand.
TCATGATCTCAGGGTCCTGGGATCGAGTCCCGCATCGGGCTCTCTGCTTGGCGGGGAGCCTGCTTCCCTCTCTCTCTCTCTCTGCCTGCCTCTCCATCTGCTTGTGATTTCTCTCTGTCAAATAAATAAAATCTTAAAAAAAAAAAAAATTTGTTCCTGAGCTGTCAGTAGGGATCACTTGGACAAAAAAATAGAAAGGGTCTGTGGTTTGAAAAATGCTAGGTAACACCAAGTTTTGAAATTGGGACTCAGATTGTCTGGTATGAGTGGGCATCAGGCAGGGTGTGTTCCACCAGGCTTACTGAGGGGATCACTCCCAACTTGGACAGGTGCGCCTTCTTCAGAGTTGAAAGATGGCCATAGTAGGGTTGATACTAAAATCTATGTTTTACATCTCCCTTATTCAGGCTCTGGCATCCTGCTGTTTATTTTCCATGCCAATTTTTTGGGTAAAGAAGTCATTGCCCGGCTCTGTGGACCATGTAGTGTACAAGCTGTAGTTTTAAATGATAAATTTCAACTTCCAGTTTTTCTGGTAAGATTTTCTGTAGTTCATTACTGAAAAATATATTTTTCTAATCCAGAAGCACAGATGACTTTTAATGGTGTGTTTTAATAAAATATGTTAATTACAGCTAAGCCAATTGGAAATAAGACAATAACCCATAATTGTAAAGTAACATTTTCCTAAATTTTGTAAGAATCTGAATTTCTCATGTTTGATATATATGCCTTAAGTTGTATTTATCATAATGTCTTAGAACATTATGAATATAAATTAAGATATAAGAAATGTACTGATTTTTTAAAATATTCTGCCTTTTCCCACCATTGTAATTACAAACATTCACCTAAAGGAAATTTAGAGAATTTTAAAAATATACCCATTCTGTGATTCAAATACCTAGAACATGGGTGTATTCATCCCTAGCTTTAATGTGTGTAGCTTTACGTAACCATTATACTTTAATTTTGGTTTATAATAAAATATTAGCAGCTATATAATTTTAACAAAAAAATGGTCTTGAAGAACCTGTATGTTTCCTTTTCTATACTTAGAATTCTTTCCTTAGGCTGACTTAAGCAAAATCAACTGTTTATGAAGGTTTTTAACACTCATGCTGTATATGGCTATCCATACACATTATACAAGCTAATCCAATCCTAAAGATTTATCTGGTTGCTGTTTTTGCAGATAAATCTTACAAGCTTTTTTGTCATTTGTATCTTTTTAATAAATCAAGAGAAAAATAATCAGCAAATCGATCTAAAGTATAAAATTTGTGTTCTCTTTTACGTCTTTGGATTCTGAATGTTTTAAGATACAATGATGTTCTTTGATGTAGAAGTCTGAGAGAACACTGACTGGTTGGTCTCTTTCCCTAGGACAGTCATTTTGTTTACTCGTTCAGCCCTGCTGCAGGCCTCAATAAACTCTTCATAAGGTTGACGGAAGCACCTTCTGCCAAGGTGAAAACCCTTTCCTTACATTTAAGTGCAGCTACTAATATTGCTACTTCAGATTACTTTATCTGCAGAAAAAAATTCCAAGAATGCTGTGTTCCTGGTGTGCCTGTCCTGGAGACCAGTGCTTTCTGGGATAGCAGTGCACTAGAATCTACAGATGTGTTAGACATAAATTGTGTGTCAAGAAAGGGACTGATGGGCCGCCTGGGTGGCTCAGTGGGTTAAGCCTCTGCCTTTGGCTCAGGTCATGATCTCAGGGTCCTGGGATCGAGTGCCACATCAGGCTGTCTGCTTAGCAGGAAGCCTGCTTACTCCTCTCTCTATCTGCCTGCCTCTCTGCCAAATAAATAAATAAAATCTTAAAAAAAAAAAAAAAAGAAAGAAAGGGACTGATGGTAAGGATGCATCTCTCCAGTATTGAGCAAAGTTGTAGTTCTTGCCTTTGTTATTTAATATATATCATTTTATGTAAGTCCTTAGGCTGTTCACTGAACACTGAAGGTGGACCAAAAGTCTATGTAACAAATAGTACAGTTATTTATTATAATAATCTAAAAATCCAGTTATAAGCACTTGGATTTTTTATTAAAAGTGGTAACCTAACACTCTGAATTGATAACCAATTTGAGAACATTGCCAAATAAGACAGATCTTGGTTGTGTGAGTGTTTTCCCTCTTTGAAGAAAGAGGAACTTGACAGAGGTATCTGTACTGATACTTATGCCTGTTTTCTTTCAAAAGGTTAAACTGCTAATAGGTGCATACAGAGTACAGCTGCAGTGACGGAACGGAGAGTTGGGATGGAGTTATTTCCAGGCCTATTTTGGAACTCTGGCACAGCTAACACCTCTAGAATTGAAGTTTCATCTGTAAACCTCTTGCAGTTTCAGGCCTGTTATCTGTTACAGGCTCTAACACAGGACATGGTGGTTCTAATATATTATAAAATATAGATGTAAGTATTTGTGCCAGTGTTCTGAAATTTTGATGTTGTCTCCAGACTGCATAGTTCAGTTTTTCCACAATGTGGAAAGGTACTTGGGAGGATTATTTAAGAAAATTAAGTCTTTTTTTCTAACTTGAAATTTTCTACTAGCCCTGGTGAATTTCTGCATTAAAAACAATTAAGTATGGATGTGATATTCAAGTCACTGAAGCACTAAATAAGGTATCAATTTGCTGCCCTTAAAGGATGACTTTCTAACTTGGTAGGCAGATTTGAGGGAGGAGGTCTGAGTTTTTCGTAATATGCAGTTGCCACAGATCCTGAATTGGAGGTGACAACTTTGTGTATTTGCAGCTATCCTTTATTCTTTGAAAAGATAATAAATCAGAAGATACAGGAAAAAAAAGAAAAAAAAAATGTTAAGCCAGGACACTGTGGGGCCTAAAGAACATAGTACTTGTGGATTTTTATCCTTGTTCTTTCATCTGTCAAGTAATTTTCAAAAGCCAGATCCTGTTTCCTTATTATGAACACTGGGAAGGCCAGCCAAGGCTTATTTGCCATACTGTGCCTCATGTGAAGAGTTACTGCTTCTAGAGATTCCCCACAGATTTTTCATAGTCGCTTAAGAAGTATTTGGCTAACTAAAAAGTCAAGCTCAGTCTGGACTTGGAGAGTGTAAAATTATTTAGTTCATGATTGGTTTTATAATTTTAATGATAAATTTTCAGAATGTCATACAGTAGACCACATACATTGTATAGACATTTCAGAGAGCCATTTTTACTTTACATACTGCCTTTTCCTACAATGTTCTCAATAAAACACCAAATGTTGGTCTATTTTCTTTGTATCTCAAGTCTCAGGACTTCAAAACCAGGGGGATACTAATGGGTAAATTTTTAGCTAAATGACAGCTGGGATTGGAATTTTTTCATCTACATTGAGTCATGTATGACTCGCACTGTATCTGACTTCACAGCTTTCTAGGAAAAAAGTTGTGAGATTTGAGTTAGCAGTGGTGTGGGTCAGGAACAGTCAGGGAGAAATGCGTTTTTAAAGAAAATTTCTGTCTCAAAATCATGCGTAAAATAGTATTATCTTACTCTTTACAAGAGGCAAGTTAATCCAAGAGGGTAGGCCAGGCTAGAAATCAAGTAGGAAATCTGATGAATAATTTCCTTAGAAGTTTAGGTTCAGAAGTATGAAAGCTGGGAAGTCAGCAAGGATTAAAAAACAAAAAAACCGGGGCACCTGGGTGGCTCAGTGGGTTAAAGCCTCTGCCCTTGGCTCAGGTCATGATCCTAGGGTCCTGGGATCAAGCCCCACGTCGGGCTCTTTGCTCCGCGGGGAGCCTGCTTCTTCCCCTCTCCCTCTCTCTGCCTACTTGTGATCTCTCTGTCAAATAAAATCTTAAAAAAAAAAACAACAGGGGCACCTGGGTGGCTCAGTCATTAAGCATCTGCCTTGGGCTCAGGTTATGACTGAGCCCACATCAGGCTCCCTGCTCTGTGGGAAGGAAGCCTGCTTCTGTTCCCTCTCTCACGATCTGTCAAATAAATAAAATCTTTAATTTTATTAAATAAATAAAATCTTCAAAAATCAAAAATGTGTTAACATGAAGGAAATAACTCAGCAAGTTATTTTGACAGAAGCAGGGTCAGGGAAGGAAGACAAAAGTGTGAGATTATTTGAGGTAACACAACCTTTGAGTTGTCCATCTCAACTTCTACCAGTTTTATTTATGCCAGATGTGGCAGTAAGTTATATAAACAGTTATATCTACTAGGAATAGAAAACAGAGCCACAGAATTTAATACCTTTTGTTCTAAACTATACCTTCTCTCTAGCCAAATGAAAACCAGACCTGTCCACTCTGAAAGGTCTGGTTTCTTAAGGATGGAGAAGACTTGAATTGTTTAGAGACTCGCACTTGGTTTCTTGCTGGTTCTCTGACTAGGCAGCTAATTCCATCAGATACTGATAATGCTGCTACTTTGACATTTAAATAAAATTTGTACAAAGTGTGAGCCATGGTTTCTCTAGAAAACATGCAATTTCTCAAGCAGCACCTTACCAGATGATTTACAGATTTGCTTAGTACTACAGGTCAAAACCAAAGCAGTCTTCTTAGAAAGCATATATGATACAGAATATGTAACTGAGCTTTATATTAGGCCATGGGCAATCTTATTAAGCAGATCGTCAAAACTAGGATGCATCACTGTTCAGCCAGACTCAGAGAAAACCAAATAGTACACATTTTTATTTCAATTTTATATTAACTTAAAAAAAATAAATCAGGAGCACCTGGATGGTTCAGTTCGTTAAACATCTGCCTTTGGCTCAGGTTGTGATCTCAAAGTCCTGGGTTTGAGCCCCACGCAGGACTCCATGCTCAGGGTGGGTAGTCTTCTTGTCCCTCTCCCTCTAACCCTCCCCACCCACTGCTCGCTCACTCACTCGCAAATAAATTTAAAAAAAAAAAAAAAATCAATCCTCTCCAGTGCATATGGCAGTAAGGACAACATAACTGGGTTATTCAATTAATTTAAGTTCTATGTCATTCAGATCTGGTCCACTCTAATGAGTATGGTTATAGTAGAAAGTACATTATACATGTTTTGTTTTGTTTTTTTAAAGATTTTATTTATTTGACAGAGATCACAAGTAGGCAGAGAGTCAGGCAGAGAGGATTGTGGGGGTGGGGGGAGCAGGTTCCCTGCTGAGCAGAGAGCCCGATGCGGGGCTCAATCCCAGGACCCAGAGATGATGACCTGAGCTGAAGGCACAGGCTTAATCCTCTGAGCCACCTAGGCGCCCCATACATGCTTTTTTATCGCAATAGTACCAAAGAGCAGCATCCAGTATCCAAACTACTCAAATGTTGAACAGCTTCAGTTAGGGAGTTTGGTTTATCTCTGAGAAGAGGTCATTTGCATATATCATCTTCCCAAGTCATTCCTGTCTTAGTGAAATGTCAGGAGGTTGCAGTTTGAAGCTCAGGTGTTTTTAGAATTGACTCAGTGTTACACTGGTAGCTTTCAAAGTAAGAAAATACTAGTGGTGGAAAAAGGCTTAGCATCCAGAATATTAATGGTGAAGGGACCTGATAAAGCATTTACCATGCAAGTCTAATGTCTTTAAAGCAAGGATAAGCAAAGACCAAGGAAAAGGAGGATATACACATCAGCATTATCAAAAAGTGATTTATGAAGTAAGAATTTGGAAAATCTTAATATTTTATGCAGTTAATTTTCATAGCCTAAAACTATGTAAACCCTTAAAACTGTTAAGTTTTTAAAGCTTTATTGGTCCAAGTGTTGGTAATTAAGTTAGTAAAGTTGGTAAGTACATAAAGTTGGTTACCAACCAAGTTGGTTGGTAAGTAAATGCAGAGAACCACTGATTAGAACCCACACTGCTTTCCTTCATCCAGTGCTGACTTGCAGATAATGCTCCTTTCAGACCAGATCTGGGATTTCTAAGCCTTACATCTTCCTCCAAGTACAGAAGAGCATTACTAGTAAGACAGAAAATTGTAATTACAATGAGTAAACAATCAAATAAGGACCAAATTAAAATCGGGAAATAGTCCTCTGCCAACACCCAGAGCTCCCAAGGACCCCAACTGGAATCCTAACCCTAATACTGGGCATCAGTTTAACTTGGAAGAAAGTAATTTTCCATTACTATACAGCACACTCTGCCTTGCTCTTATCTGCCATTCTTTGCTTTCTTTGGGCTAAAAAATACAATATATGGCTTTAGTAAAACATGATCTTTCTCACAACAATGCCAAATTCCATGATGAGCTCCTTATCGTGGGGACTAAACCAAAATTGCAGGCCACATGGGGTGGTAAAAACAATCCCTAATGTGTCCCATTTATAGGGAGTTGGAAGTATGTTGGTTATTCTGTATTTGTGGGTTACTACACCATACTACATTCCATGGCAAGACCACATGAAGGGGTAGGTATACATCTTAATAAAAAACAACAACAACAAAAAAACACCTGAATGAAAATGGAAGTCTGCATTATTCCAGATAAAGAAAACTCCATGAGGCATAATGGCAAATGTCAGGATTACTCCTACATCCATAAGCTGTTTACTCATACATTCTTAAGTTGTTTATATGGAGTAATAAATTCACAAATGAAATGAGTTTGTTTTCTGGCTTGTTTCTCCTATGTCTTTAAAAGCACTTCGCCCACAAAATGACCTGAAAAAAAGATAAATTCGTTAGCAAACAGAAATTAGTATCTACTGTGTATCTTCTATTGTAAACACAGAAGTTTCAGTTACAAAGGAAATAATTTGCCAGGCTAGAGTCACTGAGCAACAGACCTAAAAAATATTCAAGAACTGAATTAATATGCTGGATTTATAAAATTTTCTTCAGCAATCGACCTCTGTAATTAGTATTTTGTTGTGAGCTCATATAGAGATTAAATGCCTGGAAAGTTAAATACATTAATGTTGAGGAAAAAAAAAAAACAACCAGCAGTGGTTCTGAAAATGCAGTCCTCACACCAGAGCAACACCAGCTGTTAGAAATGAGACCTCTCAGACCCTCTAAATCATACATGGTGGATCTGCTGTCTTTGATCTAACAAAAGGAGTCAGGGGGTTCTGTTGCCCCTTGAAAATGTGAGAACCACTGTTTCATCAAAGGATAACCCGAGGATACCCTATTTTTAATAAGACTTCTGTACTTTATTAACATCTATAAATTTAATAAAAGTATCTTCCTGAAATGACTCTTTTCCATTAACTAGAAAATCTGTAATGAAAAGCAATTATTTTAAATAAATACTATTCATCTCTTACCAAAATTAACTTCAAAATCCTAAAGTTCTAATGACTGATCCACTTGACAAGCTTATAAGATCTCTCTCTGATAACCAAATAATAAATGCCACAGCTTTGATCTGTGGTGCAGTTAGCCTATGCACATTAAATTTGTTTCCCCTTACCCACATACTTTGAGATTTTTTCAAATTTTACTTAAGGACTTAAAAATAAAGCAATTTGAAAATTCAACAGAAGGTCTACAGAAGATTTACAAAGTAATTTTCTAATTTCAAAAGGCAATCTAATTTTTTAGTTAATAATTCCCTAGGTTGGTGGCTCTCCAACAGAAAACAGTTTATGTGGACAGCTTTTATTTTTTCATCTTTTTCAAGATGAAAAATGCAAGGGCTCCAACTAAATGAGCATGAGGTCAAGACCTGAGCTGAGATCAAGATTTGGACACTCAACTGACTGAGCCACTCACCAGGCACCACCCTGCCTTATTTTTTAAAAGTAATCTCTATAACCCAATGTGGGGTTTGAACTCCTGACCCAGAAACCAAGAGTCACATGCTCTACTGACTGGGCAAGCCTGGCACCCCTACCTGGAGGTCTTTTAAATATAAAATACTGCATTCCTGGATCCCACCCCCAAGTTTCTGTTCAGTAGCTAGACCTGAGAATGTGCATTCTTAAGCTCCTAGATGGTCTAGGAACCAGCTTTGAGAATTATTACCCACAGTTAATTTTCTAGAGCTGGATAAAAGAACACAAAACAGAGTTTTCACATTATTATATGATGCACTGGCATCGGATACCTTAAAAGGGTGAAATTTCTCTTATCAGTGATTCTCAACATAATGCACATCATTCAAATCCCCTGGGATTGTGTTAAAATGAGCATTCAGATTCATTTGGTCAGCTGTGTTCAGAGATTGTGCACTGCCAAAAACCCAAAAGGCTGATTCTCTTGGTTCCTGGGACCACACTTGTAGAAGCAAGAACAGAAGAGATAGTAAATCATTACAAGTAGGAAAGAAATACCCTTAAAATAATACTTTGTGGATCTATAAGAATGACCGTACACCAACACTGGAAATTCTGTCATGAAGGTCACAATGTAAATGTTCCTATAAAAGTTTCTATCTAACTTAACAAGATAATAGGAAAACTGTTACCTTTACAAAAGGTAGAAAGCAGCGAGGAAGATACGGAACTAGTATCCCTAGTATCGATCTGAATTTATGATATTAAACCATTTTTAAGATTATATACTTTCCAAGGAACTAAAGGCTTCTAGACTTGGGATTACTAAAAACCAAGAGGAAATTTCTTTTCTTAGTAAATACCTGTTTGATAAGTCATTTTTACTCTCAATTCATTTTTTTTTTCCAATTTATTTATTTTCAGAAAAACAGTATTCATTATTTTTTCACCACACCCAGTGCTCCATGCAAGCTGTGCCCTCTATAATACCCACCACCTGGTACCCCAACCTCCCACTCTCAATTCATTTTTATCTGAGGACAAATACTAACCAAGGAAAGATGAGGGCAACCTGGAGCTAAAAACAGCCTCCAACTTGGCTCAGAGAGAAGGGCAGTGACCCTGGGGATCCCTTAATACAGGCAGAGAAGCAGAGGTTTCAGCTTCCACTATAAACTATTCACTAACCTTCCACTAATTCAAAGCATGGGGACTATTACTACATATATTCAGGAAATCAGCAGTGCCAGGATCAGGAAGTATGTATGGTTAAGGAAACAGAAGGAAGGAACAATGTGTTAACAGACACTGACTAACCTGAGAGGAAATACTGACACACCAGCAGTTCCTAGTCTCTGAACTTGATTCATCCCAGAAGCCGAAATTCAGGAAGCGTCATCCATGTTTTCTTTCACCCTCCTAGGAATACAAAAAAAGTCAAATTTAGCCAGTTTCCACAACCAATAAAATGGCAGAAGTATTAAAGTTCTTAATAGTAATCAATTTTCATTCAGGAAAGATTTTCCTTTGCATTCATTTTCGTGGAGAATATCAACAGACTTAAAATTCAGTTCAATTTTATGTTTTGGCTTAAAAACCACTAAATCCTAAAAGTTTAGTCTCCCAAGTCTGCTAATAATTTTAAAATATTAAGAGCCTATTTTGCTAAATCCTTAGTTTTTATTTCCATAGGCAGGTCGTCTTTTCTGCATTGCTGATCCCTCAGCACACCACTGCTTGAAATCTTATAATCCAAAATTCTACACAGGATCCTGATCCCTACTCTAATCTGGAACATTTTATTGTACTTGTACCAGGGCAGGGCACACAAATACATTTCCTGTATTGCATCAGAAAAAGATTTACTTGACCCCCAAAGACTAGAAACAACTACCCTAAATTAGTATTGCTTCCAAAACCCATTTGGATCTCAAATACACCTGAAAATTGGATGGAGTATGAACAGTCGCCTCCCCCAAATCTGTACGTAAAAAAATATGAACACAAACTCCTACATGTAATTTAAAGGGATTCCAAATAATCCAACAGGACCCATGGTCCCAGTTACAAAACTTTAATATTTTTTCAAACAAGGCATGCCAAAAACCAACAAAAAATTTATCTTTTCTATATTTCCACCTACAAGCAGCATTCTACTATGCAGGATCCTTGTTAGGTATCTGTCAGTAAAGTCATTAAGGCATTCTTAAGTTGGTTTAGTGCATATTTATACTTCTGTAATTTTATCATCTTTAGTAAAGTTATCACAGACAAGAATGGAACGCATAAACCAAACTGCACAACTGAACTATTCCAAATACTATCTTCTCAACTTTTCAAAAATGTGAACCCACAATTTACAAAGCATTCATTACCTATATTGAAACCTAGGAAGGTAATCTCTAGAATTATCCAAGTTTAGTTGCCAATATTTAGTCTTTAAAAGGGTGGCTTAATATATGAATACTCAAAATCACTAGCATTCTGTTTAAAGCGGTCTTACAAAGAAGTGATGAAGCTTATTATGACACTGGTCTGTCATAACTACTAACAACGTGAGCTACTGCACATGAACATCCATTTCATGGTACTCCTAATTTGGATTTAAAGTCTGTAAAGTCCTAGAAAGTTGATACACAAAGACAGCTGATACATTTATTTTCTGATGCTGAAGAACAGCTGTCTTTATAAAGTGATACTGCTAAATACTGGGGGTGGGGGACACCAGCCAATAATTACATTAAAAAAAATTCTTAATTGAAATCTTAAAGCACAACTGTAACAAGACTATGATACCACTTTGGATGAAATTGGTCCATTTTGGGGTGCCTGGGTGGCTCAGTGGGTTAAAGCCTCAGGTCATGTTCCCAGGGTCCTGGGATCAAGCCCCACATCGGGCTCTCTGCTTAGCGGGGAACCTGCTTCCTCCTCTCTCTCTCTGCCTGCCTCTCTGCCTACTTGTGATCCCTCTGTCTCTCTGTGTCAAATAAATACAAGTTCATATTTGATTTTACCTTCCCATGCCAAAACACATGAATTGTTTAGAGTGAAAAATGACTACTCTAACCATACCCTACTTATTCAGAAACATACAATATTTTCTAATGACTTTTCTTAAAGAACAAAACATTGAAGATATGGAAGGCCATTCTTAGAAATTACTAACAATGCACCTAACATTCTCCCCTCTTTGAGTTAGAGAAGGTATCCTTTTCCACTGAGTACACAATCCTTACATTACATATAATTTGTATTACATAATATATAGTAAATTACAATATATAAATTACAATACAAGTATATAAATTATAATATATAAATTACAATAGAAGTACATTCTAAGAAAGAAATGTATAAAATATAGATACTTAAGCAAGCATGGAGGCTCAAAATACTCTATAAAGGTGTTCAAATTAGTTTTACAGTAATTTACAAAAATTTGTTTAAAATAAATTGTAAATATCTATGAAACAGGAGTTTAGCAATGGTTCATGTTGAAAAGGCTTTGCCAGAAATCAGTGTAAAAGGTTATGATTTCTTCTGAAGTAGATTCCGATGGTATCAAACCATAAAGGAGCCACGTTCTTTTATTGGCATGCTCTGCAGCGGGGTTACCTTCTGAGGAGCGTATGTTCTGAAGTTTGAGATATGAGGCGGGAGGATATCTATATTATCAAACATTACCATCAGAGAGAACATATATAGAATAGAGCTCACAATCTAATATGATCCTTTGCTTTCATGACAAAGACCACACCACCGACTGCTAAATCAATAAATAAACTGAACACTATTATTATAGGGAATTCACAACAGTGAAAATATGTAACACACTCCTAAGTGAAGTAATTTTATTTCAATGTTAACTAAAGATTCTCTTTAAGCAACAAAGAATATATCTTTGGGGCGCCTGGACGGCTCAGTCAGTTAGGCATCCAGCTCTTGATTTCAGCTCAGGTCATGATCTCAGGGTCGTGGGATCAAGCCCTACACTAGGCTGCTCTCTCAGTGGGAAGCCTCCTTGAGCATTCTCTCCCTCTCCCTCTGCCTCTGCCTCTGCCCTTCCCCAGGCTTGTGAAAGCACATGCTCTCTTGCTCTAAAATAAATCTTTAAAAAATTAAAATACATCTTCAAAGAGTATAAGGAAATAGTGTCTGATTAAGTGAATAATATATCCAAAGAAATTAGGCCAAAAACTCAAAAGTCATCATCTCCCAAGGAAATGCATAAACGCCCATGAAAGCAGATCTCTAAAACAATGGAAATACTACAAGTTCATCCTTTTTGATGTAATACATTTTCAACTGAAGACAATGTAACATCACATTTCCAGTTAACTGAACAGTTAGTTGGAAGTTAGAAAAACATAAAAAAAATTTTCAACATTTTAAGTCTTCACCTCTTTTGGATTAAAAATAGGCAATAAGGGGCACCTGGGTGGATCAGTCTGTTGGGTGTCTGACTCTTGGTTTCAGCTCGGGTTATGATATCAGGGTTGTGGAATCAAGCCCTGAATTGGGATCTGTGCTCAGTGTGGAGACTGTTTGTCTCTCTCCCTCTACTCTTCCCCAACTTGTGCTCTCTCTCTCAAATAAATAAAATCTTTAAAACAAACTGTCAGTTAAATACAGCAAAGTGGGCTTCAATTTTTTCAATCAAACCCATGTATCTTCTACCCACATTAGCATGCCAGACATCATAATAAATGCTCAATTACATAATTTCTATTTTCTAGCTGATATTTTACAAAAAGCAAAAGTCCGTAACATGAACAATCTATTCTGCATTCCCAACATCATCTGGCTTTCCAAAATTCTAATCAAGATACCCATGTTTTTTTACATCAATAGGTTATACACAGACAAGTAAGTTTTACAATGGCTAGCAATGAAACCACACAACCTAGTTAGTGATGGTTGTTCCCCCCTTACCCATGGTTTCACTTTTTGTAGTTTCAGTTACCCAGTCAGCGGTCGTCCAGAGGCAGAAGATCCTCTTCTGATGTTTTGTCAGAAGGTCAATAAAAGCCTAATGCTACTTTACCATACCTACATTGTTTCTCACTTCATCACATTTTATCACATTGGCATGTCACCGGAAAGGTAACAGAACAGTAAGACATTCTGAGAGACACCACACTCATATAACTTTTATTACTGTATACTGTTATAATTGTTCTATTAATTAGTTATTGCTACTAATCTCCTCCTGTGCCTAATTTATAAATTAAAGTTTATCATATTTATGTACATGCAGGAAAAAAACATATTTATAAGGTTTGGTACTATCCACAGCTCAGGCATCCACTGGGGCTCTCCAAAGGACTAGCAAGGAGGGTTTGAAACACAAATATACTTCACATAAAAAGGTATCCGAATATCCACAGTGTATGAAAAATTACTAGGGAAATGTGTATTAAAAACCATAATGATACACCTCTACATACTCACTACAACAGCTAAAACAAACATGACTTGACAATACTGAGTGCTAGGAAGGATGCAGAGGCAAAACAGAAATCAGGTACACTGCTCACGGGAGTATAAAGTAGGACACACATTTTGGAAAATTGTTTGGCAGTTTCTGAGAAACATATACATCCCCTATCCCTATAGACAGCAATCCCACTCCCAGATATTTTCCCCAAGGAAAATGAAATGTGTGAATGACTTGTACAAGAATGTTCATAGCAGCTTAATCATAATAACCCTAAATTGGAATCGACCCCAAGAATACATCAATAGGATACTGGGAAAAAAATGTTGCATATTCATTTAGTGGTACACTATGCAGCAATAAGAGAGAACCAACTGCTGATATGCAACAATACAGATGAATCTCAAAAACACTATGTTGAAAGAAAGAAGCCAGAGGCAAAGAGTATACATTCTATGATTCCATTTATATTTTTCAAAAACAATGCAAAACTAATCTGTGGTGACCAAAATAATACAGAGGTTGCTTTGATACAGGATGTACTGACTGGACAGGAGCCCCTCAGATAGGTGGTTTATGAAAAATGAGGCTATCAAACGCCTGGGTGGCTCAGTTGGTTGGACGACTGCCTTCGGCTCAGGGCGTGATCCTGGAGTCCCGGGATCGAGTCCCACATCAGGCTCCCAGCTCCATGGGGAGTCTGCTTCGCTCTCTGACCTTCTCCTCGCTCATGCTCTCTCTCACTGTCTCTCTCTCTCTCAAATAAATAAATAAAATCTTTAAAAATGAGGCTATCAAACCAAACAAAACTCACAAATTTAAGTGACAGGCTATTCCAATTTTTTAAAAAGCAGGATTGTAAGGTTAATTTTTTCCCAGGATTATTTAAGTCAGCTCTACACCCACCGTGGGGCCCAAACTCAGGACCCTGAGTTCAAGAATCACATATTCCAGACAGTCAGACAGGCACCCCGGGATTTTAAGTTTTTTTAGATTCAAGAATCAGAGAAAGATCAACTCAAATTTAAGAAATAAGTACATAAAATAAGGTCTCGTTTGAGTAAATAGGTAAGAATCATTTATAAATACTATTAAATAACACTGAAATCTAGGAAATACTAAAGAAAAAATAAAGATTTAATTTTTTCAGCTTTATTGAGGACAACCAGGTTTTTCAGGAAAAGTTTACTGATATATATGATGTACATATAAACACACACATGCACATACTGTCTGTTTTCTCCAAAGGTCAAACACTCATATGAAATCTAATGAAGTACAAATTAATGACTTATATCATACATAACTAATGACTTCTAAGAAAAGTTATAACTAAGTCAATTTCAAGGTCCCAGGCCTGTTTTTAGAATTAAATGATTCTTACGTAACAGACAATTCTTGGGGCCCTCTGACTTATAAGGGGTACACTGTGAATTCTCTAAGGCAAAAGAACTCACACCACAGGTGCTTACTGCAGTTTGCTGAACCAGTGAGGAGGCTGTTTTTCCAAGTTCAATGTATCAATGTATCCAATGTATCAATCATGTTCATACATAATGAAAAAAGCAGTGGAAATGCACAGTTTACTTTTCACCATATACTTAAGCACATTAAAATAACAACTACTGTTACCCTACTTTGATGAATGAATGAATCAACTTAATAAAAACACTCCTTGCAGAATCCACTGCATGGAGAAAGGTGAACTTCTTACACTGCTGGTGGGAATGCAAGCTGGTGCAGCCACTCTGGAAAACAGTATGGAGGCTCCTCAGAAACTTGAAAATAGAGCTACCATACAACCCAGAAATTGCATTACCAGGTATTTACCCCAAAGATACAAACGTAGTGATCCAAAGGGGCACCTGTACCCCAAATGTCTACAATAGCCAAACTATGGAAAGAGCCTAGATGTCTACTGACAGATGAACGGACAAAGAAGATGTGGTGTACATATACAATTGAATACTACTCAGCCATCAAAAAAAGGAATCTTGCCATTTGCAATGACATGGATGGAACTAGAGAGTATTACGCAAAGCGAAATAAGTGAATCAGAGAAAGATAATTATCAAATGATCTCACTGATATGTGGAATTTAAGAAACAAGGAAGAGGATCATAGGGGAAGAGAGGAAAAAATGAAACAAGATGAAACCAGAGAGGGAGACAAACCATAAGACTCTTAATCTTAGGAAACAAACTGAGGGATACTGGAGTGAAGGGGGGTGGGAGAGATGGTGTGGCCAGGTGATGGACACTGGGGAAATATGTGTTGTGGTGCATGCTGGGTTTTGTGTAAGACTGATAAATCACAGACCTATATCCCTGAAATAAATAATACATTATATGTTAATTTTAAAAATTTAAAAATATATATATATATAGTAAAAAAATTAAAAAAAAAAGAATCCACTGCATGTGTTCACATGCAGTAAATAATATGAAATGTTATGTCAGGGAGAAATTAAACGTCATGCAAGTATAATCTGAACTATTATCTGTTGTTTTATCTATTTACATTTATTTAAATATAGGGTAGAAAACAGGTGCTAAACTAAATCAGTGATGAAAATACTTTGTCCTGGATACAAAATGCCAACACATGTTCTAAAAAAGGGGTTGAAAAGTCTAAAAACAGAAGAGTTAAATATTTTGGTCACTGTGGGGCTCAGTGGGTTGAGCCTCTGACTCTTGGTTTCAGCTCAGGTCATGATGTCAGAGTCCTAGGATTGAGCTCTGTGTCAGGATCAGCGCAGAGTCTGCTGGAGATTCTTTTCCTCTCCCTCTACCCATGCCCCTACCATGCACGAGATTCTCTAAATAAATGGATAAATAAAATCTTTTAAAAATTTTTGTTCACATTTTTAAAATGTGCAAAATTTCCTGTTTGATTACCACTAGATTTGAGAAATTAGGTTGTAGAAACAACAGAAAACACAAAAACAAAGCATTAAAAAAAATTCATAAATCTCAATCCTCAAATGTTTTACACCTCCACATCATTTGTAAATGCAACATACTCCCAATTAGCAAAAGCTCCAGATGCACTGCACTGTGTCTCATCAGAGCCCAAGAGGACTTCATGCCTTCCCGTGGCAAGGAGCTGCAGGATCTAAATGGTGTGAACCTCAGAACTCTCTGCCATCCTTTTTATTTTTTAAATTAATTTGAGAGAGAAAGAGCCAGCACAAGCAATAGGGACAGCCAGAGGGAAAAGCGGACTCCCCACCAAGTAGGGAGCTAAATGTAGGGCTCTCGATCCCAGGACCCTGAGATCACCATCTGAGCTGAAGGAAGATGCTTAAACTGACTGAGCCACTCAGGGGTCCCCCTACAGTTCCTTTTTAAAACCATTAATGCTACTTATGCTATTTCCCATTTTCAGTCACCACCAGGGTTTGTTAAACATTTCCAGTAATTTTGCATTCATTACACTCAATTTTGAGACAAAACTGTGTGACATAAAACCTCATTTGGGTTCTGCTAATCACTTCCAGTATGAACTTGGAAAAACAGCCTCCTCACTGATTCAACAAACTGCAGTAAGCACCTGCGGTGTGAGTCCTTTTGCTTTAGAGAATTTACGGTCTACCCCTCATAAGTCAGAGGGCCCAAGAATTGTCTGTTATGTAAGAATCATTTAATTCTAAAAGAAATTTTAAATGAAAATGTTCACATACTAATAACCACCACTACTGTAGCAGAATACAAAAGAATAAGCAGGCTTTTAAAGAGACTTCCCCATAAAAATTCTGGAATGGAAGGCACAAAATAGGGGGCACATTCCTATTGAGAAAAAAACAAAAAAAGCAAAAATCAGAAAGTTAAAATAAATATGGAGTTCTAAAAAAAAAAATACGGAGTTCTGACCATTCTAAATTATGTGTGATCGTCTACTGAAAAATAAATTTCAAATGATAACAAGGTTAAAAACCAGACAAGTTTCTCATTTCCCAAGGGTCATTTCCTTCTTTCATTTCAGTGGGTTTGTAACTTGGAGGGCACACTGGTCCCCAAGCTTTCATCAACATCACATGTAGACATACTTTATGACCATTAATGCTACATCCATTTATTTTCTCACCCTTCTTTAGCTCTCTCTACTCTTCCTTATCTCTTTACATTATCAATAATCTTTAAAGACCAAGCCACGGTAACCTTTCACCTCTCCTTACTGGTCTAATTGGCTTGCCTGCTTTTTATTCTGGTTCTCTTTCAGTCAAGTCTCCATGAGTAGTTAAAATACTTTTTTTTAAAAAAAATTTTAAAAAAAGATTTTTATTTATTTGACAGAGATCACAAGTAGGCAGAGAGGCAGAGAGAGAGAGGGAAGCAGGCCCCCTGCTGAGCAGAGAGCCCGATGCAGGACTCAATCCCAGGACCCTGAAATCATGACCTGAGCCGAAGGCAGAGGCTTAACCCACTGAGCCACCCAGGTGCCTGCTAAAATTCTTTTCTAATACATAAACTAGATCATGTCACTACCTGGCACAAGCCTTCATGATGGTATCTCATCAAGAAAAAAATCTCGGGATGCCTGGGTGGCTCAGTAGGTTAAGCTGCTGCCTTGGGCTCAGGCCATGATTCCAGGGTCCTGGGATAGAGTCCCAAATCCAGCTCCTTGGTTGGCGGGGAGCCTGCTTCTCTCTCCGCTTCTGCCTCTCTCTCTGATAAATAAATAAAATCTTTAAAAAAAAAAATCTCAACTATTTACTAGGGCATACACTGGTGTACATCCTGCTTTCTCAATGGGACAGTTCTGCCCCCAAGTGGGAGAAAATTAATTGAAGGTAGGAGTAGGAAGAGGCAAAAATTTCTTTTA
This sequence comes from Neogale vison, assembly GCF_020171115.1. Classification (NCBI taxonomy): domain Eukaryota; kingdom Metazoa; phylum Chordata; class Mammalia; order Carnivora; family Mustelidae; genus Neogale; species Neogale vison. The sequence continues at coordinate 82,465,854 of NC_058095.1, forward strand.
ATGTATAAAAGCATAGATATAACAGATATATTTATAGTTCATAAACAGCTGAGTTAAAATTTCATGAGGGAGTCAAAAAATATCATGAGGGCCATGGGGATGGCAATTAAGGGTGAAAAAAAGGGTTAAGAAACACCCTTGCCTTGTTCACTTAATGCCCGCCACAAGAGACATTTTCCTATTCCATGCTATAAATGATAAACTCAGTTTGAACTGGGTTTACCTTCAACACCTCCAACACTGCAAGTCCCTTCCTTCTGATTATTCAGGTATCATTCAGCTCAAGCCATCTCCTCAGAGATGCCTCCCCTGACTATCCTAGCTAAAATGGACACATCTGTTTCCCTAGCCCAGCTGTATTCCCTAGGTTTTAATAGAAGAGTCAGTCAGAATAGTCCTAGTACTGCTACAGTATGTGCTCCATAAATATTTCTTAATAAGTCTAATAACTACAATATGTGGTGAAACAAAATAATGTTTATCCTCCAGTTTATCCTCTACCTTGGAGAGAGAACACTTCACGATTATGACAAATGGTGGAATAAATGACTTCTGACCAAGATTTCAGTTCTGTGAACAGCAAACTGCTCATTCAAGTCCTTGAGCAAACAATATACATAACTGTAAAGTTACTATATGAAGATATAATTTTTTAATTAAGAAAATCATTTCATCTTGCTATAAAGTCTTCAAACATACATAATAATTCACTGAATAAAATCCACAGTTCCTAGGGAATGTACACAAGTGTCTCTGAATTTTTTTTATTAATTCTAGGTAGAGCTAATCTAAAATACAGCATAGAGCCTCCATCCTTTTTGGTTTATGAATGACGTATCTACCTCCCTCTAGTACTTCAAAATAATACAAGATCTAAAATTCAAAGTGCTATTGTAGTATGAACACCAAAGATGGGAATTCTTCTAGAAAAGTTTATGGTTCTTCTATTTTTAACACTTAAGAAATGAAATCCAAATTAAGTATTTGAGCACCACAACTTTATGCCCATTCCCATCACTGGAGAATCGTAGAAATTTTTTTTAAGTGAAAAATTTCTGAATTCAAGTCTAATGCCCTCCTCCCCTTCTCTATCACACAAAAAAAGCCATTATTATATTCACTGTAATATCTCTCACAAGGCAAACTGTTAATGTTCACCATGTCTTTTTAAAAAATCTAACATATTGGGCACCTGGGTGGCTCATCCAACTCTCGGTTTGGGCTCGGGTCATGATTTCAGGGTTGTGAGATTAAGCCCCATATTGGGTTCCATGTTCAGCAAGGTTATCTGCCCGAGATTCTCTCGCCCCTTCTGCCCTTACTTCCCCCACCCCAAACCACTCTCTCACTCTCCCTCTAAAATAAATAAACCTTTTTTAAAAAAAACTAATCTACTGATAACTCTCTTAAAGACATTAATAGTTTTAATTAAACAGGCAACTACTTAATGGAATCTAGTATTTAAAGCACAAGACTTTAGGTCTCTAATTCCCAGAATTTTTTTTTTTAAGATTTATTTATCTATTTGGCAGAAAGAGATCACAAGTAGGTAGAGAGGCAGGCAGAGAGAGAGGGGGAAGCAGGCTCCCTGCTGAGCAGAAAGCCAGATGTGGGGCTTGATCCCACGACCCTGAGATCATGACCTGAGCTGAAGGCAGAGGCTTTAACCCACTGAGCCACCCAGGCGCCCCTCTAATTCCCAGAATTCTTATTAGCCAGCTTTAGACTTTAAAGCTCTTCAATCACATAACTTCTATTCTAAAACTTCTACCTATTACCTGCAACAGTCACATCAGTTTTTATTAATTTCTGATCTTTACTGACTTTATGCATTTGGTTGGGGACTGCAGGGAATAAAGTTAAATTCTCATTGTCTTTAGTTAGGATAGGGAACATCAAAAAAAAAAAAAACCCTTTAAAAATATACATACCCAGTGACCAATTGAACTGGTAGAAATTTTATCCTATATATATATCCACATACATGCCCAAATACATACTTTAGAGCATAAAAAGGGGAGAAGTGGTGGGTGGGGGTGGGAGGGAGGGAGAGAACATACATTAATCACTGGCCAAAAAATATCCATATAACATAACTAATAATGACCAAGCAACAGATGTAAAAACAAGGGATCTCTCTCCCTCTCACATGTGCATTTACTTGAACAACCTCCAAAACTGAATATTGTGAGGAAATAAGTAAATAGCAAAAGTGTGTACAGTGTCCTTGCATATGTATTAAGAATGTATACAAACACAGAATACAAATATTCTATGAGCACACAGAAACTTCTGGAAGGATACACAAGAAATTAGTAACAATGAATACACCTGAACAGAGAAGCTGGGCAACTGGAAGACACAACATGGAGAAATTTACTTGCACTACATAGCGTACTGTATTTTCACATTTGCATACCAGATGCGTATTATTATTCAAATTATAAATATAGAGTAGTTTATGTATCAATAGTATTTGAAGGCTAGTTGATTTTTATTAGGTGTTAATGCTTTCCAAAGTACAACAGTGTGTTAAGGATTATTTCTAGATCTCAAACAAGTACTTGAATGATGACTGTACTATAGGGCTTACTTAGGTAATTCAAACTTAAGTTTGAAGAGTAAGGCAATAGGTGTTAGTCCACCTCTGGTTTCCATATTTCCTTGTGCTGACCACTGACCAAATATGAATGAAATGAATCTTTAGTAAATGTTCATTCCTTTAACAAGTTTGTTTCTATAACTAATGCACACAACTGCAGTATTAATGGATCAAACACCAGAACTCCAGTATGAGACTCAATTCAAACGCTTCAGAATCAACCTAGTTCACCAAGCCCTTTAAAACCTACCTAAACCCCATCTACATAGAAGGTATCATAGTCCCTAATCTATATAAGTTTTGCAGTGGTGAACTATTTGTCTCATACTTTCATTTATTAATTACTGCTGATTTTGTTGACAACAAAATTCTTGAGCCAATACCTTTTCCTAAGCATCACAATTTTTCATGCTGAAAACACTTAGTAGATGTCACAAGAACCTGAAGCCTTCCATCCGGACTGCTGTTCTATTCTTCAAAGTTGGTAGCACCAAAGTCACCTACCATTTGGTTAAGAACTAGTCATCTTTGTTTTCCCACATAACAGCCCCCCCACATCCAATTAACCACTAAGCCTTGACCATTTCATAATTAGGGTCTTGACTATTCCTTTCCAATCCAAGTAACATATAAAAACTGGTTTCCTTGCCTCCAGTCTGAGTTCCTATAAATGTACCCTTTCCAAAATGTAGTTAACTTTACTAATACAAACCTGACCACCACCATTCTCTGGCCAAAAACTTCCAATATACCTTGCCATGGAGTAAGATCTCATTAGTTTTCTATTCTCCTTCTGGATTACTACCAGCTTCGTGCACATTTATCAGCTCTCAGGCTTTGCTCATAATGGGTCTTCTTTGATTACACCTGCTCTCAAAGACAAGCTATAATGCATCTTGAAAATGATACTCAGGCACTTCTACCTTCCCGACTCCTTGGATATACTCATTAAGTAATTCTCTCCCTTTTATTCTGAATGGTCCTTACATCTCCCTTGCCTACACAAGAACACTCTCCTTATCCTTCCCAATTAGTTTTTCTACTCATTTCTCTTCTCCAAACTCTCTGTAATACTTAATTTTGGCAAACAGATCTTATATTTAGTAAGTGAAGTCACCTAATATACTGAGCACTGCCACTGAGCTGAATACACAGCATACTATTTTTTTCCCCAGTGGGTAATGGAATACATGATAACTTACTGCACATGATGCTCCAAGTCAAACACAACAAAACGATTTTTATTGATGATTCCAAGACTTATTTTATATTCACGTGTGCTTTCTTGAAATTTCCTTTCTTCTCCCTGCCTCCCAAGTCATGTAAATGTAATCCAAGTCTCAAATTATTCAAAGATGTTGCTCCTACTATGTTTACCATCCTCTTGTTTTCCCTTAGGCCTTTTCTTCACCACTGAATAGTAACTACTGTACTACATTCCAACCTCTGCCACCAGGGTTTGGAACTGCTCAACAACAGGAGCACCTTGTAACTACCCCATATTGGCTGCCCTAAGTCTTAAATGTAGCAAATACTTAAACAGAACTAATATTCCATGTCAACAGTACCTACCATAGAATCAGTGATTCATGATCTATGACCACTTCTATTTTATACTCACCTATGCTCTTTCCAAATGTAACAATGATATAAATCTTCACAATTCATTCATAGGCCCTATCTATTTAAAAAAAAAAGATTTCTATTGACCAAACGCATGCATATATCCAATTACGACAGCAACAGTGCACATACATTAAATTAGCATTCTAATACCTAAGTTATTTTTAATGATGTGATAAAATTCTGGAAAACAAAAAACTCATCATAGTACTAGCACCCATGCTATTGTGTATGCGTATCTTCAAGCACTACCCCAAAGAAAATAACGATTAAAGAACAAACAAGAAAGGAATAGTTGCTTTCATTTAATGATGATTCAGCCAAAAGCACATATAATCCCGAAAAGCACTGAGACTCTACTGGGTATCGTTTTGCTGCAGCTGTTCCATATACACCAACAGCTCAGATTGGAGCAGAAAAAAGTGAGCCTCCAGAAAGAATCCTGGGATGAGGAAGGGAGCTAAAAGCAGGATCATGAGCATGGGAAATTAATGAAATGGTAAAGATACTGAATGCTGGGGGAAAATTTTTATGAAAAACTTATACAAATTAGTTCAAACAGCAATTAGTGGTCTTAAACCAATTCTCTTTCCACACTACTGAAACAAAGAAAATTTAACTATGGTTCAAGTAAATAATAAAATATACTTAAGGGTGCCTGGGTGGCTCAGTCAGTTAAAATATGACTCTAGATCTCAGCTCAGGAATTGATCTCAGGGCTTTAAAAAAAAACCCCAAGCCAAAAAACATACACACACACTCTTCTATTTCATATAGTACATATTAACTATAAAGAAACAATTACATTAGAACTTTGGCTAACCTGAGTTGACTCAATTTATTTGTCCTCCATGTAGATGTTAGACGACATGTACCACTGTTAACATGTTGATTATTAACTAAAGTTTAACCATAATGTAAACTGGAAGTTTTTAAAAACATTCACAAATACTGCACTAGGACATTTATCTCCCAATTTTTCAACAGCTCTGAAGTCAAGGAGAAAAAAAAATGGCAAAACAGAAAATTGTTTTGTTTAGGTCCCAACTAAGTGGCATTCTCTTTCTTCCTAACTTATACTAATTTGCATTTACTATAAAATACATGAAAGATAAAAACCTTACTCCAGGAACTTAGTAATGTCTACTATTTGAGAAAAATGTTAATCTTCTTAGAAATATTTCAAATCATATTGTAAAGGCAATTCAGAAAAGCAAATAATGCCTCTTTAATAGGTAATTTTAAAAATCCCTATAATCCATCAAAATGAACAGTAATGAATGTTAACTCAAAGACAATGATAAAGGAATGGAAGGGAATCAGTAGCCCTGAAGAAACCCTTTAGAGTATTGGAATAATTACCCACTCTTAAATAGGAACTGTTAATAAAAGACCAAGTGAGATAAAGTTTCTTCAAACTTTGTATTATATGCTTTTCTCTCCCAATATTTGTACAGAATAGTTTTTCAGGCTCTTTTTCATATAATACCCAAGTTATTTTTCAAATCTTCTAGGAGGACTAGGCGTTCCCTTCATAACATCCAAGTTTTACTGAATGACTTCTCTGGAAATAAATCTTAACCACTCTGTCATTTTAAAGTTCAATTACTAGAGAACTGCCACAATCAGACCTTCAGTGTCTGTAGACGTGTATCTGATGATCACATTTTTAAAAAGTGTATATGGATAATCACAGAAACTATGAGCTGAAGTTGCTACACGTTAATAGGAGACCCTTCTGAGTATTTCCCAAGGAGTTGCTCTTTGCAGCCAACCTGTCCTACTTTTCCTGCTTCAAATCTTCTCTTCAACATATACCAATGATTAAAAAAGGTGCAACAGAGAAACAAGTATGTAAACTTACAATCAACAGTCTTCATTTTATACTCAATCAGAAAAACAGGTATTCTTTTTTCTGGAAATAGAAATTGGATTTGGGCACTTTAAGAGGCGTTTTATTTTAAGAGGGAGAGGGGGAGAATCTTAAGCAGGTTCCATGCACAGCACAGAGCCTGACACAGGTTTGGTCTTACAACCCTGAGATTATGACCTGAGCCAAAATCAAGAATTGATCAAGAGCTGGACACATAACTGACTGAGCCACCCAAGTGACCCTGACACTTCAGGAAGGCTTTTCTATTTCCTTCCAATACCTGTGGTTTCCTTAATGCTTAGGAACAACACCAACACCAAAACACCACTGTACTTGAGACACCCAATACACAAAACATACACTTGGGAACTTTTTTAATTGAAAAAATTTAAGAACCCTTATTGTTCCAGGAGTTAAAAATTTGCTTTCTTCCATGCCATCAACCTCAACAACTCTCTAGCCTCAGTGTAAGGTGTGACTTCCATCCATCCATTTCAAATTACTCCCTTCACATGTCCTTCTATCACTTGCTCTTAGTACATTCTTTTTAGATAGATTTCTTTTTTTTAATTTTTTTTATAAACATATATTTTTATCCCCAGGGGTACAGGTCTGTGAATCGCCAGGTTTACACACTTCGCAGCACTAGATAGATTTCTATATGGACATATATAAGGGTACATATTCTCCTAAATCTATTAAAAACTGGACTATTCACTTATACTCTCTACTGGCTCTTTCTCTGACGCTCAGTACAATGATGAAATCGTCTAAGAATTTATCATTTCTTCCCATGATTTCTCTTGCCACCCACTGAACTTCAAGCTTAAAGAGGGTGAGGACCAATTTTATTTTCTTCACTATTATACAAATGAGCTGAGACAAAAATGTTCAATAACTGTTTGGGAAATGAATAAGCAATCTGGGATTTTCATCCATATACTTTAGTTGGTTCTGAAAACTACACTTAAATTTATGCCATTACTCCATGATGTTCCCAGAGTCTGGTTCAAAAAATACTGAGTGTCAAATGTGCTATGATATGGGGAACATTAATAAGAGATGAATAAAATGCAAGCATAACAAGCAAGTAAGTAAACATGATATACTGACAAAGTGACAGGACTGAAAATTCTGTAAGACTCTTAAGAAACCGACAAAAATATCTGGGGAGACAGGGGAACAATTTTAGTGTTTAGTACACAAGGGGTGGAAAGTAGATGAGGTTAGAAAGGCAGACTGAGAACAGATCATAAAAAGCCCTGTGACCTAGAGGCACCTGGCTGGCTTAGTTGGTAGAGTGTGGAACGCTTGATCTTGCGGTTGTAGGTTTGAACCCCATGTTGGGTGTAGGGATTACTTAAAAAAAAAAAAAAAAAATCCCCGTGGCCAACAATATAGTTGGTTTTTTGTTTTTGTTTGTTTTTATTTTTGAGAGACAGAGAAAGAGAGAGTGCACGAGCCAGGCTCTATCCCCACAAGCCTAAAATCACAACCTAAGCCGAAACCAAGAGTCTGATGTACAACCGACTGAGCCACCCAGGTACCCTTATAGTTGGGTTTCAATTAAAATGAAAAGCTATTGCATCTGAAAAAGGAGACCTACAATGATCTAATTCACATTTTAAAAGGATGCACTAGATAAGATGTGGAAACTGAATTACAAGAACAAAAGAAAAGCATGACAAGTTAACAAATGACAGTGCCCTGAGAACATATTTACCAGTAGAGTTTTAAAATCCCAACAATCCACCATAGATAATCAAAACTGAAATATTAAAAAAATCCAATACCTTCCTCTCCCTCAAGCAGCTACCCCACCCCTGATCCTGAACACACTTACCTTCTGTGTTTCAGTTAATGGTTATCACCATCATCACCCCATCATTCAAACTAGACAACTCTTAGATCACTTTTCATCTCCTCCTCTCCCACCAACACACTAGTCTGTTAAATTCACTCTACTTCTGAATTACCATCTGGAATCGGAACAATCATCATGGACACTAAAGATCCTTTCAAATATCATGTTGGGGGAGGAGAATATGAGAGTGAACCAACGATCTATGTGGTCTGTTTTCTGATCCATTTACTTCTTGTCCTAACACCCAGTCACCTAAAAGGCAAAGATCAAAACTCCTCTACTTAGATCAGTTTTATCTAAACATTACTTCTTACCTTCTCTACTCTTACCTCCTCCCCTAAACAGCTCCTAACTGCTCAGGATCTCTGTTCACTTATTAGCCCTTCTGACACCATTCCATCTTCCCACAACCCTCCCTCCCTATCCTTTACATCCAAAAAAACCTACAGCTAGCAAGTATTTACTCACCTTTGTGACCTGCTCAAAAGTTATCATCTTAGCGAATTCTTCCCAGTCTTCCCAGTGTAAGTGAATACTTGCTTCTAGGTTTTCAGAACATTTCCTATACCCTTCCTTACTACCAACTGGTCTTACACATTGCTTCTGCAAAACCACCAGACTCTAAATCCCAAGAGGGCAAGGACCATATTTTATTTGTTGTATATTCTCACGTCAACAACCATGTGTTGCCCTCAGCTGGTGTCATTCATTCACTAAACAAACATTTAATGAGGATGTAATATAAAATGAAGACAAATCACTAAATGATAAGATCCGTACTCTCCTAGAGCGGACACTCTGGACAGAATCAAGTAAACAAATAAATGAACACAAAATCATCACACAAAGATTTTAAGAAAAATCTTGTAGGACAATAAAGTTTGGGGACTTAAAATTTTATCGAGTATCAAGCAAAATAATAAACACAAAAGAAAAATAACAAAAGTGAAAAAAGTAACTGTAAACTTAATGTGTATAATTTATTTCCTAAAAGCTGGTATTCAAATTTCTTTCTTGCACTCCTGCACAAACACCAAACAATTATACTACCAGGAAATCAATCTAACACCTAATGGTGAATACATAAACTCTAAAGTTCAAACTCAAATTGTTCATTTGTTAAAAAAGAAAAAAATAACTGCATAATTACACCATGTAATGAGATTCTGGGATTATATCCATGTAAGGAAAAGAGAAATTTGACAAAGTTACTGTTCTAGACCAGCACTAACCGGAAGAAAAATAATGCAATGTAAGAAATTCTAAATTTCTAAGTACATTAAAGAGAAAAAAAGCAACAGATGAAATTAGCTAAAAAGTACATTTTATTTAACCCGATATATACAAACTTTATCACTTCAACATATGACCATATTAAAAACTGAGATAGTTTACATTCTTTTTCTTCTTATCAAGTCTTTCCAATTCTGTACTTTACACATCTAATTCAACTGGCAAATTCTCTCCAATATTTATGTGTATGTATATTTCATTACTTAAGATGCAGAAGATTTGAATACCCAAGTTCTTCCAAATATGCTAAACACTACTGAAAAATTGAATGTAATTACAATAAAATTAAAAATCTTACAGTTTCACTAGTCCCATTCCAAAGATTCAATAGCCCACTTATGGCCACATTGAACAGCACAGCTCCAACAGTAGATTTACGGCATCTACTTCACCCACAAAATGTTGTCTTTTATCAGCACAGACCAAATAAAACAATGTTGTCCCTTTTTCTCCTGAGACAGACATTTTCTAGTCCTCTTATCTAAAACAGCTGTCACTTTCTCTACCTTTAAGACCTCATAAATCATTTCACCTCTATTTGTTCCTCTAGGTCTATAACACTAGTGCCATGGGAGCTGAGGGTTGTTCTACTCTGCATACAGCTATTATCTGCAGTGCCAAACTGCAAGAAACCATCAATATGGCAACAGCAGAAAACCACTACTGAATGTTTTAAATGCTAAATTATTTAACATGTACATCATACTTATGTAATATCCAAAAAAAGAATGACTAGAAACTGCTTGTGACAGGTCATCTTCCATATGGTTCAAGTAGCTGCAAAATAATTCAAATTTTAAGATCTATAATTTCAACCAACCTAGGGAGTATCCTGTCCATTCAGAGATCATAATATGATTCAAAGACCATAATATGAACCTAACTATATCTTAATTTACCTCAGCTCTGACACTGTAGCACAAATACTGGGACATAAACGAGTTCCTCCTAAAAATATTATATAGCAAGGGAGAAATTAATAATCTGAATACTTGTTTTCTATATTATAGTTCCTATCCCCCCAAATTTGGAGCATGTCGTTTTCTAAAACCTTCTGATCTCCTCTAATATTTTAAAAGATTTAATGGCTTCAGGTCATAATCAATGTACCATAATATAAAGAAAACAAAAAAATAAGGATTTCTGAATTTTCCTAATTAATCATCATGTGTTATTCTAATAGTAGCAACAGAACCAGTATAAATCTAAAGTTTTTATACCTGTCTGGTGGGATAATAATTGGGGCTGTTAAATATGGGATCAGGTGTGCAGGGAATACAGAAATCTTCTTTATCTGTGGTTTTGCTTTCCACCGTTTCAGTTATCCAGAGTCTGGAAGTAGACAATACTCTTCAGACATATGGTCAGAAGGTCACTAGTAGCTTAATGCTACATCACAATGCCTAAGACATTCACCTCACTTTATCTCATCACAAATGTTAGGTCACATCATCAAAGGCATTGAATACAGTACAGTATTCTGAGACAGAGGCCACATTCACATAACTTTTTATAGTATAATTTTATCTTTGATAAATTGTATATTTATCTCATTATTGTTAATCTCCTACTATTGTGTCTAATTTATAAATTAAACTTTACTGCAGAAATGCCTGTTAATTAGGGAAAGTACGTACAGGGTTTGGTAGTGTCTGTGCTTTTCCACTGGGGGTCTTGGAATGTTTCCTCCTCAGATAAGGGGACATTGCTATATAGGGAAACCACAACATGAATCAGAAACCTTCAGTATAGGGGCGCCTGGGTGGCTCAGCAGGTTAAGCAGCTACCGTGGGCTCAGGTCCTGGAATCGAGCCCCACATGGGGCTCCCTGCTTCTCCCTCTCCAACTGACACTCTGCCTACTTGTGCTGTTAAATAAATAAACAAAATCTTAAAAAAAAAAAAATAAGAAAGAAAGAAAGAAAACTTCAGTGTAGATTAACAGCTTGCTTTTTCAAATTTTACCTTTTTTCTGCATTTGTGTTCCTAAAAATAAAGCACTAACTTGTAGAAATATAATTTACTGTAGTGTCCAAGTACTGCCACAGGAGTTAATCATTTCTTGATTGAAGGAAACTAGTAATAACTAACTGAAGAGGAAAAATAAATGTGTAAGAAATCTATCCATGTAATTTTTTAAAAACAGATTCAAGAAACTTTTACTCTCAATAGACTACATGAGAATTTCACAGTTGAAAAATAGGGTAATAAGCCATGTTGGGGAAGAAACCTAGTAGTCTCTTTGAATCCTGGGTTCCTGTGGAGCAAGGAATCTGACTCCTTAATTTAAAAAAAAAAAAAAAAGGAGGGGGGGGTAGGTTGATGCAAAGTTGAAAGATAAAAGGTAGATGAGTTGATTTCCTTGAGGACAGATATGTAACCACTCAGATTCAATCCCATTTCTAGTTCACAAAACCACAAAATGCTTGGTCAATGTGGATTTCCTGGTAAAACTGAGAGGACATTATAGTATGGCAATCTTTGGGAAGCAAGAGCGAGAGGGGCACCCAGGTGACATCGAAATAACAAACAAGTCTCTCTCTTTGTTTCCTATATACAGATTTTAGCAGACATACACAAGGTTCTAGAAACTACCTGCTGAAATATTTAAAAGGCTATAAACCAGGTGATTGTTTCTTTGCACTAATAATAGTCAAAATTTTTGAAAGGAACTATAATCAGTATCACAACTATATGCTCTCATTATGGATCAATTTGTTTTAATGTACTACATTTAATGTATTGAATAGAGTTTGAATAATACATATATGCAGCATAAATCTTTGTAAGGTCTCATGAGCTAGGCTATAAATCTTTGTAAGGTCTCATGAGCTAGGCTATAAAATTGCTTAACAATTTCCATTTACTGAACTCCTTGGTGGCATTACTTTCTAAAACTAGTAATGAAAATTAAAGCTGCAAACCAAAAGAAAATTATTTTAATAAATATACTCACTGTCTTGGAAAATGCATTTATCAAATCTGTACCTTCAATCTAGTCAACTAAAAGATCAGTTCACAAAAGAGAAAGGTTGAGTCATCATTTTAATTCATCAAAATAGTGTCACTATATTCATTATTTACCAAGATGGTAAGCAAAGACCAAGAGTGTTTTCTAAAACCTTCATCTGTCAGGCAAAAGCACTTCAAGATGTTTCTTTTCTTTTTTTTTTTTTTTAAATAACCATGACACCCAAAATGGGGCTCAAACTCATGACCCCAGCAAGGTCAAGCAGGAGTCCTACAGCTGGCCAGGCACCCCAGGCATCTTCAAATATACTTACATAAAAACATTGTTAGTGCTCCATTTCTCATACTGTATAGGTAGTTGAAAATCGGTTAAGTGAGAAACCTTTACAAAATTTTCAAATTGTACTTTTCTGTATTCTATTTTCACTTGAATTCACTAGGCTTGTGACACAAAAAATCCTAGTTCAAAAATCTTATGTGTAAGATTTAGCACTCAATAGCCCACTTATAATTAATGGACTTTTTTGCAGTACTTGTCAGTTGGCAGTATCTGGAAACGTTTGGGAGTTTTGAATGGTCTCAATGATTGGCCAGAGATCCTAAATAACATATAACGTACCAGGACAATCACCTATGCTACCAGCAACAAAAACCAACTAACCAAAAAGTTACCGTGATTCTTTTGAGTAACACTTCAGAACAGAGATTCTCAAAGAGTCCCCAAACCCAACATTATCTTCATCAGGGAACTTGTTAGAAACTCGTTAGCCCTACCTGAGACCTGCTGAATAAGAAACTGTGAGGTAGAGCCCAGAAATCTGTTTTAATGAGCCCTCCAGGTGACTGTAATGCACACTGAAGTGTGAGAACTACCAATCTGAAAGGATATTCACATGGATGCTGGTTTTTAATTAAGAGTAGGCATTTTGTTTTTTCCACTCCTGTATTTCCGCCTTAGGAAAGGGTACAGCAAACGAAAGGACCCCTCAATACATATTGGTACAATAAATACATGGATATAGTGCAATTCTGAATGACATGGCTCCCCCATAAACTCTATATGACTGCAAAAATATCATTTTGTGGACAATTACTTTGATTTTCATGTTCAACTTTGTTGAACTGCTGATTCCTAATGTTTAAAATGTTCTAACCAGTCCATGAACATATATATATTGTAAGCAATTCTAAGAATTAGCATTATAGACTAAGTAACCACTGAGCAAGTTACTACTGCCTCCAACACTTTTAAGAAGGTCAGAAATTAAAAGACAATCACTATGTGAGATTGTTTACTTTTTCTCATTACATAAAACACCAAGCAACATTTGTAAATCTAAGCAATGTGTCACATTTGATGCTGATTTAATGTTACCTAATAATCTGAAAATACCCTGACAAAAAATTAACTACCATTATTTTGGCACAATGTACGATAATATAATTTGCAGAAATTAAATAAGCATATAAAAATGAGAGTAACTCATAGGCCAAATTTGGCAAAGTTAATAGTGAAAGGATTATATTTACGTGGTTCTTCTAAACACCCAAAACATACGTAAACCTCATTCACATTCACAAACGTCTGGTAGGATGACATTTTGCATAAAGAAGATGAAACAAGGATGAATATGTCTTAAGAGATCCAGTCACAGATATAACATGAAACATAATGGATTACTGTGGCTACTCCTTTAAGTTTTGATACTTATATCCTTGTATTTCCTACCTTAAATATCTGAAATAATTTCAGAGCTAGAAACAAATGTTAGATATAAGTATCAATTCCAAAGTCTTCAATCTGCAAACACACACAGAGAATTTAAGAAACTCCAGGTCCGTTACATCACTACTCAAGTAACATCCACACATTACTACTGATGCAATGCAGAACCCTTGTTTTTAATTAATAAAAACCATTTCTTATTAATGGACAATACTCTTATTTTTTAAGATTTTATTTATTTATTTGAGATAGAGTGAGAGAGAGGGAGCACGAGCTGGGGGAGAGGAACGAGAGGGAGAGAAAGAAGCAGACTCCCCGCTGAGCGGAAAGCCCAATGTGGGGCTCAATCCCAGGAACCCGGGATCATGACATGAGCAGAAGGCAGATGCTTAACCGACTGGGCCACCTAGGTGTCCCAACTGATACTTTAAAAAAATAATAAGTTGAAAATTTTAAAAGTATGCATTCCTACTAAGTACACTTCTTAATTCTACCTAAGCGCACTAATTAGTCTTTATGAGATGGAAGTGTCTTACATGAAATTTGGGTAATTATATTGTAGAAAACACAACTGAAATTTTATATACACATATATGCAGAATACCACCTTTTAAAATCCACTTCTTTAACTCAGAAGACAAACAGTAATTCTAACTTAAGATTTTTATATCAACACAGTCAACAAATCTAGTATCTATGAAGAGGGAAGAACTGGTAAGAGTAACAGTGATTCAAACCATAAAACTATTATATCTGAAAAACAATTTTTAAAAAATGTGTACTACAAACTGGCAAGATTACTTTAAGAAATGCACTATACTGCATCTAGAAAATACAGGCTTCTCTTATTGAAAAGGGAAAATGTACATCATAAAACAAATCAGTATTTTGGAAGATCAGTATCTTCCACTGATCCCACCAGGTAAATAAAAAAAATAATCAAATAGTAAGTTTCAACCAAAGGAATCCCTAAAGATAATTATAATCTAAACATGGTTTTATAGAAAAAGACAAGAAGTAATATTCCCAAGGTAACGACATTCTGGTTCTGCCTTTAAATATTCAGTCTTTAAGATTCAAACTTCAACTATTAATAGTTTTTCAGTAATCAAGAAAACAAAATTTCAAGATGGCTTTGACAAATAAAAAAATACAATATATAATACATAAACAGAGTTCAATCAGACACTATTAAAAAAATTTAAGATCAGATACTAAAAAAATAATATACAGTAATACATAATATCCCCAGAGTGATGTTCTAAAAATTACTAGTCCACACTCAACTGGGAAGCTTTGTGTGTTTCATTTTATACAACTGTGAACAACAATTATGTAAAGTGAGCAAACAAAAATTGTTTCCTGTTTTTAGAAATTTGGTTCTGAAGGGTGCAGGAAAGGTAATAATGCTCTTGAAAGTATGCCACTACTCTCGATGTATTTAACCATCATTTATTTAGGATGAAATAAACCCAAACGGGTCTATTTAACTTAAGTGATAGACTTGCTACTTACTTTGAAGTAGTTTCCACCTCTTCCCTCCACCCTGTCCCAAATAAGTCCATGTCTACAAGCATCTATCAATGAAGTAAGCACAGGAACATACTTACAATTGCTTAATTTAGGAGTCAGATATGTGGGTGTTCACGAACTTATTTTTGAAAATAGTCTTTCAAATCATTAGCACTTCTTTATATTTCAGGAACATATTTTAACATATTATGAGATATTATAACACAACAACACACACAAAACATTTAAATACCACAATATTCCCCAGAAAATTTCCTGTTTTTGCAAAAAAAAAGTATCCCTTTTATTTCTGATAGTCCCATTTGACAATAAATTTCAAAAAACTTTTAAAAAAGGTTTAAACATAAACATCACATTCACAAGACTTTCTTTTTCAATCACACACTTATTTCAATCACACACGTATCTTTTTCTAATTCAGAATCTTGGCTGTAATTAGCAACCAAACCCCCAAATATTAATTAGTGACCATTAATCATTCACACTAATTACTTAGTAATTAATATAGACTTTACTTTTAAATACCAAGTTACTGAAATGTTCAACAAGTATGTTTTGAATAAAATGTGAAGATGTAACTTCAATTAGTACTTGAGAAACAAGATCTAACATTCCATTAATGTCCGTGTTGATGATTTCTATTTCTTATACTAAATAGCAATTCTGGTGAAAACAGGTTATTTTTTCCTCTAATATTATGGATACCGTTGGGTTAAATAATTTCTTTCACTGAGTACTCAGTACTCATTTTAAAAAGAAAAATCCAAAATCTGAAGGAATAACAAATTGGGTTTTCTGAAATTTGGACGAACCAAAAGTTCTTTAAAAACCAGGTCTCTCAAAAAACAAAGAAACAAAACAAAACAAAAAAACTAGATCTGGCAAGAAGAAAAACAATTTATTTATCTTCAAAGCAAACAAAAAATGGGTAAATTTTGACAAAATAATTAGAAAAACGGGTGTTTCTTTATTTTATATACATTACTTACATAATAATAGCATATGAAATCTAAATCCTACAGACTTTTAATTCAGTAAATTATGACACAAAAAGAAACATGATACTGTGAAATTCTAAGATTGTTTCATATTAGCTTTTTATGGAAAATTATGGTAGCATATGACAAGTTCACACTTATTTAGAAAAGCTAACATTATTTATTTTTATATCTACTGCTTTTAAGCAAATGATATTCAAATATCTTCCTCAGTCTGTATACTAATTCACAAGAAAAAATACTGACTGAACCAGCCACAAAGTTGTTCTTACAAAAAAAACACTAAAAACTGAGTAACTGGGGGTTCACAGATGCTCCACTTGACTGTCACTCAGAAGCTGACTGTTCCCAGAGTAAACTTGGTAAATACTGGAACAAAGATTTTCTTGATGCAGGGAAAAAGCTGTGTAGAACTTTATTCTTGGAGCCAGAGTTGAGCCGGACACTAGAACGTTCAGGAGATTAGGACATCTCTTTGTGTACTGGCTTTCAAATGTTCTTGAATCAATGTTACAGAATTTCACAGCCTTGGCCAAAGACAGCTTGGTATTAACAGCAAAGGATCAAGTCTTTCCCACTCTTAATTCAGTTTTGAAGCAAAATACAAAGCTAGCAATTACCTGGGATTATATGAATAAAAATAAAGATGATGGGAAAGGTATATTTAGGTGCAATAGGTATCATTTAAAAATTATAGTTAATGTTAAAACTCCCTACACTGCAATTAATTAAATTCCACTCCCTGTCAACTCATCATACACGTGGAAAATGTGATGAGAACAATCTTTTTTGACTATTACTTACAACTTCCAAATCATGTTTTCAAGTATTTGCCAAAAAACAAAAGCCTATGAATACTGCAAATTTTAGAAAATAATTCTATCCATACAGCTGTGTTTAAAAAATATGTCGAACAGTACAAAAGAAAAATGTTACAAAAGAATGCATCTCAATTTTGCTTCACAACTGCTTTTATGCAAGATTTTAAATTAACCGAATTTATTTTTTTACAAAGTATGCTTTCCAGCATAAACAAATACCATGCAAAAACAAGTTAATTTTTACATACTGTTCATTTCAAAACAGAATAGTTTTCATAAAAATGCTAAAAGCATGATACAGTAACACACTAAAATGTGAGAAATAACTATGTTATGATCAATAGCTGATGCATCAGATTTGTGGCTTAATGTAAATATATAATTCCTTAAACATAATTTTAAATTAAACATGGCTAACACACAAAAGTTTAAATATAACAAGGACTTTGTTTTAGAATAACAATTATAATGGGATAAAAATCAGTTTATTCCTAGTACTGAAAATCAAACTTCAAAATATCTATTTGACAGTAGAGGGAACTAATCTGATTCCAATGATCTCAGTCATTCTCAAATTAATTTTTTCTTTTTTAAATCACCACTTGAACTGTATTCCTTGGAAACAAACACAACTGGCCTGTCAGACAAGTTTACTGGACTTAACTATAGGATGATATTTACAACACCACAAAGTTAATCCATCTTTAATACTTCTGTAAACATTCTCAAGAAATACCCAATTCTAAACCACACCAAATCCTCTTTTAACATCCAACCTAACAGTATTTATTTATTTTAAAAGAAAATTAAAAGGGTAAGATCTAGATATGGACACCAAGTAACGGCAGATAAGATTAAAAATAGGCATAATTTTAAAAGCAAAAGAGATTTGCCTCCAAACAGTTTTTTTTTCCAAGATTCAAAAGGTTTATTTGAAAAAATCAGCACAGGACAAAGATATCCTTAATATTCCTTCTCAGAATATTTGAATATTCAGAATCTATATGAAATGTAGACAGCAACTCTGATTTCACAGAAAGAACATCATGGTTTTATACAAATGTAAACCCATTCCCACATCCCTCCCCAACGTACTATTTTTATCCACCCCTTACTGACATTAGCTTGTTCACTAAGCTTCCATCTTCAGTGCTACTTGCAAAAACTAAAAAGCAGAAAATCATTTTCATTTTTAAATCATTGGGAGTAATTAAAGCAACCATAGTATTACTGTTACAGCAAAGTTTAGTAAAACTATGAGAGAATACTACTAATAACATTTGTAAATTATCCAAAATGATTTCTTTATTGAGATTAAGTAACTACACAGACTTCACAGTTCTATGGCATATGTATATTTAGCTAAAGTCACAAACACATTTTAACATTCACAATGATGAGCATCACCATTACCATTCTAATCTACAAAGGTTATGTATGAATAAAGAAAAATACAAAAACCTCAAGTTTTACAAAAAAAAACTTTAAAGTCTACATACATTAACAATAAAACCATTTCTTCCAGGTAACAAATAAAAGTGTAAAGGCATACCACTGAGGTTTTTTTCTCTTAGTAGCCAGGAATGAAATAATGTTTAATATCTACGACGCTTATTAGGGCCTTCAAAGTTGCCCCCTTGGCTTCCTCTACCAAAACCACCAGGACCACCACTAACAGGACCTACACCACTCATTGGTGCTTGAGGGGTTTCAGAACCTGTTCTACTCCCCATAGGTGATCCCATCTGAGATGATGGTCCTTGAGGAAATCTATCATTGTGCTATAATACCACATAATAAATATGAAGTCCATTTGGAACACGCCAAATGTAAGTGACAAGAAAAATTGGCAAAATCCCAAGTGGTGGTGTCATGAAGTTCAGCAGAAAGTCCAGCAGAATCAGGATCACACATAGAAGGAAGAAAGGAGCAATTTAATTAGTTACTACGTTTAAAAAAAAAAAAAAAAAGCATCTGAAGAGTTACAATTGCTAATGCTATGCCCCAATTTCATGAAAAAAAGAACTGATTTTAAGAAGTAAGCGAGTGCCATTTAAACCTAATCAGTATTACAACACTGTTCTGATCTTTCTTTTTCTTAAAAGCTTATACTGTGCTGTGTAATAAAAAATATTTTTTTTGAAAATCAAAGAGGTAAAACTGGGGAGCAGCATCACATTGAAAAAATAAACATTTTAAAAATTTCAACAGTAATGCTTTTAACAAAAAAAGTACTAGTACAAAAACAAAGAGTTAAATTTCAGCATTAAAACTTTTGAGGTGTTTTTCCAGAAAGACTATTAATGGGAAAAGAGATACAGTTTTTAAAACCTGACAGTTTACTAATATGTACTACTAATAGCACAATTAAATAAATATCTGAAACTTATGCTTTGGAAAACTTTACAATAACAACATACGTTAATCTCAAAGGATGACCAGAAATCCCTACATGCAGTAGTAAAATGTCACTGTGAAAAAGACCAAGGGTGATATTCAAATAAAGAACACAATTTCAGGGAGAGGGGTGGGAAAATGGGCCAGTTAATATTACTCTTAAGTTACTACAGATGATTGATTATATGCTACAGAAAAACTTAACCAAAGTAGTAAAAGTTTTTACTTAGCTTTTCAACATTTTACTATAAAATAAAGCCTCCAAAGAAGGAAACAAGTACACTAATTATATCATGTGCCATCTAATCATAGATACTATGGCACTGCCTTTTTATCTCTGTACATAAACACTCATTTAAAAAAAAAAACTGCTGGCATGTCTAATTTTTCCAAATTTTTTAAAGACTGCATTAAAGTAAGTAAGTTTTAAAAATGATGAAACACTGTATCCATCAATTCTAAGATGCACATTCACTTTTAACATCTCTGAAACAGTATGGACTTATATTTGATGGCATGTCTGATTTTAATTGGCAGTGCTTTTTCTTTCTTAGCAGCAATGACGCCTTAACATCTGTTGTGTAATTACAAAACTAAACTGCCTTTTCAAAACATACAATCAACCAATCTTCCGTTTCTGAATATTATTTAGAACAACCATTAACAAAAACCAAATGAGAAAATGTTCTGCCAAGAGCCTCATTTAAACAGTAATGGACTTCAAGGAAAATGAGAGAAGTTACGAGTCTTGCTACTGATATTCAAATAAAATAAGAACTACTGAAAAATTTTGCTTTTATAATTATTTGACCCAAACAAAGATATCTTCACACTGTCAAACCAAGAAATAAACTGTATGCTTTTTAAATTTTGTAACAAATACAAAATGAGTAATTCTGTAAGACTGCAAAATGTAAACTGAAAATACACGTTAAAATTTTAATATACATTATTTTATAGTTTAAAAAAGTTCCCTGAAATTAATCGTAAGTGATCTTTTCGTTAAAAGTGTTTACTAAAACCTGTTTTCACACATACTGGAGTTTCATTCCCCACCAAAGGTAAGGAGTCCACACAGGAAAAGAACACAATCTTAAAATACTTGGCCTTTACAGTGAATACTAAGAGGTGAATACACACTAAAAGCAATATAAAAATAACTGTAATTAATATGTATCTGCCATATACTTGAGTACAAAAGCACGCCAAGAATGGTAAATTAACTCTTGTTATATATAAAAATTGCCTCTCATAAGTCAATATAGAACTTCACAAAATTACGTTTTCTTCACTGCATCTTGACCTTTACTGCCAAGACAAATGATGCCAAATTATGTTAAGTGTGAAGTTACCTTTGGGGCAGAAAAGTATGTATTACTGAATATAATCAAAATAATGTTTATGATACATTACCACTGCTCCATTATCTGGCATCATTGGAGTTCCCATATTTGCAGCTCCTTCTGGTCCCATGGCAGGACCAGGACCCATTGGTGGGCCAGGTATAGTTCCTCTGTTGTTCATATTCATACCCATCATTGGAGGAGGACCTTGGTTACCAGCAGGTGCTGGGCTAAATGCATCTACGCAAAACAATCTATACTTAGAGCTGTCCTATCTTAGTTTAGTAAACATTAAAAACTTAACAATACTTATGCAAACTATATAACCACTATTATCAAAATCACTTCCTTCTTTGAGAACGGGACACCTAATTTTATCTACTCCTTAATAGAGCATTACCTACACTACAGAATTTTCAACCTAAAATCAAATGTATATAAAACAAATGAGAGAACTATCAGTTATTGTAGGATATTTGAGACTGTCAATGCTTCAAAGTTTTTTTTAAAAATGAGTATTACTTGTTATAGTCTGCTTTTTAAAGAAACTACTCTCTTACAATGGTAACTACATTATACCAGCTTAAATTAACAGCAAAGGATTAGCACTTGCAAACTATAAGTAGGTATATAAAGTTCACTAAAACTAACCTCTTGACTTTAATGTAAGTTACTGAACATATTCCAAAATTACAGGAGGTACTATTTTTTAACTTGAAACATTATAGCAATAGGCAATCTAAGCAGAACAACTGAAAAGCGCCATCATGACAAAGCTTATTTTTTAAAAGCAAATATAAACTTTAACAGAGCTATCTGAATTTCAACATACTAAAAATTCTAGAAATGGGGATAATCGTATATACTTCAAATTTTTCCATCAAAAAGATATCCACCCAACCTCATGTTAATTCCAATAGTGTTTGAGCTGAAATATTATATTTATAATGGTTTCAAATACAACATTTTAACAAATCTTCTTTGAATTTTATTTTTAAAGTACTCATACTTTATTTCATTAAAAATTCGTAAGAGACAAACTCCAACTTAAAGAGTTCTCTTCTAGTGTTTCATTCTACAGGTCAATTTTATAACCCTCAGAACTCAATTTCTCAAAAACACATTATAACAGGAGATTGATACTTTCATTCAAACCCAGAACTCTATATAGTACCAAATGCAGCTGACTTCTACATAAGACTGAACCCAGGGAGCAACTGGGAGGGAAAAGTCTTACTCCCTAGAAGTCCCTGGCAATATACAGACTACCACTCTCAACCCAATCCTTGGGAACTTAGCCACTTCATGGGAAGAAATTATTTCCCTTAATCCCAAAATGTCCCTGCTAACAAACTGAACATTGTTAACTATCCAAGAATATTTCTATTCCCTTAGCATAGCTATAAATAAAAATTTTTACTAGAATTCCATGACATGTCCCACATGGAAATGAGGAAGAATGGAGACACTATCTATAAGGAATCTTAACTTTCCCTAAAAAGAACAGATCAAGGATTAGGCTTTTCTTCTCTTTTTAATAAAATATAGTTTTTAAACTTAACTTGCAAGATTCAAATACAACTGTACAACTATGGGTATAATAAATCAAAAATAACATTTCCAACTATCAGTAATTAGAGTCTTATTTCTAGTAATTAAGATTTCTATCACACAGC
Organism: Neogale vison; assembly: GCF_020171115.1. Lineage (NCBI taxonomy): Eukaryota > Metazoa > Chordata > Mammalia > Carnivora > Mustelidae > Neogale > Neogale vison. Next base: position 82,488,572 of record NC_058095.1, read on the forward strand.
TATAATTAAAGTAAATTTAAAGATCTAAGAAATGTTAGAATTATCTGGTCCCCTGAAAACGGTTTTATAATCTATGTTTTACTTGGCAGTACACTGGTGATAGATACACCAGAAGACCTTTTGCCACATTCTATCAATGTAATTTGATAAGAATATGACAATTTACTGATTCAACAGTGGCATTCAACTGCATGATAATGATTCATAACTCTAGTAAGCCATCAGGACAGGTCTCGGATTGAATAAAATGTATATTGGAGAAAATTAAATGGACTGGACTTAAGGGGAGTTGAGAAAGTGCTCAATTGTAATATGGTTCTCTAATGAAATAAAATGCCATAAAAAATTTTAGTTCTCTTAAATTCCTAACTAATTAAGGAACCTAAAGGTATACACTCTCATTATTCTTCTGATAAAGTTGCTAACTAAAAGTCAATTAGAATGTTTCCAAGGTCTCAGCAACATCAGAAATATTTCAGCTGCTTCTAATGTTAATGACAGTCTAATAATTATAATGGCATTTTAAAGTACCTACAATCCATAACCTCACATTTATAACGCTTAAATAAACCATCTGTATTATATTATACACTATTCTACAACTTACTTTTAAAAGACATAATAAAACTGAAGTACTTGTACATTACCTGATATTCAACTGTGTCTCTATAACTTATGTCCTACAACTGTGCCTACAGAACTTATGTATTCTTTGTTCACCAATTAATTTATGTATCCATAACTAATTTCAAATTAAGATCTTTATAGGTAAGGGTCATGTATCATGCTTCCTTTGTATACCAGAAATGCTTAGTAACTTCTTACTGGTAGGTAAGAAAAATGACAAAATATATAGCAATGAACAATTTCAGATGATCTGATTGGAAGTAGCAAATAAACTGCATGAGAAATCGGAGGAAAAAAGGTAGATCACAGAAAATGTTCATCCCACATATTACTTTTTTTTTTTTTACTCCATACACTATATATCCTAAGTAGTACATGCTAATGGTAATGTAATCTCTACAATATGTACACTTTGAGTTATGTAACGATTTCAATTTTGTGACAGCTTCTGTGGGACAATATGAAACGAGTATTTTAAAAATTTATCCAATTTTTAAATGTATGACATTTCAAATCTACTGCTTCCCTCAATAGTGGAGAAGCTACTGTAGGTATTTTCTTCAAAACTTTACATAATCTCTAAAGATATGCATCAGCCCAGATGCATAAGACATATCTAATTTTCTTGACAGTGCATTTTGTGCACAATATGGTAGGTGAGGGCAAAATAAGATAAACATTCAGTAAAATAAATAAAAATAACTAATACACAAAACACTACCTTACCAATTTATAAAATACTCTCAAGAAGTTTAAAACCCCTACAAATTCAGCAACTATCATAATTTCTAAGAAAGGTAAAAAGAGCCAATTTGAAAGCATGAAATTTGATTTTTTAAAAATGCAACATAGATACATTACACCACAGAATGACTGAACAGGTTTCAGGTTTTATCAAAACCTGGTTACAGGTTCCTTTCATTAAGTCTATTAAAACATAATATACCTTTTAGCCTTCAATGAAACAAAATTCTTCCTTAGCGTATTAGTTTTAATATACTTGTATTTTTTCAACTTAATATAAGAAATTTCACCATTACAAGCGCTGGTTCCAAATTTTAGTTTGCGACTGATATGTAGATACCACAAACAGCATGTACAATTCCCCAAAGAATTACAAGGTACAGAAGGCTTTTGCTTCAAATCCCTACCTCCCATGTTTATTGCTCCACGGGGACCCATATCACCCATTCTCATTTCCTGTTCTCTCTGTAAGTAAGCATAGTTGTCACAGTCAACCTATCGATCTTATGACTTTATATTTCCCATCTAAAATCAAAAAGAAAAGAATAAATTGGGACATCACTTTCCATGAAAAAATTAAAATTTTCCACATGACTTACTTAATAAGAATACTGAAAAGAAACTTCAGTCTTCCAGGTCTGGTATGCCACAGTGCTTAAAGCACTCAGTTTATACTACTAGATTATCAATGTGTCAAATTACATAAAATCTATCACAGAATGTTTTTAATGTTCAAGAGAGCAAAGACATATGCTTAGACTCCACAAAAAAAGAAAAATCTAGTATTTAATAACCACCAGGGCCCATTATTTTTTTCCTTCCATGAGGAAATTTTGTCTTAAAACAAAAATGACCACTACTCCTTTTATATTCAAATGTATTCAAACATCCAAAACAAACAGCTATGGCGTACTAAGCCAAAAATAAAGTTATATAGACAATTTTCATTGTTAATACAGCTTTGCATTTTTGCAATAATACACCTTTGCATTTTTGTTCAAATATGAGCACTGTTTTTCACCCAGGACCTAAAGATTTGCCATGAAAAGTCTCCACAGCACACGATTACTAAAAGTTCAACCTAACACTGCTTCCTTTATTTGAACAAGGGTTTTACTTGGAAATCTAAATAAAAGTGTTATTACACAGTCAGCAAGTTCTGAAACAAAATGCTCTCGAGGTTAACTGTGATACAAAAGGTCATGCAAATGACAAACTTTTAAATTTCAGTAAAATTCAACTCCTTCTAAAAACTCATTTATTAACTCATTTATTAACAGTAGTTATACAGAATTAACGTCAATGAAATCTCTAGGTGAAATTACCCCAATTCTGTAATTCAAACTTGCACTATTATGATCTTTTCCATTATCAGACCAGTGTGTTAAACGTAGCAATCATAAAACACATTTTGATACAAAGTAGAAATGTCTAAATCTTAAAAAGGTGTTTTTCTTTTGAAAGCAATTTTATTAAAATGTGATTAAAATTCTTTAAGAATACAAAATACCAGTGTAAAACACTAGGAAAAAGAGGAAGTAAAAGCCTATGGTATATGGTAGATAAACCCAGATCTACTGCCCATATCTAAGCTAATGGGCATGCCTCAAAATGTAACCTTTAAGAAAGCTGTGGTTAAAAAAAAATAAATCACTTACATAGCATCAGGAAGAAATATTTGTCAATTATGTAGAAAACATAAATCCCAAATTTTCTCAAAGCTATTTTTTTTAAACTTTCCTAAAAATAAAATTTGTCTCTTCTCATAAAACGTTTGGTTAGTGATGGATACTAACTAGCAAAACAACTAAACAATTTCATAGGATGGATTTCTATCGTATGGAAAATACTATTTTATCATCATACTTAACACTATCATCAATAAATCAAACCAAGCTGTCATTTCCTCATCACCAGAACCTGATAAAATGCAGACTGCTTCAGCATGTCCAAAACCTTCCAGGTATTATTTATAGCAGATACTTGTTATGGAAAAGCTGGTTCCATTTCAGCACCACAGTAAAATGCACGATTTTTTGACCATGACATCTTAGGTGAACAAGGGTTTAACTTTTAGTTTTGGATTTGCCTTAACAATGAAAGATGAAGAATGCAATATCTAACCCCTAACAAAGAGTAATTAAGATAATCTTATTGTATGAGACTTCAATTTTCAATTGAGACTTCAATTTTCAAATCCCCCTTAAATATTCTGACATCCTAACTGGATGCCTAGGATTCACTGGGGGGAACAAAAGGGGAGATAATGTTTTTATTATCTCCTGATAATTTCATCTGCACCTACAATTTTCCAGAATAACAATGTTTAGCTTTATTATTCGCAAAGTTCAGTACTTTGAAAAAGAAACTGTTCTATTATTCTATTTTCTTCATTAATAGAATTCTGAAGAGATTAATATGCCAAATACATTTTGGATTTTTAAAAAGCTTTTATTTATTAAGTAATCTCTACACTCAGCATGGAGCTCTAACTTACGACCCCAAGATCAAAAGTCACATGCTCTACTGACTGAGCCGGTCAGGCACCCCAAGACTTAGGTTTTTTAAATCAACTATTCAACAGTGACCATTACATTTCCTTTCTGAAGCTCTATTAGAAACTGGTTCCAGGGGCATCTGACTAGCTCCATCAGAAGAGCACGCATCTCTTGCATCTCAGGGTTGTGGGTTTGAGCCCCATGTTGAGTGTAGAAATCACTTAAAAATAAAAATCTTTAAAAAAGAAACAACTGGTTTTCCAGTTCTAAAATGTCTTTAAATGAAATAATCAGAATGTCTTACAAAATCCATGCTAATGTAGCCATCACTGCATTAAAATACATATAATATAGCATTTTTCATTAGATACATATATACTCAATTTCTTTAATACTGATGTTTCCTTAAAGAAAATTACTGAGTACTGTTTTATATAGCTTCACACATTAAGATTAAGAAAAAGAGACAGTATAATTAGATGAGAGATCATTTCTTAACTATTTTAAAAGGAGCAAAAGAAGTTTTCAACTTTCTAGTCGTATCTTAAGATTACTGTCATTTTCGCCAGAACAATGAATACTGTTACGCTGAAAAGAAATTTAAAAAAAAAAAAAAAAAAAAGATTACTGTCATTTTCTAAAAATCCACTGCTACATACTTCTAGTAAAATGCAAAGGTCAGAGATTATATTTAAAGGTACAGTTTAGCAATGAAAATTAAGACAGTACTTCTCATTTAACTTTATTTATCAAGTATCAGTTAGGAGAAACGGTAAGGAGAAAGTTCACTATTAACTGTGTACCCACCCAAAAGGCAATACACGGCATTACACAAGACCCTCACTTCTATGAATTCTATTATCTGAAATTAGAACTGGTGCATAAAATACATGGTATTTTTGGAATACGAATTTTAATGCTTTACTACTTTACCAAAAATTAAGAGTCACAATTTGACATGAAACAACTAACATGTAAACAAAAATCTTGATAAAGACTACACAATAAATGTACTTTATTACTATGCAATAAGATAATAAAGCTATGATTAAAACTGAAAACTTGGTTTAAATGATTCAATTAATTCAATTACTCTTCACAGCAACTCTATCAAGTAGGTCTTCTGTTACCCTATTTTAGAGATCATAAAACTGAGGTACAGCACTGTTAAATAATTTACTCAAGGTTGAACTGACATAAAAATTCTGCCAAAATAGAGTTCATTTAAGTTTCTACCTTCACAAAACACCTTCATTTTTTTTCAAGGATTCCAACAAAACCCAAAAGGCAAGGTTTTTAGTTATTTTTATTCACAAGTTGTGCCTTTCCATTAAAAGAATTATATATATGTATTCCTGAGCTTGTCATTGAAGTATGCTTAAATTCACAGCTGACCAAAAAAGCAAGCAAAGTATGACTGATTTCCAGAACCACATTATCAAAGCAGCATTCATTAAAACAATGGCTCTCAGAGCGTGGCTGGCAGAGTACTGAGTCCACAAGACCCTTTTGGGAAATGCACAAATTCAAAACTGTTTCATGTCTTAATAAACATTAGAACACAATTATAAAACTATAATCTAATTGGGCTTTTCAGTCTATCAACATATGTAGGAATGGTGTACAAGCAATTGGGAGGCAAAAATCTTGGTATTTTAGCAAAAATTAAGGCACTTATATTCAATTTTTACTAGTAACTATTACTGTTGCAAGGGAGCAGCGGGCAGGACAGCAGAGGAGAGGTTGTCTGCCCAAACAACTAATTTTAAAATTTCAACTAGAATATGTAGATGAAGCAGTTAGAATTATTTTTACTGAATCCCTACATGTCTTTCTAATAATCTATCCAAAACAGGATATATACATAAATATATACATAATCATTCTGAAATAGGGTGGTTCTTCAAGAAAAACATTCATATGATTGGGTTGTAAACTGAGTAAGACAGCATCTGACAAACTATGATTACTGACTTGTGTAAAGATATCCCTTGTTTTTCTAAAGGAGTATTATGCCACTTGGCTTTTACGAAAGACCTACATTTGTAGTACCTGCTACTGCTAACCAAAATGGGATTCTTACTTCTATGGAAAAAGGCAAAAAGTGAACATAAAGTTCAGTGTGTTTTGTAGCAAGCAATTTTAGAAGCAGCAAAAAGTACTACAAAGCACCTTCCCTGGGAACTATACTTAGCCTCTCATCATCAAGCTGTCATAGCTTTGAACGGTGTGTGAACATCTGTGCTTAATATAGATTTATTCTGTGGATCAGTAGCAATGTGTAATAAGCCTATCAGAGAGGCCTAAGAGTTGTAATTCCAGGTAGGAAACTCTCCAAAATTTTTCATATGAATATTAACGGTAGTTGTTTCTTCATTTTATGCCATTTTTTGGCTAACAAAAGGTATCACAGGAATGTTACACTTTGGGACAGCATTTGGCAGACATTTTCTGACAAGATTAGTGGTTGATAGTAAGAAATGTGATTTGTTTTTAATTATGTATAATAAACTATATTAAAATTTAGAAGATGCACATAACTTAATGGATCAATATTTTTCTAATGTTTGGTATATGACGTTACAAAAATCGTGTATAGGTTAAAAAAAAATAATCCAGTCAAGGTAGCCCAATAGATTGTAATGCAATGAAGACAAAAATAGGTACACTTCTCTGAAAAGGTTAAAATATACTCATCTCCATTTTACTAATTACTTATCTAAGTAAAGCTGGTTTTTCTTCATGCACTTTAATCAAAAGAGCATTCTGCAACAGACGGAATGCAAAAGCAAATATGGGAAGCCAGCCATTTCTATAAAGCCAAACATTAACCAAATTTACAAAACAATAAAACAATACTACTCTTCCCACTACATATAAGTGGAACGTCAAGGAAATCTGCAAACATGTAAAGTGAAGCCAGTGCTCCCAGTACTACTGATTTTCTTTCAACTTTCTCTCTTATCTAATATGGTAATCACTGCTGTAACAAAACAAAACAAAAGGTCGTAGAGGTATTCAATAATTTTTAATAGTGTAAAAAAATTTCAATACCAAATAGTTTAAGAACCAATGCTTTTAAGTTCTAGTCAGTATTCATTCGTGAAAATAAAAGCAGAAAATCTGCACTAATGTAAAGTAACTAAACCAGTAAAGAATTTCACATTATTTTGTGTAGAATAGGATCTTTTCCTTTAATACTTAATACTCAAAATATCAACCTGTGAACTTAAAGATACTGTAGTTTCTTTTTTTTAGATAACCAAATTTAAAGGATTCACATGGTACACAAAGGTGAGTCTAAAGGTAGAATATGAATGCCTAAGGTTTAGAAAAGTACACTACATAATGATTCAACATAGTATCAACGGAAACATTTTGCAATCAATGATAAAGATATATTAATCTGACACTGAGTAATGTAAATTCCTGTTTGAATGAATGCAGTCTTAATGACCATGAACATTATTCTTTAATTTGTAAAGATCTTTCACATACATTTCTGAAAAAGCCTCCAAGGGATTGTTAAAGGATCACCACATACCATCTAGGTTCAGTGTCTTGATAAAGAAAATGCTAAAATTCCTGATGTAAAAACACTGATACAGAACATTTAAATCTACTAAGGGAAATATAATTCTAAAGAAACATCTTAAGCTCTGGGAAGTAACAAGACTCAACCTTTTTATAATTAAGAATTTCTAAAAATAAATTGTTTTTAGTACCTGGAAATAGATTTTTCCCTTCACTAGAAAAGTTCACATAAAAGAATAAAGATTATTAGATAGCTAATCTAACTTTCAAGAGAGAAATTGATTAGCAGCTGAAATACTATCTAACAAAGAGGGTATTTGGAAATTAAAAATGAAAGAAAAATCAATTACATGAAATATTAAGAAAATGGGTATAAAGAAAAAAATTCAAAATAAAAGGTAGGCCTCTTTGACAAGAAATTATTCACTCATTTAAAAAGTTCTAATACTGAAGGGTATATGCATCAACAAAGTAATCTTTTCTTAATAGAAATGACGTAATTGTAAACTAAAAAGGGAAGACATGTTCCCACTGATACAAATAATAGCATGCAAACTTTCAAACATAATGATACAGAGAATGCTTGAGAATGTTAAGCAAAAATGCTTAACATTTTTATTTTTACTTCAAGTAGTTAAAAAGAGTAATTTCCAAAACATACTATTCACTACTAGACCTCAGGGCGGGGGGGAATATGTTTTAAGCAACCTAAGACAATCTTTCAATAAATACATTCTGTGATAGTTTTATACCCTCAATTTGAATACATACATTCCATGATATCTGCACCCTTGAATATGGGAAAATGTTTCTCAGTTTTATAACTGTTAAAATGAAATTTTACACCATGTATCATTAGGGAATTGCAAATTAAGACAACAATGAGATACCACAACACACCAATTAGAATGACCAAAATACTAAATACTGACAACACATAGTGCTGACAAGGATGTAGAGAAATAAGAATTCTCATTCACTGCTGATAGGGATTATGAATGGTTTGGAAGACAATTTAACAGTTTCTTATAAAACTAAAGATAATCTTACATACATAGAATCCAGCAACTATACTCCTTGGTATTCACACAAAGGAGCTGAAAACTTATGACCACACAAAAACCTGCACATGGATGTTTACAGCAGCTTTTTCATAATCGCCAAAACTTGGAAACAATCAAGATGTCCGTCAGTAGGTGAATGGATAAACTGGTACATCCAGACAATGAGACATTATTTAGCACTAAAAATAAACAAGCTATCAAGCCATGAAAAGACACAGAGTAACCTTAAAATGCTTATTACCAAAAAGTCAGTATGAAAAGGCTACATATCATAGGATTCCAACTATAAGACATTCTGGAAAAGGCAAAACTATAATGAAAGTAGCAGAAATCAGTGGGTGCCCAGGATTAGGAAGGAGAGGGGGATGAAGAGACAGGGGGCAGAGGATTCTTAACGGGTACATTTGTTGAAAGTCCACCGACTGCCCAACACCAAAAGTGAACCCTAACATAAACTATTTTCTTTTGGCGGTAATGATGTTCCATTCTGATAGTGAAGGACTCTGGATACATGTTGGTGGAAGATGGTATATGGGAAATCTCTAACTTTGGCTCAATTCTGCTATGAATCTAAAACTAAAAATTAGTCTATTAAAAATTTTATTTATCTGTCAGAGAGAGAGACAGAGGGAGCGCACATGCACAAGCAGGAGGAGCAGCAAGCAGAGGGAGAAGCAGGCTCCGCGCTGAGCACAGAGCCCAATGTGGAACTCGATCCCAGGACCCTGGTATCATGACCTGAGACAAAGGCAGATGCTAAACCAACTGAACCATTCAGGAATCCCTATTAAAAATTTTTTATGTTTCTTTTAGTTACGAATAATAAAGATTTGTTACTTGTTAAATTTAAAATCAGAAGTAAGAGGAAACAAATCTAAGTAGGAAGGCTGACATCTTAGCTCACCATATTCATTAACCTCAAGACAAGTACCTCTTAATCTACATTCACTCAATGTATTTTTTTTTTAAGGATTTTATTTATTTGACAGAGAGAGAGATCACAAGTTAAGCAGAGGGTCAGGGAGAGAGAAAGGAAAGCAGGCAACCTGCCAAGCAGAAAGCCCGATGAGAGGCTCGATTCCAGGACCCTGAGATCATGACCTGAGCCGAAGGCAGAGGCTGAACCCACTGAGCCACCCAGGTGCCCCTCACTCAATGTATTTTTAAAACCTGGTTTGGGTACCTTTAAAAGATTATGCTTGGTGTTGGGGCGCCTGGGTGGCTCAGTGGGTTAAAGCCTCTGCCTTCGGCTCAGGTCATGATCCCAGGGTGCTGGGATCGAGTCCCGCACTGGGCTCTCTGCTCAGCGGGGAGCCTGCTTCCTCCTCTCTCTCTGCCTGTCTCTCTGCCTCCTTGTGATCTCTGTCAAATAAATAAATAAAATCTTTAAAAAAAAAAAAAAGATTATACTTGGTGTCACTGTCAAATTCAGAAATTGCAGCTTTTTAGTAACTAGGGTGGTTTTCTAACTGAAGATTAATTAAATATAATTACATATAATCACCATGTATCAAGAGACGGAAGGGAATAAATATTTTAAACAAATTATTTTTAAAACAAATTCATATTCAACTAAGAATATTTTTAATCATATACCCAAGGGACATTTTCAAAATTATCATTATCACCATCAGTTTTCAACTATTATGGCAAACTTTAAAGAGATGCTTTTAAATATTGAAACTGATTAGAAATATTTATTCAGATTTGGTTATTCTATCCTAAACTCTTAAAGAAATCAACCACTATGGTATCAGCTACAGCCACACAGTATTTTGAATAGTGTCCTATCAAAAAGCTCACATAATACTGGTAACTGGTTCGCATTTCTTCACCCATAACCTCTTAACCAGTACATTTCCTTACCAAAGTCAAAACAACTATCATGACTGGTCAGACTAAGCTATGAAAGATGAAACAAAAGGACTAATACAAACTGTGTAAGAAGAAATGCCAAACTGGCCCCATCAACAGAAGAAAGCAGTGGAAGGAACAAACAAAAGCACATGTGTTCTGATGTATAAAGAATTAAAGTATATATTTAATGGGGAATCTTTCTGTTAATGATATTAGGCATTACATTATTTTAGCAGTATGCCAGAAACATTGAAATTTTAACAAATTATATGTTTTTCCTAAGTAGATAACTCAAAGCTACAGGTACATTTATAATAATTCTAAAAATATTTCAGTGGTAACTAAATAAAATCCAACTATTTAAAATACACAATTATAAGAGAAACTACTATAATAAGCATATCAATTGTTTAAAAGCAGAATTTTAAGAAGCAGTAATAGGCCGAATGAAGAAGTTACTTAGTGAGAAACATGGTAAATTTACAACCAGAAAACAGAGAACATGAAACATGATGCACAATATAGTGCAGGATATCATAAGACAAAATATAGGCAGACTTACCCATATACTTTAAATTGCTTGAAATTTTAAACAGAAATAAAAACATTTCATCAGCAGAGCATGCTCACAAACCCAAGTTCCTACCCCATCACTAAGAGTTAGATAATAACTACAGAGAGATATTAACATTCACATTTATTTAGTCAGATTTGATATAAAACTCTGGCATTTCAGGTGATACTAGCAGAACTTTATGTCCTCAATACAAAGTACAAAAGATACTAGATGGAGGCTGACCTAAAAAAAAATTTTTTTACACAATCACCTTGTAGAACAACTCCTGTTTCAGGGTGGCTCTAAATATAATGCTAAGTCACAAAGCAGAAGTAACAAGTTGAATTTTTATGTCTTCCTAGAATCTTTTTAATTTAACTTAATACCTAAAAATCTTATTATTTATATCACATATATGTGACATCTCAAAAAGTGTTTACTTTAGTTAACATTTCTATTTGCCAATCTTGACCTCCAGAAAGGTAAACACGAGCTGAAAGATCTTATCATTCTGAACAAAGATTAGAAAAACTGACCATTTCAAATGAAAAGACATGATGGGTATCTACAACACAGTGGAATAATAAACCATTCATATTTTTTTTAAAAATCCAAAATAAGCTCTACAACAGTACAAAGGCTACTCAATGCACTCTTCACATTCCCTAGCAGAGAATCTTTCTCTTAACTCTCAAAACTTTTTAGCTGTACCTCTGTATACTTTACATAGATACTCTACACCTAATCCTCAAAGACCTGACTCTGAGCTTGATTCATTTCTGTATCCTCCAAGGTACCCAGCATTCTGTTCCGAAATAGTAAAACAGTAAACAAATTTTCTTACGAAATGGAAACCTCTAAATCTTCCTGTAAGTCTAACGCTCTTATGGGATATTCAAGTGGGATCCAAATAATGAAAAGTTAGGTGTGCTGAAAACCAAACAAAAAAATTGTTATTTGACTATTTTTGAAAAATTTACTGTTATGGGATTCCATTATGAAGTCTACAAAAATATCAATTAGTCTTAACACCACCTATGTTTCAAAACTACAAAGGCTTAACATCTCAGACACTAGTATTCAATAAATACCAAAGTATCGTGACCCAAAAAGAAGAGTGAAAATCGTATGACTGAGCAGGACTGGTATTTGAAAAACAGGACATCAAACAACTATTTAATTCTCCCTATTCGTGTCTAAGTAACTACAATATGACAAACACAGACTCTCAAACTCAAAAAATTCAAAGAGGCAAATTAGTTGGTAACAAAGTCAGAAAATAATTAGAATGTAATGTGGTAAGCATTAAAAAAGAATATTATAAAGGATACAGCTGAGGTGTATAGTCAGAGAAGGTTATGCATACACTGAGTACATTCTCCAGGAAAGAGATACAGAAATTTTTCTGATTATAAGCCTCTAGGAAACTCTAATGGAAGGTAAGACAAAAAAGGACACTAATCATCTAACTGGACACAGAAATAATTAAGTACAATAGAGTGACTTCTGATAAAGTGTGTGTAGAGTTTAAGGAAGGCTCAATAAGCATTTGCCTTTGGAATTATTTGGAAGTCTTTTAAATATGAATGAAAAAACAATTATTAATAATTATATGACTGGGACAACCATCCATCCTGCTTTGCCTGAGCCAGCCTGTTTTTCTGCCTGTTATAAAAAAAGTAACTTCATTTTTTAAAAGATGTATATTTTTATTAAACTAATTAAAATTTTATAGGCACACACTCATAATATAAGATATAATTTCTTAAAAAATCTGTCCTCAGTCACACTTCTATCTACTCCTGATTCCTTCTCCCAGAGGAAAATACTTTCTGCTCTTTACAGACCCTGTCTCCATATTTTAAATTATACAATTTTATTTTCTTTTAAAACATTTTTACTTTAGATATCTAAATATTTAGCTTAGGAAATTAGCTCTCTTGGGACGCCTGGGTGGCTCAGTTGGTTAAGCAGCTGCCTTCGGCTCAGGTCATGATCCCAGCGTCCTGGGATCGAGTCCCACATGGGGCTCCTTGCTCGGCAGGGAGCCTGCTTCTCCCTCTGCTTCTGCCTGCCATTCTGTCTACCTGTGCTCGCTCGCTCTCCCTCTGACAAATAAATAAAATCTTTAAAAAAAAAAAAAAAAAGAAAGAAAGAAATTAGCTCTCTTATATGCACCCAATCCCCATTTTTCTCTTTCCATCTTCTGAGTGTAGTTCTTCCAGTTGATTAAATCAGTATTTAGTTGCTACATTATTATTATTACCTTTTAAATATGATTCACAGTTGGGCAATTTATTGTGCTCATATTTAAATAGTACCCATATTCAGTTGTCCCAATCTGAATAAAAATTATGTTTTCCCCTATTAAAAAATCCTGAGAAGGGGCGCCAGGGTGCCTCAGTGGGTTAAAGCCTCTGCCTTCAGCTCAGGTCATGATCCCAGCATCCTAGAATCAAGCCCCAGCCCCACATCAGGGTCTCTGCTCTGCGGGGAGCCTGCTTCCTCCTCTCTCTCTGCCTGCCTCTCTGCCTACTTGTGATCTCTAATAAACAAAGTGTTTAAAAAAAAATCCTGAGAAGTTTCAAAGAGAAGTGAAAGGATCAAAGATTTCCATAGCTGGTTAAATTTGATACATATCTTCAATTCAAATACTCTCAGTTGTCAAAATCCCTAAAGATCACTTCCAAAGTACATGTAAACATTACAAATGTAAACACCTATAGATTTTTGTTTTCACTTGACTACAAGTCTAATTCCAATTAGCCTCCATCCCAAATATCCAGAAAAGTTCCTGGCTCACTGTAAGAAACACATTAAATTATTTTAGTAAATAAATAAATGAAAACATTAATAAGAACCTGGTTACATCTAGAGCATTATATGGGAAATCACTGCAATATAACTGATAGAATCAATTCTGATCTTTACCATCATGTCTAAATCACTGGAACTGGACTGCCACTATGAACAGCAAGAGGTATACTTATCTACCCAGCAAGTCAAACCTAAATCTGACACCAAACCCTACAGCAAATAATTCTTCGGTCATATCCACAGAAAAATAAAGATGCTATAAACACTCCTTGTGAAATATGTCCTTTGTTTGAATGCTTCAGGTGTTTAGACTTCCAAAAAACAATCTTCTTCTGCAATACAATCCAATCACTTGTTAGAGCTAAAAAATGTATATATAAAGAGGAGTAATGGCCAAGTGGAAACCACAAAATGGCAACTTCTCTCAAAAATTCAAAAATCATTTCAGAAAATATATTTGTACCTACTCGCTAGTAATTAATGATTATAGTCAGTTCTCTGTGTCAGCACCTATTAATGAAATTTTATTACTGGCTAGAGTTTCTGTTTTGAGTTTTGTACATGGCACATCAGGGAAAACTGGGTCATAATCAAATCAGAGAAAAGAAACAATGCCCACTCAAGAAGCAGGAAAGAAGGGCGCCTGGGTGGCTCAGTGGGTTAAGCCGCTGCCTTCGGCTCAGGTCATGATCTCAGGATCCTGGGATCGAGTCCCGCATCGGGCTCTCTGCTCAGCAGGGAGCCTGCTTCCTCCTCTCTCTCTCTGCCTGCCTCTCTGCCTACTTGTGATCTCTCTCTGTCAAGTAAATAAATAAAATCTTTAAAAAAAAAAAAAAAAAAAAAAAGAAGCAGGAAAGAAGACTAACAAAGAAAAGGCTGATTAAATAGGCCAAATTTGGCAGTACTGATCAAGAAAGCGTAAATGAAAGAACAATGCTTTATGTCTCTACTAAGAAAATATCTGAAAACGCTAAGATAATCAGCTATGGGGTAGTGATGCTTTATCAGTTCTTCCAGTAACTTCTGCTCTGATTTATAACCGCGACTACCAATAAACCTTCAGGACACTAATTTGGATTCTTCAGGGACCTTGATTCTAAGATATGAGGTGCTCTGTTCAATAAGCCTTCTATAAACACTGGAAAAAAACATATTAATTAATAAATTTGCATTTAATTCACAAACTCTTTGGAGTTTGGTTAAGATGAGTCACTTTTTATAGATTACCCCCAACTCTCAGACTGGACTCTAGACCAGGGGTGGGCAAACTTTTTTGGCAAAGAAACAGATAGTATGTATTTCAGGCTTAGCAGGTCAAAGAGTCTTGATACAGTCTCACACAGCTGTGTCATGACTAGCCAATCTACCACTTTTGGACAAAGCAGCCGTAATCAAAACATAAACACTACTGTATTCCAATAAAACTTTCCAAAAACAGGCAATGTTCAGATTTGGCCTGGCTTATCCCAGTCCGTCAACCCCCAGTCTAGATGAAATACTTAAAAAACAAAAAGTTAATCCATCATTTGAGACAATACCTCCTCCATATATAGGCTGAAAGCTGAACTAAAAGTTGTCACACCAAAATCCCACACAGCACTATTCACATAAAATGCTGGGTTACTTCCATTAAGTGTATGAATCCTATCCTCCATGTTGACTGGCTCTGAGCCCTCCCTTCAAACTCCCAGGATCCATAAAAAATTCAACTACTAATATTCTTATTTTAATATTTCAACTATATCTCATTTCAAGATACAGCCAATTGTCTTCTATTTTGCTAATGAAAATAAAGAGACTGAAGAGCTGCTTAAATTGCAGATTCCATGGCTCCAACTCAGACCCACTGCATCAAAAATATTTGATGAATTGAACTCAGACATTTTTTTTTTTAAGTTCGAAAAGATGTGATGCACAGGTTGAAAATTACTAAATTTAGCCAAAAATGTGATCAATGGAGAATGTATTAGATTCTACTGTAATCATGAAACGAATCAATTTGGAGGCTGGAGACCTAAAGGGAACAACCTACATTTTTAAAAACCTCCCTGAGGGTTTATTATGCACTATTTGAAAAACACTACCATGGAAGAGGCATTACACCCTTAGCCTCTGGCTACTTCTCCTTAATGGTCTTGGCCTCACTATATAATATACTAGAACTATTCTGACAAAGAAACATAACTGAATCAAATTATTGCCCTAGCATATAATATACATTTATTTCCAGGTTTATTATGCACATGTGTTTAAACATCCAGGGCTATTCCCACCTACTCAAACAAAAGTAAAAATTCTTCAGTATCAATTCATATATGTGTTTTGAAACAGATCTGAAGGGCTATTCTTTTATTCACTAAAAAACAAAGATTAATATTTACATCAAATACAAACTTCTAAAAAAAAAAAACACTCCTGAAGTTTTAAAATAAAACAGCATTCCATATAAACAGTGCCCCAATTTACCTAAACAAAGTATTTTATAACTACTTGATGCCATCAACTGCTAAAGCTAGAATGAGATTTAGATGTTCTTATAAAATTATCATTTTTCCCAAGAAAGCAAAGCTTACTCTAAGAAACTGCATTAAAAAAATTCTAATTAGGGACACCTGGGTGGCTCAGTTGGTTAAGAAGCTGCCTTCGGCTCAGGTCATGATCCTAGTGTCCTGGGATCGAGTCCCACATCGGGCTCCTTGCTCGCAGGAAGCCTGCTTCTCCCTCTGACTCTG